>NC_052069.1:47845166-48445166 GCF_015852505.1 Tachyglossus aculeatus | reverse complement strand
CTGCCTTCAGGACATCCCCATCTGGATGTCTGCCTGCCATCTATAACTCAATATGTCCAAGACTGAACTCCTTATCTTCCCTCCCAAACCCTGCCCTCTCCCTGACTTTCCCGTCATTGTAGACAGCACTATCATCCTTCCCGTCTCACAAGCCTGCAACTTTGGTGTCAATCTCGACTCCGCTGTCTCATTCACCCCACACATCCAATCCATCACCAAAACCTGCTGGTCTCATCTCCGCAACAATGCCAAGATCCACCCTTTCCTCTCCATCCAAACCACTACCCTGCTGGTTCAATCTCTCATCCTAACCCGACTGGATTACTGCATCAGCCCCCTCTCTGATCTCCCATCCTCCTGTCTCTCCCCACTTCGGTCTATACTTCACTCTGCTGCCCGTATTATCTTTTTACAGAAACACTCTGGACATGTCACTCCCCTCCACAAAATTCCCCAGTGGTTGCCTGTCAACCTACGAATCAAGCAAAAACTCCTCACTCTCGACTTCCAGGCTGTCCATCCCCTCGCCCCCTCCTACCTCCCCTCCCTTCTGTCCTTCTCCAGCCCAGCCCGCACCCTCCGCTCCTCTACCGCTAACCTCCTCACCGGGCCTCGTTCTCGCCTGTCCCGCCATCGACCCCCGGCCCACGTCCTTCCCCTGGTCCGGAATGCCCTCCCTCTGCCCATCCGCCAAGCTAGCTCTCTTCCTCCCTTTAAAGCCCTACTGAGAGCTCACCTCCTCCAGGAGGCCTTCCCAGACTGAGTCCCCTTTTTTCCTCTCCCCCTCCCCATTACCCCTCCCATCCTACCCCCTTCGCCTCCCCACAGCACTTGTATATATTTGCACATATTTATTATTCTATCTATTTTATTCGTACATATTTATTACTGTATTGTATTAATGACGTGTACATAGCTATAATTCTATTTATTCTGACGGTATTGCCACCTGTCTACTTGTTTTGTTTTGTTGTCTCTCTCCCCCTTCTAGACTGTGAGCCCATTGTGGGGTAGGGACCCTCTCTATATGTTGCCGACTTGTACTTTCCAAGCGCTTAGTACAGTGCTTAGCACACAGTAAGCGCTCAATGAATATGATTGAATGAATGAATGAATTGATGCTGCTGATGCTACTGATACTGATGCTACTGACACTACTGAGAAGCAGTGCGGCTCAGTGGAAGGAGCCTGGGCTTTGGAGTCAGATGTCGTGGGTTCAAATCCCAGCTCCGACAATTGTCAGCTGTGTGACTTTGGGCAAGTCACTTAACTTCTCTGTGCCTCAGTCACCTCATCTGTAAAATGGGGATTAAAACTGTGTGCCTCCCTCTCCCCCCGCCGTGGGACAACCTGATCCCCTTGTAACCTCCGCAGTGCTTAGAACAGTGCTTTGCACATAGTAAGTGCTTAACAAATGCCATCATTATTACTACTGCTGCTGATGCTACTGATGCTGATGGTATTGATGCTGCTGCTGCTGCAATTGATGCTACTGATGCTATTAATGCTATTGCTGCTGATGTTATCGATGCTGCTGATGCTATTGATGCTGTTGCTATTGATGCTGCTGATGCTACTGATACTATTGATGATGATGATGCTACTGATGCTGCTGATGCTACTGATGCTACTGTTGCTGATGCCATTGATGCTGCTGCTATTGATGCTGCTGCTGCTACTGATGCTGCTGCAATTCATGCAACTGATGCCGATGTTACTGACGCTATCAATGCTATTGCTGCTGATGCTATTGATGCTGCTGATGCTATTGATGCTGTTGCTATTCCTGCTGATGCTACTGATGATGCTGATGCTACTGATGCTCTTGATGATGCTGATGCTACTGATACTGCAGATGCTGCTGATGTTACTGATGCTGCTGATGCTACCGATGCTATTGATGCTGCTGATGCTATTGATGCTGATGCTACTGATACTGATGCTACTGATGCTGCAGATGCTACTGATGCTGCAGATGCTACTGATGCTGATGCTACTGATGCTACTGATGCTGCTGATGCTACCGATGCTATTGATGCTGCTAATGCTCCTGATGCTGATGCTACTGATGCTGCTGCTATTGATGCTGCTGCTGATGCTGATACTATTGATGCTGTTGCTACTGATGCTGCTGATCCTACTGATGCTGATGCTACTGATGCTGCTGATGCTACTGGTGCTGATGCTAAGAGAAGCAGTGTGGATCAGTGGAAAGAACACGGGCTTGGGAGCCAGAGGTCGTGGGTTCTAATCCCGACTCCGCCACCTGTCAGCTGTGTGACCTTGGGCAAGTCACTTTACTTCTCTGGGCCTCAGTTCCCTCATCTGTAAAATGGGGATGAAGACTGTGAGCCCCACGGGGGACAACCTGATTACCTTGTATCTACCCCAGCGCTTAGAACAGTGCTTGGCACATATTAAGCACTTAACAAATACCAACATTATTATTATTGTTATTATTATTACTGATTCTCCTGATACTATTGATGCTGTTGTTACTACTGCTGATGCTATTGATGCTGTTGCTACTGATGCTGATGCTATTGGTGCTGCTGATGCTAGTGGTGCTGATGCTAAGAGAAGCAGTGTGGATCAGTGGAAAGAACACGGGCTTGGGAGCCAGAGGTCGTGGGTTCTAATCCCGACTCCACCACCTGTCATCTGCGTGACCTTGGGCAAGTCACTTCACTTCTCTGGGCCTCAGTTCCCTCATCTGTAAAATGGGGATGAAGACTGTGAGCCCCACGGGGGACAACCTGATTACCTTGTAACTACCCCATCGCTTAGAACAGTGCTTGGCACATATTAAGCACTTAACAAATACCAACATTATTATTATTGTTATTATTATTACTGATGCTGCTGATACTATTGATGCTGTTGTTACTACTGCTGATGCTATTGATGCTGTTGCTACTGATGCTGCTGATGCTACTGATGCTGCTGATGCTACTGGTGCTGATGCTAAGAGAAGCAGTGTGGATCAGTGGAAAGAACACGGGCTTGGGAGCCAGAGGTCGTGGGTTCTAATCCCGACTCCACCACCTGTCAGCTGCGTGACCATGGGCAAGTCACTTCATTTCTCTGGGCCTCAGTTCCCTCATCTGTAAAATGGGGCTGAAGACTGTGAGCCCCACGGGGGACAACCTGATTACCTTGTAACTACCCCAGCGCTTAGAACAGTGCTTGGCACATATTAAGCACTTAACAAATACCAACATTATTATTATTGTTATTATTATTACTGATGCTGCTGATACTATTGATGCTGTTATTACTACTGCTGATGCTACTGACGCTGCTGATGCTACTGAAGCTGCTGATGCTACTGATGCTATTAATGCTGCTGATGCTACTGATGCTGATGTTATTGATGCTGCTGATACTACTGCTATTAATGCTGCTGATGCTGCTGATGCTACTGATCCTACTGATGCTGCTGCAATTGATGCTACTGACACTACTGATGCTGATGCTATTGATGCTGATGCTACTGATGCTGCTGATGCTAGAGAAGCAGCATGGCTCAGTGGAAAGAGCCTGGGCTTTGGAGTCAGGGGTCATGGGTTCAAATCACAGCTCCACCAACTGTCAGCTGTGTGACTTTGGGCAAGTCACTTCACTTCTCTGGGCCTCACTTATCTGTAAAATGGGGATTAAGACTGTGAGCCCCCCATGGGATAACCTGATCACCTTGTAACGTCCCCAGCTCTTAGAACAGTGCTTTGCACATAGTAAGCACTTAACAAATGCCATCATTATTATTATTATTACTGATGCTGCTGATGCTATTGATGCTGTTGCTATTGCTGCTGATGCTACTGATGCTGCTGATACTATTGATGCAGTTGCTATTGCTGCTGATGCTGTTGATGCTACTGATGCCGATGCTATTGTTGCTGCTGATGCTACTGATGCTGACGCTGCTGATGCTGCTGATGCTACTGATGCTGATGCTATTGATGCTGATTCATTCATTCATTCAATCATATTTATTGAGCACTTACTGTGTGCCGAGAACTGCACTAAGTGCTTGGGAAGTACAAGTTGGCAACATATAGAGATGGTCCCTACCCAACAACGGGCTCACAGTCAAGAAGGGGGAGACAGACAACAAAACAAGTAGACAGATGTCAAAACCGTCAGAATAAATAGAATTACAGCTATACACACATCATTAACAAAATAAATAGAGCAGTAAATACGTACAAGTAAAATAAATAGAGTAATAAATGTGTACAAATATTTACAAGTGCTGTGAGGAGGGGAAGGAGGTAGGGCAGATGGGGGGATGGGGAGGAGGAGAGGGAAAAGGGGGTTCAGTCTGGGAAGGCCTCCTGGAGGAGGTGAGCTCCCAGGAGGACTTTTAAGGGAGGAAGAGAGGTAGTTTGATGGATGGGCAGAGGGAGGGCATTCCAGGCCAGGGGAAGGACGTGGGCCGGGGGTCGACGGCGGGACAGGTGAGAACGAGGCCCAGTGAGGAGGTTAGCGGCGGCAGAGGAGTGGAGGGTGCGAGCTGGGCTGGAGAAGGAGAGAAGGGAGGACTCCTCAAAAACCTCCTCATCAGACAGGAACTCCCTGCAATTGGTTTTAAAGCACTCAATCAACTCTCCCCCCTCCTACTGCCGCTTGCTGATTTCCTACTACAATTCAGCCGGAACACTTCATTCTTCTACATCGCCAACCTACTTACCATACTTCAATCTTGTCCATCTCAGCACCCAACCCTTGCCCACATCCTTCCTCTGACTTGGAAGTCCCTCCTCCTCCATATACGACAGACCACGATCTCCCCCTATTTTCAAAATCCTGCTAAAATTGCATCTCCAAGAAGCCTCCCTGACTAAGCGTTCTCTTCACCTATTTGCCCTCCCTTCTGCTCCATTTTTTACACTTGGGTCTGTACCTCTTAAGCATTTTGATTCTCACCAATCCGCCCAGCACTTATGTTCATTCAATCGAATTTATTGAGGGCTTACCGTGTGCGGAGGGTAGGGATTGTCTCTATCTGTTGCCGAATTGTACTTTTCAAGTGCTTAGTACAGTGCTCTGCACACAGTAAGCACTGAATAAATACAATTGAATGAATGAATGAATGCAGAGCACTGTAGTCATTCAGTCATATTTATTGGGCGCTTACTATGTGCAGAACACTGTACTAAGCTCTTGGGAAAGTACAATACAACAATAAACAGTGACATTCCCTGCTCACAATGAGCGTACAGCATATAATAATAATTTTGGTATTTGTTAAGCGCTTACTATGTGCAAAGCACTGTTCTAAGCCCTGGGGAGGATACAAGATGATCAGGTTGTCCCATGTGGGGCTCACAATCTTAATCCCCATTTTACAGATGAGGTAACTGAGGCACAGAGAAGTTAAGTGACCTGCCCAAAGTCACACAGCTGACAGTTGGCGGAGCTGGGATATAGTACATATAATGTCTGTTTCCCCTGCTATAATCATAAATAATTGATTCATTCAATCGTATTTATTGAGCGCTTACTGTGTACTAATAATAATGGTATTTTTTAAGCATTAACTATGTGCCAGGCACTGTACTAAGCGCTGGGGTTGATTCAAGCAAATCAGGTTGGACACAGTTCCTGTCCCATGTGGGGCTCACAGTCTCAATTCCCATTTTACAGATGAGGTAACTGAGGCCCAGAGAAGTGAGTGACTTTCCCAAGGTCACACAGCAGACAAATGGCCAAGTCAGGATTAGAACCCATGACCTTCTGACCCCAGGCCCGTGCTCTATCCACTATGCTATACTGCTTCAGGGATCATTTCTTCTTGCAGGAGTACTCTTTTACTCTTAGTACAGTTCTCTGTACACAGTTAAGTGCTCAATAAATACCACGGTTATACTGATTCCCGAAACCCTCTCATATTATCTCATTTTTGCATGGCCCCACCTAAGGTAAAGCAGGCTGAAAGAGCTAGATTAAAATTTGAAAGGTAACGCCTCTACCATCATTGCTCGATTGGACTCTGAAGTCACAGTTACACTAACAAGTACCCGATAGTTAAAACCTAAATTACATGTTGGCCTTACTTCAGCAGATATTTCAGCCCCTTTCATCCACCCCCCGTGAATAAAAATAGTTTCCTTCAAAATATCTGAGTTGAGGCCAGCGGGTTTTCAACCTTATTAATATCTTATTAATAGTAATATAGAGAGAAGCACAGAGAAATAATAATAATAATAATGGCATTTGTTAAGTGCTTACTATGTGCCAAGCACTGTTCTAAGCACTGTGGGGGGGATACAAGGTAATCAGGTTGTTCCACATGAGGTTCACAATCTTAATCCCCATTTCACAGATGAGATAACTGAGGCCCAGAGAAGTGAAGTGACTTGCCCAAAGTCACACAGCTGACAAGTGGCGGAGCCAGGATTATTCATTCATTCATTCAATCGCATTTATTGAGTGCTTACTGTGTGCAGAGCACTGTACTAAGTGCTTGGGAAGGACAAGTTGGCAACATATAGAGACGGTCCCTACCCAACTGTAGGCTAACAGTTTAGAAGGGGAGGACAGACAACAAAACATATTAACAAAATAAAATAAATAGAATAAATATGTACAAGTAAAATAAATAAATAAGGTAATAAATATGTACAAACATATATACATATATGCAGGTGCTGTGGGGAGGGGAAGGAGGTAAGGCGAGGGGGATGGGGAGGAGGAGGAGGGGGAAATATTCATTCATTCATGCATGCATTCAATCGTATTTATTGAGCACTTACTGTGTGCAGAGCACTGTCCTAAGCGCTTGGAAAATACAAGTTGGCAAACAGTAGGCTCACAGTCTAGAAGGGGGAGACAGACAACAAAACAAAACACATTAACAAAATAAAATAAATAGAATAGTAAATATGATTTGAACCCACAACCTCTGGCTCCCAAGCCAGGGTTCTTCCCGCTAGGCCATGCTGCACAGGCCTGGGACTCAGGGGACCTGGGTTTTAATCCCGGCTTCACCGCTTGTCTGCTGTGTGTCCTTGGGAAAGCCACTTCACTTCTCTGCGTCTCAGTTCCTTCATCTGCAAAATGGGGATTCAAGGCCTGTTCTCCCTCCTACTTAGACTGTGAACCCCATGTGGGTCCTGATGATTTTGTATCCACCCCAGGGCTTAGTACAGTGGCTGGCACACAGTAAGTGCTTAACAAATGCTGCAATTTATTATCATCATTATCATTATTATCATTATGCAGGGTGAGTGGAGGGGTGGGTCATTCGGTTGGAGGTGACAGAGGAAAACAAGGATGTGTCCAGCTGAGTGGGGATCAATCAATCAATCAATCATATTTATTGAGCGCTTACTGTGTGCAGAGCACTGTACTAAGGGCTTGGGAAGTACAAGTTGGCAACATATAGAGACGGTCCCTACCCAACAGTGGGCTCACAGTCTAGAAGGACTGGGGATGGGAAGGACTTGGTGATGTCCCAATTGTTCAGGGACTGGAGTTTCCCAGTTCTAAGAGATGTGAAGGAAGGCGGCTGATGTCTGATCCCTAAGCTGTTGCTGGAGGGAGTGAAATAGTAATAATAATAATAATAATAATAATAATGGCATTTATTAAGCGCTTACTATGTGCAAAGCACTGTTCTAAGCGCTGGGGAGGTTACAAGGTGATCAGGTTGTCCCACGGGGGGCTCACAGTCTTCATCCCCATTTTACAGATGCAGTAACTGAGGCCCAGGGAAGTGAAGTGACTTGCCCAAAGTCACCCAGCTGACAAGTGGCGGAGCCGGGATTTGAACCCATGACCTCTGACTCCAAAGCCCATGTTCTTTCCACTGAGCCAGGCTGCTTCTCTAATAATAATAATGATGGTATTTGTTAAGCGCTTACTATCTGCCCTCTCTCTGTCTCCAGACTTTCAGGTTAGGCCGGGAGCAACTGAGAGGGCCTTAGGAGAGGGGCAGTTGGCAAGACGTCATTGCTGCTGTTGCTGTTAATAGCTTGGTGTGCTCTGTGTCCCTAGCCAGTGGGCCTTTGGCCTCTGGACTGATGATGACAATGACGATAATAATAATAATAATAATAATAATAATAATAATAATAATAATAATAATAATAATAATAATGCATTTATTATTAGAAGCATCGTGGCTCAGTGGAAAGAGCCCGGGCTTTGGAGTCAGAGGTCATGAGTTCAAATCCCAGCTGCGCCACTTGTCAGCAGGGGACTTCTCTCCCTCGTCCCCCTCTCCATCCCCCCATCTTACCTCCTTCCCTTCCCCACAGCACCTGTATATATGTATATATGGTTGTACATATTTATTACTCTATTTATTTATTTATTTATTTATTTATTTTACTTGTACATTTCTATCCTATTTATTTTATTTTGTTGGTATGTTTGGTTCTGTTCTCTGTCTCCCCCTTTTAGACTGTGAGCCCACTGTTGGGTAGGGACTGTCTGTACGTGTTGCCAATTTGTACTTCCCAAGCGCTTAGTACAGTGCTCTGCACATAGTAAGCGCTCAATAAATACGATTGACTGATTGATTGATTTCGACAAGTCACTTCACTTCCCTGGGCCTCAGTTCCCTCATCTGTAAAATGGGGATGAAGACTGTGAGCCCACCATGGGACAGCCTGATCACCTTGTAACCTCCCCAACTTTGCACCTACTAAGAGCTTAATAAATGCCATCATCATCATCATCATCATCATTTATTAAGCTCTCACTAGGTGCCAAGCCCCCTCTCAGGGTTGTACCTGGAGAGGTTCCAGTACTCTACCAGTCTCGACTATGAGAGGAAGAGTCAGGATTAGAACTCAGACCCTTTGATAGCAGGACCTGCTCCTCTGAGGGATGGTACTGTGCAAGATGGGCAATGTGAGGGAGGGCAGGGGTTGATGCGTATTCAAGCCCCAGTCACCATCGTCCTCTCAATTCCTCTGCCTCTGGCTCCCTTATGGGATGGCAGGTCTTGGAGTCCAGCTAACCACCAGGGACTGGGGGGGAGCAGGGTGGAGACGGAAAAAAGGGAAAGGGGCAGGGATACAGTCCATGTCCCACATGGGGCTCACAGCTTTTCATTTTGTTTTTTTAAATGGCATTTATTAAGCACTTACTATGTGCAAAGCACTGTTCTAAGCACTGGAGAGGTTACAAGGTGATCAGGCTGTCCCACGGAGGGCTCACAGTCTTCATCCCCATTTTACAGATGAGGGAACTGAGCCCAGAGAAGTGAAGTGACTTGCCCAAAGTCACCCAGCTGACAACTGGCAGAGCTGGGATTAGAACCCATGACCTCTGACTCCAAAGCCCGGGCTCTTTCCACTGAGCCACGCTGCTTCAATCACCATTTTACAGATGAGCGTTTACCATGTTCCGAGCACTGTTCTAAGCGCTGGGGATGATACGAGGTCATCAGGTTGTCCCATGTGGGGCTCACAGTCTTCATCCCCATTTTACAGATGAGGGAACTGAGGCCCAGAGAAGTGAAGTGACTTGCCCAAGATCACATAGCAGGCGAGTGTGAAGCCCTGTCAGAGGACCTGGATTCTAATCCTGACTGGTCCACTACCTTGCTGTGAGACCTTAGGTAAGTCACCTAACTTTTTTTATGAAGAAGTAGCGTGGCTCAGTGGAAAGAGCCCGGGCTTGGGAGTCAGAGGTCGTGGATTCTAATCCTCGCTCTGCCACTGATCAGCTGTGTGACTTTGGGCAAGTCACTTGACTTCTCTGTGCCTCAGTTACCTCATCTGTAAAATGGGGATGAAGACTGTGAGCCCCACGTGGGACAACCAGATGACCTTGTATCATCCCCAGCGCTTAGAACAGTGCTCGGAACATGGTAAGCGCTTAACAAACGTGATCATTATTATTAATAACTTCTCTATGCCTCAGTTCCCTCAACTGCAAAATGGGGATTCTAAGCCTGTTGTCCCTCCTACTTAGATTGTGAGCCCCATATGGGACCTAATCAACTTGCATCTACTTGTAGAATATCTACTATTGCATTTATTTTGTTAATGATGTGCATATTGCCATAATTCCATTTGTTCTGACGATTTTGACACCCGTCTACATGTTTTGTTTTGTTGGGTAGGGACTGTCTCTATGTGTTACCAATTTGTACTTCCCAAGCGCTTAGTACAGTGCTCTGCACATAGTAAGCGCTCAATAAATACGATTGATTGATTGATTGATTGTCTGTCTCCCCCTTCTAGACTGTGAGCCCGTTGTTGAGTAGGGACCATCTCTATATGTTGCCGACTTGTACTTCCTAAGCGCTTAGTACAGTGCTCTGCACACAGTAAGTGCTCAATAAATACAATTGAATGAATGAATGAATGAATACCCCAGAAAAACATGCAGGTAGGGTTCTGTCCCAAACCTGCTACAGTCAGGCCTCTTAACAGTTTAGGCCTGGCCTACGAGCAGTTTTTGATTTTGCGAAGCTTAATGCAAGACAGCGCAAGCCTCCAAGCACTGCCGCTGCTGTTGCTTTTAATACTGTTGTTATTCATTCATTCATTCATTCAATCGTATTTATTGAGCACTTACTGTGTGCAGAGCCTGTACTAAGCGCTTGGGAAGTACAAGTTGGCAACATATAGAGACGGTCCCTACCCAACAGTGGGCTCACAGTCTAGAAGGGGGAGACAGAGAACAAAACAAAACATATTAACAAAATAAAATAAATAGAATAAACATGTACAAATAAAATATATCGATAAATGGAGTAATAAATACGTACAAACATATATACAGATGCTGTGGGGAGGGGAAGGAGGTAAGGCGGGGGGGGATGGGGTACTCATATACACATATACATGAGTATGTGAGTCTGCCAGTTGTTTTCAAATCATGTGCGTATGTAGGCCGGGAATAGTAGTAGCAGTAGTAGTAGTAGTACTAGCAGTTAATAATAATAATAATGGCATTTATTAAGCTCTTACTATGTGCAAAGCACTGTTCTAAGCCCTGGGGAGGTTACAAGGTGATCAGGTTGTCCCTCGTGGGGCTCACAGTCTTTATCCCCATTTTACAGATGAGGTCACTGAGGCCCAGAGAAGTGAAGTGACTTGCCCAAAGTCACACAGCTGACAATTGGCGGAGTCGGGATTTGAACCCGTGACCTCTGACTCCAAAGCCCGGGCTCTTTCCACTGAGCCATGCTGGTCCAGCAGTTGTCGTCTTAGTAGTCCCCCCTTTTAGACTGTGAGCCCACTGTTGGGTAGGGACTGTCTCTATGTGTTGCCAATTTGTACTTCCCAAGCACTTAGTACAGTGCTCTGCACATAGGAAGCGCTCAATAAATACGATTGATGATGATGATGATGATGATAGTAGTTTTTCCATTTCTATTATCTTTTTTCTTAAGACTCCCATCAGAGTTTGCCTGGAGAACAAAAGGTGTTTTAGATGGCAAGTAATTAAAATAGACTTAAAATCAGAAAAGGGAAAGGGAGAGCTTGGGAGCCATAATTCCATTATCCGCCAACAACCTCGGAAAAGAGCGACAATGTAGGCTTCGGTGAAATGATTAAAGACCCTGGACCGAAGGAAACAAAATCTTTTTTTTCCAAATTGACATTAGGCGATTTAATGAAAGACCAAAGTGGGCTCAGCTGTGTAATTAGATTTTAATAAGTAGCACAGTATTTAAAAGTTTCAAATACATTACAGGATCATTTCTTACAAAAGCTGGTATTCCCCCCCCCCCCCCCCGCCCCACGGCTTAGAACAGTGCTTTGCACGTAGAAAGCGCTTAACAAATACCATTATTATTATTATAAGAAAGAATGAGGAGGAATCCTACAAATATCATGTAACAGCAATTAGAGAGGGTTCTGCAATTAAGGCAGAAAATGAATTAAAGGGATTCCTTAGTCCTGTTATCCTAATACTCTCTCTTTCCTATGCGGAAATAATTCATTCCACTTTAGGATTATCAATATATAAAAGATCTTTTTCCAGAGGAATGCAAGCACCGGAGATGCAAATCAAATCTGTGTGTTGAACATAAATTCAGTATTTGCAACTTAGTAATAATAATAATAATAATAATAATTATGGCATTTGTTAAGCACTTACTATGCGCCAGGCACTATACTAAGTGCTGGGGTGGGTACAAAGCAAATTGGGAGGGACACAATCCCTGTCCCACATGGGCCTCACAGTCTTAATCCCCATTTTCCAGATGAGGTAACTGAGGCACAAAGAAGTTAAGTGACTTGTCCAAGGTCACGCAGCAGACATGTGGCGGAGCTGGGATTTGAACTCACGTCCTCTGACTCCCAAGCCCGGGCTCTTTCCAGTAGGCCATGACAGCCTTCTATGCCAATATGTTTGTACATATTTATTACTCTTTATTTATTTATTTTACTTGTACATATCTATTCTATTTCTTTTATTTTGTTAGTATGTTTGGTTTTGT
Source organism: Tachyglossus aculeatus (assembly GCF_015852505.1). NCBI lineage: Eukaryota > Metazoa > Chordata > Mammalia > Monotremata > Tachyglossidae > Tachyglossus > Tachyglossus aculeatus. Next base: position 48,432,751 of record NC_052069.1, on the reverse strand, counting down.
TCTCTGTCTCCCCCTTTTAGACTGTGAGCCCACTGTTGGGTAGGGACCGTCTCTATATGTTGCCAACTTGGACTTCCCAAGCGCTTAGTACAGTGCTCTGCACACAGTAAGCGCTCAATAAATATGATTGATTGATTGATTGATTGATATGTCGTGTCTCTTTGATCGGAAAAGAATTGACAAATTATATGTATTCATCCACTTAGAAGCACACTAAAGACATAGACTCTTTTCAGTCGTGTTTGATTTGTACACCAATCTAGGAATTTCATCTCGTTGTATTTATTAAATCTCATTCTAGCACCGAGACAAATGTCAAATATGCCCTGCTCTTCAATGCCAGCATGGAATCCTCTGTGTTGACTGAGGAGTATTTTCACTTTTGAATTTCCTGAGCCACGTCAGGCCGACAGCCCGGAAATTAGTCAATCATCCTTCAAAACCCACCAAACCTGCAGACTTTGGCAACCTCCCTTTTTTTTTTAATGGTGCTTAGCACTGGGGTAGATACAAGTTAAAATAATAATAGTAATAATGGCATTTGTTAAGCACTTACTATGTGCGAAGCACTGTTCTAAGCGCTGGGGGGATACAAGATGATCAGGTTGTCCCATATGGGGATCACAGTCTTCATCCCCATTTTCCAGATGAGGGAACTGAGGCTTGGAGAAGCTGACTTGCCCAAGGCCACACGGCAGACATGTGGCGGGGTCGGGATTAGAACCCACGACCTCTGACTCCCAAACCCGGGCTCTTTCCACTGAGCCACGCTGCTTCTCGGGTTGGACGCGGTCCCCGTTGTCCCACATGGGGCTCACAGTCTAAGAATGGGGGAGTAGGAGTCAATCCCCAATTTTCCCATGTCCCAGGGAAGGGAAGTGACTAGCCCAAGGTCACACGGCAGACGAGTGGCAGAGCCGAGACTAGAACCCAGGACCGCTGACTCCCAGAATCATGCTCTTTCCACCAGGCCACGCTTCTAGGCCACGCGAGGCCATTGGGATTTGTGTGGAAACAAGAACCCGAGAGAGAGAAGGGTGGTTTTCGAATTATTTTTAACATATATTCGTCTCTGTGCTAGAATGATATTTAATAAGTACAACAAGATGAAATTCCCAGATGGGTGTACAAATCAAACACAACTGAAAAGACTCTGCTATCTTTAGGGTGCTTCTAAGTGGATGAATACATATACTCTGTCAATTCTTTTCCGATCAAAGAGACACGACATATTGGCATAGAAGGCTGTCGTGGCCTACTGGCTTCAGTTCAATCAATCAATCAATCGCATTTATTGAGCGCTTACTGTGTGCAGAGCACTGTACTAAGCGCTTGGGAAGTCCAAGTTGGCAACATATACAGTCCCTACCGTTAACAGTGGGCTCACAGTCTAGAAGGGGGAGACAGACAACAAAACCAAACATACTAACAAAATAAAATAAATAGAATAGGTATGTACAAGATAGAGTAATAAATATGTACAAACATATATACATATATACAGGTGCTGTGGGGAAGGGAAGGAGGTAAAATTGGGGGGATGGAAAGAGCACGGGCTTGGGAATCAGCAGTCATGGGTTCTAATCCCAGTTGTCAAGTTGAGCGTTGTACTGTACCACACGTTTTCCTTAAAGTGAGTATTTTTAAGAATTTAGCTCCCTTCCCCCAGCCCTGTTTCGGCGGGACTCAGCTGTGTGACTTTGGGCAAGTCACTTAACAGCCCCGTTTTGGAATCCATCAGCGGTACTCGGCTGGGTGACTTTGACCAAATCAACGATTTGCCTAGTTTCTGTCTCTTTTTTTATGGCATTTATCAAGCGCTTACTACGTGCAAAGCACCGTTCTAAGCGCTGGGGAGGTTACAAGGTGATCAGGTTGTCCCTCGCGGGGCTCACAGTCTTCATCCCTATTTTGCAGATGAGGGAACTGAGGCCCAGAGAAGTGAAGTGACTTGCCCAAGGTTACACAGCTGACAGTTGGCAGAGCCGGAATTTGAACCCATGACCTCTGACTCCAAAGCCCGGGCTCTTTCCTACTGAGCCAAGCTGCCTCTCTCTCAGGCGCTGTCTTCTGAAGCTCTGCTGCCAACAGGACGTACGTCAGCTGCCTTGATAAAACATCCCTGTGAGATAGCTTTTAAGGTTTTCTGTCCCAGAAAACACAAATAGAAATTGTCGAAGGTTTCTTTTCTTCTACTGGGTCACATACCAACCAGCCCAACGGCGGCCGAAGTCGGCAATAATATCCGCTTTTGAGATTCCGTGACATTTAGCGTGAACAAGTTGGACCGGAATAGGGAAAGAAAAGGAGGCGAGGAGGGAAGAAGAGGCTGGAAAAGGTGAGGGTGGGAAGCAGAAGCAGCGGGGCCCGGGCTTTGGAGTCAGAGGTCATGGGTTCGAATCCCGGCTCCGCCAATTGTCAGCTGGGTGACTTTGGGCAAGTCACTTCACTTCTCCGGGCCTCCGTTACCTCATCTGTAAAATGGGGATTAAGACTGTGAGCCCCAAGTGGAACAACCTGATCACCTTGTATCCTCCCCAGCACATAGAAAGCGCTTAACAAATGCCATCATTATTATTATTATTATTATAGTGGATGGAGCACAGTCCTGGGAGTGAGAAGACCTGGGTTCTAATCCCAGTTCGGCCACTCATCTGCTGTGTGACCTTGGGCAAGTCACTTCAGCTCTCTGGGCCTCAGTTACCTCATCTGCAAAATGGGGATTATGACTGTGAGCCCGACATGGGACATGGGCGGTATCCGGCGTGATTATCCTGTATCTATCTACCCCAGGGCTTAGTACAGTGCCTGGCACGTAGTAAGCACTTAACAGAATGTTTAACCAAGAGAAGCAGTGGGGTCTAATGGTTAGAACATAAAGCCTGGAAGTCAGAAAGAGCTGGGTGCTAATCCTGCTTCCCTGCTCTGTGACCTTGGACAAGTCACTTAACTTCTCTGTGCCTCAGATAGCTGCAGCGTGGCTCAGTGGAAAGAGGATGGGCTTTGGAGTCAGAGGTCATGGGTTCAAATCCTGGCTCCACCAATTGTCAGCTGAGTGACTTTTGGCATGTCACTTCACTTCTCTGGGCCTCAGTGACCTCATCTGTAAAATGGGGATTAAGACTGTGAGCCCCCTCTGGGATAACCTGATCAGTTTGTAAACTCCCCAGTGCTTAGAACAGTGCTTTGCACATAGAAAGCGCTTAATAAATGCCATTATTATTATTATTACTATTGTTATTATTATTATTATTAATGTGGCAGGGCGGGGGGACAATGGGCCACTACACTGTCTACACATACAGAGTGCTTTCAGCTGGTCCGTGATCAGAAAATCCAGGAAAGGCTAAGAGAGCCTGCACTCCCTTACCCAGTGTGGCTTAGTGGAAAGAGCACAGGCTTTGGAGTCAGAGGTCATGGGTTCGAATCCCAACTCTGCCACATGTCTGCTGTGTGACATTGGGCAAGTCACTTAACTTCTCTGATCCACAGTTACCTCATCTGTAAAATGGGGATTAAGACTGTGAGCCCCACATGGGACAATCCGATCACCTTATATTCCCCCCAGCGCTTAGAACAGTGCCTTGCACATAGTAAGCGCTCAACAAATGCCATTATTATTATTATTATTATTATTATTATTATTATTATTATTAGTTCTAAAAGGATCATTAAGAAAAGCAGCAGGGCCTAGTGGAAAGAGCAGGGGTTTGGGAGTCAAAGGTCATGGGTTCTAATCCCAGCTCTGTTACTAGTCAGCTGTGTGACTTTGGGCAAGTCACTTAACTTCTCTGTGCCTCAGTAACCTCATCTGTAAAATGGGGATTAAGACTGTGAGCCCCACGTGGGACATGGACGGTGTCCAATCTGATTAGCCCGTATCTACCCCAGCGCTTAGTACAGCGCCCGGCATAAAGTGCTTAATAAAATTGCAGTACCCGTGGAGCTGTGGAGAGAAAAAAAATTGTACTTTTTTCTACTCCCTCCTCACCACCCTCACACAGAAACAGTGTGGCTTAGTGGAAAGAGCCCGGGCTTGGGGGTCAGAGGTTGTGGGTTCTAATCTCAGCTCCGCCACTTGTCAGCTGTGTGACTTTGGGCAAGTCACTTCACTTCTCTGGGCCTCTGTTACCTCACCTGTAAAATGGGGATTAAGACTGTGAGCCCCCCGTGGGACAACCTGATCACCTTGTAACCTCCCCAGCACTTAGAACAGTGCTTTGCACATAGTAAGCACTTAATAAATGCCATTATTATTATTATCTACCTCAGCGCTTAGAACGGTGCTCGGCACGTAGTAAGTGCCTAAAAAATACCATTACTATTCATTCATTCATTCAATCATATTTATTGAGCGCTTACTGTGTGCAGAGCACTGTACTAAGCGCTTGGGAAGTACAAGTAGGCAACCTAGAGAGACGGTCCCTACCCAACAACGGGCTCACAGTCTAGAAGGGGGAGACAGACAACAAAACAAAATATGTGGACAGGTGTCAATCTAGGAAACCATAGGTGAGAATGTGGAGAAAGGGTAGAGGATGCCATAACACGATCTTCGTTTGAAACTGGCATGGTTAACAAGGAAGAAAGTCTGGGCTTTCAATTTCCCCAGACACTTCGCTATGGAAGCAGAATAGTAAATTAACAGGCAAAATCAATCAATCAATCAATCGTATTTATTGAGCGCTTACTGTGTGCAGAGCACTGTACTAAGCGCTTCGGAAGTACAGGTCGGCAACACATAGAGACAGTCCCTACCAACAGTGGGCTCACAGTCTAGAAAAGGGAGACAGACAACAAAACAAAACATATGGGCAGGTGTCAAGTTGTCAGAATAAATAGAATTAAAGCTAAATATCCGTCACCTCCCTTAGAATGTAAGCTCGCCCAAGGAGCTCTGTAGAGCTGAACTCTCCCAAGCACTTAGCACAGTGCTCTGCACACAATAAGCGCCCCATAATAACCACTGATTGAGCACAATCCACAACTGGCAATTAGCTGTTCCTTCAAACATATTTATTGAGCACTTACTGTGTGCAAGGCACTGTACTAAGCGCTTGGGAAGTACAAGTCAGCAACACATAGAGACAGTCCCTACCAACAGCGGGCTCACGGTCTAGAAGAGCGGGCTCACAGTCTAGAAGACTGCAAAAGGATGCAATTACTATGTTTAGTGTCTCCTTGACTTGCCTTTCTTCCCTATTCTCTATTTCTCTATTCTCTATTTTCATTCATTCCTTCATTCATTCATTCAATCATATTTATTGAGCGCTTACTGTGTGCAGAGCACTGTACTCTCCCCCTCGCCCCCCCTCCATCCCCCCCATCTTACCTCCTTCCCTTCCCCACAGCACCTGTATATATGTTTGTACATATTTATTGCTCTATTTATTTATGTATTCATTTTACTTGTACATACCTATTCTATTTATTTTATTTTGTTAGCATGCTTGGTTTTGTTCTCCGTCTCCCCCTTTTAGACTGTGAGCCCAATGTTGGGTCGGGACTGTCTCTATATGTTGCCAGTTTGTACTTCCCAAGCGCTTAGTACAGTGCTCTGCACACAGTAAGGGCTCAATAAATACGATTGATGATGATGATGATGATGATGACAGCGCTTGGGAAGTCCAAGTTGGCAACCTATAGAGACGGTCCCTACCCAACAAGGAGTTCAATCAATCAATCAATCAATCAATCGTATTTATTGAGCGCTTACTATGTGCAGAGCACTGTACTAAGCGCTTGGGAAGTACAAATTGGCAACACAATTTGGTTCACAGTCTAGAGGACTCTTTGGTTTTGTTTATTTTGTTTTCCTTAAAGTGAATCATATCCGACACAAATACTTTCTGACCCTGGAAGCAAGAGTAATGTGGAGCTCACTCCTCCTGATGACATTTCCTTCCTGCCTCTTGGAGAGCCACCAAAACTCTCTGGAGTCGAATAAATGAAATGGGCATATTCTGGCTCCTTCCTACCATGCTTCTCCTGAAATTCTGCCTACTCATTTCCGTTTATTCGCATTCTACTCACTGGTCCCCGATTTGGGTCTCACCCCCATTAACAAAACAGCGGCGGAGATAATAATAATAACAATAATAATAATAATGGCATTTGTTAAGCGCTTACTATGTGCAGAGCACTGTTCTACGCGCTGGGGAGGATACAAGGCGATCAGGTTGTCCCACGTGAGGCCCACAGGCTTAATCCCCATTTTCTACAGATGAGGGAACTGAGGCCCAGAGAAGTGAAGTGACTTGCCCAAAGTCACACAGCTGACAAGCGGCGGAGCCGGGATTTTTACCTGTGCATATCTATTCTATTTATTTTATTTTGTTAGTATGTTTGGTTTTGTTCTCTGTCTCCCTGTTTTAGACTGTGAGCCCACTGTTGGGTAGGGACCGTCTCTATATGTTGCCGACTTGGACTTCCCAAGCGCTTAGTACAGTGCTCTGCACACAGTAAGCGCTCAGTAAATACGATTGATTGATTGATTGGAAAGAACATGGGCTTTGGAGTCAGAGGTCATGGGTTCAAATCCGGACTCCGCCAATTGCCAGCTGTGTGACTTTGGGCAAGTCACTTAACTCGCCAGAGAGGAGCAGCATGGCTCAGTGGAAAGAGCCCGGGCTTTGGAGTCAGAGGTCATGGGTTCGAATCCCGAATCCGCCACATGTCTGCTGTGTGACCTTGGGCAAGTCACTTAACTTCTCTGTGTCTCAGTTCCCTCATCTGTAAAATGGGGATTAAGACTGTGAGTCCCACGTGGGACAACTTGATCACCTTGTATCCCCCCTAATCAATCAATCATATTTATTGAGTGCTTACTGTGTGCAGAGCACTGTACTAAGCGCTTGGGAAGTACAAGTTGGCAACATATAGAGAAGCAGAACATGAGAAGCAGCGTGGCTCAGTGGAAAGAGCCTGGGCTTTGGAGTAGAGGTCATGGGTTCAAATCCTGGCTCCGCCAATTGTCAGCTGTGTGACTTTGGGCAAGTCACTTAACTTCTCTGGGCCTCAGTTACCTCATCTGCAAAATGGGGATTAAGACTGTAAGCCCCCCCGTGGGACAACCTGATCACTTTGTAACCTCCCCAGTGCTTAGAACAGTGTTTTGCACATAGTAAGCGCTTAATAAATGCCATCATTATTATTATTATTATAGAGACAGTCCCTACCCAACAGTGGGCTCACACGCTTAGAACAGTGCTCTGCACATAGTAAGCGCTTAACAAATGCCATTATTATTATTATTCACTTCTGTATGCCTCATCTGTAAAATGGGGATGAAGACTGTGAGCCTCCCCGTGGGACAACCCGATCACCTTGTAACCTCCCCAGCGCTTAGAACAGTGCTATGCACATAGTAAGTGCTTAATAAATGCCATTATTATTATTATTATTAACTTCTGTCTGCCTCATCTGTAAAATGGACATGAAGACTGTGAGCCTCCCCGTGGGACAACCTGATCACCTTGTAACCTCCCCAGTGCTTAGAACAGTGCTTTGCACATAGTAAGTGCTTAATAAATGCCATTATTATTATTATTATTATTATTATTATTATTAACTTCTGTGTGCCTCATCTGTAAAATGGAGATGAAGACTGTGAGCCTCTCCGTGGGACAACCCGATCACCTTGTAACCTCCCCAGCGCTTAGAACAGTGCTTTGCACATAGTAAGCACTTAATAAATGCCATTATTATTATTATTAACTTCTGTGTGCCTCATCTGTAAAATGGGGATGAAGACTGTGAGCCTCCCCGTGGGACAACCTGATCACCTTGTAACCTCCCCAGTACTTAGAACAGTGCTTTGCACATAGCAAGCGCTTAATAAATGCCATTATTATTATTATTATTATTATTATTATTATTATTATTATTATTATTATGACCTCTGACTCCCAAGCCCGGGCTCTTTCCACTGAGCCACGCTGCTTAGATTTTTATTTAAAATGGATATGGGAAATGGGCTAAGAGGGGGGCTGAGTTGCTCTTCACGATAAAACAGAAGAGCAGCCGTAGGAGACGGTCTTCAGTAAGTTCCCCTGTGGAATCCATACTGGTTTATACACTAGGCAAGCAGTGTGGCCTAGGGGAAAGAGCACCGGCCTGGAAATCAGAAGCCCTGGGTTCTAATCCAGGTTCTACTACTTGCTTGCTCTGTGACCTCGGGGGAGTCGCTTCACTTCTCTGGGTCTCAGTTTCTTCATCTGTAAAATGGGGATTCATTGCCTGTTCTCCCTTCCCCTTCCCCTGTGAGCCCCATCATCATCAATCGTATTTGTTGAGCGCTTACTATGTGCAGAGCGCTGTACTAAGCGCTTGGGAAGTACAAATTGGCAACATATAGAGACGGTCCCTACCCAACAGCGGGCTCATGTGGGACAGGGACTATGTCCGACTTGATTAGAACAGTGCTTTGCACATAGTAAGCGCTTAATAAATGCCGTCATTCTTCTTATTATTACCTTGCATTCGCCCAAGTGCTTAGTACAGTGCTTGGCACAAAATAGAAGCAGCATGGTTTAGTGGATAGAGACCGGGCTTGGGAGTCAGAGGTCACGGGTTCTAATCCCGGCTCGGCCACTTCAATCAATCAATCAATCAATCAATCGTATTTATTGAGCGCTTACTGTGTGCAGAGCACTGTACTAAGCGCTTGCCACTTAGCTGTGTAACTTTGGGCAAGTCACTTCACTTCCCTGTGCCTCAGTTCCCTCATCCGTAAAATGGGGATTAAGACTGTGAGCCTCACGTGGGACAACCTGATCACCTTGTATCCTCCCCAGCACGTAGAACAGTGCTCTGCACATAGTAAGCACTTAACAAATGCCATCATTATTATTATCTCGTCTGTAAAATGGGGATTAAAACTGTGAGCCCCCCATGGGACAACCTGCTTACCTTGAAGAGGTCATTCGTTCATTCATTCAATCATATTTATTGAGCGCTTACTGTGTGCAGAGCACTGTACTAAGCGCTTGGGAAGTACAAGTTGGCAACATCTAGAGATGGTCCCTACCCAACAACGGGCTCACAGTCTAGAAGGGGGAGACGGACGACAAAACAAAATATATTAACAAAATAAAATAAATAGAATAGTAAATATGTACAAGTAAAATAAATAGAGTAATAAATCTGTACAAACATATATACAGGTGCTGTGGGGAGGGGAAGGAGGTAAGGCAGCGGGGATGGGGAGGGAGAGAAGGGGAAGAGGAAGGAGGGAGCTCAGTCTGCGAAGGCCTCCTGGAGGAGGTGAGCTCTCAGTAGGTCACAGGTTCAAATCCCGGCTCCGCCAACTGTTAGCTGTGTGACTTTGGGCAAGTCACTTCACTTCTCTGTGCCTCAGTTACCTCCTCTGTAAAATGGGGATTAAGACTGTGAGCCCCCCGTGGGACAACCTGATCACCTTGTAACCTCCCCAGCGCTTAGAACAGTGCTTTGCACATAATAAATGCCATCATTATTATTACCCCAGCAATTAGAACAGCTGGTAATTATAAAGGAAGTTTGAATAAAGGAAGCAAGTCAGGGAGACACAGAAGGGAGTTGAGTTTAGGAAGGCCTCTTGGAGGAGTTGTGTTTTCAATAAGACTTTGAAGTGGGGGGAGAGTAATTACCCATCAGATATTCATTCATTCATTCATTCAATCGTATTTATTGAACGCTTACTGTGTGCAGAGCACTGGACTAAGCACTTGGGAAGCACAAGTTGGCAACATATAGCGATGGTCCCTACCCAACAGTGGGCTCACAGTCTAAAAGGGGGAGACAGACAACAAAACAAAACAAGTAGACAGGTGTCAAGACCATCTGAATAAATCAAATTATAGCTATATTTACATCATTAATAAAATGAATAGTAAATATGTGCAAGTAAAATAAATAGAGTAATAAATCTGTATAAGCATATATACGGGTGCTGTGGGGAGGGGAAAGAGGTAGGGCTCGGGGGGCGGAGGAGAGGAAAAAGGGGGCTCAGTTTGGGAGATGAGGATATGAGGAGGGAGGGCATTCCATTCATTCAATCGTATTTATTGAGCGCTTACTATGTGCAGAGCACTGTACTAAGCGCTTGGGAAGTACAAGTTGGCAACATATAGAGACGGTCCCTACCCAGCAAGGGGCTCACAGTCTAGAAGAGGGAGACAAACAGCAAAACAAAACAAGTAGACAGGTGTCAATACCATCAGAATAAATAGAATTATAGCTATATACACATCATTCACAAAATAAATAGAATAGTAAATATGTCCAAGTACAATAAAAAGAGTAATAAATCTGTATAAACACATATACAGGGGCTGTGGGGAGGGGAAGGAGGTAGGACGGGGGGGATGGGGAGGAGAGGAGAAAGGGGGCTCAGTCTGGGAGATGAGGATATGAGGAGGGAGGGCATTCCATTCATTCATTCATTCATTCATTCATTCAATCGTATTTATTGAGCACTTACTGTGTGCAGAGCACTGTACTAAGCGCTTGGGAGGTACAAGTTGGCAACATATAGAGACGGTCCCTACCCAGCAACGGGCTCACAGTCTAGAAGAGGGAGACAGACAACAAAACAAAACAAGTAGACAGGTGTCAATACCATCAGAATAAATAGAATTATAGCTATATACACGTCATTAACAAAATAAATGGAAGAGTAAATATGTACAAGTAAAATAAATAGAGTAATAAATCTGTACAAACATATAAACAGGGGCTGTGGGGAGGGGAAGGAGGTAGGGCAGGGGGGATGGGGAGGAGGAGAGGAAAAAGGGGGCTCAGTCTGGGAAGGCCTCCTATCCCCATTTTACAGATGAGGTAACTGAGGCCCAGAGCAGCGAAGTGACTTGCCCAAAGTCACACAGCTGACAATTGGAGGAGTCGGGATTTGAACCCACGACCTCTGACTCAAAAGCCCGGGCTCTTTCCGCTGAGCCAAGCTCGGTATCATCCGCACAGAGGTGGTAGTTGAAGCCACGGAAGTGAATGAGTTTTCCAAGGGAGTGAGTGTAGACGGAGAATAGAAAGGGACCCAAAACTGAACCTGGAGATAGAGAAAGAGCCTGCGAAAGAGACCGAGAATGAGCCACCGGGAGATAGAGTGGATTAATGGAAAAAGCACGGGCTTGGGAGTCAGAGGTCATGGGTTCAAATCCCGGCTCCTCTCCGTGACCCTGGGCAAGTTGCTTCGCTCCTCCGTGCCTCAGTTCCCTCATCTGTAAAATGGGGATTGAGACTGTAAGCCCCAAGTGGGACAACCTGATTACCTTGTATCTACCCCCGTGCTTAAAACAGTGCTTAGCCCATAGTAAGCACTAAACAAATGCCATTATTATTCTCATTACTATTTTATGGAATAATAATAATAATAATAATTGGCATTTATTAAGCGCTTACTATGTGCAAAGCACTGTTCTGGAAGCAGCGTGGCTTAGTGGAAAGAAACCGGGCTTGGGAGTCAGAGGTCATGGGTTCAAATCCCGGCTCCTCTCCGTGACCCTGGGCAAGTTGCTTCACTCCTCCGTGCCTCAGTTCCCTCATCTGTAAAATGGGGATTGAGACTGTAAGCCCCAAGTGGGACAACCTGATTACCTTGTATCTACCCCCGTGCTTAGAACAGTGCTTAGCCCATAGTAAGCGCTAAACAAATGCCGTTATTATTATCATTACTATTTTATGGAAGCAGTGCGGCTTAGTGGAAAGAAACCGGGCTTGGGAGTCAGAGGTCATGGGTTCCAATCCCGGCTCCTCTGCGTGACCCTGGGCAAGTTGCTTCACTCTTCTGTGCCTCAGTTCCCTCATCTGTAAAATGGGGATTGAGACTGTAAGCCCCACGTGGGACAACCTGATTACCTTGCATCAACCCCCGTGCTTAGAACAGTGCTTAGCCCATAGTAAGCGCTAAACAAATGCCGTTATTATTATCATTACTAATTTATGGAAGTAGCGTGGCTTAGTCGAAAGAAACTGGGCTTGGGAGTCAGAGGTCATGGGTTCCAATCCCGGCTCCTCTGCGTGACCCTGGGCAAGTTGCTTCACTCCTCCGTGCCTCAGTTCCCTCATCTGTAAAATGGGGATTGAGACTGTGAGCCCCACGTGGGACAACCTGATTACCTTGTATCTACCCCCTGTATATAGCTTGTATCTACCACGCTGAGGAGCAGCGTGGCTCAGTGGAAAGAATAAGGGCTTGGGAGTCAGAGGTCATGGGTTCAAATCCCGCCTCTGCCACTTGTCAGCTGTGTGACCTTGGGCAAGTCATTTAACTTCTCGGGGCCTCAGTTCCCTCATCTGTAAAATGGGGATAAAGACTGTGAGCCCCACGTGGGACAACCTTGATCACCTTGTATTCCCCCCAGCACTTAGAACAGTGCTTGGCACATAGTAAGCGCTTAACAAATGCCACCATTATTATTATTATTATCCCCGTGCTTAGAACAGTGCTTAGCCCATAGTAAGCACTAAACAGATGCCATTATTATTATCATTACTATTTTATGGAAGCAGCGTGGCTTAGTGGAAAGAAACCGGGCTTGGGAGTCAGAGGTCATGGGTTCAAATCCCGGCTCCACCAATTGTCAGCTGTGTGACTTTGGGCAGGTCACTTAATTTCTCTGGGCCTCAGTTCCCTCATCTGTAAAATGGGGATGAAGACTGTGAGCCCCACGTGGGACCACCTGCTCAACTTGTATCCCCTCAGCGCTTAGAACGGTGCTTTGCACATAGTAAGCGCTTAACAAATACCATCATCATCATCATTATTATTAGTATTCTCCGTGCCTCAGCTATCTCATCTGCAAAATGGGGATGAAGACTGTGAGCCCCACGTGGGACAACCTGCTCAACTTGTATCCCCTCAGCGCTTAGAACGGTGCTTTGCACATAGTAAGCGCTTAACAAATACCATCACCATCATCATTATTATTAGTATTCTCCGTGCCTCAGCTATCTCATCTGCAAAATGGGGATGAAGACTGTGAGCCCCACGTGGGACAGCCTGCTCAACTTGTATCCGCTCAGCGCTTAGAACGGTGCTTTGCACATAGTAAGCGCTTAACAAATACCATCATCACCATCATTATTATTAGTATTCTCCGTGCCTCAGCTATCTCATCTGTAAAATGGGGATGAAGACTGTGAGCCCCACGGGGGCCAACCTGATGACTTCAGATCTACCCCAGCGCTTAGAACGGTGCTCGGCACAGAGTAAGCACTTAACAAATTCCATCGTCATCATTATTATTATTATTATTAATTATTAGAAGAAGACAGTGGCAGCGAAGCCACGTTGGGATAACGCTTCCAGGAGAAGGGAGTGGTTGACAAGTGTCAAAGTGGAAAGAGCCCGGGCTTTGGAGTCAGAGGTCGTGGGTTCAAATCCCGGGTCCGCAACTTGTCAGCTGGGTGACTTTGGGCAAGTCACTTCACGTCTCTGGGCCTCAGTTCCCTCATCTGTCAAATGGGGATGAAGACTGTGAGCCCCCCGTGGGACAACCTGATCACCTTGTAACCTCCCCAGCGCTTAGAATAGTGCTTTGCACATAGTAAGCGCTTAATAAATGCCATTATTATTATTATTATTATTAAAGGCAGTTGGGAGGCCGAGGAGGATTAGGGTGGAGTAGAGCTCTTCACGTAGGTCTCACAGTCTTAATCTCCCTTTAACAGAGAAGCAGCGTGGCTCAGTGGAAAGAGCCTGGGCTTTGGAGCCAGAGGTCATGAGTTCAAATCCCGGCTCCACCACTCGTCAGCTGTGTGACTTTGGGCAAGTCACTTAACTTCTCTGGGCCTCAGTTCCCTCATCTGTAAAATGGGGATTAACACTGTGAGCCCCACGGGGGACAACCTGATCACCTTGTCACCTCCGCCATTATATTCTTCTTATTATTATTATTCTTATTATTAACAGAGGGGAGGGGCGCCTCCAACCGTCGCCTCAGGCCAAACCCCGCCCCGCCCCGCCCCTCCGCTGACGTCACACACACCCCTCCCCTCCCGCGTGACCGCGGCTCCCCGACCCCGCCCCTCGGCTGACGTCACACACACCCCTCCCCCAGGCGCGCTCCCGCCCAGCCCCGCCCCTCCCGCCACGCCCCCTACCCTGGCCCCGTCCCGCCCCTTACGTCACCCACATCCCCCGAGCACCTCCCCGTCACGTGACCTTCCTCTCCCTTAGCCCCGCCCACGCGCCCGCCGGCCCCGCCTCCTCCGGCCCACGTGACCCTGATCCCCCCGAGCCCCGCCCACGCGGCCCCTCTCCCTAGCCGGGCCCCTCCCGCGCGCCCCCTCCCTAGCCCCGCCCTCCTGCCCACGTGACCCCGATCCACCCGAGCCCCGCCCGCGCGCCCCCTCTGCCTCCGAGTTCCGGCCCCGCCCCTCTCCCCCGGTCGCGCCCCCTCCCCACGTGACCCCCGAGGCCCTCCCGCTAGCCCCCTCCCGTAGCCCCGCCCCCTACCCCCGTGCCCCTCCCCGAGCCCCGCCCGCGCGCGCTCTCTCCCCCGCCCCCTGCCCACGTGACCCTCCTCTTCTTGAGCCCCGCTTCTTCCTCTGCTCACGTGCCCCTCCTCTCCCTGAGCCCCGCCTCCTCCTGCCCACGTGACCCCGAGCCCCCCCGAGCCCCGCCCGCGCGCCCCCTCTCCCCCCGAGCTCCGGCCCCGCCCCCTCCTTAGCCCAGCCCCCTACCCTCGTGCCCCTCCCACGCCCCCTGCCCACGTGACCCTGATCGCCCCGCCCCCTGCCCACGTGACCCAGAGCCCCGCCCGCGCGCCCCCTCTCCCTCCGAGTTCCAACCCCTCCCCTCTCCCCCGGCCCCTCCCCCTCCCCCCGTGACCCCGAGCCCCTCCCACGCGCCCCCTCCCGTAGCCCCGCCCCTTACCCACGTGCCCCTCCTCTCCCCGAGCCCCGCCCACGCGCCCCCAGCCCCGCCTCCTCCTGCTCCCGTGACCCCGATCCCCCCCAGCCCCCCCCACGCGCCCCCCTCCCTCCGCGTTCCGGCCCCGCCCCTCTCCCCCGGCCCCGCCCCCTACCCACGTGATCCCGAGCCCCTCCCGCGCGTCCCCTCCCGTGGCCCCGCCCCTTACCCCGTGCCCCTCCCCGAGCCCCGCCCGCACGCGCGCTCTCCCCCGCCCCCTGCCCACGTGACCCTGATCCCCCCTCTCCCCCGCCCCTGCCCAAGTGACCCCCCCGAGCCCCGCCCCCTCCCCACGTGACCGTGACGGCCCCCGAGCCCCGCCCCCGCGCGCCCGCCCCTGTCCCCCGGCCCCGCGTGCCCCCCGCCCCCGCGCCCCGCGCCCCTCCCCGATCACGTGCCCCCGGGGCCCCGCCCCCCCGCCCGAGCGGTTACGGGGCATTTTTCGGGCGCCGTCCGTGCTGAGTCACGGTCGGTCGGTCGGTCGATCGGTCGGTCGTCGGGGATGGGCACGGCCATCCTGTGCGGCGGGGGTCTCCTCCTGGAGCGGGCCCGGCACCTCCGCCTCCACACCGGGAACCTGCTCAACTGGGGCCGCCTACGGAGGAAGGGTCCCGACGCCCACGGACACGAGGTCACGGACCGGGACCCCGACGGGACGGAGGGAGGGAGGGCGGGACGGACGGACGGACGGACGGACGGACGGCGGGAGGGAGGGAGGGCACCGACACCGGGGGGGGCGCCGCGGGCCGCCGCCGCCGCCGCCTCACGGCCCGACACGACTCCAAACTCGCCAGCGGCCCTCAGGACAGGGCCACGCAATTCGACACCCACACGGGGCCATCCCTCGATCTGTCTATCATCTAGATATCTAGCTATATATATATATATATAGCTAGATATCTAGATATCTATATCTAGGTATATACATATATATATCTAGATATCTATATCTAGATATACACATCTAGATATCTAGATATCTATATCTAGATATCTAGCTATAGATATCTAGATGTGTATATCTACATATAGATATCTAGATATATATATAGCTAGATATCTAGATATCTAGATATATACATATATATATCTAGATATCTAGATATCTAGATATATACATATATATATCTAGATATCTATATCTAGATATATAGATATCTATATATATCTAGATATCTATATCTAGATATAGACATCTAGATATCTAGATATCTATATCTAGATATATAGATATGCATATGTCTAGATATAGATATCTAGATATAGAGAGAGATATAGATATCTAGATATATATAGATATCGAGATATCTATTTATATCTAGATATCTAGATATCTATATCTAGATATATCTAGATATAGAGAGAGATATAGATATCTAGATATATATAGATATCGAGATATCTATTTATATCTAGATATCTAGATATCTAGATATAGATATCTAGATATAGATATAGATATCTAGATATATATAGATATAGATATCTAGATATCTATAGATATCTAGATATGTATAGATATAGATATCTAGATATATCTAGATATAGATATCTAGATATATCTAGATATACATAGATATATCTAGATATCTAGATATATACAGATATATCTAGATATCTAGATATATATATCTCTATAGATATATCTAGATATCTATATCTAGATATAGATATCTAGATATCTATGTATATATCTAGATATCTAGGTGTATATATATATCTAGAGATATATATCTAAATGTGGATATCTAGATATCTAGATATCTATATCTAGATATATATATCTAGGTATAGATATCTAGATGTATATATATATCTAGATATAGATATCTAGATATATATGTATATCTAGATATATATATATATCTATATCTAGATATCTAGAGATATATATAGGCCTCAAAACTAGCCAGCGGCCCTCAGGACAAGGCCGGACAATTATACACCTACAGAGGTCAATCAATCGTATTTATTGAGCGCTGACTGCGCGCAGAGCACCGGACTAAGCGCTTGGGAAGTCCAAGTCGGCAACATAGAGAGGCGGTCCCTACCCAACAGTGGGCTCACAGTCTAAAAGACAGCGGGCTTAGTACAGTGCCCTGCTCACAGTAGGTGCTCAATCAGTACGATTGAATGAATGAATTGCCATTCGTTTCATTCATTCAGCCAGTGAATGAATGACAGTCCCTGCCCACAACGGGCTCACAGATGTGGAGGAGGGGAGACAGGCCTCAAAACAAGCCAACAGGCCTCAGGATAAGTCAATAGAATTATAGGGCTAGGCAGATATATATATATACACACTTATCACTCTATTTATTTTATTAACGATGGGTGTATAGCTCTGATTCTATTTCTTCTGACGGTTTTGACACCTGTATACATGTTTTGTTGTCTGTCTCACTCTTCTAGACTGTGAGCCCATCTCTGTTGCCGACTTGTACTTCCCCAGCGCTTAGAACAGTGCCCTTCCCCTCCCCTCTAGCACTGTGTATATTTGTGCATATTTATTATTTTATTTATATTATTAATGATGTGTATGTAGCTATAATTCTATTTACAACGGGCTCACAGACGTGGAGGAGGGGAGACAGGCCTCAAAACAAGCCAAAAGGCCTCAGGATAAGTCAATAGAATTATAGGGCTAGACAGATATATATATATATATATATATATATATATATATATATATATATATTTATCACTCTATTCATTTTATTAACGATGGGTGTATAGCTCTGATTCTATTTCTTCTGACGGTTTTGACACCTGTATACATGTTTTGTTGTCTGTCTCACTCTTCTAGACTGTGAGCCCATCTCTGTTGCCGACTTGTACTTCCCCAGCGCTTAGAACAGTGCCCTTCCCCTCCCCTCTAGCACTGTGTATATTTGTGCATATTTATTATTTTATTTATATTATTAATGATGTGTATGTAGCTATAATTCTATTTACAACGGGCTCACAGACGTGGAGGAGGGGAGACAGGCCTCAAAACAAGCCAAAAGGCCTCAGGATAAGTCAATAGAATTATAGGGCTAGACAGATATATATATATATATATATATATATATATATATATATATATATTTATCACTCTATTCATTTTATTAATGATGGGTGTATAGCTCTAATTCTATTTCTTCTGACGGTTTTGACACCTGTATACATGTTTTGTTGTCTGTCTCCCTCTTCTAGACTGTGAGCCCGTCTCTGTTGCCGACTTGTACTTCCCCAGCGCTTAGAACAGTGCCCTTCCCCTCCCCTCTAGCACTTGTGTATATTTGTGCATATTTATTATTTTATTTATATTATTACTGATGTGTACGTAGCTATAATTCTATTTATCCTGCTGGTTTTGATGCCCGTCTACTCGTTTTGTTGTCTGTTTCCCCCTTCTAAGACTGAGCCCATAGCTGGGTAGGGACTGTCTCTATAGGTTGCCAAGCTGTGCTTTCCGAGCGCGTAGTCCAGTGCTCTGCACACAGTAAACGCTCAATGAATACTACTGAATGAATGAATATATATTATATATGAATATATAGAGCAAAGGGAGCGGGAACTGAGGAGAAGGGGGCTTATTCGTTCATTCAGTCGTATTTATTGAGAGCTGACTGTGGGCAGAAGACTGGGCAAAGCGCTTGGAAAGAACCATTTAACCAGCAAGAGAGACAGTCCCTGCACACAACGGGCTCACAATCCTAGAGTGGGGGGAGAAGGGCCTCAAAACTAGCCAACAGGCCTCAGTATAAGTAAATAGAATTATAGATCTAGACAGATTTTATATATATATATATATATACACACACTATATATATACACTTATTATATAAGTGCATATATTGTGTAAGTGTATATATTGTATAAGTGTATATATTGTATAAGTGTATAAGTGTAATATATACACTTATATATATATATATACACTATATATACACTTACTACTTATTGGAGAAGCAGTGTGGCTCAGTGGAAAGAGCCCTGGCTTTGGAGGCAGAGGTCGGGTGTTAAAATCCCGGCTCTGCCAATTGTCAGCTGTGTGACTGTGGGCAAGCCACTTAACTTCTCTGTGCCTCAGTTACCTCATCTGTAAAATGGGGATTAAGACTCTGAGCCCCCTGTGGGACAACCTGATCACACTGTAACCTCCCCAGCGCTTAGAACAGTGCTTTGCACATAGTAAGCGCTTAATAAATGCCATCATTATTATTATTATTACTCTGTTTTATTAATGATGGGTACATAGCTCTAACTCTGTGTATTCTGATGGTATTGACACCTGTCTACTTGTTTTGTTGTCTGTCTCCCCCTTCTAGACTGTGAGCCCAGTGGTGGGTAGGGATTGTCTCTGTTGCCAAATTGTACTTTCCAAGTGCTTAGTCCCGTGCTCTGCAACACAGAAAATGCTTAATAAATACGATTCAATTTATATATTATATATATATATATATAATATATATTCACTCACTCAATGAATATCTATAAGGGCTGTGGGGCGGGGACGGGGGGAAGAGCAAAGGGAGCGGGAGCTGAGGGCAAAGAGGCTTATTCGTTCATTCGGTCGTATTAATTGAGAGCTGTGTGCAGAACACTGGGCTAAGCGCTTGGAAAGTACCATTCAGCCAGCGAGGAAGACAGTCCCTGCCCACAATGGGCTTACAATCCTAGAGGGGGGAGGTAGACAGGCCTCAGAACTAGCCAACAGGCCTCAGGATAAATAAATAGAATTATAAATAGATATACAGAGCTATACATAAGGGCTGGGGTGTGGGGAGAAGGGGGAAGAGCAAAGGGAGGTGGAGCTGAGGGAAAGGGGGCTTATTTGTTCATTCAGTCGTATTTATTGAGCACTTAGTCATATTTATAATAATAATAATGGCATTTATGAAGTGCTTACTACGTGCAAATCACTGTTCTAAGCGCTGGGGAGGTTACAGGGTGATCAGGTTATCCCACGTGGGGCTCACAGTCTTCATCCCCATTTTACAGCTGAGGGAACTGAGGCCCAGAGAAGTGAAGTGACTTGCTTAAAGTCACACAGCTGACAAGTGGCGGAGCTGGGATTTGAACCCATGACCTCTGACTCCAAAGACCGGGCTCTTTCCACTGAGCCACACTGCTTCCCTTGCTGAGCTCTTACTGTGTGCAGAGCACTGAGCAAAGCACTTGGAAAGTATAATACAGCAATAAAGAGAGACAGTCCCTGCTCACAACGGGCTCAAAGTCCTGGGAGGGGAGACGGGCCTCAAAACAAGTAAACGGGCCTCAGTATGAATAAATAGAGTTAGATCTATATACAGATATATATATATATATATGGGCTATATACAGATGTATATTTTTATATATGGGCTATATATGGATCTATATATAGATCTATGGGCTGTGTGTGTGTGTGTGTGTATATATATATAAGGGCTGTGGGGCAGGGAGAGGGGGAAAGAACAAAGGGAGCGGGAGCTGAGAAGAAGGGGGCTTATTCGTTCATTCATTGTATTTATTGAGTGTTGACTGTGTGCAGCACACTGGGCTAAACGCTTGGAAGGTACCATTCAGCCAACGAGAGAGATGATCCCTGCCCACACCGGGCTCACAGTCTCAGAGCTGGGGAGACAGGCCTCAAAACAAGTAAACAGGCACTCAAATAAACAGAATTATAGATATGTACAGATATACTCACATGCTGTGGGGTGGGGAAGGTGGTAGGGCAGGGGGAGGAGGAGCAGAGGAAAAGGGGGGCTCAGTGTGGGAAGGCCTCCTGGAGGAGGTGAGCTCTCAGTAGGGCCTTGAAGGGAGGAAGAGAGCTAGCTTGGCGGATGGGCGGAGGGAAGGAGGGCATTCCAGGCCAGGGGGAGGACGTGGGCCGGGGGTCGATGGCGGGACAGGCGGGAACGAGGCCCAGTGAGGAGGTGAGCGGTGGCAGAGGATTGGAGGGTGCAGGCTGGGCTGGATGAAGGAGAGAAGGGAGGTGAGGTAGGAGGGGGCGAGGGGATGGACAGCCTGGAAGCCCAGGGTGAGGAGTTTTTGCTTGATTCATAGGTTGACAGGCAACCACTGGAGATTATTGAGGAGGTGACATGCCCAGAGCATTTTTCATTCACTCATTCAATCGTATTTATTGAGCGCTTCCTGTGTTCAGAGCACTGTACTAAGCGCTTGGGAAGTACAAGTTGGCAACATATAGAGACGGTCCCTACCCAACAGTAGGCTCACAGTCTAGAAAGGGGAGACAGACAACAAAACATTAACAAAATAAAATAAATAGAATAAATATGTACAAATAAAATAGAGTAATAAATACATACATATATGCAGGTGCTGTGGGGAGGGGAAGGAGGTAATGCCGGGGGCATGGAGAGGGGGAGCAGGGGGAGAGGAAGGAAGGGGCTCAGTGTGGGAAGGCCTCCTGGAGGAGGTGAGCTCTCAGCAGGGCCTTGAAGGGAGGAAGAGAGCTAGCTTGGCGGATGGGCAGAGGGAGGCCATTCCAGGCCCGGGGGAGGACGTGGGCTGGGGGTCGATGGCGGGACAGGCGAGAGCGAGGTACGGGGAGGAGATCAGCGGTGGAGGAGCGGAAGGTGCGGGCTGGGCTGGAGAAGGAGAGAAGAGAGGTGAGGGAGGAGGGGGCAAGGTGATGGACAGCCTTGAAGCCCAGGGTGAGGAGTTTCTGCCTGATGCGCAGGTTGATTGGTAGCCACTGGAGATTTTTGAGGAGGGGAGTGACATGCCCAGAGCGTTTCTGGACAAAGACGATCTGGGCAGCGGCATGGATTGAAGTGGGGAGAGACAAGAGGATGGGAGATCAGAGAGGAGGCTGATACAGTAGTCCAGACGGGTTAGGGTGAGAGCTTGAACGAGCAGGGTAGCGGTTGGGATGGAGAGGAAAGGGCGGATCTTGGCAATGTTGCGGAGCTGAGACCGGCAGGTTTTGGTGACAGACTGGATGTGAGGGGTGAACGAGAGAGCGGAGCCGAGGATGACACCAAGGTTGCGGGCTTGTGAGACGAAGGATTTCTGTACAAAGATAATCCGGGCAACCGACTGAAGTCTTGGCCTCGGGCTTGTTCTCTCCCATTTCTCCTCTGGAAGCGGGGATGAAGGAGAAGCAGGAGAAGAACAACAACAATAATAATAATAATAATTGTTATTATTATTATTATTATTGTGGTATTTGTTAAACCCTTACTATGTGCCAAGCACTGCTCTAAGCCCTGGGATAGAGTCCCCCCTTCTAGACCATGAGCTCATTGTTGGGTAGCGATTGTTTCTATTTGTTGCCGAATTGTACTCTCCAAGCACTTAGTACAGTGCTCTGCACACAGTAAGTGCTCAATAAATACAATTGAATGTATTAATCCCCATTTTACAGGTAAGGTAACCGAGGCACTTACGTACACAGCCATATACTTTCCTATTTCCGCAGCATTGAGGCTTAGTGCCAAGAGCCCAGGCTTGGGAGTCAGAGGTCGTGGGTTCTAATCCCGACTCCGCCACTTGTCAGCTGAGTGACTTTGGACGAGTCACTTAACTTCTCTGTGCCTCAGTTACCTCATCTGTAAAATGGGGATTAAGACTGGGATACCTACGCAGAACAACCTGATTGTCTCTATATGTTGCCAGCTTGTACTTCCCAAACGCTTAGTACAGTGCTCTGCACACAGTAAGCGCTCAATACATACGATTGAATGAATGAATGACCTCATATCTACCCTGGCGCTTAGAACAGTGCCTGGCACATAGTAAGCACTTAACAAATACCATCATCATTATTATTATTATTCATTCATTCATATTTATTGAGCACTTGCTGTATGCAAGGCACTGTACTAAGCATTTATCTGTAACTTTCATGCATTCATGAACTTATTTTAATGTTTATCTCCCCCTCAAGACTGTGAACTCCTCATGGGCAGGGAATGTGTCTCCCAACTCTATCCTCCCAGATGTCTGGTATAGTGCCTAGCACACAATCAGCGCTCAGTAGATACCAATGATTGAATTGAGGAAAGGGAGAAGTGGTTTAAATAGATTATGTAAATTGTGTACAATAGTTCTACTGGGGCCAAGAGGATTAGTTGGAGAAAATGTAGTCTGAGGACAGTAATTAATCAGAAAAAGCTTTTTTGGAGGTGTGATTTTGAAAGAGGCTGTATTTACCGTAGGATTACACAACTCTAGTACTTTGTGTTGTCAGCTCTAAGGTTGGACTTTGCCAGCGCTTACGATGTCCAGAACTGTGCCTGAGTGATTCCCACGGGTCCTTCTTCCACCTGAATTAATGCTACACCAATGTCCTAGCTTTGGGTTAGAAGTTAATCATCATCATCATCATCAATCGTATTTATTGAGCGCTTACTATGTGCAGAGCACTGTACTAAGCGCTTGGGAAGTACAAATTGGCAACATATAGAGACAGTCCCTACCCAACAGTGGGCTCACAGTCTAAAAGGGGGAGACAGAGAACAAAACCAAACATACTAACAAATAAAATAAATAGGATAGATATGTACAAGTAAAATAAATAGAGTAATAAATATGTACAAACATATATACATATATACAGGTGCTGTGGGGAAGGGAAGGAAGTTAATGTATTTATGGGATATTATTTTTGACTGTCATTATTCTAGCCACTAAATGTTGCCAGCTTGTTCTTCTCAAGCGCTTAGTATAGGGCTCTGCACACAGTAAGTGCTCAATAAATACGTTTGAATGAGTGAATGAGTGATCAAAAGCCAGGCCCTGTTTCCTGGGCAGACTAGACGCCCTGTGGGCGGGGAATATGTTGTTACAGTGCACTCTCCCGAGCACTTAGTACAATGCTCTGCACACATTAAGCCCTCGATAAATACTATTGACTGACTTCTGATGATGGGTGTAATGAGTGCCATAAAATAATTCTTAAAACCACCTTTTCTTCTGAGAGGTTCATTGCTTCGCAAAGGGGTGTCAGGTCTTCCGCAGGCTAAGGGGTGAGGTTGAATTAGCATTTTGGAGCTAAAACCAAACAACTGTGGATTTGATGGGGGGAAAAATGTGGTATTAAGTGTTTACTGGGTGCTAAAGCCTAAAACATTATTTATTATTATTAATCAGCCCAGATGACAGGTTAAAAATGTTGTGTAGCCTAGGGGAAAGAGCATAGTCCTGGAGTCAGGAGACTACAGTTCTAATGCCAGCTCTGCCACTGGCCAGTTGGGCAGACTTAAGCAAGTCACTTCTTGGTGCCTCAGTTTCTTCATCTGTAAAATGGGGAGAAAATACTTCCTCCCCCACCCTCTTAGATTGTGAGCTCCGTTTGGGATCGGAGTGATATTAATAATAATTGTATTAATGATAATACTGGTATTTGTTCAGCGCTTACTATGCGCCAAGCACCTTTCGTAGCGCTGGGGTAGATACAAGGTCATCAGGTTGTCCCACGTGGGGCTCACAGTCTTGATCCCCATTTTACAGATGGGGTAACTGAGGCAGCGATAATTCTATTCTGACAATTTTGATGCCTGTCTACGTGGTTTTTTTTTTTGTTGTCTGTCTTCCCCTTCTAGACTGTGAGCCCATTGTTGGGTAGGGACCTTCAAAGCCCTACTGAGAGCTCACCTCCTCCAGGAGGCCTTCCCAGAATGAGCCCCCTCCTTCCTCTCCCCCTCCACATCCCCCCGCCTTACCTCCTTCTCCTCCCCACAGCAGCCGTATGTATGTTTGTATGTATTTATTACTCTATTTATTTGTACATATTTATTCTATTTATTTTATTTTGTTAATATGTTTTGTTTTGTTGTCTGTCTCCCCCTTCTAGACTGTGAGCCCGCTGTTGGGTAGGGACCGTCTCCATATGTTGCCAATTTGTACTTCCCAAGCGCTTAGTTCAGTGCTCTGCACACAGTAAGCGCTCAGTAAATACGATTGAATGAATGAATGAATGACGCTCTCTCTGTGTTGCCAACTTGTACTTCCCAAGCACTTAGTACAGTGCTCTGCACACAGTAAGCGCTCAATAAATACGATTGAGTGAATGAAGTGAGTTGCCCACGATCGCACAGCAGACAAGTGGCGGAGCCGGGATTAGAACCCACGTCCTCTGACTCCCAAGCCGGTGCTCTCTCCACTAAGCCACGCTGCTTCTATTGTAGTATTTAAGTTCTTACTAAGTGCTAAATGCTGGGCTACATTAATAAAAATAACTGTGGTATTAAGCGCTTATTATGTGCCAAGCACTGCAGTAAACACTGGGATAGATACCAGATAATCAGGTTCCCTGTGGGGGTTCACAGGCTAAGTAGGAGGGAGACCAGGTATTAAATCCATATTTTGCCGATGAGGGAACTGAGACACAGAGAATAATAATTGTGGTATTTGTTAAGCGCTTACTATGTGCCAGGCGCTGTTCTAAGCGCTGGGGTGGGTACAGAGTAATCAGGTTGTCCCACGTGGGGCTCACACTTTTAATCCCCACTTTCAGGTGAGGGAACTGAGGCCCAGAGAAGTGAAGTGCCTTGCCCGAGGTCACACAGCTGACCAGTGGCGGAGTCGGGATTAGAACCCACGTCCTCCGCCTCCCGAGCCCAGGCTCTCTCCGCTAAGCCGTGCTGAGAAGTTAAGTGAGAAGCAGCTTGGCTCAGTGGAAAGAGCCCGGGCTTTGGAGTCATCATCATCAATCGTATTCATTGAGCGCTTACTATGTGCAGAGCACTGTACTGAGCGCTTGGGAAGTACAAATTGGCAACATCTAGAGACAGTCCCTACCCAACAGTGGGCTCACAGTCTTAAAGGGGGAGACAGAGAACAAAACCAAACATACTAACAAAATAAAATAAATAGAATAGATATGTACAAATAAAATAAATAAATAAATAGATAGAACTAAGGAAGCTTTGCTTGGAAAAAGATTTCCGAAGTATCAAGAGGAGGTGGATCGTCATCATCAATCGTATTTATTGAGCGCTTACTATGTGCAGAGCACTGTACTAAGCGCTTGGGAAGTACAGTCAGAGGTCATGGGTTCAAATCCCGGCTCCACCAATTGTCAGCTGGGTGACTTTGGGCAAGTCACTTCACTTCTCTGGGCCTCAGTTCCCTCATCTGTAAAATGGGGGTTAAGACTGAGAGCCCCCCATGGGACAACCTGGTCATCTTGTAACCTCCCCAGCGCTTAGAACAGTGCTTTGCACATAGTAAGTGCTTAATAAATGCCATTATTATTATTATTATTATTATTATTATTATTATTATTATTATTATTATTATTGAGTTGTCCAAGGTATCGCAGCCTGTAAGGGGCAGAGCTGGGATTAGAACCCAGGTCCTCTGACTCCCAGCCTTTGCTTTCTCCACGAAGCCACGCTGCTCCTCACCATGCAGTCAGATCAGAGACTGTGTAATCTGAATATCTTGTACCTTATCCTAGCGCTTGACACATACTAAGCTCCTAACAAATAACATAATTAATTGGGAATCTCTTTTTTTCCCCCCCTCAAGCAAGGTAACTTGACTACAACTTTAAACTCCCATGATGTGATGAAGACTGCCTCTGTCCTCTTACCTGAGGCAGGAGGAGGGAGGCCTAGATGGATCTAGAAGCCCCCAGAGCCCGGGTTTGGGAGTCAGAGGTCATGGGTTCTAATCCCGGCCCCACCGCTTGTCAGCTGTGTGACTTTGGGCAAGTCACTTCACTTTTCTGTGCCTGTTACCTCATTGTAAAATGGGGATTAAGACTGTGAGCCCCACGTGGGACAACCTGATCATCTTGATTCCCCCCCCCCCCTCAGCGCTTAGGACAGTGCTTGGCACATAGTAAGCGCTTAACAAATACCATCATTATTATTATTATTATTGTTTATTAGAGCCTGGGGCAAAGGCTGTTTGCCTAGGGTGCCAACCCTGAAGACTCTCCACTCTCAGTAGAGTTTGGCTCAAAGGCTTCACCGTTGATGTTTTGGACTGCGGAATTTTCACTTTCTTTTTATCGTTCGGGTTGTGTTACGTATCTCATCATCATCATCAATCGTATTTATTGAGCGCTTACTGTGTGCAAAGGGTATCTCTACCCTTTGTGGGCAAGGCTTGGTTTTTTTTGGCAAAACTCACCATTCATTCAGTCGTATTTATTGAGCGCTTACTGTGTGCCGAGCACTGTACTAAGCGCTTGGGAAGTACAGGTTGGCAACATATAGAGACGGTCACCAGCACTTTGCACTGTAATAAGAACTCGATAAACATAAGAATAATAATAATAATAATGGCATTTGTTAAGCACTTACTATGTGCAAAGCACTGTTCTAAGCGCTGGAGGGGGTGTTCAAGGTGATCAGGTTGTCCCACGTGGGGCTCACAGTCTTAATCCCCATTTTACAGATGAGGGAACTGAGGCACAGAGAAGAAGTGAAGTGACTTGCCCCAAGTCACCCAGCTGACAAGCGGCGGAGCCGGGATTAGAACCCATGACCTCTGACTCCCAAGGCCGGGCTCTTTCCACCGAGCCACGCTGCTTCATCATCATCATCATCAGTCGTATTTATTGAGCGCTTACTATGTGCAGAGCACTGTACTAAGCGCTTGGGAAGTACAGATTGGCAACATGTAGAGACAGTCACGAAGGGCGTAAAAGCGGTTCTTGCAGTTATCCCGTCACGAAGAAAGAATCGAGTGCTTTTCACGGCTTACTTGAGCCTGACATGAAAATCGCGTGCCTGTCCCAGAGGGGAGGTGTCCCGCTAACTCCCTCCCACGTCGTGTGTTTGGTTTGCCCGCGCAGCCCCGCTTTCTCCAAAGATTGCTGTTGGGCGGCCTTCAATCCTCCCACCTAATCCTCTCCGTGTTCTTGGAAGAACCTCCATCCGAATCTCAGCATTCCGTCCGCTCTAGCCAGCGATTAATTTCCTAACGGCTTAATCCGTTCCCGCTGGCATCCTTCGATAGAGCCGCGTGGCTTTTACTCTGGAAGAAGTTGCTTTTCGCAGTTCAAGCTGAGTTAGTGGGCATAGTAGCTGACAGACTAGAAGTCTGTAAACCTTTCTTCCACCGGGAACACACATGGATCCGAGCACTTATCCTATCTTTCCACCGAGCCACGCTGCTTCATAAGTTTACACAAACAGTCACGAAGGGCGTAAAAGCAGTTCTTGCAGTTATCCTCTCGCACCTTCACTACCGCATCAACCTCCTTGCTGGCATTCTTGCCTCCCGTCTGTTTCCACTCCAGTCCAACTGCCCGAATCACGTTTCTAAAAAAAACCTTTGTCCACGTCTCCCCAGTCTTCAGGCTCCTCCAGTAGTTGCCCGTCCTCCTCCGCATCAAACAGAAACTCCAAGTAGTCAGTCAGCTCGCTCCCTCCCATTTTACCGCGTTGATTTCCTATTTCTCTCTGGTATTAAACACTTACTGTGTGCCAGGCACTGTTGTAAGCACTGGGGTAGAGGAGCAGAGTGGCTCAGTGGAAAGAGCACCGGCTTTGGAGTCAGAGGTCACAGGTTCAAATCCCGGCTCTGTCATCTGGGTGGCTTGGGGCAAGTCACTTCACTTCTCTGGGCCTCAGTGACCTCATCTGTCAAATGGGGGTTAAGACTGTGAGCCCTCCCGTGGGACACCCTGACCACCTTGTAACCTCCCCGGCGCTTAGAACAGTGCTTTGCACGTAGTAAGTGCTTAATAAATGCCATCATCATTATTGTTATTTTATTACAAAGTAATCAGGTTGGACAGAGTCCACATCCCACATGGGGATCACAGCCTTAATCCCATTTTACAGATGAGGTGACTGAGGCCCAGGGAAGGGAAGTGACTTGCCCAAGGTTACACTGCTGACAGGTGGTGGAACCGGGATTAGAACTCGGGTCCTTCTGGCTCCCTAGCACGTGCTCTTCTATTAAATAAAGATTATATAAAAATTATTATATATATTATATGTAGCCCTAGGCCATGCTGCGTCTATTACAGTCCATCCTGCACACTACACTCTT
The DNA here is from genome assembly GCF_015852505.1 of Tachyglossus aculeatus. NCBI lineage: Eukaryota > Metazoa > Chordata > Mammalia > Monotremata > Tachyglossidae > Tachyglossus > Tachyglossus aculeatus. Next base: position 48,403,884 of record NC_052069.1, on the reverse strand, counting down.
CTAATGCCAACATCCTCACTGTACCTTCATCACTTCACCAACTCCTTGCCCACGTCCTGCCCCTGGCTCGGAATTCCCTCCCCTGGCATATTTACGGATCACCACTCTCTCCGTCTTCCTAGTGTTATTCAAATCGCATCTCCTCCAAGACGCCTTTCCCCGACTCAACCCTCATTTCTCCTACGCCTTCTACATTACCCCTGTACTTGGATTTGTGTCCTTTAAGCTCCTGATATTCACTCCCCCCTGGGCACCCACATCCATATCTATAATTCATTTTAATGTCTGTCTCCCCCACTAGACTGTAAGCTCGTGGTGGGCAGGTAATGTGTGTACCAACTCTGTAGAGTTATACTTTCCCCGGTGCTTAGTACAGTGCCCTGTCCAAAGTAAGCATGCAGAGTACATATTTACTATTGTATTTATTTTATTTTGTTAATATATTTTGTTTTGTTGTCTGTCTCCCCCTTCTAGACTGTGAGCCCACTGTTGGGTATGTTGCCAACTCTATATATATGTTGCCAACTTGTACTTCCCAAGCGCTTAGTCCAGTGCTCTGCACACAGTAAGCGCTCAATAAATACGATTGAATGAATAAATACCATTACTTGATAGTTCCAACCTGTGAGTGAATGACTCATAACCATTGTATTCTTGAAGTTAAATCACGCATTGCAGTTGAATTCCTTTTTATTATGACAGTAAACCAAGATTCTAGTTCACAGTCAAATCTGGATACTTAAAAAAGAAAAAAAGAAGTGCCTGTAAAGCTTGGAATTTTTTTTATAATTCCTCCGTTCTTTTAGTTTAGTGGATAGAGCGTGGGCCTGGGGGTCGGAAGGTCATGAGTTCTAAGTCTGGCTCTGCCACTTGTCTGCTCTGTGACCTTGAGCAAGTCATTTCACTTTTCTGTTCCTCAGTTCCCTCATCTTTAAAATGGGGATTAAGACTGCAAACCCAGCTCCGCCAATTGTCAGCTGTGTGATTTTGGGCAAGTCACTTATCTGTGCCTCAGTTACCTCATCTGTAAAATGGGGATTAAGACTGTGAGCCCCCCATGGGACAACCTGATCACCTTGTATCCCCCAGTGCTTAGAACAGTGCTTTGCACATAGTAAGTGCTTAACAAATACCATTATGATTATTATTTTTATTATTATTATGTAGGGCAGGGACTACATTTATCTCTATTTGTTTATATCCACTTCAGTGCTTAGTACAGTGCCTGGCACATAGCAAGCATTTAACAAAATAACATTATTATTTTTATTATTATCTGTAGTCATAGTGTAGTTAAGTGCCTTCCTAAATCTTTATATAATTGGGTGCTAAAACCTTGGGTTATGACAGACACTATTTTTCTTTTCTTTTTAGGGCATTTTTTAAGTGCCTACTATGTGCCAAGCACTGTACTAAGTGTTGGGGTAGATACAAGGTAATCGGGTTGGACACAGCCCATGTCCCACCTGGGGCTCACAGTATTAATTCCCATTTTACAGATGATGTAGGTGGCACAGAGAAGTGAAGTGACTTTACCTAAGGTCACACAGCAGACAGGTGGCAGAGTCAGGATTAGAACCCAAGTCATTCTGTTTCCCAGGCCCATGCTCTATTCACTAGGCCATGTACTTCCCAAACACTTAATACAGTGCTCTGCAAGCAGTAAGCGCTCAATAAATATGATTGAATGAATGAATGCTGCTTCCCACTCTGAGGGTGTGAAGATTTTTCCAGGCGAGCTATTAGAGAAGCAGCATGGCTCAGTGGAAGGAGCCCGGGCTTTGGAGTCAGAGGTCATGGGTTCGAATACCGGCTCCGCCACTTGTTTGCTGTGTGACCTTGGGCAAGTCACTTAACTTCTCTGAGCCTCAGTTACCTCATCTGTAAAATGGGGGTTAAGACTGTGAGCCCCACGTGGGACAACTTGATCACACTGTATCCCCCCCAGCGCTTAGAACAGTGCTTTGCACATACTAAGCACTTAAATGCCATCGTTATTATTATTATTATGCTTAAAAGTGGGTAGAACATCCTGGAAAGTTTTTTATGTCGGAAAATGAAATGGGTGTAAATCCAGAATCTTCTCATCGTCCCGTTTAAACATGACTTCAAGGAGTAACCTGATTTTTTTTTTTTACTGGTATCATCTACTGTCCTCTTCGCTGCCGCCCCAGTACTGGGCAATCTTACTATGTCTAGTATTGTAAATACATACTCATATTAATGCAAGGACATTATTTTACAGCTAAGAGATTGCATTCAAAAGACGCTGAGCGAATGGAGTTCCCAAATCAGCCCAGATCTACTGCGGGTAAGTAAATAATAAGTTTTTGTCTTTTAAAGAGCAGAAAGTTAGAGCATGGCTACCCAAATTCAATTGTGCTGGATTTTGGTGAGGATTTTGGTGAGGATTTTGATAAGGACAGGGTGAGAAACAGAGCAACAATACCGTGAAGCGAAATGGCGAAGAGATCGTCATTTTTTGTTAAAAGGGAAATCAAAGGAATCCTTAGCACATCTCCTTAGGAAATTGTCAGGACAAAACCGTTTGGCTCAATAGTCTGAGCAAAGGATCAGAGTAAGCCAGCTCGACTTGGCATGGATTGTGGCCCTCCACGAGCTTCCTGGCTTCTCTTTGCTCTAGTTTCTTTCAGAGCTTTCTAAAAGAACATGGTTTAACAACATATTGTGTTTAAATGGTATCGTGTTGTACTCTCCCAAGCGCTTAGTACAATACTCTCAGCACACAGTAAGCGCTCCTTAAATACGATTGAACGAATGAAAAGGGTTCAATCTTCCCCTGTAGATTGTAAGCCCCTTGTGGGCAGGGATCACTATAGCTCAGGGGAAAGAGCCCAGGCTTTGGAGTCAGAGGTCACGGGTTCAAATCCCAGCTATGCCAATCGCCAGCTGTGTGACTTCGGGCAAGTCACTTCACTTCCCTGTGCCTCAGTTACCTCATCCGTAAAATGGGGATGAAGACTGTGAGCCCCGCCATGGGACAAACTGATCGCCTTGTAACCTCCCCAGCGCTTAGAACAGTGCTTCGCACATAGTAAGCACTTAGTAAATGCTAACATTATTATTATTATTATTATTACCCACTCTGTTTTATTGTAATATCATGGATCATAGTATTGTATTTTGTGCTCTGCACACGTACAGCACTCAACGAATGCTACTGATTGATCGAAATACGCTTGTAAACCAGGCGACAATCATCAAGGAAAGAGAAGATAACCTAAGTGTAAAAAGCAAACAGAACAGGAAAGGCAGAGTGCTGATAGACATCAAACAGTTGAGGCAAACCCAGAGGTAAAGAAATCTGACTGGTGGTAGCCGTGTATTATAATAATAATGGCATTTATTAAGCGCTGACTATGTGCAAAGCACTGTTCTAAGCGCTGGGGAGGTTACAAGGTGATCAGATTGTCCTTCGGAGGGCTCACGGTTTTAATCCTCATTTTACAGATGAGGTAACTGAGGCACAGAGAAGTTAAGTAACTTGCCCAAGGTATAAATAACTAACTGGTGAAGGATGCCGATCGATATCGAGCCATGGATAAGGCAGTCAGTCCAGCAGAGGACACGGATATAAGCACCACTCATTACAAAATGCCATGCCCTTAATAATAATAATAATAATAATGTTGGTATTTGTTAAGCGCTTACTATGTGCCAAAAACTGTTGTAAATGCTGGGGTTGAAACAAGGTAATAATAATAATAATGATGGTATTTGTTAAGCACTTACTATGTGCAAAGCACTGTTCTAAGCACTGGGGGATACAAAGTCATCAGGTTGTCCCACGTGGGGCTCACAGTCTTAACCCCCATTTTGCAGATGAGGGAACTGAGGCACAGAGAAGTGACTTGCCCAAAGTCACACAACTGACAAGTGGCGGAGCCGGGATTAGAACCCACGACCTCTGACTCCCAAGCCTGGGCTCTTTCCACTGAGCCACGCTGCTTCCCGTAGATAATCAAGTTGTCTCACATAGGGCTCACAGTCCCATTTTACAGATGAGGTAACTGAGACTCAGAGAAGTGAAGTGACTTACCCAAGGTCACACAGCTGACAAGTGGCAGAGCCGGAATTAGAACCCACGGCCTCTGACTCCCAAGCCCGGGCTCTTTTCACTAAGCCACGGTGCTTCTCATGTCCTTGTTGGTAAGGGGGTGATATATATGATTTTTAATGGTATTTGTGAAGCAGTTAGTAGGTGCTGGGCACTGAACTAAGTGCTGAGGGAGATGCAAGATAATCAGGTTGGGCACAGTCCGTGTGTCACATGGGGCTCACAGTCTTAATCCCCATTTTACAGATGAGGGAACTTGAGGCACAGAGAATTTAAGTGACTTGCCCAAGGTCACACAGCATACACATGGCAGTGTCTGGATTAGAACCCAAGCCTTCTGACTCCCTTTCCACTAGGCCTTGCTGCTTCTTATCTGGATTCTGGTGGGTTAGTCGTTGAAATGCCATATTTATATGATGTCTTTTTCTTTCAACCCTGAGAGTGGCATTAACTTTATATATGACTTATTGTTTGGGGCTTATCTGGGTAAGCAGTGTTGCCTAGTGGAACACTGGGAATATGAGAATTGGGAATATGAGAATAGGCCTGGGAATATGAGAATTTGAGTTGTAATCCCAGTCTGGCCACTTACCTGCTGCGTGACCATGGGCAAGTCACTTCATTTCTCTGTGCCTCAGTTACCTCATCTGTAAAATGGGGATTAAATCCGTCCCCCTCCGGTTTAGACTGTGAACCCCGCAAGGGACAGGATCGGTGTCCAACCTGATTACCTCGTATCTACCCCAGGCACTGACTGGCACATAGTAAGTACTTAACAAATATCATAAAAAATATCATAAAAAAAAAGACTTTTTTGCATACAGGACAAGAGGCCTTCCCTGTTTAATCCCTCTTTTCCCCCCTCTCCCTCTCAATCAGTCAATCAGCCGTATTTATTGAGCGCTTTATGTGTGCCGGACACTATTCTGTGTGTGTGGAAGAGTACGATATAACAGAGTTGGTAGACACATTACCTGCCCTCAAGGAGCTCACAGTCCAGAGGGGGAGACATTGATATAAATAAATAAATTACAGATGGGTACATTCATTCATTCATTCATTCAATCGTATTCATTGAGCGCTTACTGTGTGCAGAGCACTGTACTAAGCGCTTGGGAAGTACAAGTTGGCAACATATAGAGACGGTCCCTACCCAACAGTGGGCTCACAGTACATAAGTGCTGTGGAGCTGAGGATGAATGGGGTGAATAAAGGGTGCAAATCCCAGGGCAAGAGTGATGCAGAAGGGAATAGAAGGAGAGGAAAGGAGGGCTTAGAGGGGGAAGACCTCTTGGAGGAGATGGGATTTTAATAAGCCTTTGATGGGAAAGTGTCCCTTCTGCATCACGTATTCAGTTTGCCTCTGTACCCTTTGAGCACTTGATTTTTACCCTACCCTCAACCCCACAGCACTTAGGTACATATCTGTAATTTATTTCTGTTAATGTTTGTCTCGTGCATATCTGTAATTTATTTCTATTAATGTTTGTCTCGTACATATCGGTAATTTATTTCTATTAATGTTTGTCTCGTACATATCTGTAATTTATTTCTATTAATGTTTGTCTCATACATATCTGTCATTTATTTCTATTAACGTTTGTCTCCCCCCTCCAGTTTGTAAATTCCTTGTGGGCAGGGAACGTGACCGCCAACTTTGTACTCTCCCAAGCACTTACTGCAGTTCTCTGCACACAGTAAGCGCTCAGTACATACCATTAATTGGTCATAGGGGAATTTAGTTCAATTGGTTATTTTCTAACATAGGTCATATGAGGTTTTAGTTGTAGTAATTCTACTTCATAAAATGACTTTTTAAATTGTGGCAGTCGTGCATCGTACATCAACAACTGTCCCTTTCCGGCATAGTAATGGTTTAATTTATTTCGAAGAATATAAAACGGTGGATTTTTTTGGTCTGGTTATTTTCATTTTCTCTGAAAATAGTTTATTTCTTAGGACATCTTTCTGTCTGGCCCTTTTAGGTGAAGTGGGGCTTGTATTGTTCTGCCTATAAAGTAATCGATATCTGTGAAAAAATTCAGTTGAATTCTTCGGAAACAGCCACTTATTATAATATCTTTAAACATCGTATTTCCCCTATAGGAGTTGCCGGATGCCTTGGAATGTACTGTCTCTCAGGCGGTAGAAAAAATAAATCCCGACGAAAGAGAAGAAATGAAAGTTACCGGTAAAGCAATCCGGAAACTGTGCCGTGTTGTTATGTGTACGAGTGTGTAGAAAATTCAGTGGTATTCGTGTGTGAAATTGGGGTAGAGACAAGATAATCAGGTTGGACATAAGCTGTGTATGTATGCTATAGAAGTAAAGTATTGTTTGGAAAGGGAATGCAGAGCAGCAGCTTTGTTTTAAAAGCGGAAAGGTTCCCTGTGTGATGCCATGCTCACAAGAACTACGAGTCTTCGTAAACTATGAGGTAAGAAAGGCCTGAGATGAAAAATAGCGGGCAGTGCCAAGGGAGGGGCTGCCCCGCTCCCCAAATTACAGATCTTTGGGCATGGCAGGAGTGTGAGCCAGGACCTCTGAAGACTCCCCTTCTGCCACCGGAGGATGATGGACCTGTTGGAGAAACGTCTGAGAAACAGACCGTTCCATTATTTCACCTTCCTTACCGTTTAAAAATTTGGTTCCTTGTTAGCCTTCTTCTCAACCTTTTAAAATTGGCAAGTGATGAATGAAGGTGAAAATATTCTTCACTTCGGTATTTTAAAATATCTGTGAAGAAGGATGAATAGAAAAAGCACATAATTTCTTTGGATCATTTAGCAGTATGCTTCGATACTGTTGCTTGAGGAGCATGTGAAGTAGTATTTAAATATAATTAGTGTCAGAAATGCTCTGTGATTTCCTCTCTCTTTTGTAGTAAATGTGGATTCTTACAGATTCTTCTTTTTTTTTTTGTTTTTTCCTTGTGGCCAGCAAAACTGTTCATTGTAGGATCTAATACTTCGTCCATCAAAGATTCAGTTGACATTGGTAAGCACAAAACTGAGATACTTTTGGTAAGCACAAAACTGAGATACTTTGATCGTTGATATTGGAATTTTTAGTAAATGTGGCTAAGTAACTTAGCACTCTTTGGTAGAACCTAAAAGGACAGTAGACGAAAACAATTTTAATAAATGAGTGTGGTTCCCAACTCCCTTAGGTTACTGATCCTGCAGTTAATGGATATATTATTCTAACACTCAGTAAAGGAAGGACTAGTGAGTATCTTTGGAACTTGTCTTCAAGGCCGAGTATTTGTGTTTAGTCAAGCTTAGAAGTTTCAAAGAAATAGTAACAAATTAGTGTCCCTTTTTTAAGAACACCGCTTCGTGCATTTGTCTCCTTAATTTCATAATAAGTGGCTATTGTCTTATTTTGAAAATATATTTGGTGTAGAGGAAAAAAATAATTTCTCAAATTTGATTTGCCCAATTCAGTTCACATGTTGCAGTTACTAGTGTCAATTTCACAATAAATAGCCATTTGCTGTGAGAAGCAGCACTATGTAGTGGATAAACCACAGGCTGGAGTAAGAAGGTCATGGGTTCTAACCCCGGCCCTGCCACTCGTCTGTTGTGTGACCTTGGGCAAGTCACTTCACTTCTCTGGGCCTCAGTTACCTCATCTGTAAAACGGGGATAGAGACCGTGAGCACCATGTGGGACAGGGACTGTGTCCAACCCAATTTGTTTGTATCCACCCCAGCACTTAGTACAGAGCCTGGCATGTAGTAAACACTTAACAAATACCATTATTATTATTATTATTATTATTATTATTATTATTTATTATTATGCCCTGGCCTGCCAAATTTTTCCCCAGGTTTTTTTTCCGATTGCCAGTTAGCCAGAAATACAATCCTATGAGTCGTTATTGTATAATCCTCTTAAAGTTTTACTCCCAACTTGAGTGGTTTGTTGGGGTGGGGGGTTGTTATTCAATGATCATGTCTTGCGTAGGAATAAATTCTCATTTGAAAATATACCAGTCATTTTTCATCTGTACAAAAGCTATGCGAGGTAGTTAACTGAAAAACCTAGATTAGGTGTGTAACTGTCAAAAATAAATTTACTAGCCAGGTCTCCAACTCAGCCTTCCTGCTAAGAATTGGAGAGGCGTGGAGAAGTTGGGTCCAGCCAACAGCCTCAGTGGCCTTCAAGATCCACTCATGAGCTGGCAATGAGGAGCTGGCTCTTCTCCCGACTTCTGGGAAAGATAGTAGAGCTGGGAAAGCCAAGCAGATCGGAGATTCGGGAGTCAGAGGAGGGTGACATTCCTCTCTAATACTGCCGTAGGGGCAACAGGCTTTTTGTTTTTTAATGGTGTTTGTTAAATGCTTACTCTGTGCCAGACCCCGTACTAAACACCGGGGTAGATACAAGCTAATAAGGTCAGACACAATCGGTGCCCCACACGGGGCTCCCAGCCTTAGTGTCCATCTCACAGATGAGGTAACTGAGGCACAGAGAAGTGAAGCAACTTGGCCCCAATCCCACAGCAGACAAGTGGCGGAGCGGAGATTAGAACCCGGGTCCTTCTGATTCCCAGGCCCGAGCTCTGTCCACGAGGCCACACTGCTTTTCCAGGCCCGGCAGGGAACTTGAGAAGTGCCCTCCGACTGCCGCACTCCAGACTTGTAAGCGAATGGAGTCTCCGTTGGAGTCACCTGTATATATGAATATATGTTTGTACATATTTATTACTCTATTTATTTTACTTGTACATATCTATTCTATTTATTTTATTTTGTTAGTATGTTTGGTTTTGTTCTTTGTCTCCACCTTTTAGACTGTGAGCCCACTGCTGGGTAGGGACTGTCTCTATGTGTTGCCAATTTGTACTTCCCAAGCGCTTAGTACAGTGCTCTGAACATAGTAAGCGCTCAATAAATACGATTGATGATGATTGATGATGATGATGACTTCCGTAGCGGATTCATAGAAACAGACCCCTCCCCAAAGGAGAGTGGAAGAAAAGCATCTTCGGACCAGGAACGATGTGGGCTTCATTAGGTAGCCCACCTTACGAGCGATCGAAACGCGTGTTCCGGACGCGATACAGAACTCTTCGTTTTCCTCTTTCTCTCTGCAGCCTGCTCTGTCCTGGGGATTGCTCAGCTCGACTCAGTAATCATAGCTTCCCCTCCCATTGAAGATGGAGGCAGTCTCTCCTTGGAACACTTACAGCCGTATTGGGAAGAACTGGAAAACCTCGTTCAGAACAAAAAGATTGTTACTATAGGTACCTCCGACCTAGACAAAATGCAGTTGGAGGAACTGTACCAATGGGCCCAGGTAAGGGACAGGAACAATTCAACCGTGAGCTGGTGGGACTTGCCTTCTAATTTGTTGTTTCTTCCCTCAGCGGTCACTGGCAGACACACTGTGCTAAGGCCAGCCCTGACCTCTCTCCTCCGCAGTCTCGCGTTTCCGCCCTCCTTCAGGCCATCTCTACTCGGATGTCCCACCGACACTTCAAACCCAACATGCCCCAAACAGAACTCCTCATCTTTGCGGCCAAACCCTGTCTTCCTCATAATAATAATAATAATAATGGTATTTATTAAGCGCTTACTATATGCAAAGCACTGTTCTAAGCGCTGGGGGGATACGTGGTAATCAGGTTGTCCCACAGGGGACTCACAGTCTTAATCCCCATTTTACAGATGAGGGAACGGAGGCACAGAGAAGTGAAGTGACTTGCCCAAAGTCACACAGCTGACAATTGGCAGAGTCAGGATTTGAACCCATGACCTCTGACTCCAAAGTCCAGGCTCTTTCCACTGAGCCACGCTGCTTCTCCCATGCTTCTCCTCATGACTTTCCTGTCACTGTACACAGCAGCCCCAGTCCCCGTGTCTCACAAGCCCTCAATATTATCATTATCCTCAACTCCTCTCATTCAACCCACAAGTTCGGTCTGTCACCAGATCCTGTTGAATTCCCCCTTTCCTACCCATCCAAACCGCTACTTTGCTGATCCAAGGATTTATCATACTCCATCATCATCATCATCAATCATATTTATTGAGCGCTTACTGTGTGCAGAGCACTGTACTAAGCGCTTAGTACATCAGCCTCCTTTCTCCTTTCCACATCTCCTTTCTCCTTTTCCACATCTCCTTTCTCCTTTCCACATCAGCCTCCTTTCTCACCTTCCTGTTTCTCCCCTCTCCAATGAGTGGTATTTATTGAGCGCCTACTGTGTGCAGAGCACTGTACTAAGAGAAGCAGAGTGGCTTAGTGGACAGAGCACGGGCTTGGGAGTCAGAGGTCGTAGGTTCTAATCCCGGCTCTGCCACTTGTCTGCTGTGGTGACTTTGGGCAAGTCACTTCTCTGTGCCTCAGTTACCTCATCTGTAAAGTGGGGATTAAGACTGTGAGCCCCATGTGGGACAACCTGATTACCTTGTACCTACCCCAGCCCCTTAGAATAGCGCTTTACAACCATCATTATTATTATTACTAAGCACTGGGAGATACGATAGACTTGGTAATAATAATAATAATGATGGCATTTGTTAAGCGCTTACTATGTGCAAAGAACTATTATAAGCACTGGGAAGGCTACAAGGTGATCAGGTTGTCCCACGGGGGGCTCACAGTCTTAATCCCCATTTTCCAGATGAGGTAACTGAGGCACAGAGAAGTTGTGACTTGCCCAAAGTCACACAGCTGACAGTTGGCGGAGCCGGGATTTGGTAGACACGTTCCCTGCCCACAAGAAGCTCACAGTCTCGGAGGAGAGACAGGTATTAAAATAAATTGAATATGTATATAAGTGCTATAGTAGTGAGGATCATTTTTCTAAAATACTTTTCATTCCACCTCTCCTGACTCAAAAACCCCCAGTGGTTGCCCATCCACCTCAGCGTCAAACAAACTCCTTTTTATCATCTTCAGAGGCCTCAGTCAGCTCACCCCTTCCTGCCTTACCACACCAATTTCCTATTTGAATCCAGCCCAAGCACTTCGCTCCTCTAATCATCATCAATCGTATTTATTGAGCGCTTACTATGTGCAGAGCACTGTACTAAGCGCTTAATACCAACTTACTCTCTGAACATCAATCACGTCTGTCTCATCACTAACCCCTTGCCCAGGTCCTCTCTTCAGCGTGGAACCCCCTCCCCTTTCATACCCTACAAACCACCACTCTCCCCACCTTCCGTTAAAAACGCTTCTAAAATCATATCGGCTCCAAGAGGCCTTCCCCACTAACCCCCTTACTTCCCCATCTCCATTCTGTGTCCCCCTTGCACTTGGATCATTCAATCAGTCGTATTTATTGAGCGCTTACCGTGTGCAGAGCACTGTGCTAAGCACTTGGAAAGCACATTCAGCAACAGAGACAATCCCTACCCGGTCTAGAAGGGGGGAGACGGACAACAAAACAAGTGGACAGGCATCGATAGCATCAATGTAAATAAGTAGAATTATAAATATATGCACATCATTAATAAAGTAAATAGAACCATAATTAGAAAAATAATAAATATGTAGCACTCGATAGTCACCCCACACTCAGTCCGCAACATTTATCTACTTATCTGTAATTTATTTTAATAACCGTCTCTCCTTCTAGACGGTCAGTTCTCGGTGGGCAAGGAGCGTGTCTACCAACTCTGTAGTATTGTACTTTCCCAAGTGCGTAGTGCAGTGCTCTGTATACAGGAAGTGCTCAATATATCACTGATATGTTCTGAGGTTTGAGGGGTGGTTATTTTGTTCCTATTTGTCTCTCTGACCAGTCTGCAAAAAGCCAATTGAACATAGTGCCCAACTAACATTAGTTGAGATTGCAAACTGCAGTGAGGTCTGTCATTCGGAAACCACGTAACCCCAGAAACCCCGGTGTCGGCATATTCACCTGAGTAGCAAGATGGGATTTGGGGCTGTGCTCGGCCGTCCCTGTCGCCCTCAGTTTTTGGAATATGTTGCAGAGCTGCTGGCAACCCCAGGGATACGCCTAGGCCAGTCAGACGGCCTGCACGAGGGTACCGTCTTATCGCAAAAGTCGCCTTTTTTTTTTTTTAAGTATTTGTTAAGCGCTTACTATGTGCCAAGCACTGTTCTAAGCGCTGGGGTAGATACAGGGTAATCAGGTCGTCCCACGTGGGGCTCACGCTTTTAATCCCCATTTTACAGATGAGGTAACTGAGGCACGGAGAAGTGAAGTGAGTTGCCCAAGGTCACACAGCAGACATGTGGCAGAGGCGGGATTAGAACCCACAACCTCTGACTCCCAAGCCCATTCTCTTTCCACTAAGCCAAGCTGCTTCTCTGCCCAGTCTTAACACTTGAGTTCCACCGGGCTAAATTGCCCCCGAAAATACTCGTATCAAATCTTTTTGAAGTTCATCGGGTGGTGTGCTAATTATGATTAGGGTTATTAAGGAAAAATATAGATTCCCATATTTTATTTTTCCAGTGCACCATTAGACTTGCCCTAGGCAGACCTGGCTGCTGGGTTTTCAAAAATGTGGCTTTAACTCTTCCAAATATAGAATCATTGATGCAGGAAATATTACCCAAGAAAATGTTGATTTAACTCTTCCAAATATAGAATCATCGATGCAGGAAATATTCTTGGAATTACACCTCGCTTCTCTATGCCCAGCTGCACTTAATCTTGGTAATTGGGTGAAATAGAAAACTGTGTGTTGAAAGTCCCCCTAGCTGGATAGGCAGAGTTTTTTACTAATTGTAGTCAAATGATTGAATTTCTCCACTGACATTTAGGAAGCAATAGTTTGGTTTTTTCTTTTTCTTTTCACCCATTTGCCGAATTGATATTCATCCCTCATATATAAAAAGCTGCTGCTGAAAGTATAATTTGGCGAGGAGTCAGCGTGGTCTAGTATAAAGGGAATGGTGGGGCTGGGAGCCAACACGCACAGCTTCAGAGCCCAGCTCTACTACTTATCTACTTGCTATCTTGGGCAAGTCACTTAGCTCTTCTGTGCCTCAGTTTTTCCCTCTGTAAAGTGGGGACAATAATGCCTGCCTCTTCCTACTTCACAAAGAATAGAGAGGTTATAATGAGGTGATTGGCGCGAAACAGTGCTTAAATGGGTACAGAGAAGCAGCGTGGCTCAGTGGAAAGAGCCCGGGCTTTGGAGTCCAAGGTCATGGGTTCAAATCCCGGCTCCGCCACTTCTCAGCTGTGTGACTTTGGGCAAGTCACTTCACTTCTCTGTACCTCAGTTACCTCACCTGGAAAATGGGGATGAAGGCTGTGAACCCCCCCAGTGGGACAACCTGATCACCTTGTAACCTCCCCAGCGCTTAGAACAGTGATTTGCACATAGTAAGAGCTTAATAAATGCCTTTTAAAAAAAAAGTGCTAGACAAACGTAAGGCATTATGAACCAAAGCTTCTACTAAAGAATGTGCACGGGACGAGTTCAATATAGAAGCTTTAATGTGCAGGAAAATACGTTTATTTTGCCAGTGTATATATTCAGTACTGGATAGACCAAAGGGATCTAGAGTGAGTTTTGGATACAAGGATTATGGTAACTACTGGAATACCCCTTGTTTGATGTGTTTAACAAAATTCAGTTTGGCCAGGAAATACCATTTTCCTGCTTGCTTATATTTAATCCTGTTCTATAAGAAATAAATTGACATTGTAACAGTTAATTCTAGAAAAAGTACACCTTGTTGCTAAAGTGCTTCAAAACTAAGCCTGTTACGATGTATAATTGTCTTTTTTTATGGTATTTGTTAAGCACTTACTACGTGCCAGACACTGCACTAAGCACTGTATAGATACAAGCTAATCAGGGTGGACACAGTTCATGTCCCCAATGGAGCTCACAGCTTTATCCATTCATTCAATGGTATTTATTGAGCGCTTACTGTGTGCAGAGCACTGTACTAAGCGCTTAGTCCCCATAGGTCCTTCGGACTATTAGGCTGCACTGCTTTTTCCATTTCTGTTACATTTTCACTACTCCATTTACTCTTTTTTTCTGAAGGCTTAATGTTGGTTTCCGCCCCACGCCTTTCTTGAGGTCATGAATTGGAGCCCTCTGCTCACCCTTGTAACTCTTGGTTTTTGGTAGAAATAGCCTGTCCCTGCTTAAATGACTTGCTTATATTTCACATGTGATTCACGAGACGCCATCATACCAGAATTTAAACTCCGGGTATGTCTACTTTGGAGATGTGGGTGGTTCCAGCTTGTGGGCACGATAGTAAAAGTTGGAACGTTGCCATCTTTATTGTAAAGCGCTTAGTACAGTGCTCTGCACATAGTAAGCGCTCAATAAATACGATTGATTGATCTTTATTGTAATGCTAACTCATTTTGTTTCATTCTCAAGACCGTGATGGGTTCTAAATGACTGGTGATGGGTTAACAAATTAGTTTTAAGCATTTCTCCTGTTACAGTGATCATCTTTACGACATCTGAAATTAATCTCAGCACATACATAGTTTAGTTTATGCTCAGCATCGTGTACACATGTGTGTTTTTATTTGCATATTCAATTCACTACTGTCATTCTGATCCATTTGTCCCATTTTCTGTTAAATTGTTCTTCCTCCTGCTTCTACAGTTTGTAATAACTTTTGTCTGTCTGGTCACCCCATTATCATCTTCAGTGGTATCTCTTGAGCGCTCACTCTGCGCAGAGCACTGTGCTAAGCTCTTGGGAGAGTACAGTGCAACAGAATTGGTAGGCACGTTCCCTGCCCACAAAGAGCTTACAGTCTGGAAGACTGTACACTCCTGGAGAGCAGTGATTCTCTTTGAACTTTCCCACATGCTAAATACAGTGCTTTGCACTTAGTAAGAGTCTAACAAATACCATTGACGATGCTGAGAAAATATCCAAGTTAGTATGTAACAAAACAAAAACAGAGATTTTGTGCTATTGTATTGCGAACATCTTATTCTATTTCTTTTCTTTTAGGTAAAGCCTAGCAGTAATCAGGTTAACCTTGCTTCTTGTTGTGTGATGCCTCCTGATTTGACAGCATTTGCTAAAGAGTTTGACATTCAGCTGCTGACTCACAACGATCCCAAAGGTGAGACTGAACGATTGACAAGAATCTCCACTCATAAAGAGTAGCGTTTTCAAAGTTAAGTACAGGCTTTTGTACCGTGATTCATCGAGCAGTCAATCAAGCAATGGCATTTATCGGACGCTTATTGTGTGTGGACAAAGTACAGTGCGATAGAAGTAGGAGACGTGATCCCTGCCCACAACGAGCTGAATGTCTACGGGGGAGATAGACATTTCAAAAAAATTACAGATAAAGGGAAAGGGAGCAGAGGAAAAGGGGGACTTAGTCCAGGAAGACCTCCTGGAGGAGGTGAGTTTTCAGTAGGGCTTTGAAGGGAGGAAGAGAGCTAGTTTGGCGGATTTGAGAAGGAACGGCATTCCAGGCCAGAGATAGGATGTGGGCCAGGGGTCGATGGCGGGACAGGAGAGAATGAGGCCCAGTGAGAAGGTTAGCACCAGAGAGGTGGAGTGTGCGGGCTGGGCTGTAGAAGGAGAGAAGGGAGGTGAGGTAAGAAGGAGCAAGGTGATGGAGAGCTCTGAAGCCAATAGTGAGGAGTTTTTGCTTGATATGGAGGTTGATAGGCAACCACTGGAGATTTTTGATGAGGGGAGTGACATGCCCAGAGTGTTTCTGTAGAAAGATAATCTGGGCAGCAGAGGGAAGTATAACCTGAAGGGAGGAGAGACAGGAGGTTGGGAGATGTTACTCCCCTCCTCAAAAATCTCCAGTGGCTACCAATCAATCTGCGCAACAGGCAGAAACTCCTCACCCTGGGCTTCCAGGCTGTCCATCCCCTCGCCCCCTCCTACCTCACCTCCCTTCTCTCCTTCTCCAGCCCAGCCCGCACCCTCCGCTTCTCTGCCGCCGCTAACCTCCTCACTGTGCCTCGTTCTCGCCCGTCCCGCCGTCGACCCCCGGCCCACGTCCTCCCCCTGGCCCGGAATGCCCTTCCTCCGCACATCCGCCAAGCTAGCTCTCTTCCTCCCTTCAAGACCCTACTGAGAGCTCACCTCCTCCAGGAAGCCTTCCCACACTGAGCCCCCTCCTTCTTCTCCCCCCTCGTCCCCCTCTCCATCCCCCCGTCTTACCTCCTTCCCTTCCCCACAGCACCTGTATATATGTATATATGTTTGTACATATTTTTTACTCTAATTATTTTACTTGTACATATCTATTCTATTTGTTTTATTTTGTTAATATGTTTGGTTTTGTTCTCTGTCTCCCGCTTCTAGACTGTGAGCCCACTGTTGGGTAAGGACTGTCTCTATATGTTGCCAACTTGTACTTCCCAAGCGCTTAGTACAGTGCTCTGCACACAGTAAGCACTCAATAAATACAATTGATTGATTGATTGAGATCAGAAAGGATGCTGATACAGTAATCCAGTCGGGATATGATGAGTATCCCATGTATTCCCTATCCTAAAAAAAGAAAAATCCTCTCTTGACGCCTCAACCCCCTCCAGTTATCACCCCATCTCCCTCCTACCATTCCTCTCCAAACTCCTTGGGGGTGTTGCCTGTACCATCTTCTTCTACTTCCTCTCCTCCAAGTCTCTGCTTGACCTCCTCCAGTCTGGCTTCTGCCTACTTCGTGCCACAGAAAGTGCTTTGCACATAGTAAGCGCTTAATAAATGCCATCATTATTATTATTACATAAGGTCACCAGTGACCTCCTTCTTGCCGAGTTCAGTTGCTTTTATGCTTATCCTCCTAGACCTCTCGGCTGCCTACGACACAGTAGACCACCACCTTCTGGAAGTAAAGCCTAACCTTGGTTTTACAATAGCTGTCTTCTCCCGACTCTCTTCCTATCTCTCCGGCTGCTCATTTTCAGTCTTTTTCATAGGTTCCTCCTCTGCCTCCCACCCTCTAACCGTAGCAGTCCCTCAAAGCAGCACATTCTAGTGGATAGAACACGGGTCTTGTCAATCCATCACTAAGTCCTGTCGGTCCCACCTTCACAACATCGCTAAAATCCGCCCTTTCCTCTCCATCCAAACGGCTACCACGTTAATACAGTCACTCATCCTGTTCTGCCTGGATTACCCTATCAGCCTCCTTGCTGACCTCCCAGCCTCCTGTCTCTCCCCACTCCAGTCCTTAGTTCACGCTGCTGCCCGAATCATTTTTCTACAGTAAAGTTCAGGACGTGTCACCCCGCTCCTCAAAAAACTCTAGTGGTCGCCCATCCACTTCCACATCAAATATAAACTCCTCACCATTGGACTTAAAGCAGTCTACCCCCTTGCCCCCTCCTACCTCACCTCACCTCTCTCCTAAAACCCAACCCGCACACTTTGCTCCTCTAGTGCTAACCTTCTCCCTGGGCCTTCGTCTTGCTTGTCTCGCTGCTCGCCCACGTCCTACCTCTGGCCTGGAATGCCCTCCCTCCTCAAATCCTACAATTACACTTGCTCCTCCCCCTCAAACCCTTATTGAAGGCAAATCTCCTCCAAGAGACCTCCCCAGGTCCCCTTTTTCCTCTTCTCCCACTCCCTTCTGCGTTACCTTTACTTTATCCCTTTGTTCATCCCCCCTCCCAGCCCACAGCACTTATGTACAGATCTGTAATTTATTTGTATTAATGTCTGTCTCCCCCTCTAGACTGTAAGCTCGCTGTGGGCAGGGAATGTGTTTATTGTTGTGTTGTACTTCTCCAAGTACAGTGCTCTGCACACAGTAAGCGCTCAATAGATATGATTGAATGAATGAATGATCCCAGCTGTACCACTTGTGTGCTGTGACCCTGGGCAAATCACTTCTCTGTGTCTGTTTGCCTCAACTGTAAAATGTTGCCAATTTGTACTTCCCAAGCGCTTAGTACAGTGCTCTGCACATAGTAAGCGCTCAATAAATACGATTGATTGATTGAGAGTAAGTCTGAGCCCTATGTGGGACAAGGGCTGTGTCCAACCTGATTTGCTTGTATCTACCCCAGCGCTTAGTACAGTGCCGGGCACATCGTAAGCCCTGAACAAATACCAATAAAAGAATAAAAAGACTCAGTTCTGGGTCCCCTGCTATTCTCCATCTACACCCAATCCTTCAGAGAACTCATTGACTCCCTCAGCTTCAACTACCATCTCCGTGTGGATGATTCTCAAGTCTGCATTTCTAAATCTGACCTCTGTCAATCAACTGAGCACTTACTCTGTGCAGAGCACTGTACTAAGCTCTTGGGCGAGTACAATACAACAGAATTAGCAGCCACATTCCCTCCCCATAACAAGTACATATTTATTATCTTATTTATTTTATTAATGTGTATATATCCATAATTCTATTTATCTATGTTGATGCCTGTCTACTTGTTTTGTTGTCTGTCTCCCCCTTCTAGACTGTGAGCCCGTTGTTGGGTGGGGATTGTCTCTATCTGTTGCCAAATTGGACTTTCCAAGCGCTTAGTACAGTGCTCTGCATACAGTAAGCGCTCAGTAAATACAATTGAATGAATATATGAATGAAAAAGTGCCACTACTATTATTATAAAGAAAAAATGAAATTAGTTTTAAAGAAAAAAAAAATCAAATGAAATGTCTGGTCGCCAGGGATGCCAGCTTTTCATTTTGTGCAGATGGTGAATTTTGAGCGTGGCTTTGGGAGCGCAGGATTCTTTCTCCCCAGCCCTTCCTTCTCCCCCCACCCTCCCTTATTCCTTTCTCCGGGATCCCTTGGGGGTCAGAGGGGAAGCCAGCAGCTGGTCTCACAAACCTTACTTTTTTAGACTGTGAGCCCACTGTTGGGTAGGGACTGTCTCTATATGTTGCCAACTTGTACTTCCCAAGCGCTTAGTACAGTGCTCTGCACACAGTAAGCGCTCAATAAATACGATTGATTGATTACCAGGGCTGGAGCCCAGTGGGGCAACAAACCTGCCCCCCTCCCCCCCCCCGCCACCCCGAATCCACTAGGATTCCCAAATCCTCTCGTGTCCTTCGTCAGAATCAGGTTTATGCTATCATGGACCCAAAGGATTACTCCCTTGCTGCCAGTAGTGCCGGGAGAAGCAGCGTGACTCAGTGGAAAGAGCCCGGGCTTTGGAGTCAGAGGTCATGGGTTCAAATCCCGGCTCCGCCAATTGTCAGCTGTGTGACTTTGGGCAAGTCACTTCTCTGGGCCTCACTACCTCGTCTGTAAAATGGGGATTAAGACTCTGGGCCCCCGGTGGGACAACCTCACCACCTTGAAACCTCCCCAGTGCTTAGAACAGTGCTTTGCACATAGTAAGCGCTTAATAAATGCCATCAGTCTTATTAGTAGCGAAGCTTCTCTTTGACATAGAAGCCTAGGAATCAGCCCACAGTCGGTCCGTGCGATTGATTTATAAAATGCCAACGCAAGCCCCATCGTTAACGGTTCAGCACCTGAATCTCTCAGCTAGAGACTCATCTCCCGAAGGAAGGGAAATGTTTATCCCAGAAAATTCTTCACAGGCAGGGCTTTAGCTCAGAATGAGCTCCTTGAGGGCAGAGATCGTGACTACCAACAGTATTGTATTGTGCTTTTAGTACAGTGCTGTATGCACAGAAACCGCTCAATAGATACCATTGCTCGATTAAATGAAGGATGGTACTTTGCTCTGTAATTCATTTTACCCTGGAATTTGCCCCTGTCTAAGATACAAGGTTTGTATCTATCTAGCCAGAATAGTACTGGGCAGTCAATGCAGAGAGGAGCTGTTCAGGTTGGGGATAACCCTGATCCCCCTCTCATTCATTCATTCATTCATTCAATCGTATTTATTGAGCGCTTACTGTGTGCAGAGCACCATACTAAGCGCCTGGGAAGTACAAGTTGGCAGCATATAGAGACGGTCCCTACCCAACAGTGGGCTCACAGTCTAGAAAGGGGAGACAGAGAATAAAACATATTAACAAAATAGAATAAATATGTACAAATAAAATAAATAGAGTAATAAATATGTACAAACATATATACATACTGAGGACTTACTGCCCGCCCAGCTAAAGAAGCATAACACTTTAGCTTGGGCATCTATTCTTTCTTTCTTTAATCGTATTTATTGAGCACTTACTGTGTGCAGGGCACTGTACTAAGCGCTTGGGAAGTACAAGCTGGCAACATATAGGGACGGTCCCTACCCAACAGCGGGCTCACAGTCTAAAAGGGGGAAACAGACAACAAAACACGTAGGCAGGTGTCAAAGTTGTCAGAACAAATAGAATTAAAACAAAATGCACATCATTAACGATGAGAAGCAGCATGGCTCAGTGGAAAGAGCCCGGGCTTGGGAGTCAGAAGTCGTGGGTTTGAATCCCAGCTCCGCCACTTGTCAGCTGTGTGACCTTGGGCAAGCCACTTAACTTCTCTGGGCCTCAGTTCCCTCATCTGTAAAATGGGGATGAAGACTGTGAGCCCCACATGGGACAACCTGATTACTTTGTATCCCCCAAGCGCTTAGAACAGTGCTTTGCACATAGTAAGCGCTTAACAAATACCATCTTGATCATCATTAACAAAATAGAATAACAAATATGTCTATTCGTTCATTCATTCAATCGTATTTATTGAGCACTTACTGTGTGCAGAGCACTGTATTGTACTATGCACTTGGGAAGTACAAGTTGGCAACATCTAGAGACGGTCCCTACCCAACAGCGGGCTCACAGTCTAGAAGGGGAAACAGACAACAAAACACGTAGACGGGTGTCAAAGTCATCAGAACAAGTAGAATTAAAACAAAATGCACATCATTAACAAAATAAATAGAATAGTAAATATGTACAAGTAAATCTGTACAAATATATATGCAAGCAGTATCTATTCTTTGGGTCAGTTCATCCGACTGCTGTGTATTTGGAGATTTAATAGTCCCTCGTGACCGTTACACGTACCAAACCATTGCCACGATCCGGCAGGCATCCCCTTGGTCATTTTGATTTTAAAACAAGGGCTAGGCGATCTTTGGCGGGCCAAAGAAGGTAGCAGTCCCGGGCCGTTGGTGCCCCTCTGTCAGCTTGGTAGCCGCCCTCCTGAATCTGCAGTGCCATATTTGCGTCTCTGGGTTTTGGTGGCGTGGATCTCAGCCGTCGCACTGCGGTTACGAGTGTTTTGTTTTTGTGTTTTGCCCCTGGACTGTGGCAGACCTCAGCCCTACAACCAGAGAAGCCTCACAGCCTTGGGAAGTGGCACTGCCACTTAGGGGCATATGTGCGCCTGCCGTGGCCCATTTCAAGATAAATAATAATAATGGCATTTGTTAAGAGCTTACTGTGTGCATCTGAGATTCTGGGATCATTAATAATGCAGGGGAGTATCTGCCGGTTTTGAGGTAACTCACTTGAAAACGCAATTCAGTAGAATAAGGTAAGCCATTATGTGAAGAAATAGCATAACTGATTTACATGAGACGCAAACATTTTGGTCCCATAAGTATTTGATAGATGAGTCTCCGAGAATTGTGCCGACACAAATGCAATTTCCAAACTCAGTCTTTTGGAGGGAGATTTTTTCTTTTTTTTAGTCGTATTTACTGAGTGCTTACTATGTGCAGAGCACTTTACTAAGTGGTTGGGAGAATACAATGTGACAGACACATTCCCTGCCCACAACGAGTTTACAGTCTAAAGATGAATTTACGGTCTAGTGTAATTACCATACAGTTGAATTACCCTTCAGTTCATTCTGTTGTAGGCAAAACTGTCAACCCCTGTCAACCTAAATCATCATCATCAATTCTATTTATTGAGCGCTTACTGTGTGCAGAGCACTGTACTAAGCGCTTGGGAAGTACAAGTTGGCAACATATAGATTTGCTTAGTACAGTGCTCTGCACACAGTAACCGCTCAATAAATACGATTGATTGATTGATTGATATAGAGACAGTCCCTACCCAGTAGTGGGCTCACAGTCTAAAAGGGGGAGACAGAGAACAAAACCAAACATATTAACAAAATAAAATAAATAGAATAGATATGTACAAATAAAATAAATAAATAAATTTATTTATTTATTTATAAATCATGATCGGAGAACTGACTAATACTGGGTCTGTGGAGGAGAACAGGGCCCTTATTTTTTTGTCTCTTCTGTCATTTTTTACTATTCCTTTCCCACTGTACCCTTACAACAACACATCACTGGATGGCTTAGTTTGCTGTCAGTATCCCTAACCTACCTGCATTATTTAGAAGATTGGTCAGTTATTTTTAATACACTTTAAGCCTCACCCCTTTGCAGGTTCTGCCCTGGTGGAATTTCCCATAGAGCTTAGTTAGTGGAAAAAAGCAAGTCTTGAGCCACAAATATTGGATGATCAATTTTTCAAAGAAAAATGTTTGTCTTCCCGTCTAGAGTGTAAGTTCGTTGTGGGCAGGGACTGTGCCTGCTAATTCTGCTGTATTGTATTCTTCCAAGTGCTTAGTACAATGCTGTGCATATAGTAAGCGTTCAGCAACGTGGCTTAGTGGAAAGAGCTCGGGCTTGGGAGTCAGAGGGCATTGGCTCAACATGTCGCCTAAAGCTCAACATGTCGAAGACTGAGCTCCTTGTCTTCCCTCCCAAACCTTGTCCTCTCCCTGACTTTCCCATCCCTATTGACGGCACTACCATCCTTCCCGTCTCACAAGCCCGCAACCTTGGTGTCATCCTCGACTCCGCTCTCTCATTCACCCCTCACATCCAAGCCGTCACCAAAACCTGCCGGTCTCAGCTCCGCAACATCGCCAAGATCCGCCCTTTCCTCTCCATCCAAACCGCTACCCTGCTATTCAAGCCCTCATCCTATCCCGTCTGGACTACTGCACTAGCCTTCTCTCTGATCTCCCATCCTCGTGTCTCTCTCCACTTCAATCCATACTTCATGCTGCTGCCCGGATTGTCTTTGTCCAGAAACGCTCTGGGCATGTTACTCCCCTCCTCAAAAATCTCCAATGGCTACCAGTCAATCTGCGCATCAGGCAGAAACTCCTCACCCTGGGCTTCAAGGCTGTCCGTCCCCTCGCCCCCTCCTACCTCACCTCCCTTCTCTCCTTCTCCAGCCCAGCCCGCACCCTCCACTCCTCTGCCGCTAATCTCCTCACCGTACCGCGTTCTCGCCTGTCCCGCCGTCGACCCCTGGCCCACGTCCTCCCCCTGGCCCGGAACGCCCTCCCTCTGCCCACCCTCCAAGCTAGCTCTCTTCCTCCCTTCAAGGCCCTGCTGAGAGCTCACCTCCTCCAGGAGGCCTTCCCAGACTGAGCCCCTTCCTTCCTCTCCCCCTCGTCCCCCTCTCCATCCCCCCATCTTACCTCCTTCCCTTCCCCACAGCACCTGTATATATGTATATATGGTTGTACATATTTATTACTCTATTTATTTATTTATTTTGCTTGTACATTTCTATCCTATTTATTTTATTTTGTTGGTATGTTTGGTTCTGTTCTCTGTCTCCCCCTTTTAGACTGTGAGCCCACTGTTGGGTAGGGACTGTCCCTGTGTGTTGCCAATTTGTACTTCCCAAGCGCTTAGTACAGTACTCTGCACATAGTAAGCGCTCAATAAATACGATTGATTGATTGATTCGTTCTATTCCCGGCTCTGCCACCTGTCTGCTGTGTGACCCTGGGCAAGCCGCTTAACTTCTCTGAGCCTCAGTTACTTCATCTGTAAAATGGGGATTAAGACCGTGAGCCCCAAGTGGGACAATCTGATTATTTTGAATGTATCCCAGTGGTTAGAACAGTGCTTGGCACATAGTAAGTGCTTCAATACCATTATTATTTACCATTTATTAAATGGTAAATTTAATTACCATTTATTAATAACAATAATTAAACACCATTTTTATTATTATTAATAATAATAATAATAATAATAAATACAATTGATTGATCCACAGTGGCTGGGCCTTTCTTATATTCTCACATACTAAAGCTCTTTTTCATTCTTAGCATAGGGTTCTGATTCTGTCCCCTTTCAAATGGGCCAAAACATTTAAGTCATAAATTTGGATTATACCGGAATGTTATGTGACTATCTTTACCATTTTTCCCCCCCACCAGAACTTCTTTCTGAAACAAATTTCCAAGCAGCTCTTCAAGAAAGTTTCCCAGACATTCAAGCAAACGAGTGGATACCACTGTGGCTCCTACGGTATTCCGTCATTGTCAAAAGCAGAGGGATTATCAAATCAAAAGGCTACATTTTGCAAGCTAAAAGAAGGGGAACTTAATGCTTTTTGATGTCATGTTTTGGAAAAGTAGCTTTTTGAGGGGGAGGCAAAAGAAGTGAAAATCCAGAAACTGTAAAGACCAAAACTTTCAAGTGATATGCGAGGGCAAGATTTTTGCAGGTGAATTGGGCAGGATGTAGTCAAGTACTAAATATCCTTTCTTGCCTCAAGACCAGTTCTCTATTGTATAAAATGTATTGTTTTCAGTAAACTATTATTTTCTAATTGAGATTGTCTATAAAAAAAAAATTGGAATTTATTTCCTTCTTATTTTTATGAGTAAGTCAAGAAAATTGTTGCTAGATAAATTGGGGCTGCAGGCATCCACTTATTCATCCTATGCCAGAGTAAGCATCCTCACTTTTGATTTGCAAAAGTATTTTTTCATGAATTGTTTTTTGGCTCCTTGATAGTACTAAAGATTGTTTAATTGCCGTTCTTAGAACTTCCGACACTGGAACATGCTTCAGGGTTTTTATTCACTAGTGAAAATTACGTCGCAGAGTTAAGATAAATCCGCTTTAAGCAGTACAAACAAAATTAGTCCTTAAATCCTTGCTTGGAAATTTGACTCTTTCATGGACCTCATGATCTCTTAATGTATTCTCGAAATGTAGCTGCAGATGTTTGCCCTGTGGCTCCCAAGCATTCACCTCGTGCTGTGGTAAACAGGTGGACAAACGGAGAAAACCTGAAATTAATATCGTGTTGGATTCTTTTTCGAAGCAACTAAAAGCCGAGCATGGGTGGAAACACTCCCTGAATAGCCAGAAAGCGTTCCCATTTCTTTCACGTGTATTGCAAGTGTTCTGTCGCAAAGACTACCTGAAGAATCGACAGCAAAAATAATAAAATAAGGTTGTCAGTGTCCACTTTTTAGATCATGTTAAAGATTTCCAGGCCTGTTAGGCATTGTTCCAAATGACTGAATTACTATCGTGGCTTTATAAAGCGCCTTTGTTCGGTATAATTCAAAGCCTTCCTCGTTTCTGTCATCACAATATCTCTTTGAGATAGGAAGAGACAGAGTAAGCATCGAGAATTCACAGATGATGGAGAAAGAGGCCCAGGGAGGGTAAATGATTTGCCATTTTTACTCCTAGGTGGTCATTTTCCAACTATGTCTTCAGCCTTGCATTCGTGCAAGCATTTTTAATCCTTGGGTCCAGAGGAGGAAAAACAAGCTTGCTCTTAACTGAGAAAAGAACGAGGAAGGATATTTCTAAATCTCGGTGTATGCTTTTCCTGTTTTAGATGGACTCTGAAGCTGATCGAAAATCTGATAGGAACTGTGGAGATGGTTTTAGCCACCTAGTTTTCTTAGTAAAGATGTAATCTTAATTCGATTTAGGCGCTGAGCTTGCTGAAAGCATTTTTATATGGACTTTATATGGTGTTTTCGCATAAACAGCGTCTTTGACTTTAGAGAATGCTATATGTTCTCAGAATTTTGAGTCTTTAAAAAAGTTGACAAGCTAATCAGCTTTCACTAGAAATCTAAAGATCTCAAAGGTTTAATTTTTAAAATGAAACTTGAAATTGCTGAAATTTATAGGAAGTTTTGTTTGGAAAAGAGAAAAAAACTTAGGCTGAGAATGCTTCTGCCAAATTTTGTTTGTACTTTGCCTTCAATTTTTTGGTTAATTGCCCCAAAGAATAGAAATCCAGAAGGGTAAAAATGAATGTCATTTTGCAAGTGAATTTTTATCATTCGACCTGTTTTTTGACTAGCTAAAGTCCTGTGTGCTTTATTGATAAAACAATCTCTGGTGAAGGTTCCTTGTGACAGTCAGCAATAACTGAAGTTATTCCATTCCTTCAGGCTCTATAAACAAAGTGGAAATTAATTGCGGCAGGCAAATTGTACCCTTTTAGAGATTCCTATGTGAAAGTATCATTAGAGTCCCTATTTCAAGTAAAGTCATCAGAATACTTGTTTTATTAATAAATTGTATTGAATGGAGTCTCAAGGATCTTGTTTGTTTTATGGCTCATCTGAGTTCTGATTCAGTGCCTAATTGTGACTGACGTTCATTGAGAACTGAATGATTTTTCAAGAATTCTGATGACTTAAGGGTACTCATCATAGCATTTGCTTTTAGCATTTCCTCCGTCACCTGTTTCCACATGAGTGATGCTGTCAGCTGATGTACTGATACTGAACGGCCTGTTGATAAGTAACTCCTCTCCATCTAGAAATATTTAGAGAAACTTGGAACAATTCGCTTTTTATTCTGAACTTTTTTGTTCACTCTTAACTGCCTAATGCTTCAAAACAGGTAACTGTTTTTCCTTCGCAATTCTAAAATAAGAGAAGGAAATTTGTCTTTTTGAATTTCATGACTTTGTAATTTTATGGTCCCAAAATCTACTGTTAGGGGAGGAAAATGTGATTTTTTTTTAATACAGCATCCAGCATCTACTTCTTGGAGTCGTTTCACTCGAGATATAAAGGCAAACTGCTAAACATTCATTAACAAAATATATCTATTATAATTTTCCCTGCCACTAATCCATTCAAATAAAATGTGAGTTTGTATCCTGAGTCCTGAGTGTTTCCTTCTTCAAAACTTTCCTTCCTCAAAGCCAATGATGGCATTAAACTACTTTTGCGTAGTTCTCACAGTTTTAGATAATTCTAAGCAAACGATGCACCCAAATATTTCAAGCATGCATTTTAAGTTCTTAATACAACAAACTTTGGTTTAAATGTGGCTTGTTCAAGTAATTAGTGGTATTCCCCCCAAAAAAACTTGGGAAGTTCATATGCCCACCAATTATATTTTTAATGTGCCATCTTGTTTCTTGTTACCACAGTGAAAATATTTTATTGAAACATTCTAACCTGTTTGGGCAAAAGGGAGCAAATGTAAGTATGAGAGGGGAATTAAGCGGAGCACGAAGGGTGAAACAGAAGACCTTAAAATTGTCCAAGTTCCAAATGAAGGTTTGCTCTTAGGGAAGCAATGCAGCCTAGTTCTTTCATTCATTGTCATACTTACTGAGCGCTCTCTGTGTGCAGAGCACTGTACTAAGTGCTTGGAAAGTACATTCTGGCAACAGATAGAGACATCATCATCATCATCATCATCAATCGTATTTATTGAGCACTTACTGTGTGCAGAGCACTGTACTAAGCGCTTGGGATGTACAAGTTGGCAACATACAGAGACAGTCCCTACCCAACAGTGGGCTCACAGTCTAGAAGGGGAAGACAGACAACAAAACAAGTAGACAGGCATCAATAGCATCAGAATAAAATAGAATTATAGATATATACTTGAAAGAGCGTGGTCCTGGGAGTCAGACGGCCTGGGTTCTAACCCTGGCCCTGCTACTGGCCCGCCATGTGACCTGGGGCAAGTCAGTATAGCGTCTCTGAACCTCAGCTATTTCGTCTGTAAAAAAGGGATTAAATCCTTACTCCCTCCTTAGACTGTGAGCCCCATGCGAGACAGGGACTGTGTCCAACCTGATTATCTTATACGTACCCCAGCGCTTCGTACAGTGCCTGGCACACGGTAAGCACCCTGTCCTCGCCTGTACTTTCCCGTCACTGTAGACGGCACTACCATCCTTCCCGTCTCACAGGCCCGTAACCTTGGTGTCATCCTCGACTCCGCTCTCTCGTTCACCCCACACATCCAATCCGTCCCCAAAACCTTCCCGTCTCACCTCCGCAACCGCCAAGATCCGCCCTTTCCTCTCCATCCAAGCCGCTACCTTGCTGGTTCAATCTCTCATCCTATCCCGATTGGATTACTCCTTGAACGAGTTGTCTACACTCGCTGCCTAGAATTCCTCAACAACAACTCTCTCCTCGACCCCCTCCAGTCTGGCTTCCGTCCCCGACATTCCACGGAAACTGCCCTCTCAAAGGTCACCAATGACCTCCTGCTTGCCAAATCCAACGGCTCATACTCTGTCCTAATCCTCCTCGACCTCTCAGCTGCCTTTGACACTGTGGACCACCCCCTTCTCCTCCACACGTTATCTGACCTTGGCTTCACAGACTCCGTCCTCTCCTGGTTCTCCTCTTATCTCTCCGGTCGTTCTTTCTCAGTCTCTTTTGCAGGCTCCTCCTCCCCCTCCCATCCTCTTACGGTGGGGGTTCCCCAAGGTTCAGTGCTTGGTCCCCTTCTGTTCTCGATCTACACGCACTCCCTTGGTGACCTCATTCGCTCCCACGGCTTCAACTATCATCTCTATGCTGATGACACCCAGATCTCCATCTCTGCCCCTGCTCTCTCCCCCTCTCTCCAGGCTCGCATCTCCTCCTGCCTTCAGGACATCTCCATGTGGATGTCTGCCCGCCACCTAAAGCTCAACATGTCGAAGACTGAACTCCTTGTCTTCCCTCCCAAACCTTGCCCTCTCCCTGACTTTTCCATCTCTGTTGACGGCACTACCATCCTTCCCGTCTCACAAACCTGCAACCTTGGTGTCATCCTCGACTCCGCTCTCACATCCAAGCCGTCACCAAAACCTGCCGGTCTCAGCTCCGCAACATTGCCAAGATCCACCCTTTCCTCTCCATCCATACCGCTACCCTGCTCATTCAAGCTCTCATCCTATCCCGTCTGGACTACTGCATCAGCCTTCTCTCTGATCTCCCATCCTCGTGTCTCTCTCCACTTCAATCCATACTTCATGCTGCTGCCCAGATTATCTTTGTCCAGAAACGCTCTGGGCATATTACTCCCCTCCTCAAAAATCTCCAGTGGCTACCAACCAATCTGCGCATCAGGCAGAAACTCCTCACCCTGGGCTTCAAGGCTGTCCATCCCCTCGCCCCCTCCTACCTCCCCTCCCTTCTCTCCTTCTCCAGCCCAGCCCGCACCCTCCGCTCCTCTGCCCCTAATCTCCTCACCGGGCCTCGTTCTCGCCTGTCCCGCCATCGACCCCCAGCCCACGTCATCCCCCGGGCCTGGAATGGCCTCCCTCTGCCCATCCGCCAAGCTAGCTCTCTTCCTCCCTTCAAGGCCCTGCTGAGAGCTCACCTCCTCCAGGAGGCCTTCCCAGACTGAGCCCCTTCCTTCCTCTCCCCCTCGTCCCCCTCTCCATCCCCCACATCTTACCTCCTTCCCACCTGTATATACGTATATATGTTTGTACATATTTATTACTCTATTTGTTTATTTTATTTGTACATATCTATTCTATTTATTTTATTTTGTTAGTATGTTTGGTTTTGTTCTCTGTCTGCCCCTTTTAGACTGTGAGCCCACTGTTGGGTAGGGACTGTATATGTTTCCAATTTGTACTTCCCAAGCGCTTAGTACAGTGCTCTGCACATAGTAAGCGCTCTATAAATATGTTTGATGATGATGATGATGATCATAATTGTAGTATTTAAGCACTTACTATGCGCCAGGCACTGTACAAAGTGCTGGGGTGAACACAAGTAAATCAGGTTGCACCAGTCCTGGTCCCACCTGGAGCTCAAAGTCTCAGTCCCCATTTTATAGATGAGGTAATGGAGGCTCAGAGAAGTGAAGTGACTTGCCTAATGTCACACAGCAGACAAGAGGCAGGACAGGGATCAGAAACCATGACCTGACTCTGAGGCCTGTGCCCTTGTCCAGTACGCCATACTGCTCCTCCGTTGATATTCACCCCACCCACAGCATTTATGTCGGGCTTTATTTATTTTATGTATATAAATGTATGCCCTCCCCACTATTCATTCATTCATTCAATCGTATTTATTGAGTGCTCACTGTGTGCAGAGCACTGTACTAAGCGCTTGGGAAGTCCAAGTTGGCAACAGATAGAGGCGGTCCCTACCCAACAGTGGGCTCACAGTCTAGAAGGGGGAATACGTGAATGAATGAATGAACGAATATAAATGAATGAATATAAATGAATGAATGAATACATATGAATGAATGAATATAAATGAATGAATGCATATGAATGAAGGAATGAACACATATAAGTGAATGAATATGAATGAATGAGTGAATATAAATGAATGAATGAATACATATGAATGAATGAATATGAATATGAATGAATGAATATGAATGAATGAATACATATGAATGAAGGAATGAATACATATGAATGAATGAATATAAATGAATGAAGGAATACATATGAATGAAGGATGAATACATATGAATGAATATGAATGAATGAATGTGAATGAATGAATACATTTGAATGAAGGATGAATACATATGAGTGAATGAATATGAATGAATATGAATGAATGAATGTATGAATGAATACATGTGAATGAATGAATATGTGAATGAATGAATGAATATGTGAATGAATTAATGAATATGTGAATGAATTAATGAATGAGAATGAATGAATGAATGAGTGAATATGTGAATGAATGAATACATGTGAATGAATGAATATGTGAATGAATGAATGAATGAATATGTGAATGAATGAATATGTGAATGAATGAATGAGAATGAATGAATGAATGATATGTGACTGAATGAATGAGAATGAATATGTGAATGAATGAATGAGAATGAATGAATGAATGAATATGTGAATGAATGAATATGTGAATGAATGAATGACAATGAATGAATGAATGAGAACGAATGAATATGTGAATGAATGACTGAATGAATATATGAATGAATGAATGAATATGTGAATGAATGAATGAATATGTGAATGAATGAATGAATATGTGAATGAATGAATGAATGAATGAATATGTGAATGAATGAATGAATGCATGCATGAATGAATGAATGAATGAATGAATGCATGCATGCATGAATGAATGAATGAATGAATGAATGAATGCATGCATGCATGCTCCAGCCTCGCCCTCCCTCCCTCCCTCCCCTCTCGGCCCTCGGCAGCCGGGGCGGCCCCCGGCGGAGAGGGCCGGGAGACGCGTCCTCACTGCGCAGCCGCGGCCCCTCCCCCTCCCCGCCCCTCCCCTCGGAGGCCGGAACTGTCGGGAGCAGGGCGTCGTCACTTCCGGTCCCGCCCCCTCCGGCGGGCGTTCCGCGGCGCCGATTGGCGGAGGGGGCCGTCTTTCAGCCGCCGCGCCGGCGGGGACAGCGCGTGGCCGCGGCGGCAGGATGGTGGCCACCAGGAGGGCCGCCGGCCAACGGGAGGCCCGACCCCCGGGAACGGACACCCGGGCGCAGCCCCAGGTACGCTCCTCCTCCTCCTCCTCCTCCTCCTCCTCCTCCTCACATTCAGGAGCGCTCACTACGCTGCTCCGCCCACAGGAAGCGCTCAATAATCCGCCTCACATTCAGAAGCGCTCAGTACACTGCTCTGCCCACAGGAAGCGCTCAGTAATCCGCCTCACATTCATAAGCGCTCAGTACAGTGCTCTGCACACCGGAAGCGCTCAATAATCCGCCTCACGTTCATAAGCGCTCAGTACAGTGCTCTGCACACCGGAAGCGCTCAATAATCCTCACAGAAGCGCGTAGTACAGTGCTTTGCACACAGCAAGCGCTCAATAATCCGCCTCACGTTCATAAGCGCTCAGTACAGTGCTCTGCACACCGGAAGCGCTCAATAATCCTCACAGAAGCGCTTAGTACACTGCTCTGCACATAGGAAGCGCTCAATAATCCGCCTCACGTTCATCAGCGCTTAGTACAGTGCTCCGCTTACAGGAAGCGCTCAATAATCCGCCTCACATTCATAAGCGCTTACTACAGTGCTCTGCACACAGGAAGCGCTCGATAATCCTCACATTCATAAGCGCTTAGTACAGTGCTCTGCACACAGGAAGCGCTCAATAATCCGCCTCACATTCAGACGCGCTCAGTACAGTGCTCTGCACACAGGAAGCGCTCAGTAATCCTCACATTCATAAGCGCTTAGTACAGTGCTTTGCACACAGGAAGCATTCAATAATCCGCCTCACATTCAGAAGCGCTTACTACAGTGCTCCGCACACAGGAAGCGGTCAATAATCCGCCTCACAGTCATAAGCGCTTGCTTAGTACAGTGCTCTGCATGCAGGAAGCGCTCAATAATCCGCTTCACATTCATAAGCGCTTAGTACAGTGCTCTGCACACAGGAAGCGCTCAATAATGCTCACATGCAAAAGCGCTCAGTACAGCGCTCTGCACACAGGAAGCGCTCAATCATCCTCACATTCATAAGCGCTTAGTACAGTGCTCCGCACACAGGAAGCGCTCAATAATCCGCCTCACATTCAGAAGCGCTTACTACACTGCTTCACACACAGGAAGCGCTCAATAATCCGCCTCACGTTCATAAGCGCTTAGTACAGTGCTCTGCACACAGGAAGTGCTCAGTAATCCTCACATTCATAAGCGCTTAGTACAGTGCTCCGCACACAGGAAGCGCTCAATAATCCGCCTCACGTTCATAAACGCTTAGTACAGTGCTCCGCACACAGGAAGCGCTCAATAATCCGCCTCACATTCATAAACGCTTACTACAGTGCTTTGCCCACAGGAAGCGCTCAATAATCCTCACATTCATAAGCGCTTACTACAGTGCTCTGCACACCGGAAGCGCTCAGTAATCTTCCTCACGTTCATAAACGCTTACTACACTGCCCTGCACACAGGAAGCGCTCAATAATCCGCCTCACATTCAGAAGCGCTTACTACAGTGATCTGCACACAGGAAGCGCTCAATAATCCTCACGTTTATAAGCGCTTAGTACACTGTTGTGCACACAGGAAGCGCTCAATAATCCGCCTCACGTTCATAAGCGCTTACTAGTGCTCTGCACACAGGAAGCGCTCAATAATCTGCCTCACATTCATAAGCGCTCAGTACAGTGCTCTGCCCACAGGAAGCGCTCAATCCTCCTCACATTCGTAAGCGCTCAGTACAGTGCTCTGCACACAGGAAGCGCTCAATAATCTGCCTCACATTCATAAACGCTTAGTACACTGCTCTGCACACAGGAAGCGGTCAGTAATCCTCACATTCATAAGCGCATAGTACAGTGCTCTGCACACAGGAAGCGCTCAACAAATACGAGTAATTGATTCATCGTAATACCCGATTACGGCATCACGATGTTCATGATGATAAGAATAAGAATAATAATGGCTTTTATGAAGCGCTTACTATGTGCAAAGCACTGTTCTAAGCGCTAGGGAGGTTACAAGGTGATCAGGTTGACCCAAGGGGGGGTTCACAGTCTTCATCCCCATTTTGTTATAATAATAATAATAATAATGGCGCTTGTTAAGCGCTTACTATGTGCAAAGCACTGTTCTAAGCCCTGGGGAGGTTACAAGGTGATCAGGTTGTCCCCCGTGGGGCTCACAGTCTTCATCCCCATTTTATAATAATAATAGTAATAATGGTGATGGCATTTGTTAAGCACTTACTGTGCGCAAAGCACTGTTCTAAGCGCTGGGGAGGTTACAAGGTGATCAGATTGTCCCACGGGGGGCTCACAGTCTTCATCCCCATTTTGCAGATGAGGGAACTGAGGCCCAGAGAAGTGAAGTGACTTGCCCAAAGTCACACAACTGACAGTTGGCGCCGTCGGGACTTGAACCCATGACCTCTGACTCCAAAGCCCGGACTCTTTCCACTGAGCCACGCTGCTTCTCTATAATAATAATCCGGTAGTAATGCCAGATTACAGCATCACGATGTTCATGATGATGTATGGTCTTATCATAATAGTGCATAATAATATCATATTATCTGGTCATAGATTGTACGTCATGTTAAATCTATTATTTGTAATGTTGTACGTTATAGTAACGTAAGGATGGCATTTGTGAAGCGCTTATTATGGGCCCAGCACTGTCCTAAACGCTGGGCGTGGGGGGGATACCAGCTCATCAGGTTGGCCCACGTGGGGCCTACGGTCTTAATCCCCATTTTAATAATAATAGTAATAATGGTGCTTGTTAATGATAATAATCATGGTTTTTTTGATGATATTTGTTAAGCGCTTGCTATGTGCTAAGCGCTGGGGGAGATACCAGCTCATCAGGTTGGCCCACGTGGGGCCTACGGTCTTAATCCCCATTTTAATAATAATAGTAATAATGGTGCTTGTTAATAATAATAATCATGGGTTTTCTGGTGATGGTATTTGTTAAGCGCTTCCTATGTGTTAAACGCTGGGGGAGATACCAGCTCATCAGGTTGGCCCATGTGGGGCTCATGGTTTTAATCCCCATTTTAATAGTAATAGTAATAATGGTGCTTGTTAATAATAATAATCATGGGTTTTCTGGTGATGGTATTTGTTAAGCGCTTCCTATGTGTTAAACGGTGGGGGAGATACCAGCTCATCAGGTTGGCCCATGTGGGGCTCATGGTTTTAATCCCCATTTTAATAGTAATAGTAATAATGGTGCTTGTGAGTAATAATAATCATGGGTTTTTCGATGATAGTATTTGTTAAGCGCTTGCTATGTGCTAAGCACTGTTCTAAGCGCTGGGGGAGATACCAGCTCGTCAGGTTGGCCCACGTGGGGCTCATGGTCTTAATCTCCATTTTAATAGTAATAGTAATAATGGTGCTTGCTAGTAATAATAATCATGGGTTTTTTGGTGATGGTATTTGTTAAGCGCTTCCTATGTGTTAAACGCCAGGAGAGATCCCAGCTCATCAGGTTGGCCCACGTGGGGCTCATGGTCTTAATCCCCATTTTAATAGTAATAGTAATAATGGTGCTTGTTAGTAATAATAATCATGGGTTTTTCGATGATAGTATTTGTTAAGCGCTTGCTATGTGCTAAGCACTGGTCTAAGCGCTGGGGGAGATACCAGCTCATCAGGTTGGCCCACGTGGGGCTCATGGTCTTAATCTCCATTTTAATAATAGTAGTAGTAATGGTGCTTGCTAGTAATAATAATCATGGGTTTTTGGATGATGGTATTTGTTAAGCACTTTCTATGTGCTAAGCACTGGGGGAGAGACCAGTTTATCAGGTTGGCCCACGTGGGGCTCACAATCTTAATCTCCATTTTAATAATAATAATGATAATGGTGCCTGTTAGTAATAGTAATCATGGGTTTTTTGATAGTATTTGTCAAGCTCTTACTATGTGCCAAGCACTGTTCTAAGCAATGGGGGAGATACCAGATCATCAGGTTGGCCCACGTGGGGCTCACAGTCTTAATCCCCATTTTAATAGTAACAATAATAACAGTGGTGTTTGTTAATAATAACAATAATAATGGGGCTTTTTTGATCATAATAATGATGACATTTTA
The DNA here is from genome assembly GCF_015852505.1 of Tachyglossus aculeatus. NCBI lineage: Eukaryota > Metazoa > Chordata > Mammalia > Monotremata > Tachyglossidae > Tachyglossus > Tachyglossus aculeatus. The sequence continues at coordinate 48,368,427 of NC_052069.1, read as the reverse complement.
TAAAGCGCTTACTATGTGCAAAGCACCGTTCTAAGCACTGGGGAGGTTACAGGGTGATCCGGTTGTCCCACGGGGGGCTCACAGTCTTAATCCCCATTTTACAGATGAGGGAACTGAGGCCCAGAGAAGTGAAGTGACTTGCCCAAAGCCACACAGCTGACAGTTGGAGGAGCCAGGATTTGAACCCATGACCTCTGACTCCAAAGCCCCACTGTTTCCACTGAGCCACACTGCTTCTCATAGTACTGATTGTGAAGCGGTTACTGTGCGCCAAGCACTGTCCTAAGCGCTGGGGGGGATACCAGCTCATCAGGTTGGCCCATGTGAGGCTCACAGTCTTCATCCCCATTATAATAGGAGTAATGACATTTAATAATAATAATAATAATGTTGGTATTTGTTAAGCGCTTACTATGTGCAAAGCACTGTTCTAAGCGCCGGGGTAGGTACAGGGTAATCAGGTTGTCCCATGTGGGGCTCACAGTCTTCATCCCCATTTTATTAATAATAATAATGGTATTTGTTAAGCGCTTACTGTGTGCCAAGCGCTGTTCTAGGAGTTGGGGGGAGAATACAAGGTGATCAGCTTGTCCCACGGGGGGCTCATAGTCTTCACCCCCATTTTAACAGTGGTAATAATCAATCAATCAATCGTATTGAGCGCTTACGATGTGCAGAGCACTGTACTAAGCGCTTGGGAAGTACAAATTGGCAACACATAGAGACAGTCCCTATCCAGCAGTGGGCTCACAGTCTAAAAGGGGGAGACAGAGAACAAAACCAAACATACCAACAAAATAAAATAAATAGGATAGAGATGTACAAGTAAAATAAATAAATAAATAATTGGAGTAATAAATATGTACAACCATATATACATACATACAGGTATTATTATTACCATAATAGTAATGGTATTTGTTAAGCGTTTACTATGTACCAAGCGCGGGGGGAGATACCAGGTCATCAGGTTGGCCCACGTGGGGCTCACAGTCTTAATCCCCATTTTCCAGATGAGGTCACTGAGGCCCAGAGAAGTGAAGTGGCTTGCCCAAGGTCACCGAAGACAAGTGGCAGAGCCGCATTAGAATCCACGACCTCTGGACTCCCAGGCCCGGGGTTTCGCCACCAAAAATCCCACTGCTTCTCGAGCAAGGCATGTCCGGGCAGGAGCGGAGATGGGCATGACAGCGGTGCCCCCGTCCCTCCCTTCGTAATCGTTGTGCTAATTGTTAAGCGCTTACTATGTGCCGGGCACTGTACTAAGCGATGGGGTGGACACAAACAAATCGGGTTGGATGCAGTCCCTGTCCCACATGGGGCTCCCACTCTCCTAGAGAATCAATCAATCAATCAATTGTATTTATTGAGCACTTACCGTGTGCAGAGCAGCGTGGCTCAGCGGAAAGAGCCCGGGCTTTGGAGTCAGAGGGCATGGGTTCAAATCCCGCCTCCGCCCCTTGTCAGCTGGGTGACTTTGGGCAAGTCACTTCACTTCTCTGGGCCTCAGTAACCTCATCTGGAAAATGGGGGTGAAGACTGTGAGCCCCCCGTGGGACAACCGGATGATCTGGTATCTCCCCCCTTGCGCTTGGCACATAGTAAACGCTTAACAAATACCATTATTACTACTACTGTTAAAATGGGGGTGAAGACTGTGAGCCCCCCGTGGGACAACCTGATGACCGGGTATCATCATCAATCGTATTTATTGAGCGCTTACTGTGTGCACATCATCATCATCATCAATTGTATTTATTGAGCGCTTACTATGTGCAGAGCACTGGACTAAGAGCTTGGGAAGTACAAATTGGCAACATCTAGAGACAGTCCCTACCCAACAGTGGGCTCACAGTCTAAAAGGGGGAGGCAGAGAACAAAACCAAACATACTAACAAAAAAACATAAATAGGATAGATATGTACAAGTAAAATAAATAGAGTAATAAATATGTACAAACATATATACAGAGCACTGTACTAAGCGCTTGGGAAGTACAATTTGGCAACATATAGAGACAGTCCCTACCCAACAGTGGGCTCACAGTCTAAAAGGTATCTCCCTCCTCACTTGGCACATAGTAAACGCTTAACAAATACCATTATTATTACTACTGTTAAAAATGGGGATCAAGACTATGAGCCCCACATGGGACAAGCTGATCACCTTGTATTCTCCCCCCAACTCCTAGAACAGCTCTTGGCACACAGTAAGCGCTTAACAAGTACAACCCTTGTAACCTTCGCAGCGCTTAGAACAGTGCTTTGCACATAGTAAGCGCTTAATAAACGCCGTCATTATTATTACATCCCCATTTTACTGGTAATAATAATTATAGCATTTGTTTAATCACTGGAGTAGGTACACGGTGATCAGGTTGTCCCGTGTGGGGCTCAGAGTCTTAATTCCCATTTTGCAGATGAGGGAACTGAGGCCCAGAGAAGTGGAGTGGCTTGCCCCAGGTCAAGCAGCAGACAAGTGGTGGAGTCAGGATTAGAACCCCTGACCTTTGACTCTCAGGCCTGGGATCTAATCCACTACGTCGTGCTGCTTCTCCCTTGCGGCTCCGGCAGTCAATCAGTGGCATTTATCTGAGCGCTTAGTGCGCAGAGCACTGTACTAAGCGCTTGGGAGAGTACAGTGTGACAGAGTTGGTGGGAACGCCCCGTGACTCAGAAGGACCTGAGTTCTGATCCCAGCTCTTCCACGTGCCCGCTGTGTGGCCTTTGGGCAAGTCGATTCTCGTCTCTGGGCCTCTGTTAGCTCATCTGGAAAATGGGAATTAATAATAATAATGATGATGGCGTTTTTTAAGCGCTTACTATGTGCAGAGCGCTGTTCTAGACTGTGAAACCTGTGTGGGACAGGGACTGTCTATCCAACTCAACTGTCTTGTACCTATCCCAGCGCTTAGTGCAGTGCCTGGAGCAGAGTTAGTACTTAACAGATGTCACTGTTATTATTATTATTACTATTATTCCATTATTATTAGCTGGAGCGCACTGACTCTGCATGAAGGGTGGGGCGGCGTTGTGTTCAGTGTGGCGCACACTTCAGCACGCCCTCCTATCATTGGTGATGACACAGGCCTCGGAGTCCACGAGGATGTATCTCCTTCCCAGCGTGGCTCAGTGGAAAGAGCCCGGGCTTTGGAGTCAGAGGTCACGGGTTCAAATCCCGGCCCCGCCGGTTGTCAGCCGGGTGACTTTGGGCAAGTCACTTCGCTTCTCTGGGCCTCAGTTCCCTCATCTGGAAAATGGGGATGGAGACTGTGAGGCCCCCCGTGGGACAACCTGATCACCTTGTAACCTCCCCAGCACTTAGAACAGTGCTTTGCACATAGTAAGCGCTTAATACATGCCATCATTATTATTATTATTATTGCTATGTGCCAGGCACTCTTCAAGGCCCTACTGAGAGCTCACCTCCTCCAGGAGGCCTTCCCAGACTGAGCCCCTTCCTTCCTCTCCCCCTCGTCCCCCTCTCCATCCCCCCATCTTACCTCCTTCCCTTCCCCACATCACCTGTATATATATATATATATATATATATATGTATATATATGTTTGTACATATTTATTACTCTATTTTACTTGTACCTTATCTATTCTATTTATTTTATTTTGTTAGTATGTTTGGTTTTGTTCTCTGTCTCCCCCTTCTAGACTGTGAGCCCACTGTTGGGTAGGGACTGTCTCTCTATGTTGCCAACTTGTACTTCCCAAGCGCTTAGTACAGTGCTCTGCACACAGTAAGCGCTCAATAAATATGATTATTGTTGGTAGATACAGGGTGAGAAGCAGCATGGTATAGTGGGTAGAGCCCGGGCCTGGGAATCAGAATAATAATAATGGCATTTGTTAAGCGCTTACTATGTGCAAAGCGCTGTTCTAAGCGCTGGGGAGGATACAAGGTGATTAGGTTGTCCCACAGGCGGCTCACAGTCTTAATCCCCATTTTACGGATGAGGTAGCTGAGGCCCAGAGAAGCGAAGTGACTTGCCCAAAGTCCCACAGCTGACAATTGGCGGAGCTGGGATTTGAACCCATGACCTCTGACTCCCAAGCCCGGCTCTAAATCCTGGCTCTGCTCCCTGTCTGCCGTGTGACCTCGAGCAAGTCATTCAGTCCGTATTTATTGAGCACTTACCGTGTGCAGAGCGCTGTACTAAGCGCTCGGGGGAGTACAGTACAACAATAAACAGACACATTCCCTGCCCACAACGAACTTAGAGTCTAAAGGAGGGTAGACAGACGTTAACATCTAATAAAGTCACTCGGCTTCTCTGCACCTCAGTTACCTCAAATGGGACGGAGACCATGTCCAACTCGATTTCTGTTTCCATCCCGGCACTCAGTACAGTGCCTGGCACATAGCAATTAACAAATGCCATCGGTATTATGATTATTACAAGAAGCAGCGTGGCTCAGTGGAAAGAGCCCGGGCTTTGGAGTCAGAGAACATGGGTTCAAATCCCGGCTCCGCCAACTGTCAGCTGTGTGACCTTGGGCAAGTCGCTTCACTTCTCTGGGCCTCAGTTCCCTCGTCTGTCAAATGGGGATTAAGACTGAGCCCCCCATGGGACAACCTGATCACCTTGTAACCTCCCCAGCGCTTAGAACAGTGCTTTGCGCGGAGTAAGCGCTTAATAAATGCCATCGTTATTATTATTAAGGTAATCAGGTTGGACACAGTCCGTGTCCCACACTGGGCTCACAGTCTTAATCCCCGTTTTGCGGCTGAGGTAACCGAGGCAGAGCGATCGCACAGCAGACACGCGGCAGTGCCTGAATTAGAACCCAGGTCCTTCTTACTCCCAGGCCCGTGCTCTATCCGCTGGCCCACGCTGCGTGGCTCAGTGGAAAGAGCACGGGCTTCGGAGTCGGAGGTCACGGGTTCGAATGCCGACTCCTCCTCATGTCCGCTGTGTGACCCTGGGCAAGTCACTTCTCTGAGCCTCAGTTCCCTCATCTGTAAAATGGGGATTAAGACTGTGAGCCCCATGTGGGACAACCTGATAACCTTGTACGTACTCCAGCGCTTAGAACAGTGCTTTGCACATAGTAAGCGCTTAATAAACGCTATCAGCATTATTATTATTCTCAGGTTGGGTCCATCCCCTTCCGGTAATAAACGCTATCATTATTATTATTATTCTCAGGTTGGTTCCATCCTCTTCCGAGGGCCGGGGTGGGGTACGGTGGCCTCGGACTGGAAAGGGGAGGGGAAATCCAGTTCGGTTTCCGGGACCTAAAGCCACCTACAGCCCGGCATGCTTTCCCCGTCAACCATTTTGATATATTCTCTTTTTTTTGGATCTTTTTTCAGAACTCCGTAGAAATGGATACGCCCAGAGTGACCAGGAGCAAAAGTAAACAGCAAACCCTCGGCCCCGCGGCCTCGCGAGTGAGCAGACAGGAAACGTCCGGCTCAGGTGTCTCTCCGAAGGATCCCCCGAAAACGAAGACGGCCGGCCGGCAGAGGAGACCTGCGGGCCCGGGAGCCGTCGAGACGCCCCAGGAGGGAGAGGCGTCGGAGGCAGAGTCAAACTGTTCCTCCGCGTCTGGGTTTCAGGGGACCACCACGGTCAGGGTAACGAGGAGGCGGCTGATCGTCATCACCCAGCAGCCCGAAGCCCGACCCCGGAGTCGACGCAAGACGATCTCTCAGAGCGAGTCCGTCAAGTCCCGTGAAGACGAAGTGTCCGAAGCCGAGTCCTGCGCTTCTAGGGGTCGGGGGAGGACCAGGCCGAGCCGGGCTAAATGGTTACCAGATCCAGCCTGCGAGGCCCGTGCGGAAGAAGTTTCCGACGCCGAATCGTGGTGCTCGGGCATCTCGTCTTGGAGAACGGAGAGACTGTTGAGGAGCAGCCGGAGGAAGCTTCAGAAAGAAACCGGGAAAGAGGGGGAGCACGCGGGCGGAGAGCGGGCTGGAAACGCCGATCTTGTCGAGCCAGCCGCCGCCTGCGGATTCCCCGACCTTCTGAAACTGGAGGATTCGGAGGTAGAAGCCGCTTCGACCTTACCCGAAAAACCCGCCTCTCCAAGCCGCAAACCTGAGCGGCCTCAGAATGAAACCCGGCGCAACTCCAACGATGAAATCCTGAGCGAAGCTATCGCACAGTTTTTAACCAGGGCAAGAGGGGAAAACTCAACTAGCGCGTCCCCGTGTAAGGAAGCAGCAGTGGAGACGTCCCCTAGGGTTTTAGAACAGGCAGATGAAGATTCTGGCTTAAAGGAGAAAGAAAAAGAATTCCAGTTGAAACTCTCTCAATCTAAACAGAGTAGCCCAAGAAAGTCGTTCACTCCCCCAAAGCAGTCAACCCCGGACAAAAATCAAACCGTTTCAGAGCCCCAGAGGGCTGACGATGGAGTAATGAAGAACTCTTCAACTAATGAATTTGACTTTGTGGAAGTGGACACGCAGCCTAAAAAGACAGACAGCCCAAAGATAACGACATGCAGCCCTCCCATTACCTGTGGAGGTGGGAAAATGAGTGTCATTAACCAAACCCCTAGTAACCAAAACCAGGAAATGGAAAGTTTAGAGAGTGATACCAATCTACGCTCGCCTGGGTTTAGCCCAACTCAGGATAAGCGTGATTCTCTCCGGTTAGTCCTTGACAGCGATGACAACCGGGAATGTGAAGACAGCGAGGCTGAAGGAGATACGTTGTGTTTTGTTGAAAGTCACAAACAGCCACCGTCCTTGGACAAAGATTCGGAAGGTAGTACTTCTCGCACAGATGCTCTCTTTGTCATCGATACCACTCCTGGGTTGCACGCCGATCAGAAATACTACCTAGATGAAGAGAGCGAAAGTGAGGTTGAAATAGAGGAGGAGGCGAAAGAGGAGGAGGAAGAGGAGGCGAAAGAGGAGGAGGAGGAGGAAGTGGTGGAAGAAGAGGAGGAGGAAGAGGAGGAGGAACCATCAGATCATGAAGAAGCGGAAGATGACTTTGTAGATGAAGATGAAAGTGTATTTAAAGATACAAAGATGAGCCTGTAAGTTCTGTGATTATTTTAAGAGGCTATGTCGGTACATTGTGTATTTAAAGTTTCTTTAAAATAACCAAACGTAAATTATCAAGGGAATTGGGGGGATTTTTCTGCCTCTGCTTTCTGTGTTGTGACTCTTAATAATACCGGATTTTCAGTGCTTCCCATGCACCATGCACTGTGCTAAACACTAAGGTAGGTAGAAGGTAATCAGGTCGGACACAGTCCCTGTTTCATACGGAGCTTCCCGTCTAAGTGGGGGGGGGGGGGGGGGGACAGGAATTGGATTCCCATTTGCAGATACGGAAACTGAGGCACAGAGAAACGTCACTTGTCTGCCGTGTGACCCTGGGCAAGTCACTTCACTGTGCCTCAGTTCCTTCATCTGCAAACTGAGGTTTATTAACTCCTCCTCCCTCCTTAGACTGAGTGTTCCCATGTGGGATAGGGACAGTGTTTAATAATAATAATAATGGCATTTATTAAGCGCTTACTATGTGCAAAGCACTGTTTTAAGTGCAGGGGAGGTTACAAGGTGATCAGGTCCCTCGGGGGGCTCACAGTCTTAATCCCCGTTTTACAGATGAGGTAACTGAGGCCCAGAGAAGTTAAGTGACTTGCCCAAAGTCACACAGCTGACAGTTGTCAGAGCCGGGATTTGAACCCATGACCTCTGACTCCAAAGCCCGGGCTCTTTTCCACTGAGCCATGCTGCTTCTCTAGTATTCTCTAGTGTTTAACGAGATTATCTTGTATCTACCCTCAAACTTAGTACAGTGCTTGGCATATAGTGGTTGAGGCATAATCAATCAATCAATCGTATTTATTGAGCGCTTACTGTGTGCAGAGCACTGAGAATAATTTAGTAACAGCAAGCCTGATCCGTAGTGATAGAAACGTTCGATCCCATTAACATTTTTTAGCATTTTTAGGATTCAGAGTTAAGGCTTATGGAGGATAACTTGTGAGCCCGCTATTGGGTAGGGACCGTCTCTATATGTTACCAACTTGTACTTCCCAAGCGCTTAGTACAGTGCTCTGCACACGTTAAGCGCTCGATAAATACGATTGAATGCACGAATGAAGGCCCCATCCCCTGGCAATACAGTATTTTTATGCCCAGCTCAGAAATTGAGTGTGCCATCTTCTGAAGGCTAATCTCTGGCAAGGCGGTCTCAAGGGATTCAGGGATTTCTTGCTGACAATACTTCGGATGTAGGGGGCTACCCAGGGAGGAGGGCGTGAGGTGCAGGGACCTCGGCTCTGTGCTCGCCGTAAGCCTTTTCTCGGCTTGGGTGCCCTCCTCACTTCTTCCCTTTTCTCTGTCCCCGCACGGCTTTCCAGGGAAAGCACTCCGGGATCACTTTAAAGAGGGACGTGCGCGCAACTGCGATTTTACAGGGCTAGTCACCTGATTATTCCAGATGGGAATGGTTCTGGACTGGAGTCTCCACCGGGTCTGCACCCATTTACAAGTTAGGGCGGCATTTTGGGAAAATTCTTCTGCTCCTGAATTCTAAGCTGCTTTCTTAACACGAGACTTGAGGCTTAGTGGGTAGAACACGGGCTTGGGAGTCAGAAGGACCTGGGTTCTAATCCTGGCTCCGCCACTTCTCTGCTGCTTCTTCCTCTCCCCCTTATCCCCCTCTCCATCCCCCCGTCTTACCTCCTTCCCTTCCCCAGAGCACCTGTGTATATGTATATATGTTTGTACATATTTATTACTCTATTTTACTTGTACATATCTATTCTATTTATTTTATTTTGTTAATATGTTTGGTTTTGTTCTCTGTCTCCCCCTTCTAGACTGTGAGCCCACTGTTGGGTAGGGACCGTCTCTATATGTTGCCAACTTGTACTTCCCAAGCGCTTAGTACAGTGCTCTGCACACAGTAAGCGCTCAATAAATACGATCGATTGATTGCTGCGTGACCTTGGACCGATCACATCTTTGGGCCTCAGTTACCTCATCTGTAAAATGGGAGTTAAGACTGTGAACCCCATGTGGGACAGGGACGCTGTTTTTACCCCCTTGCTTAATACAGTGCCTGGCACACAGTAAGTGCTTAACAAGGGCTTTGCACATAGTAAGCGCTTAATAAATGCCAGTATTATTATTATTAATAATAATAATTACCATTTTTTAAAAATGCCGTCAGTAGTAACGAGTAATTATTTCCCAGTTTAAACCATTTCATTTCATCCTGTTCCAAATAGTAGCAGCTCCTTGAAAACCTCTTGAAATAGGGTGAGGCCTGAATGGAGAATGCTTTTAACTAGAGAAGCAGCGTGGCTCATTGGAAAGAGCACCGGTTTGGGAGTCAGGACATGGGTTCTAATCCCACCTCTGCCATTTGTCTGCTGTGTGACCTTGGGCAAGCCACTTAACTTCTCTGTGCCTCAGTGATCTCACCTGAGCCCCACGTGGGACAACCCAGTTACCTTTATCTGTTCCAGCGCTTAGAACAGTGCTTGGCACATAGTAAGCGCTTAACAAATGCCCACATTATTGTTATTAAATTCATTTGGTGACAGAGCTAATTGCATCGAGTAAGAAACTCAACTATCATCTTCGTTAGCCACTGTCTAGATTGCAACAAGGTAGAATTCACATTCATTCACGTTCCTAGTCACTGAGTGGGAAGGATGCTTGGAGTGTCCACAGTCCTCAGTGGGCACTGGATTAGATGGTTAGCACAAAAATAGAAGGGAAAGGAAGAAAAATCTGGACCTTTACTCAAGCCACCCAATTTTATTTCTGCCTCTTTTGTGACTTCTTTACTAGTAGTCAGCATAGAAGCAGTGTGGTCTCGTAGGTAGAACATGGGCCCGGGAATCCGAAGTACATGGGTCCTAATCCCAGCTCTGCTGCCCACCCGCTGCGTGACCTTGGGCAAGTGTATTAACCTCATCTGTAATAACAATAATAATAATTATGGTATTTGTTAAGCGCTTACTATGTGCCCAGCACTGTCCTAAGCGCTGGGGGAGATGCAAGGTAATCAGATCGTCCCACGTGGGGCTCACAGTCTTCATCCCCCTTTGACAGATGAGGTAGCTGAGGCACAGGGAAGTTAAGTCACTTGCCCAAAGTCACACAGCTGATAAGTGTCAGAGCCGGGATTAGAACCCACAGCCTCTGACTCCCAAGCTCGGGCTCTTTCCTCTAAGCCAAGGGGATTGAGACCGTGAGCGGTGTGCGGGACAGAGACTGTCCAACCTGATTAGCCTCTAATAGAGTGTCTGGTGCTTAGTAGGAGCTTCATAAATGCCATTTAAAAAAAAAATCACCATTTTTAAGTGCTTACTACGCTTCCAGATTACTCCCACCTTGCGAAGCCCCCAACAAAAGAAAGACCCTGTGCTCTTAAACCTTATTTAACAGGGCTGTGGGCAGAGAGAAGGCTCTGCCTGCATTCTGGACTGGCTGGATGCGGGCCTTCCCCTACTTGGCAGAAATCAATCAAATCAGTGGTATTTATTGAGTGCCTGCTGGGTGCAGAGCACTGTACTAAGCGCTTGGGAGAGTGTCATGCGACTGAGTCAGTAGGCACGTTCACTGCGTAAAAGGACCTTACTCTACAGGTGTAGAGAGACGCTACTATAAATAAATAAAGTTGTGTTCATAAGTGCTGTGGGGCTGAGGCTGGAGTGACTATGAAGTGCTAAAAGAATACAGATCAAAGTGCATAAGTGATGCAGAAGGGAATTGGGGGTCGAGGAAAAAAGAGGGCTTAACCGGGGAAGGCAGGAAGTGAGGGCATGTGATGGAGAAGGACAGAGGGGACGAAGAGGGAAATACAGGATAAAGAAGAGGGATGGGGGAACGTGGAGAGAGGCATCAGAGAAAGAGGAACAGGATAGGTGAGGGGAATAATAATGATGGCATTTATGAAGCGCTTACTATGTGCCAAGCACTGTTCTAAGCACTGGGGAGGTTACAAGGTGATCAGGTTGTCCCACGGGGGGCTCACAGTCTTAATCCCCATTTTACAGATGAGGTAACTGAGGCACAGAGAGGTGGTGACTGGCCCAAAGTCACACAGCTGACAAGTGGCGGAGCCAGGATTTGAACCCATGACCTCCGACCTATTCATTCATTCAATTGTATTTATTGAGCGCTTACTGTGTGCAGAGCACTGTACTAAGCGCTTGGGAAGTACAAGTTGGCAACATATAAAGACGGTCCCTACCCAACAACGGACTCACAGTCTAGAAACCAAAGCCCGTGCTCTTTCCACTGAGCCATGCTGCTGCAGACCACTGTTCTAAGGGATTTTTGGTATAGAACAGATCATTCTTCCAAACTGAGTATGAATAACACCTCTCTTAGTGCACAATTACTGATATCTGGAGATTATAATGGTCTTTCGCTTATACTGGGTTTGCTTTGGATTTGTTTCAACTCTTAGCACTCAGGTAATAGAGTTTAAGTGTCTGTGCTTTCAGAATACAGTATAGACTTAATTTCAAATAAATTTTTTTTTTTTTAAATTTCAGGTTGAAGCTGTCTAGCAGTTCTATAGACCCCGGTCTAAGTATCAAACAACTCGGCGGCTTGTATATCAATCTTGATGCAGACAAAGCCGTGACCAGCAAAAACACTCTTACACAGATTAAGGAGAAAAAGAAGAAAGAGGTAAGTTGGGCATTGCCCTGCTTTTGGATTTCTGACCAGAAATAACACCCCAAAAGCCCAGAGTCAGTGTGGCTTAGGAGACAGAGAGTCGGGAGCCCCGGGTTTGAATCCCAGCACTGGCTGTGACCCGTTGGGTGACTTTGGGCAAGCCACTTAACCTTTCTGGCCCTCAGTTGCGTCATCTGTATAATGGGCATCATTCATTCATTCATTCAGTTGTATTGTGCGCTTACTGTGTGCAGAGCACTGTACTAAGCGCTTGGGAAGTACAAGTTGGCAACATATAGAAACGGTCCCTACCCAACAGTGGGCTCACAGTCTAGAAGGGGGAGACAGAGAACAAAATATATTAACGAAATAAAATAAGTAGAATAAATATGTACAAGTAAAATAGAGTAATAAATACGTACAAACATTATTCGGTCATTCAATCGTATTTATTGAGCGCTTACTATGTGCAGAGCACTGTACTAAGCGCTTGGGAAGTACAAGTTGGCAACAGATAGAGACGGTCCCCACCCAACAGCGGGCTCACAGTCTAGAACGGGGAGACAGACAACAAAACAAAACATGTTAACAAAATAAAATAAATAGAATAAATACGTACAAGTAAAATAAATAGAGTTCATTCATTCAATCGTATTGATTGAACGCTTATACATATATACAGCTAGATGGTGAGCCCTGGAAGGGGGGTGAGAGATTCTGTGTGATCTTGTATCTACCCCAGTGCACAGCACGTAAGAGGTGGTTATTATCCATCACTTCTGGACCGTGGACAAGGATTGGGGTCAGTTTTCGGGCCGCAAGCGAAGTCTGCAAGAAAGCCGGGAGACTCCTTGAAGGTGATAGACCTTCCCCTCTACTAGCCGGCCACGGCTCCGTGCCTCTCCTCCCGCCGGCGGCCTCCAGTCTCCAAAGTTCCCAGGGCTTTGGGTGAGGAATCTTCCGCATTTAACCCCCTAAGCCAGTTGCCCGGAAGGGTAATGCCGATAGCGCCTTCCCAGAGCCGCAGGTGGAGATCAATCAATCAATCAATCGTATTTATTGAGCGCTTACTGTGTGCAGAGCACTGTACGAAGCGCTTGGGAAGTCCAAGTGGGCAACACAATGTTGCAAGAGATGTTTACCTCTGAGTGGGAGAGGCTGGAGGAACCACAGAAAGATGCCTCCCTAAATTTTAGAATGATGATAATAATAATAATTGGTTGTTTAAGTGCTTACGATGTGCCAGGCTCTGAACTAAGTGCTGGGGTAGACACAAAGGAATTGGACCCTGTCCCCCGTTGGGCTCGCAGTCTTAATCCCTGCTTTACAGGTGAGCTAACCGAGGCCCAGAGAAGTAAATTGACATGCCCACGGTCACACAGGCTCGTGGCAATGTCAGGATCGGAACCTAGGTCCTTCGGACTCCCGGGGCCACGCTGCTCCCATCAAGGCGGGCCGTGGAATCTCTAATCAGGACTGTCCCGTGTAACCCACTTGGACCACTCATCCATGAATGTGTCCAAACTCCACGTAGCGATATATTTAGCCTGCCAGCTTCCCGTGGTCTTGTACCGTCTTATGCCGTCGAGTCGTGTCCGACCCATAGCGATGCCATGGACACATCTCTCCCAGAACGCCCCACCTCCATCTGCAGTCGTCCTGGTAGTGGATCCATGGAGTTTTCTTGATAAAAATCCAGAAATGATTTACCATCGCCTCCTTCCACTTGGTAAACTTGACTCTCCGCCCCCGATTCTCTCCCCATGACGTCTCTGCCCAGCACAGGGGAGTTTTGACTTGTAGCAGATTGCTTGCCGCTCGCTAGCCACTGGCCAAGCTAGGAACGGAATGGGTAGGTCTCTGCTTGACTCTCCCACTGGTAGAGGACTGGAAACTCTCCAGAGTCTCTTTCTTTCATGCATTGTCGTATTTATTGAGCGCTTACTGTGTGCAGAGCACTGTACTAAGCACTTGGGAGAGTACAGTGTAACCGTAAATAGTTCCTTGCCCACAGTGACGTCCTTATTCCATTTTAGGAAATTTATTTTTAACTAATAATGTAAATAATAACGGCAGCATTGGTAAGGTGATTATATACTATATATATATATATATATATTCTATGTGTATATATATTCTATGTGTATATATATTCTATGTGTATATATATTCTATGTGTATATATATTCTATGTGTATATATATTCTATATGTATGCATATATATGTATATGTACATATATATATACTATATATATATACTATATACTATATTACTATATATTACTCTCCCCCTCGTCCCCCTCTCCATCCCCCATCTTACCTCCTTCCCTTCCCCACAGCACCTGTAATATATATATAGCTTGTACATATTTATTACTCTATTTATTTTGCTTGTGCATATCTATTCTGTTTATTTTGTTAGTATGTTTGGTTTTGTCTCCCCCTTTTAGACTGTGAGCCCACTGTTGGGTAGGGACTGTCTCTATATGTTGCCAATTTGTACTTCCCAAGTGCTTAGTACAGTGCTCTGCACACAGTAAGCGCTCAATAAATGCGATTGATGATGATGGTACTATATGCCAAACACTGTACTGAGCGCTGGGGTAGATACAATTTAATCAGGTCAGAGATAGTCCCCGTCCCACATGGAGCTCAGCGTCTAAGGGGAAAGAACATGAATTGAATCTCCATTTTGCTGGTGAGGAAACAGGCACAGAGTTAAACGACTTGTCCAAGGTCCCAGGAGGGGATGGCAGACCCTGAATTAGAACCCAAATCCTCCATATCCCAGACCCTTGCTCTTTCTACTAGAGTACACTGCTTCCTGATTTGCTGAAATAACAGTTTTTGGTAGCAGAATTGGTATTCCTTGGTGATTCATCGCATTTTAGTATGTTTATGGTAGTGAACATCTTGAAAAACAACTTGGTGAAGTTTGCCCTATTTACTTAGAGACTAATTCTTATGGAAAACTCACTTCAACCGATAGGGTTGAATTATACGGCAGTGAATATTGGGCATTCCCTACCCTTTTAGGATGCTTCCTATCTGTCAAACAGAAATGTAAAATCGCGACATTTAAAAACAAATTCACACTTCCTTTCTAGCTCTTGCAGAAATGTATTGTGAGCCCTGATTTTGAAAAAAAAGACTGTATCCCACCGTACAAGGAGTCAAAGAATCAACTGAAGAAAAAACGCAGAGTAAGTTGAGAACTCTTGGCATTCATAATGTTGTGGGTAAAATCTTTTGGATTGACAGGGGTTTGGGGTTCTTTTTTTTTTCCCCCTTGGGCAGGTGCTGGCTTCTAGTTTTTAAAAAGTTATAGCGTCTCATTATGGACAAATTTTAGCCAACATTCAAAATGTAAAAAATGTCACTGGAAAAAGGTGAAAATTCCACTGCCCAGTACAAAGCAAAATAAGTACATATAATTGATCTATTTTTCAAATTCTGGCAGCTTTTGAATCGCTTTTGTGTTTCTCACTTTTGTACAGAGAAATTAGTTGATCAAAGCAGTATCCCAGCTTAGTTTGAGGAGATCTGTGTCCTTTCAAAATCTGCCCCCTCCCCCTGTGTCCCTGATCCCATCCCTTCGTGCTTAATCAAAACATTTGCTCCTTTCCTTCTTCCCTCCCTGAACATCATCTTCAACCGTTCATTTCTGGGTGACTCCTTCCCCACTGCTTTCAGACATACTCGTCTGTTCTATATCCAGAAGAAACCCTCCACGACCCCCTCCAGTCATCACCGCAACCCCACCTCCTACCAATCCTCTCCAAACTCCCCGAGCGAGTTGTCAACACCCTCTGCCTCCGCTTCCTCTCCTGCAGTTCACTCCCCGACCCCCTCTGCTCTGGTTTCGGCCCCCTTCACTCCCCAGAATCCACCCTCTTAAGGTCACTGGTGACCTCTTTGCCAAATCCAGGGGCTTCTACTCCATCCTAATCGTCCCTGTCTCTCAGCTGCCTTTGACACTGAACCACCCCCCACTTCTCCTAGAAACATTATCCAACCGTGGCTCCAATCAGTCGTATTTATTGAGCTCCCTCCTTGGGCAGAGCATCGGGGACTGCAGTATCACAGAGTTAGTAGACGTATTCCCTGCCCACAGTGAGGTTACAGACTAGAGGGGGAGACAGACATTAATATGGATAAATTACAGATATGTACGTAAGTGCCATGGGGCTGAGGGATGGGTGAATGTGGGGTGCAAATCCAGGCATAACGGAGTGGGAGAAGGGGAAATGAGGGCTTAATCGGGGAAGGCCTCCCGGAGGAGATGTGTTTTAATATGGTTTGGAAGGTGGGGAGAGTAATCATCCCACGGGAGACAGACATTAATATAAATAAACTACAGATATGTATGTAAGTGCCATGGGGCTGAGGGAAGGGTGAATGTAGGGTGCAAATCCAGGCATAAGGGAGTGGGAGAAGGGGAAATGAGGGCTTAAATCGGGGAAGGCCTCCCGGAGGAGATGTGTTTTAATATGGTTTGGAAGGTGGGGAGAGTAATCCTCCCATGGATATGAGGAGGGAGGACCCTCCACCTCTGCATCAAACTCCTTACCATCCACTTTAAAGCACTCAGTCAGCTCTCCCCCTCCTGCCTTACCTTCCTAATATCCTGCTGCAACCCTGCCCACCGTACCTTGATTTTATCTGTCTCGCCATTGATCCCTTGCCCGTGTTTTTTCTCTATTTTCAAATTCCCTATCCTTTCACATATGCGTGGCTACCAATCTCCCCACCTTCAAATCCTTATTAAAATCAGAGGCCTTCCCCAACTAAGCTCATATTTTGCCTACTCTCTCCCCCTTCCACTTATGTACTTGGATCTGTTACCTTTAAGCACTTGATACTCACTCCCCACTCAACCGCACAGCCCCGACGTACATTGGTCTAATTTATTGTAATGTCCATCTCCCCCTCTACGCCGTAAGCTCCTTGTAGGCAAGGATCATGTGTACCAACTTTATCATTTTGTACTCTCCAAAGCGTTTAGTACAGTGCTCTGCCCACAGAAAATGTTCAAAAAGCACTGATTGATTGATCAGAGCTAGAGTGATTTAGTTTCCAAGACACTTTGTTCCATATGGTTATTTGGGGGTGATTTGTAGGTTTTTCCATGTTCGAGTAATTTATACAACAGTATTTATACAAATAGCAGCCTTTTCTATCATTGTCCAAAGGCTGTTGCTTTGGTAACGGTCCATCGTTCAAAATGCCCTCACTTGTCACATGACAAATTCAGGGTAAGCATCCGTTTTGCACCGTGTAGTGTACATTTCTAGGGTGAAGAGCCAAGAGGCTCCCTTTAACTTCCCTTCCTTTATTTCTCGGGGCCAATTCACAAAATGATCTTGTATGTGCTGTATATTATCAACTCATTAGAGCTGTAATCGCGTTCCTTCTTCATTCTGTCCTTCAGCAAGAACGAGAAAAAACAACAGGAGACGGCTGGTTTGGAATGAAAGCCCCCGAGCTGACAACCGAATTGAAAAACGATCTGCAAGCCCTGAAGCTGAGAGGGAGCATGGACCCTAAACGCTTTTACAAGAAGAACGATAGAGATGGCTTCCCCAAGTACTTCCAGGTAAAAATGGGCCGCTTCTCATTACAGAGGTGTCGCCTTCGGGACCACGGTGCGTAGAACGGTGCTTGGCACATAGTAAGCACTTAACAAATACCATCGGTATTACTATTCGGTCTCAAGGACAAATCTCCTTGTTTTGGCCCTGATTGAATTTTCAAGTCTAAGGACTGTACGTTTCTCCCATGTTTTCAAATGTGAATTTTTGAGAAACATTTTAAAAATCGAAGGCTGTCACTATTTGAATATATTGA
Source organism: Tachyglossus aculeatus (assembly GCF_015852505.1). NCBI lineage: Eukaryota > Metazoa > Chordata > Mammalia > Monotremata > Tachyglossidae > Tachyglossus > Tachyglossus aculeatus. The sequence continues at coordinate 48,350,954 of NC_052069.1, read as the reverse complement.
AGAATTCTGTGCCAAATTATCTGTGTATCTTGGCACATCTCCCGTTTCCTTTCTCCAAAGAAAGGCCGATTTCTGGTCAGCTCGTCATAGGGATTGTTTCTACCAGCACAGTTGTTTTGTACTCTCCCAAATACAGTGGTCCACACTCGATTAAATGCTATTGATTGAGTGATTGATTTGAATTGTATGAAGGTTTTGCCCTCCAATGGTGAACGAAAGCCTCAGTGACCAGATTGTGTAGAGAAGCGGCATCGTTTGAGACAGAAACCCAGGAAAAAAGACTCCCTGTCTAACTTGTTTTTTTTCACCACATTTGCATTAAGAAGTTTCACCCTCACTTTTCCGATTCCCTGTGAAAATTCCGGAGATCATAGAGCTAAAGGACGAGTCGCTTCAACGCAATATTTTTTTCTGCAGGTTGGTACTGTGGTCGATAATCCAGTTGACTTCTATCACGCACGGATTCCGAAGAAGCAAAGGAAGAGAACAATTGTGGAAGAATTGCTGGCTGATTCTGAGTTCAGAAGGTAAAGGAAAATGCTTATTGTATCCTCACTAGAAAAGAGGTGCATCTGTGGAGTTGGTACAAGCCGGTCTTTTTTACACGACGGGGTTGGGGAGTGAGATTGTTTTAAGCGTTCAGGTGATCAGAAGTCCTAGAAAGTTTCCCCAGTGATAATTTTTTGTCTGGGCTAATCCGTGAGCAGGGAAGACAGCGTACTTGAATGTAGGAAATGCAGTGACAGTTCAGTGGATGCTGGAGGTAAAAAAGCTCTGATGGAGAAAGTAGATAAAGAGGGATATAGCGTATAGAAAATAGGCACTTGTTCAAATGTTGTGTTTAAGATCCAGTGAACTTCATTATAATGCAGCAGCTTGGATTCTCTTCTGGCTGTGACTCTGACTTGCTAGGACAGTGGCCGAGTACTCTGCTGTCTTGTGCTGTGCAAAATCTCCATCTCCCTGGGATGTTGACAGGACCACTGAGGCAGTTGATTGGCTGTGAGCATTTTCGAAGAAAGGAGTTGCTATCTCCTATAACTATTAATCTGTGCACAACTAACCCTATTTAATGATATTCGCTGTTATTAACAACAAAATATTCAGTTGTGAAGAGCTGTTTGTAGGTGAGCTTTGGCCGAACCTTCCAGCAGCGATACAGAAATGAACCATTACTAGAATTAGCAAGCCTGTCTTTTGGAATTCGAAATCCAAGGAAAAGATGGCATGCATTTGAATGGTGCTTTTTATTTTTCCAGAGGGCTTTTACACTAAATGAGCTCAGTTGCTCCTCACGGCATCCCTAATAGTTAAGGGAGAGGCAGGCATTAGTGTCATTTCACAGAAAGCCAGTGAGGCACAGGTTAAGTGCTTTGCCCACCAGGCCGCATCCCGAGGTTGGGACTTAAATCCTTGTCTCCCAACTCCCAGGCCCGGGCGTTCTTCCCACTTGGCCACATTGCCGTTCCTAAAGCGGAAATTTTTATCGTAACAATTCTCCTAGCGTGGCCAGGGAATGCGCCCATTATTGTTGTGCTGTACTCTCCCAAGTGCTTAGTACAGTGCCCCGCATACAGTAAGCGCTCAATAAATACAATTGAATGAATGACTCTGTTGTGTTGAAAGGAATTATTCGGACAACAAGTATACTACATCCGTGATTGTCACCCGAGAGTCCTTTTTTCTCTGTAATGTTTCACTGGTGGTGTCTTCTTAAGCGCCTGAGATTTTTCTGATTCTAAGTGACAGAAGTTCGAGAGGCATAGGAGAGAGCGATTGTTTTATTGTCTTCCTACCTGCTTTATTTGAATACCTCAAGTTTTGTCCTATTTCTCACGTACCGTTCTATTGTTTCTGTCAGTTACAACAAAAAGAAGTACCAAGAGATCATGATCGAAAGGGCGGCTGATGCAGCGGGCAAGAAGAATAAGAAGAAAAGGAAATTTCGCAATTAAGACTGGCACAAGATACCCAACCCTTCGCTTCATCTTTTCGGAACTGTTCATTCAAGTCGAATGAAGACTAAAAATAGCATATTAATTTGGAATAGGGCTGGCCCCATTTTTGCCTCGTGTTTGCCTTCAAAGAAAGGTGATTTGAGAGAGAATGAGATTTTTCTCTCTAGGCTACTTTGGCCCTGTCGGGTGGACGAGATCACGTGAAAGAAGGGGGAAGAAGATTGGGGGGGTCCGGGCAAGAAAAATGATATTAACATGTTACGCAAAAAAGGATATGGGGGACTTTTCTATATAAATTATAACTAGCCTAGACTCTATAAAAAATAATCAATTGCTACAAAATTTAAACCTATGTCAAGGACTCCTTTTTCATAGTACATCATGAAGGGGCTTGGTAGTCCTAAAGAATTACTGATTTCATTCATTCACTGTCGTATTTATTGAGCTTACTCTGTGCAGAGCTCTGTACTAAGCGCTTGGGAAGTACAAGTCGGCAACATATAGAGACGATCCCTACCCAACAACGGGATCACAGTCTAGAAGGGGGAGACAACAGACAGACGACAAAACAAAACATGTAGACAGGTGTCAAAATCGTCAGAATCATGATTTGTTTTAGCAGTCTGTAGTAAAGCATACAACTGATGTAATGAATTTGAGATACTCTTTCTCTAGAGGACAAGAAGGCTTGTTTTCATCCCCAGTAGCTTAGGTGATAAAGTAAAAATCGATACTGTCATAGAAATGTAAACTCCTGCTTTAGGAATCTAGCTTATTTTCAATGGGAAAAGGTAGTATTGGTGCCGTGCTAACACTCTCTAAGCTTCTCCCGTAGTAATTGATCGGTGATTTTTATTGAGCACTTTATGTGTGTGTACCGCACTGTTATTAAGCACTCGGGAGAGTGCAACAGAGTTCCCTGACCACAGTGAGCTTACAGTCTCTCCCCACTCCAGTCCACGAGACAGATATTAATGTAAATAAATAACTTGTACTGTATAATTTATAGATAGGTAAGTAAGTGCTGTTGGGACTGAGGGCGGGATGAGTGTACCAAATGCCCAAAGGTTCCAGTTCATAGTCTCCTTGAATGTATAGCTTTTGTCACTATTAGCGCTCCGCATAGGTTCAGGACAATCCGCGTGTTCTGAGCCCAAGGACTCGGTTTGGCTGGGCCCCCTCCAAAACCAGACATGGATGCCCCTTAGTTCTCACCCTGCCGGTTAGTTTGTTTTTTTGTGGGGGTTTTTTGGTTTTCTGTTGGGAGCTTTTTGTTTTTTGTTGTTGTTGGTTTGGTTGGTTTTTTTGTTTTTAATAATAATAATGGCATTAAGCACTTACTATAAAAATAAAGCGCTGGGGAGGTTACAGAGTGATCAGGTTGTCCCATGGGGGCTCACAGTCTTAATCCCCATTTTACAGATGAGGTGAGTGAGGCACAGAGAAGCGAAGTGACTTGCCCAAAGTCACACAGCTGACAAGTAGCAGAGCCAGGATTTGAACCCCTGACCTCTGACTCCAAAGCCCAGGCTCTTTCCACTGTGCCACGCTGCTTCCCCGAACAGAAACTCCTTACCACCCACTTCAAAGCATTCAATTCCCTTTCCCCCCTCCTACCTTACCCACCTGATTTTCTACCACGCACTTCACTCCTCTAAGGTCAACCTGTTCCTTGATCCACTATCTCGCTGCTGAACTCTTGCCCACATCCTGCTTCTAGCCCGGAATGCCCTCCCTCTTAATGCCTGGTAGACAATCACTCTCCCCATCTTCAAAACCTTATTCATTCAGTCGTATTTATTGAGCGCTGACTGTGAGCAGAGCACTGGACTAAGCGCTTGGTTCAAATCACATCTCCTCGAAGAGGCCTTCCCTGACTAAACCCTCATTTCCTCTTCTCCCACTCCCTTCTGCTTCACTCTTGCAGTTGTTTGCCCTCTTCACTCCCTGTTCCCTCGGCCCCATGGCACATATGTTGCCAACTTGTACTTCCCAAGCGCTTAGTACAGTGCTGTGCACACAGTAAGCGCTCAATAAATATGAATGAATGAATATATTGCCAACTTGTACTTCCCAAGCACTTAGTACAGGCTCTGCACACAGCAAGTGCTCAATAAATACGATTGAATTGAATTGAATATCTAAATATCTGTAATTTATATTAATATCTGTTTTCTGTTACCCCTTCTAAACTATAAGCTTATGGGCAGGGAACGTGTCTAACCAACTGTTATATTGTCGTTTCTCAAGTACTTACTCGACTGCTTGCAAACAGTACGCAATAAATACCATTGGAATTAATCAGTCAATTGAATTTATTGAACACTTACTGTGTGCAGAGCACTGTACTAAGTGCTTGGGAGAATACAATACAAATAATAAGCGGACACATTCCCTGCCCACAACGAGCTCACAGTCTAGAGGGGGAGACAGACATTAATACAAAGAAATTACAAAGATGTTCATAAGTGCTGTGGGGCAGAGAGGGGGGATGAATAAAAGGAGCCAGTCAGGGTGACGCAGAATGGAGTGGGAGAAGAGGAAAGGAGGGCTTAAGAAAAGCCTCTTGAAAGAGTTGTGCCTTCAATAATGGTTTGAAATGGGGGAGAGTAATCGTCTGTTGGATTTGAGGAAGGAGGGCGTTCCAGGCCAGCGAGATAGATTCATTCATTCATTGTCAGTCGTATTTATTGAGCGCTTACTGTGTGCAGCACACTGTACTAAGCACTTGGGAAGTACAAGTTGGCAACATATAGAGACGGTCCCTACCCAACAGTGGGCTCACAGTCTAGAAGGGGGGGAGACAGAGAACAAAACATATTAACAAAATAAAATAATTAGAATAAATATGTACAAATAAAATAGAGTAATAAATACGTACAAACATACATAGATGAGATCGAAGTACGGTGAGAAGGTTAGCATTAGGGGAGCCAAGTGTACAGGCTTGGATGTTGTAAGAATAGCGAGGTGAGGTAGGAGAGGGCAAGTTGATTGACTGCTTTAGACTTTTAGTCCTTTTAGACTGTGAGCCCACTGTTGGGTAGGGACTGTCTCTATATGTTGCCAACATGTACTTCCCAAGCGCTTAGTACAGTGCTCTACACACAGTAAGCGCTCAATAAATACGATTGACTGATTGATTGCTTTAGAGCCGACAGTGAAGAGTTGGAGGTGGATGGGCAACCACCGGAGTTTCTTAAGGAGTGGAGAAACGTGGTCTGAACACGTCTGTAGAAAAATGGTCTGGGCATCAAGAGTGAAATACGGACTGGAGTGGGGAGAGATGGGAGGTCAGCAAGAAGGCTGATACAGTAATCAAGGTGGGGATAGGAAAAGTGGTTGGATTAATACGGTCGCAGTTGGGATGGAGGGGAAAGGGCGGATCTTAACGATATGGTGAAGGTAGAACTGTCAGGATCGAATATGTGGGTTGAATGAGAGAGGAATCAAGGATAATGCCAAGCTTATAGGCCTGTGAGGAAGGATGGAGGCAACTACGGTGATGGAAAAGTCACGGGGAGGACAGGCTTTTGGTGGGAAGATCAGGGAAGCAACAGAGTATATAAATACGTGTGCCTAACTGCGGTGATGGAAAAGTCAGGGGGAGGACAGGCTTGTGGTGGGAAGATCGGGGAAGCTACAGAGTATATAAATACGTGTACCTAACTGCGGTGATGGAAAAGTCAGAGGGAGGACAGGCTTGTGGTGGGAAGATCGGGGAAGCTACAGAGTATATAAATACGTGTACCTAAGCGCTGTGGGGTGAGTGAACTCAAAGTCCTTAGGGGATATGGACCCAATAACAATAATAATAATAATAATGGCATTTATTAAGTGCTTACTATGTGCAAAGCACTGTTCTAAGCACTGGGGAGGTTACAAGATGATCAGGTTGTCCCACATAGGGCTCACACTCTTAATCCCCATTTTCCAGATGAGGTAACTGAGGCCCAGAGAAGTGAAGTGACTTGCCCAAAGTCACACAGTTGACAATTGGCGGAGCTGGGATTTGAACCCCTGACCTCTGACTCCAAAGCCCGTGCTCTTTCCACTGAGCCACGCTGCTTCTCAAGTAATAATAATAATAATAATGATGGCATTTGTTAAGCGCTTACTATGTGCAATGCACTGTTCTAAGCGCTGGGGAGGATACAAGGTGATCAGGTTGTCCCACTTGGGCCTCACAGTCTTAATCCCCATTTTACAGATGAGGTAACTGAGGCCTGGAGAAGTGAAGTGACTTGCCCAAAGTCACACAGCTGACAATTGGCGGAGCCGGGATTTGAACCCATGACCTCTGACTCCAAAGCCTGTGCTCTTTCCCATGTGCCACACTGATGATGATGATGGCATTTATTAAGCGCTTACTATGTGCAAAGCGCTGTTCTAAGCACTGGGGAGGTTACAAGGTGATCAGGTTGTCCCTTGGGGGGCTCACAGTCCTAATCCCCATTTTACAGATGAGGCAACTGAGGCACTGCTTCCCTAGTAGGGAGATGAGTGGTTAGAGAAGGCTTCCTGGAGGAGATAAGATTTCAGTAACTGAATGAGCTGGCTGAGATAGTGAAATCAATTTTGGATTTCCGTTTTTGACAGTTAAAGATGTAACGGAAGCTGTGCGGCCTAGGGAAAAGAGCACGGGCCTGGGAATCAGAGGACCTGGGTTCTAATCCCAGCTTCACCACGTACCTGCTGGGTGACCTTGGCAAGTCAATCAATCAATCGTATTTATTGAGCGCTTACTGTGTGCAGAGCACTGTACTAAGCGCTTGGGAAGTACAAGTTGGCAACATACAGAGACAGTCCCTACCCAACAGTGGGCTCACAGTCGAGAAGTCGCTTAATTTCTATGTTCCTCAGTTTCATCATCTGTAAAGCGGGGGTTCCATACCCATTTTCCCCTCCTACTTAGAATGTGAGCCCTGTGTGCGACTTTGTGAGGGACAGGGACAGTGTCCAACCTGATTAGGTGGTATCTATCCCAAGGCTTAGCACAGAGCTTGGCACATACTAAGCAGTTCAGCATGGCTCAGTGGAAAGAGCCTGGGCTCGGGAGTCAGAGGTCATGGGTTCGAATCCCGGCTCCGCCACTTGTTGGCTGTGTGACTTTGGGCAAGTCACTTCACTTCTCTGTGCCTCAGTTACCTCATCTGTAAAATGGAGATTAAAACTGTAAACCCCACGTGGGACAATCTGATTCATTCATTCATTCATTCAATTGTATTTATTGAGCACTTACTGTGTGCAGAGCACTGTACTAAGCGCTTGGGAAGTACAGGTTGGCAACATATAGAGACGGTCCCTACCCAACAGCGGGCTCACAGTCTAGAATCTGATCACCTTGTATCCCCCCGGCGCTTAAAACAGTGCTTTGCACATAGTAAGCGCTTAACAAATACCATCATTATTAAATACCATCATCATAATATATGTCACAGTCACCTTATATCCCCCCCAGCGCTTAGAACAGTGCTTTGCACTTAGTAAGCACTTAACAAATACCATCATTATTAAATACCATCATCATAATGTATGTCACAGTCGCCTTGTATCCCCCCCCCCGGTGCTTAGAACAGTGCTTTGCACATAGTAAGCGCTTAACAAATGCCATCATTATTAAATACCATCATCATAATGTATGTCACAGTCACCTTGTATCCCCCCCCGGCGCTTAGAACAGTGCTTTGCACATAGTAAGCGCTTAACAAATACCATCATTATTAAATACCATCATCATAATGTGTGTCACAGTCGCCTTGTATCCCCCCCATGCTTAGAACAGTGCTTTGTGCATAGTAAGCGCTTAACAAATACCATCATTATTAAATACCATCATCATAATGTATGTCACAGTCACCTTGTATCCCCCCCGGTGCTTAGAACAGTGCTTTGCATATGGTAAGCACTTAACAAATACCATCATTATTAAATACCATCATCATAATGTATGTCACAGTCACCTTGTACCCCCCCCCCCCCCCCCGGTGCTTAGAACAGTGCTTTGCATATAGTAAGTGCTTAACAAATACCATCATTATTAAATACCATCATCATAATGTATGTCACAGTCACCTTGTATCCCACCCGGTGCTTAGAACAGTGCTTTGCACATAGTAAGCGCTTAACAAATACCATCATTATTACATACCATCATCATAATGTATGTCACAGTCACCTTGTATCCCCCCGTGCTTAGAACAGTGCTTTGCACATAGTAAGTGCTTAACAAATACCATCATTAAATACCATAATCATAATGTATGTCACAGTCGCCTTGTATCCCCCCCATGATTAGAACAGTGCTTTGCACATAGTAAGTGCTTAACAAATACCATCATTATTAAATACCATCATCATAATGTATGTCACAGTCACCTTGTATCCCCCCCCCCGGCGCTTAGAACAGTGCTTTGCACATAGTAAGCGCATAACAAATACCATCATTATTAAATATCATCATCATAATGTATGTCACAGTCGCGTGAGTGTGTAAGTGCTTGAGCAATAAGTGTCTCCTACAGTGTCATCTTCAAACCAAAAAACAACTCTTACTACTTCGAGGCAGTCTTCTGGTTGAAGAATGTATATCTGAGCAGTGGAGATTTCTCTAGTTTTTTATCTTTCCCTCTAATGCTCTGCAAAAATCTCTCTGAGGACGTTGGAGTGTTTAGTTCTCAGAGGGGTTTTTGGAGGCTGCTGTTATTATTACCAATAATAATAATTGTGCTATTTATTAAGTGCTTACTACGTGCCGGGAACTGTATTAAGCACTCGGTTGGATACAAGCAAGTTGTGATTGGACACAACAGTCCCTATCCCACGTGGGGCTCACAGTTTTAATCCCCATTTTACGGATGAGATAACAGGCACAGAGAAGGTAAGTGACTTGTCTGAGGTCACCCAGCAGATACGTGGCCGAGTTGGGATTAGAACCCAGGTCCTTCTGATTCCCAGGCTCCTGCTCTGTCCACTAGGATTTATGGATCATCTCATCCCTGTTGGAGAGGTTGCAGGAGCAAGGATATTTAAGGCCTAATGGGAAATTATATTCATGAGGCTTTCTGCTCGACACTAGGTGCCAACGAATATTGGCAAAAGGAGTTCCCAGATAATTTTTGAGTACAATAAATGGCGTTTGACAAAGGAGAGGCGATCATTTGCAGGCTCTGAACAAGCATTCATTCATTCAATCGTATTTATTGAGCGCTTACTGTGTGCAGAGCAGAGCAAAGAGATGGCAAAGCGCTGCCTTGATCAGTTGGCTTGTTCACCTGTTAGAGATTTATTCATTCAGTCGTATTTATTGAGCGCTTACTGTGTGCTGAGCACTGTAGTAAGCACTTGGGAAGTACAAGTCGGCAACATATAGAGACGGTCCCTACCCAACAACGGGCTTGCAGTCTAGAAGCAGCGTGGCTCAGTGGAAAAGAGCCCGGGCTTTGGAGTCAGAAGTCATGGGTTCAAATCCCGGCTCCGCCAATTGTCAGCTGTGTGACTTTGGGCAAATCACTTCACTTCTCTGGGCCTCAGTGACCTCATCTGTAAAATGGGGATGAAGACTGTGAGCCTCCCGTGGGACAACCTGATCACCTTGTAACCTCCCTAGTGCTTGGAACAGTGCCTTGCACATAGTAAGCGCTTAATAAATGCTATCATTATTATTATTATTATTTGCCTGAACTGTTATTGTGAAGCTTAATGATTAACAATCCTACAGAAATCTGAACCCCTCTGTTGAAGAGCATGTTAGGGTACAAAGTCCTGAAGATGGCCTCGACTGGTGGCAGTGATTACTGAGGGCAAACGGAGAAGAAGCTTGGCCTCGTGGATAGATCTTGGGCGTGGGACTTGGAAGGACCCGGGTTCTAATCCTGATTCTACCACTCATCTGCTGTTTGGGCCAGTCACTTTACTTCTCTGGGTCTCAGTCACCTCATCTGTAAAATGGGGATTGAGGCCGTGAGCCCCATGTGGGACAGGGACTGTGTCCAACCTGATTAGCTTCAAAAGGTCATGGGTTCTAATCCCGATTCTACCAATTGTCTGCTGTGTGCACTTGGACAAGTCGTTTCTTCACTTCTCTATGCCTCAGTCACCTCATCTGTAAAATGGGGATTGAGGCCGTGAGCCCCACGTGGGACAGGGACTGTGTCCAACCTGATTAGCTTCAAAAGGTCATGGGTTCTAATCCCGATTCTACCACTTGTCTGCTGTGTGCACTTGGGCAAGTCGCTTCACTTCTCTATGCCTCAGTCACCTCATCTGTAAAATGGGGATTGAGGCCGTGAGCCCCACGTGGGGCAGGGACTGTGTCCAACCTGATTAGCTTCAAAAGGTCATGGGTTCTAATCCCGATTCTACCACTTGTCTGCTGTGTGCACTTGGGCAAGTCGCTTCACTTCTCTACGCCTCAGGTACCTCATCTGTAAAATGGGGATTGAGACTGTGAGCCCTACATGGGACAGGGACTGTGTCCAACCTGACTTGCTTGTATCCACCCCAGTGTTTTGCACAGTGCCTGGCACATAATAAGCACTTAGCAATATCCTATAAAAAAAAAAAGGACAGGATGAGGAACAAGTTCCACAAATTTCTCAAGCTTCTCCACCTTCTACTGACTTTCTTGTCTTGTTTTGTGCCGTCGAGTCATCCCTGACTCATAGCGACTCCATGGGCACATCTTCCCCAGAACGCCCCACCTCCACCTGCAATCGTTCTTGTCGCGTATCCAGAGAGTTTTCTTGGTAAAAATATGGAAGCGGTTGACCATTGCCTCCGTCCGCGCAGTAAACCTCAGTCTCCGCCCTCGAATCTCGTCCACGCCGCCGCGGCCCAGCCCAGGTGAGTTTTGGCTTGTAGCCGATGGCCTTCCACTCGCTAGCCACCGGCCAAGCTAGGAACGGGATGGGCAGGCCTCTGCTTGACTCTCCCTCCCGTAGTTGAGACTGGTAGAGGACTGGAAACTCACCAGTTGCCACCCTGAGAGGGGGCTGACTTTCTAGACGGATCAAAACAGAAGGGTTTCCTTTTCTATAATAATAATAATAATAGCATTTATTAAGCGCTTACTATGTGCAAAGCACTGTTCTAAGCGCTGGGGAGGTTACAAGGTGATCAGGTTGTCCCACGGGGGGCTCACAGTCTTCATCCCCATTTGACAGATGAGGTAGCTGACGCCCAGAGAAGTGCAGTGACTTGCCCAAAGTCACACAGCTGACAATTGGCGGAGCTGGGATTTGAACCCATGACCTCTGACTCCAAAGCCCGGGCTCTTTCCACTGAGCCATGCCACTTCTCCCAGTGAGTGAAAAAGTGAATGTGGTGGCCTTTAAAGGCTTCAAAAGCCCAGCCAGGTCTCTTCAGTGTCTCTATTTATTTATTATTACTCTATTTATTTATTATTACTCTATTTATTTATTAATTTTACTTGTATATACCTATTCTATTTATTTTATTTTGTTAGTATGTTTGGTTTTGTTCTCTGTCTCCCCCTTCTAGACTGTGAGCCCGCTGTTGGGTAGGGACCGTCTCTATATGTTGCCGACTTGTACTTCCCAAGCGCTTAGTACAGTGCTCTGCACGCAGTAAGCTCTCAATAAATACAATTGATTGATTGACTGATTGATAGTTGAGACTGGTAGAGGACTGGAAACTCTCCAGGTGCCACCCTGAGAGGGGGCTGACTTTCTAGACAGATCAAAACAGAAGGGTTTCCTTTTTTATAATGAGTGAATAAGTCAGTGTGGTGGTCTTTGGAGGCTTCAAAAGCCCAGCCAGGTCTCTTCAGTGTTTCACAGCTGGAAAAAATGAGAGAAACAGCATTAATTTAACTAATTTAATTTATTAATGATTAATGATGTCATGATTTTATTAATGATTAATTTAATTAAGCATTAATTAATAAACAAAGCAGTTGGGAACATAAACTCCACGTAGAGGCTGTGGACTTGGCCCTGGAGGTTATCCTCTGGACTGGTTATGGGCAGGGAACGTGTCTACCAACTCTGTTGTATGGCACTCTCCTAAGTGCTTAGTACAGTGCTCTGCACATAGTAAGCACTTAATAAATACCATTGACGATAGACCTGGAGGTATTTTAGAGGCCCTGTTCTTTCTGGAAGCCCACTGGTCTATCGTCAATGGTATTTATTAAGTGCTTAGTACAGTGCTCTGCACATGGTAAGCACTTAATAAATACCATTGACGATAGACCTGGAGGTATTTTAGAGGCCCTGTTATTTCTGGAAGCCCACTGGTCATGTCCTTGACTCATTCATTCATTCAATCATATTTATTGAGCGCTTACTGTGTGCAGAGCACTGTACTAAGCGCTTGGGAAGTACAAGTTGGCAACATATAGAGACGGTCCCTACCCACCAGCGGGCTCACAGTCTAGAAGGGGGAGACGGAGAATGAAACAAAACATATTAACAAAATAAAATAAAATAAATATGTACAAGTAAAATAAATAAATAGAGTAATAAATATGTACAAACATATATACATATATACGGGTGCTGTGGGGAAGGGAAGGAGGTAAGGCGGGGGGGATGGAGGGGGGGAAGGGGGACTCCTCTCTACCATTCAACCGTTCCCATCAAACCTTCGACTTCCTTCTAAGTACCTCAGTACTTAAGTACCTCAGGGTTAATAATAATAATAATAATGATGGTATTTGTTAAGCGCTTACTATGTGCAAAGCACTGTTCTAAGCACTGGGGGGATACAAGGTGATCAGGTTGTCCCACGTGGGGCTCACAGTCTTAATCCCCATTTTACAGGTGAGGGAATTGAGGCCTAGAGAAGTTAAGTGACTTGCCCAAAGTCACACAGCTGACAATTTGTGGAGCCGGGATTTGGACCTGTGACCTCTGACTCAGGGTTGATTGTCACCGGCCTACAAGTTTTGTTTCATTGTCTGTCTCCCCATTTCATTCATTCATTCATTCATTCAATTGTATTTATTGAGCGCTTATGGTGTGCACAGCACTGTACTAAGCGCTTGGGAAGCACAAGTTGGCAACATATAGAGACGGACCCTACCCAACAGCGGGCTCACGGTCTAGAAGGGGGACTAGACTAGACTTCTAGACTGTGAGCCCATTGTTTATTATTATAAACGATATCGAGGGACAGCGAGAAGGCTAGCGTTTGAACACAAGTGCTGTGGGACTGAAGGAGGGATGAACAAAGTGTGCAAATCTAAGTGCAAGGGCACCATAGAAGGGAGTGAGGGAAGAGGAAATGGGGGCTTAGTCTGGGAGGGCCTCTTGGAGGAGATGGGCCTTCGGTAAGGCTTTGAAGAGGGGGGGGAAGAGTCATTGTCTGGCAGATATGAAGAGGGAGCCCGTTCCAGGCCAGAGGCAGGACTTGGGTGAGAGATCAACAGCGAGATAGACAATAATAATAATAATAATGGCATTTATTAAGCGCTTACTATGTACAAAGCACTGTTCTAAGCGCTGGGGAGGTTGCAAGGTGATCAGGTTGTCCCACAGGGGGCTCACAGTCTTCATCCCCATTTTACAGATGAGGGAACTGAGGCCCAGAGAAGCTAAGTGACTTGCCCAAAGTCACACAGCTGACAATTGGCAGAGCCGGGGTTTGAACGGAGATGGAGGTACAGTGGGTAGGTTGGCAGTAGAGGAGCCGAGAAAGTGGGCTGGGTTGGACTAGGAAAGCAGGGAGGTGAGGTAGGAGGGGGCAAGGAGATTGACTGCTTTAAGGCCTACGGTAAGTAGTCCTTGCAGACCTCCCAGCCTCTTGTCCCTTCCTGCTCCAGTCCTTCATTCTGCTCCTGGATCATTTTTCTATAAAATCATTCAATCCATGTTTCCCCACTCCTCAAGAGACTCCGGCGTTTGCCCATCCACCTCCGCATCAAACAGAAACTCCTCCTTACCAATGGATTTCAATCACTCAATCATCTCTTCCCCTCCTACCTTACCTCACTTATCTCCTACCCAATCCAGCCCGCATGCCTCACTCCAGGGCCAAGCTACTCGCTCTACCTCCATCTCATCTATCTTGCCACCAACCTCTTATTCATTTTATTTCTTTACATTGATGTCTGTTTATTTGTGAGCCCATTATGGGCAGGGATTGTCTCTATTTGTTGCTGAATTGTACTTGTACTAGAATTGTACTTTCCAAGCCTCCCCCTCCTCCTCCTCGTTTTCTCCTTCTCTTTATCCCCCTCCTCTTCCTTCTCTTCTTCTTCTCCTCCTCCTCCTCCCAGGAATCTTGGAAAGGTTGATCCCTCCACGGCCTGGGCTTTGATCCTGCCAATTGCGGATCTTTCCACTCTTTATAATCCCAGCAGGAAAAGGAACAGGCCCCTCCCCACCCCCTCCTATCCCATCCCACCCCATCTCTCCCCAAACCATCCCGTGATTATGAATGAATGAATCATTCAATCATATTTATCGAGCGCTTGCTTACTGTGTGCAGAGCACTATACTAAGAGCTTGGAAAGTACAATTTGGCAATAGAGACAATCCCTGTCCACAATGGGCTTATAAAACTCCCTCCTTTTTCATATACAACAGACCATCACTCTCCCTACCTTCAAAATCTTATGAAAATCACTTCCCCTCCAGAAGGCCTACTTAATTCAACCCTCATTTCCCCTATTCCCTTTCTTTCCTGTGTTTCTAGGCACTTGGATCCCTACCCTTGATATTCACCCCACTATGTACATATTCGTAATTTCTTTTAGTCTCTGTCTTCCCCTCTAGACTGTAACCTTCTTGTGGGCAGGAATAGTGTCTAGTAACTCTCCCAAGCACTTAGTACAGTACTCTGCACACAGTAAACACTCAATAAGTACCATCGATTGATTGATTGTGAAGGTAGGGGGAAAGAGTTCTGTAGGATGTCCCCCTTTTAGACTGTGAGCCCACTGTTGGGTAGGGACCGTCTCTATATGTTGCCAACTTGTACTTCCCAAGTGCTTAGTACAGTGCTCTGCACACAGTAAGCGCTCAATAAATACGATTGATTGATCGATTAACTGCCTTAATATTACTGCTAATAAGAATGAAAATAATGGGTTATTTCAAGGCACTTAACTATGTGCCAGGCACTATTCTAAGTGCTGGGGTAGATACAAAGTAATCAGGTTGGACACAGTCCGAAACTGAGGCACAGAGAGCCTTGGTTCTGTCCTCAATTAAGTACCTTAGTCCTGTCCCTGAGGACTCAAAGCAGCAGCGTGGCTCAGTGGAAAGAGCACGGGTTTTAGAGTCAGAGGTCATGGGTTCAAATCCAGCTCCGCCAATTGTCAGCTATGACTTTGGGCAAGTCAGTGCTTTGCACATAGTAAGCACTTAATAAATGCCATCATTACTATTATTATTATTCTCTGGCCCTCAGTTCCCTCATCTGTAAAATGGGGATTAAGACTGTGAGCCCCCTGTGGGACAACCTGATTACCTTGTAACCTGAACAGCGCTTTGCACATAGTAAGTGCTTAATAAATGCCAACATTATTATTATTATTATTATTATTATTCTCTGTGCCCCAGTTACCTCATCTGTAAAATGGGGATTAAGATTCTGAGCCCCCCACATGGGACAACCTGATCACCTTGTAACCTCCCCAGCGCTTAGAACATTGCTTTGCACGTAGTAAGGGCTTAATAAATACCATCATTTATTTATTTATTTTATAGGCTCACTAGATGGACGCATTTACTGTTTTTTTGCTGAAGCATGCGCATCATGGCTTCTAAGTTTTTAATTTCCAATATTAGTGGCATGAGAATATTGCCCACAGTTACCTAAGAGCGGGGGCCTGAGTGTCCGAAGCACCCGAGTTCAAATCCCAGCCCTGCCACTTGTCCGCTGTGTGACCTTGGGCAAATGACTTCCCTTCTCTGGGCCTCATCTGTAAAATGGGGATTGAGACTGTGAGCCTCATGCGGGACATGGACAGTGTCCAAACTGATAAATTTGTATAGATCCCAGTGCTTAGAACAGCGCCTGGGATATAGTAAGCGCTTAACAAATACTATCTAAAAAAAATGAGATTTTAATCAGTTACATTTCAATGTTAAAAAGAACACCCCTGTGGAGAGCTTTAGCCAGTCAATCATTGTACAATCGTCAGTCAATCAGTTGTTGAGCATATACTCTGTGAAGAGCTCTGAGTAGTAATAATAATTATGGTATTTGTTAAGCGCTTACTCTGTGCCAAGCACTGTTCTAATCAATCAATCAATCAATCGTATTTATTGAGCGCTTACTGTGTGCAGAGCACTGTACGAAGCACTGGAGTACATAAGGGTAATCAGGTTATCCTGTGTGGGACTCACAGTCACTCTCCATTTTACAGACGGAGGGATGGAGGGATTTTACAGATGAGGAAACTGAGGCAAAGAGAAGTGAAGTTACTTACCCAAGGTCACACAGAGTACTGTACTGGAGAGAGAGTAGACAAGATCCCTGCCTTCAAGGACCTTAAAGTCTAGAGGAGAAGAAAAAGGTCGCTAAAAGCCAAGTGGAAAGGAGTGTGGGGTGGGAGTGGGAGGATCTGGGTTCTAGTCTGCTGTGTGTCCTTGGGTAAGTCACTTAACTTCTCAGTGCTTCAGTTTCCTCATCTTTGAAATGTGGATTGAATAGAGAAGCAGCGTGGCTTAGAGGTAAGACCGTGGGCTTGGGAGTTAGAGGATGTGGATTCTAATCCTGGCTCCGCCACTTGTCTGCTGTGTGGCTTTGGGCAGGTCACTTCAATTCTCCATGCCTCAGTTACTTCATCTGAGTAAAATGGGGATTAAAACGGCGTACCCCACGTAGGACAACCTGATTACCCTGTATCTACCCCGGTGCTCAAAATGGTGCTTGGCACATAGTAAGCATGTAACAAATCCCACCTCTATTACTATTACTTATTCTCCAACGTGCCTGTTTCCTTGTTTGGATGTCTGTCTCCCCCCTTCTACACTTTGAGCCCATTGTTGGGCAGGGATCGCCTATCTACAGTGCTTAGAACAGTGTTCAGTGCTTAGGGCAGTGCTTGGCACATAGTGCTTAACAAATACTATTATTATTATTTGTTGCTGAATTGTACTTTCCAAGTGCTTAGTACAGTGCTCTGCACACAGTAAGTGCTCAATAAATATGAATGGATGGATGGAAGGATGGATGGAAGGAAGGATGGATGGAAGGAAGGAAGGAAGGAAGGATGGATGGAAGGAAGGATGGATGGAAGGATGGATGGATGGATGGATGGATGGATGGATGGATGGATGGATGGATGGATGGATGGATAGATGGATGGATGGATGGTTGGAAGGATGGGTGGATGGAAGGATGGATGGACGGATGGATGGAAGGAAGGATGGACGGAAAGATAGATGGACGGATGAACAGATGGATGGATGGATTCATTCATTCAATCAATCGTATTTATTGAGCGGTTACTGTGTGCAGAGCACTGTACAAAGCACTCGGGAAGTACAAGTCGGCAACATCTAGAGACGGTCCCTACCCAACAAGGAGCTCGCAGTCTAGAAGGGGGAGACGGACAACAAAACAAAACATGTGGACAGCTGTCAAAGTCGTCAGAACAAATAGAATTAAAGTTATATGCACATCATTAACAGGACGATGGAAGGATGGGTGGACGGACGGATGGACGGACGGACGGGTGAGTGGAAGGATGGACGGAGACGGACGGACGGACGCGTGGATGGACGAGTGAATGCACGAGTGAATGCACGAATGAATGAATGAGTAGAAGAGAAGGTAAATGCACAGATAGAAAAGCGGTCCCGGCGGCTGTGAAGGCAAAGGGGTGAAGTGGTGATGCCGGGCGGGCCCCGGGCCCCTCCTGCTCCCCGGACAGGCCCGGCCCGGCCCGGCCCGGCCCGGCCCGGCCCTACTCTACTGCTGCCCGCCGTCTGCCCTCTCTGCCCAGCCCGCCCCTACCTGTGCCCCGCACCTGGACGATTTTCCTGCCAGGGCTGCAGGGGCAGGGGGCTGCAGGGGGGCTGCAGGGGGGCTGCAGGGGGGCTGCAGGGGCAGGGGGCTGGAGGGAGCAGGGGGCTGCGGGGGGGGGGGCAGGGGGCTGCAGAGGGCTGCAGGGAGGCTGGGGCAGGGGGCTGTAGGGGGCCGCAGGGAGGCTGGGGTAAGGGGCTGTAGGGAGCAGGGGGCTGCAGCGGGCTGCCGGGGGCCTCTTGGTCCCGGGGGCAGGGGAAGGGGGGCAGCGGCGGCGGCGGCGGCGGCCCGAGGTGTGACCATTCGTTGGGGCGGGGCGGGGCGGGGCGGTGCCGGAGGCCCAAAGGGCGAAAAGCGGCAAAAAGCAGTGACGACTCCGCCGGGACTCGAACCCGGAACCTTTGAATGTCTTCGCTGTGTAGAAGTCCAATGCGCTGTCCATTGCGCCACGGAGCCACCTGTTGGACGGACGCCGCCGACGCGCCCACAGCACACCCCACACCGACACCCGCACGACCAGAGCTCTCGGCCTGCTCTTCTCCTCCTCCTCCTCCTCTCCTCCTCCTTTATTCCTTCTCCTCCTCTTCTCCTCCTCTTCCTCCTCTTCTCCTCCTCCTCTCCTCCTCCTCTTCTTCTCCTTCCCCTCCTCCTCTCCTCCTCTTCCTCCTCCTCCTCCTCTTCTCCTCCTCTCCTCCTCCTCGTCCTCTCCTTCTCCTCTTCTCCTCCTCTCCTCCTTCTCCTTCGCCTCCTCCTTTCCTCCTCCTCCTCGTCTCCTCCTCCTCCTCCTCCCCTCCTTCTCCGTCTCCTCCTACTCCCCTCCTTCTCTTCTCCTCCTCTCCTCCTCTCCCCCTTCTCTTCTCCTTCTCCTCCTCCTCCTCCTCCTCTCCTCCTTCTCCTCTTCTCCTCCTCCTCCGCCTCTCCTCCTCCTTTTCTTCTCCTGCTCCTCTTCCTCCTCCTCTCCTCCTCCTTTTCTTCTCCTGCTCCTCCTCCTCTCCTCCTCCTCCTCTTCTCCTCCTCGTCCTCCTCCTCTCCTTCTCTTCTCCTCCTCGTCCTCCTCCTCTCCTCCTCGTCCTCCTCCTCGTCCTCCTCCTCTCCTCCTCGTCCTCCTCCTCTCCTCCTGCTCCTCCTCCTCTCCTCCTCCTCCCCTTCCTCCTCCTCCCCTTCCTCCTCCTCCCCTCCTTCTTCTTCTCCTCCTTTCCTTCCTCCTCCTCCTCTTCCCCTCCTCCCCCTCCTCCTCTCCTCCTCCTCCTCTCCTCCTCCTCCCCTTCCTCCTCCTCCCCTCCTTCTTCTTCTCCTCCTTTCCTTCCTCCTCCTCCTCTTCCCCTCCTCCCCCTCCTCCTCCCCTTCCTCCTCTGCTCCTCCTCCTCCCCTTCCTCCTCATCTCCTTCTCCCCCTTCTCTTCCTCCTCCTCCTCCCCCCTGCTCCTCCTCATCTCCTTCTCCCCTTCTCTTCCTCCACCTCCTCCTCTCCTCCTCCCCTCCTCCTCCTCTTCTTCTCCTTCTTCCTCCTCCTCCTCTTCCTCTTTTCCTTCTCCTCCTCCTCTTCCTCCTCCTCTCCCCCCCCACTTCCCCACCACCCCCTCCCGGGAATTTTGTAAAGGTCAATCCCACCACGGCCCAGGCTTTGATCCTGCCAATTGCAGATCTTTCAGCTTTTTATAATCCCAGCAGAAAAAGGAACAGCCCCCTCCCCTCCCATCCCACTCTCATCCCCACCCCATCCCATGATTATGGGATTTGTTATGGTGTTTCTTAAGTGCTTACTATGTGGCAGGCAGTGTATTAAGTGCTGGGGTGGATACAAGCAAATTGGATTGGATACTCCCCACCCCCTCCCATCCCATCCCCACTCCCATCCCCACTCCATCCCATCCCACCCCATGATTATGGTATTTGTTCAGTGCTTACTATGTGCCAGGCACTGTACTAAGCGCTGGGGTGGATACAAGCAAATCGGGTTGGACACAGTCTCTGTCCCACGTGGGGCTCACAGTCTTAATCCCCATTTTACAGATGAGGTAACGGAGGCCCAGAGAAGTGAAGTGACTTGTCCAAAGTCACACAGCAGACCAGTGGTGAAGCTGGGATTAGAACCCAGGTCCTTCTGATTCCCAGGCCTGTGGTCTATCCACTACACCCTGCTGCTTCTCTGAAGCATCCCACCCCATCCCATCCCTGTCCCATCCCATCCGTGACTCCCCCCAATCTACAGCCTTCCTGCTTGCTGCAGTGGGGCGAAAAACTAAAACCGGGAGTCGAAATTGGAACAAAAAGAGGACGGATTAGGAAGGAATCCTGGAAGCGAAAAAGGAGAGCCCACTGTTGGGTAGGGACTGTCTCTATATGTGCCGTCTTGTACTTCCCAAGCGCTTAGTACAGTGCTCTGCACACAGTAAGTGCTCAATAAATACGATTGATTGATTGATTGACAGCGCTTGGCATTTCCCAGAGCCATTGGCGTTGACCATGGGTCTGGTCTCAATGCTTCACAAGGCTGACACCCATTGTTGTCCCCGCTAGCATCGGAAATCAATCAATCAGTCAATCAGTCTAATAGTCCCCGGTGGCTGTCCTGGGGTCAATCAATCAATCAATCGTATTTATTGAGCGCTTACTATGCGCAGAGCACTGTACTAAGCGCTTGGGAAGTACTGGTCTGTCTGGTCACTCTGGACCAGACAGCTGGGGACTCAGCCAGACAATGATAATCCCAAAACCATTAAGGGCACCTTTCCCCGGGTTTGCTTTCTTTCCCCCTTCTTTTTCTCCTTGGCTCAACTCCGGATGCCTTTCGGTTGCATTTTCCGAGACAAACCCCGAGGCGGAACTCCTAAATCCGCAGTGATTGTGAGAGGCGAGGAAGGGGTAGCACTGCACCATGATTTAGAATGGGCATTCTGTGGGATGCTCCTGCAGGATTCTGAAAACCTCGCCTTCTTGGCTCTGTGGGCGTGATTTCTGCCTTATCAGCACCCAAGTCCCTTGTTTACCACCGATTTCTGGAAGAAACTGCAGGAGGCAAAGCTGGAGGAATGCAAGAAATGCCATTATTCCGTCAATCCGGTCCAGCATTCTGGGGCCAACAGCGGCTACAAAGCTGCTTGGAGGAACCATGTGATGGCTACCCTCAATCAATCAATCAATCGTATTTATTGAGCGCTTACTGTGTGCAGAGCACCCTCCTACCCTCCTCGAGAGCCACCCTAAAATGGAGGAGGGATAGATGATGAACATTCCTAACTCTTCCCCTCTAAAAACCCCATCGTGGGCCACTCATCCACTTTACTCACACCCTTCTCGGATCCGTTGATATTTTCGGCCTGCGCAACTTCTTGCGGTAACCATCCGTCCTTGGTATTTACTGAACACTTACTGTGTGTAAAGCACTATACCAAGCCATTGGGAGAGTACTTCATAACAGTTTTGGTAGACATTTTCCCTGCCCACAAGGAGCTTACAGTCTAAAGGGGGAGATAGCCATCAAAATAAATTACAGATGGGGGAAATGACAGAGTATAAGGGTTTGTACATAAGTGCTGTGGGGCTGGGGGTGAGGTAAATATCGAGTCCGTTGTTGGGTAGGGACCGTTTCTATATGTTGCCAGCTTGTACTTCCCAAGCGCTTAGTACCGTGCTCTACACACAGTAAGCGCTCAATAAATACGATTGAATGAATGAATGAATGCATTAGAGTTATAAATTCAAATCATAGGCAGTACTTGAAGGGAAAACTAGGATTTAGTCAGGAAAGGCACCCAATTTTCAGAGGACAAATGGTGTTTCCTTTTGTTTGTTTTAAGCTTCTCACCCTTAAGTTCACCATACAGGCCCTCATTCTGGTATTCGTGCATTCACTCATTCATTCAGTCGTATTTATCGAGCATTTAGAGAAGCAGCGTGGCTCAGTGGACAGAGCCCGAGCTTGGTAGTCAAAGGTTATGGGTTCTAATCCTGCCTCCGCCACTTGTCAGCTGTGTGACTTTGGGCAAGTCACTTCACTTCTCTGCGCCTCAGTTCCCTCATCTGTCAAATGGGGGTTAAGACTGTGAGCCCCACGTGAGACCATGTTAATTACCTTGTATCCCCACCCCCAGTGCTTAGAACAGTGCTTGGCACATAGTAAGCGCTTAACAAATACCAACATTATTATTATTATTATTACTATGTGCAAAGCACTGTACTAAGTGCCTGGGAGACTACAACATAACAACAAACAGACACATTCCTGCCCACAACAAGCTAACAGTCTAGAGGGGGAGGCGGACATTAATAGAAATGAACAAATAAATAAATTACAGATATATACATATGTGCTCTAGGGATGGGAGGGTAAATGAAGGAGCAGAAAGAGCGGCGCAGAAGGGAGTGGGAGAAGAGGAGAGGAGGGCTTAATCAGGGAAGGCCTCCTGGAGGAGATGGGCCTTCAATAAATCCTTGAAGTTGGGGAGAGCAATTATCCGTCTGCTATGAGGAGGAAGGGTGTTCCAGGCCAGAGGTAGGATGTAGGCGAGAGGTTGGCGGCGAGACAAGCGAGATGGAGATAAGGTGAGAAGATGAGCATTAGAGGAGCAAAGTTTGCGGCTCGGTTGTAGATGGACAGTAGCGAGGGGAGGTAGGAGGGGGCAAGATGATTAAGTGCTTTAAAGCCAATGGTGAGAAGTTTATTTGGTGACCAACAATTCCATATTTAGCCAGACTTCACCCTTCTTGATCTTATATTCTGGTGAGATAGCCAGAGCAGAGACTAGAGGAGTCAGTGTGGCCTAGTGGACAGAGCATGGGGCTGTTACTGGTTTGCTGGATAATACTGATGGTATTTGTTAAGCGCTTACTATGTGCCAAGCACTGTTCTAAGCACTGGGGGGATACAAGGTGATCAGGGTGTCCCACGTAGGGCTCACGGTCTTAATTTCTGTTTTACAGATGAGGTAACTGAGGCACAAAGAAGTTAAGTGACTTGCCCAAAGTCACACAGTCAATAAGTGGCGGAGCTGGGATTAGAACCCACGACCTCAACATGGGTCATGTGACTGTGAGCCCACTGTTGGGTAGGGACCGTCTCTATATGTTGCCAACTTGGACTTACCAAGCGCTTAGTACAGTGCTCTGCACACAGTAAGCGCTCAATAAATACAATTGATTGATTGATTGATTGACCTCTGACTCCCAAGCCCGGGCTCTTTCCACTAGGCCATGCTGCTTCTCTGGATCATCTTGAACAAGTCTCTTAACTTCTCTGTGTCTTATTTTCCTCATCTCTAATATAGAGGGATAAAATATGTGGTCTCCTCGTCTCTTCAATTCTTAGGTTCGTGTGAAGCAGGGTTCCTGTGTCTACCCAATGTTTGGTGCACAGTAAGTGCTCAATAAATAACATTATGGAGTAGCTTCTGAGCAGGGAAATGTGAAAGCTGCTCACTTTTGGACTCCTGATTGCTGCAGCTTTCCAAGGTGTAAGTCTGGAAAGATGTTTAGGAAGAAACCAGAGAGAGAGAGAGAGCCTTTGTGATCTGCTTGTTATTTTTTCCCAGTGTTTTCAGACTCAGAAATAATAATAATGATGGTGTTTGTTAAGCGCTTACTATGTGCAAAGCACTGTTCTAAGCACTGGGGAGGTTACAAGGTGATCAGGTTGTCCCACAGGGGGCTCACGGTTTTAAGCCCCATTTTACAGATGAGGTAACAGAGAAGTGAAGTGACTTGCCCAGAGTCACACAGCTGACAGTTGGCAGAGTTGGGATTTGAACCCATGACCTCTGACTCCAAAGCCCATGCTCTTTCCACTGAGCCACGCTGCTTCTCCAATAAGATGTTCCTTCTCAAATGTTCATGACTACCTTTTGACAATGGTTATTTTAATTTCTGTTACATCTTTAATCAATCAATCAATCGTATTTATTGAGCGCTTACTGTGTGCAGAGCACTGTACTAAGTGCTTGGGAAGTACAAGTTGGCAACATCTAGAGACAGTCCCTACCCAACAGTGGGCTCACAGTCTAGAAGCAGCATGGCTCAGTGGAAAGAGCCCAGGCTTTGGAGTCAGAGGTCATGGGTTCAAATGCCGGCTCCACCAGTTGTCAGCTGTGTGACTTTGGACAAGTCACTTACCTTCTCTGGGCCTCAGTTACCTCATATGTAAAATGGGGATTAAGACTGTGAGCCCCCTGTGGGACAACCTCATCACTTTGTAACCTTCCCAGTGCTTAGAACAGTGCTTTGCACACAGTAAGCGCTTAATAAATGCCATTATTATTATTATTATTATTAGAAGGGGGGAAATAAAGTGTATTATTATCATGAGCCCGTTGTTGGGTAGGGACCGTCTCTATAAGTTGCCAACTTGTACTTCCCAAGCGCTTAGTCCAGTGCTCTGCACACAGTAAGTGCTCAATAAATACGACTGAATGAATGAATAAACACCATTCTCAGGTCATGGGTACTTCTCATTTTTACATTAAACTATTTGGATGAAAATTCATCTCAGCCATCAGTAGTACAATAATGAAAACAAACCCTGACCAGGTCCTGGTTTTTTGGATGGAGAAGAAGGGGCAGATTTCGGAAAGTTGAGGGAAGGAGCTGGCAACAGTTTGCATATGGAGTTTGAAGGAGAGGGACGAGTCGACGATAATGCCAAGGCTGCGGATTTCAGAGGCAGGGAGGGTGGTAGTGTTGTCCAAATACCCCCACTCAACTCGTGAACATACACTCCTACCGCATTCTAACAGCAATGAACGATGAAAACTTACTTATTTTATTTTGTTAGTATGTTTGGTTTTTTTTTTCTCTGTCTCCCCCTTTTAGACTGTGAGCCCAATGTTGGGTAGGGACTGTCTCTATATGTTGCCAATTTGTACTTCCCAAGCGCTTAGTACAGTGCTCTGCATATAGTAAGCGCTCAATAAATATGATTGATTGATTGATTGATTGATTGACTGAGAAAGCGGCCTTCTCCTTTCCTGGCCAGCAGATGACAGCAATGGATTAGCTATAAGAGTGTGGAAAAAAAAAAACCGATTTGGTTTCTGTCCATCCACAACATGCACCACTTGGACAGTTTGTATGTTTAAAATGATAATAATGGTATTTGTTAAACACTTACTATGTGCCAAGCACTCTTCTAAGCGCTGGGCACTGTTCTAAGTGCTGGGTCATTCTCTGCTCACAAAGCAAATCTCCAAAACTTTGTTCTTTATATATGGAGGGCTTTATATTTACAACCTGAGAAGCAGCGTGGCTTAGTGGAAAGAGCATGGGTTTAAGAGTTGGAGGTTGTGGGTTCTAATCCTGCCTCTGCCACTTGTCGGCTGTGTGACTTTGGGCAGCCCACTTAACTTCTCTGTGATTCAGTTACCTCATCTGTAAAATGGGGATAAAGACTGTGAGCCCCACGTGGGACCTTGTATTTACCCCAGAGTTTCGAACAGTGCTTGGCACATAGTAAGCGCTTAACAAAAACTATCACTATTATTATTATTTATAGCACTTTTTCACTACTCATTGACACAACTACCTTTGTTTCACTCTTCAATCAATCAGTCAATCAATGGTATTTACTGAGTGCTTGCTTTGCATAGAGCACTATACTAAGCACTTTGGAGAGTACAGTATAGCAGAATTGGTAGACACAGTCTCTGCCCATGACCAGTTTGCACTTTTTTCACTTACTATATTTTAGGCCCTGTACTAAGCGCTGGGGAAGATACAATATAATCAGTTTGGACATAAACCGTGCCCCACTTAAGACGCCCAGTCTTAATCCCCATTTTGCAGGTGAGGTAACTGAGGCACTGAGAAGTTAGGTGACTTGCCTAAGGTAACACAGCAGACAGGTGGTGGGGCTGGGATTAGAACCCAGGTCCTCTGACTCCCAGGCACGTGTTCTATCCTTTAGGCCACACTATTTGAGACCACTCCTTCCTCTTTGTCCTCATCACCAAAGAACCCAGGAGCAATTGCCCAATACTGGGACTTCCAGGATTATTTGTCACAAGATTATTTTTTTCCAAGGGAAGGTTAGCCTTTTCATATCCTGGTTTCAGAAAGGACCGCTCTTAAACCCTCCCCATTTTCCCACCCAAACTCCATCCCTCTCTCTCTTTCCCATCACTGTAGACAACACCAATCTTGACTCAGAAGCCCATAACCTTGGCATTACATTCGACTACTTTTGCATTCACTCCACATATTAGTGTCGCCAAATCCACCCGGTCCTACCTTCACGGTGCCACGAAAATCCACCCATTCTTCTCCACCAAACCACTCCCACGCTGAAGCAAACACTTATCGTATTCTGCTTTGTTTACTGCATCGGCCTCCTGGCTGACCCCCCTGCTTCCTGTCTCTCCCCACTCCAGTCTATATTTCACTTTGCTGCTTGGATCATCTTTCTAAAAAGATATGAATTCTATGTTTCCCCACTCCTCAAGAAGTTCCGGTGATTGCCCGTCCACCTCCGTATCAAACAGAAAATCCTTAACCTAGGCTTTGAAGCATTCAGTCAGCTCACTCCCTCCTACCTTGAGCCCCCCGTGGGACAACCTGATCACCTTGTAACCTCCCCAGTGCTTAGAACAGTGCTTTGCACATAGTAAGTGCTTAATAAATGTCATTATTATTATTATTATTATTATTACCTTACCTCACTTCAACCGGTACACATAGTTCACTCCTCTAATGCTGACCTACTCCGTACCTCAATTTCATCTCTCTCACCTCTGATCCCTTGCCCGTGTCCTCCCTCCCCTTCATATACTACAGGCCACCACTCTCTCCACTTTCAAAGACTTATAGAAATTACATCTCCTCCAAGAGGCTATCCCTGATGATCCTAATTCCCCCTCCCTCTCCTTTATGTGATGCCCATGCACTTGGATCTCAACACTTCAAGTGTTTGATATTCACAGAACTGATGCATGTATCTATAATTTATTTTAATGTCAGTCCCCCCCTCCAGACTGTAAGCTCCTTGTGCGCAGGGAACATGTCTGCCGACTCAATCAATTGATTGAATATTTATTGAGCACTTATAGTATGAGGAGCACTCTGCTTAGCACTTGGGAGACTACAATATAAGAGAGTTCATTTATTCAATCATATATATTGAGCACTTACTGTGTGCAGAGCATTGTACTAAGCTCCTGGGCGAGTACAATGCAACAGTAAGCAGGTACATTCCTTGCCCACAATGAGCTAACAGTCTAGAGGGAGGGGAGACAGACATGAATATAAATAAATAAATTACAGATAGGTATATAAGTGCTGTGGGGCTGGGCGGGGGGAAGAACAAAGGAAGCAAGTCAAGGCGACACAAAAGACAGTGAGAGAAGAGGAAAGAAGGGGCTGGTAAGGCTGCTTAGAGAAAATGTGTTTTCAATAAGACTTTGAAAGAGGGGAGAGTAATTGTCTGTCAGATTTGAGGAGGGAGGGCGTTCCAGGCCAGAGACAGGATATTGGCTGGAAAGATGGGATGGAAGCACAGTGAGAAGGTTAGCACCAGAGGAGCAAAGTCTTCAGGCTGGATTGTAGAAGGAAAGTAGCAAGGTGAGATATGAGGGGACAAGGTGGTGGAGTGCTTTAAAGCCAATGGTGAGGAGTTTTTGTTTGATGTGGAGGTGGATGGGCAACTTCTGGAGTTTCCTGAGGAGTAAGGTGACATGTCCTGAACGTTTTTGTAGAAAAATGATTCAGGCAGCAGAGTGAACTATGGACTGGAGAGGGAAGAGACAGGAGGTTGAGAGGTCAGCAAGGAGGCTGACACAGTAATCCAGGCAGGACAGGATGAGTAACTGTATTAACATCATAGCAGTTTGGATGGAGAGGGAAGGGCGGATTTTAGCGATGTTGAGAAGGTGGGACAGACAGGATTTAGTGATGGATTGAATATGTGAGTTGAATGAGAGAAAGGATGATGGTGGTACCGTCTACAGCGATGGGAAAATTAAGGTGGGTGGACAGGGTTTGGGTGGGAAGATAAGAAGCTCTGTTTTGAACATATTAAGCTTGAGGTGACGGCAGGACATCCAAGAAGAGATGTCTTGAAGGTAAGAGGAAATGTGAGACTGCAGAGAGGAAGAGTGGTAGAGTTGGTAGGCAAGTCCCCTGCCCACATGGAACTTACAATCTAGGGGAGAAGGACATCAAAATAAATTAGAGATGTGTACTTAAGTGTTGGGGGTCTGCGGGTGGGGTGAATCAAAGGTACAAATCCAAGTGCAAGAGAAATGCAGAAGGGGAAGGGAGTAGATGAAATGAGGGTTTAGTCAGGGAAGGCCTCTTGGAGGAGATAATAATAATAATAATAATAATGGCATTTATTAAGCACTTACTATGTGCAAAGCACTGTTCTAAGTGCTGGGGAGGTTACAAGGTGATCAAGTTGTCCCACATGGGGCTCACAGCCTTCATCCCCTTTTTGCAGATGAGGGAACTGAGGCACAGAGAAGTTAAGTGACTTGCCCAAAGTCACACAGCTGACAATTGGCAGAGTCAGGATTTGAACCTATGACCTCTGACTCCAAAGCCCGGGCTCTTTCCACTGAGCCACGCTGCTTCTCTATGTGGGTGAGGGGTTGGCAGCGAGATAGAGAAGATCAAAGTACAGTCAGGAGGTTGTGAGTCAGTAAGTCAAAGTAAGTCAGTAAGTCAGTAAGATGTGATTTCAATAAGGCTTTGAAGGCGAAGAGAATGGTGGTCTGTCACTTATGAAGAGGGAGGGATTTGCAGGCCAGAAGCAGGATAATAATTATAATAATAATAATCATGGCCTTTATTAAGCACTTACTATGTGTAAAGCACTGTTCTAAGCGCTGGGGGGATGCAAGGTGATCAGGTTGTCCCACGTGGGGCTCACAGTCTTAATCCCCATTTTACAGATGAGGTAACTGAGGCCCAGAGAAGTTAAGTGACTTGCCCAAGGTCACACAGCTGACAAGTGGCAGAGTAAGGATTTGAACCCATGAACTCTGACTCCAAAGCCCGGGCTGTTTCCACTGAGCCACGCTGCTTCTCTAGGTGGGTGAGGGGTTGGCAGCGAGATAGAGAAGATCAAAGTACAGTCAGTAAGTTGGTATAGAGAAGCAGCGTGGTGCAGTGGAAAGAACCTGGGCTTTGGAGTCAGAGGTCATGGGTTCAAACCCTGGCTCTGCCAATTGTCAGCTGTGTGACTTTGGGCAAGTCACTTCACTTCTCTGTGCCTCAGTTCCCTCATCTGTAAAATGGGGATTAAGACTGTGAGCCCCTGTGGGACAACCTGATCACCTTGTAACCTGAACAGTGCTTTGCACATAGTAAGCGCTTAATAAATGCCATTATTATTATTATTAGAGAAGCGAAATGAGTGTGCTGGTTTGTAGGAGGAAATCAGTAAGGTAAGATGGGAGCGGGTAAGCTGATCGACTGCTTTAAAGCCAATGGTAAGGACTTTCTGTTTGATGTTGGAGGTGGTACAACTCAGTTGGAGCGTAATCTCTCAAGTGCTTAGTGCTCAATAAATACCACTGATTGATCCTGGGTAAATGAGGATGTAACTAATTAAAAGATCTTCAATAACAATAACTGTGGGATTTGTTATGCACTTACTCTGGGCCAAAAACTGTACTGAGCACCAGGTTAGAAACGAGATGGTTAGAGTGGTCACAGTCCCTTTCACAAACAGGGCTCACGGTCTAAGCAGGACAGAGAATAGATATTTAACCCCCATTTTACAGATGAGGAAACTAAGGCACAGAGCAGAGTTAAATAATAGTAATAATGGCATTTATTAAGCGCTTACTATGTGCAAAGCACTCTTCTAAGCAGTGGGGGGGGGGGGGTACAAGGTAATCAGGTTGTCCCACAGCGGGCTCACAGGCTTCATCCCCATTTTACAGCTGAGGGAACTAAGGCCCAGAGAAGTGAAGTGACTTGCCCAAAGTCACACAGCTGACAATTGGCAGAGCTGGGATTTGAACCCATGACCTCTGACTCCAAAGCCCGGGCTCTTTCCACTGAGCCACACTGCATGCCCAATGTCACACAGCAGCGTGCCTTGTGGATAGAGCATGGGCCTTGGAGTTAGAGGCTCTGCCACTTGTCTGCTGTGTGACCTTGGGCAAGTAACTTCACTTTTCTGTGCCTCTATTACCTCATCTGTAAAATGGGTATTAATAGTGTGAGCCTGTGTAGGAGAGGGGCAGTGTCCAACCCGATTATTGTATAATAATGATAATGATGGTATTTGTTAAGCGCTTACTATGTGCAAAGCACCGTTCTAAGTGTTGAAGAGGATACAAGGTGATCAGGTTGTCCCAAGCTGGGCTCACCGTCTTAATCCCCATTTTCCAGATGAGGTAACTGAGGCCCAGAGAAGTGAAGTGACTTGCCCAAAGTCACACAGCTGACAAGCAGTAGAACCCATGACCTCTGACTCCCAAGCCTGGGCTCTTTCCACTGAGCCACGCTGCTTCTCTGATATGCTGCTTGTATCTACCCCAGCGCTTAGTGTGCCTGGCACATAGTAAGTGCTTGACAAATACCATAAACACGCACACACACTCTCTCTCTCTCTCTCTCTCTCTCTCTCTCTCACTCTCTCTTTCTCTCTCTCTCTCTCTCTCTCACTCTTTCTCTCTCTCTCTCTCTCTCTCTGTCTCCTCCTCCTCCTCCTCCTCCTCCTCCTCCTCCTCCTCCTCCTCTTTCTCTCCTCCTCTCTCCCCCCAGCCCCAGATCAGGATTAGAAGCCAGGTCCTCTGATTCCCAGGCCCAGACTCCAGCCATTTGACGATGCTACTTCTGCAGAAAAGGAAATTGTACAAGTCTTCCCTTGTAATCAATCAATGGTATTTATTGAGCACTTACTGTGCAGAGCACTGTACTAAGAATCTTAGTACAATACACAAGAGTTGGTAGACACATTCCCTGACTACAATGAGTTTATACTACATTCCACCCCTCGACAGAGAGAAACAGAATGGCCTAGTGGATAGAGTACGGGCCTGAGAATCAGAAGGATCTGGGTTCTAATCCCGGCTCTGCTACTTGTGCTGTGTGACCCTAAGGTCACTTCACTTCTCTGGGCCTCAGTTACCTCATCTCCTAAAATGGGGATTGAGACTGTGAGCCCACATGGGACGGGGGCTGCGTCCAAACCGATTTGCTTGTATCCACCCCAGTGCTTAGTATAGTGCCTGGCACATAGTAAGTGCTTAACAAGTACCACAATTAATATTATTATTCTCTGTGTCTCAGTTACCTCATCTGTGAAATGGGGATTAAGAGTGTGAGCACTATGTGGGAAAGGGTCTGTGTCCAACCTAAGTTGGATCTACCCCACTTTTTAGAACAGTGTTTGGCACGCAGTTTGTGCTTAACACCTAGCATTATTAGTATTGTTCATTAAGCATGTACTCTGTATAGAGCACCATACTAAGCACTTTGGACAGTACAATACAACAGAGTTGGTGGACACATTCCCTGCCCACAGCGAGCTTACTTTCTTGACTTACCTGAAGTATAGAAAGAGCATCTCTTCTTCCACGCTGGGCATCCATCTATTAAGTGGCCATATTTTCTAGTAATTATGAATTTAATCAGTTGAGTATCGATGGGCATTTGATTTCCTTTCCATAAGGGATTGTGATGGGCGAAACTTCCAGGATCCATCAGTTTTCAGGGTTTGGGATGTTGCCACTGAATGGAGAAAGTCTGAGTGCCCCCATGGGGAAGGGAACATCTGGTTTACTGGCCCACACTCACCCCCAGAGACCTTTGCTTATCATTGGCTGAGTAACAAGGTGAAAGAAGTTATCCTGTTCCAACGATAATCCACAAGAAGTGCATTTAATGTGTAAAAGGGGAAGAGGGAAAGGGGCAAGTTAGAGATGCTTACTTTCCCCTCACCCTGTGTGTAATCAGATCATAATCCCCATTTGGAGTTGCTTTAGAAACCGGTGAGGCCGCAGGTTTTTGAGCAATTTAGACTTTCAGGAATATTGCCACTTTGCACTTCTAAATCCAGTGCTACACTTACCATATCCACCTCTGAACCATGGGCACCAACAATCCTGAATGCAAAACAAAGCGGGCATTAGGTGAGGAATGATCTAATCATTTCAACTAGCATTTATTTCATTTCATGCATCCTGTAATTTCTTCAACTTTGTGCGGCTTTGAAACACCATAAACGCTCAATAAATACCATTGACTGACTGATTGAAATTCCTATTTCTACAGTCTTATTTTAGTTTTTGAAGCTGTGGAAGAAAACTATCATTGGAGAAACTCATGGGGACATGGGGAAGGCACTTTTCACTTTGGAACTGCTTAGTTTGGGCTATTATCTGAAGGCTGTACTTTAAGGGCACAGATGGGCTGGTCAGAAATTTGTAGGTATGCCTGTCTATTTGGAGAAGCAAACAAGGCCAACTGACAGTTCGTAGAATTGGGAGCTCATTCAGAGAAGAAGCCCAGTGAGATCTTTTCCAGTGGTATTATTTTGCATCTTTGTCAGCTCTCAAGGGCTGCTCTTTCTCTTATTATCAATTATCAATGGTCTTTCTTGGGTGCTTACCACGTGCAGAGCAACGTACTAAGCATTTGGGAGAGTAAGAAGACAATGAAGGGTATTTGTTAAGTGGAAAGAGCACAGTCCCTGGAGTCCGCAGATCTGGGAAGCAGCATGGCTTAGTGGAAAGAGCACGGGCTTGAGAGTTGAATAGAGAAGCTTCTTACCTCACTGGAGTTTGTCATGGAGCTAACTGTGGGTCTTTGGATGTGGCACGGATCTGTTCTTGGTTGGTCAGAGATGCTTCCAAATCCACCCTTTGGTCAGCGGCAGTATTTTACTCACTGCCCAGGCCACACTTGTTCATACTTTCTCAGGAAGTAGGGCAGTTGTCCTGATGTCTGAGCACTGACTGAGATTCCTTAGCCATCTTGTACTGACCATTCCACTTCCAGGGGGCGGAGATTGTCCGGATGTCTGAGACATAACTGAGACACCCCCTTAGCCATTTCTTCCGGATATAAAGTAGTCAAGGATCGTGTACTGACCATTCCACTTCCACTTCCAGATGACAGTGATAACAACCAGCATCCCGGTGACGCTTCTCTCAAATCACGTTGCATGTTAGTCAGCAATCAGCCCCCTGGTTGGTTCAGCCCCTGGAACTCCATGTCCTCATTCCTTTCTTCTCTCCCTCATTCGTTTATTCGTTCATTCAATCGTATTTATTGAGCGCTTACTATGTGCAGAGCACGGCACTAAGCACTTGGAAAAGTACGACACAACAATAAAGAGTGACATTCCCTGCCCACAACGAGCTTGCAGTCGAAAGAGGGGGAGACAGACATCAGTACAAATAAATAACATGACAGATATGTATGTAAGTGCATTAGGGCTGGGAGGAAAGTGAGAAAGTCAGGGAGATACAGAAGGGAGTGGGAGATGAGGAAAAATGGGGCTTAGTCTGGGAAGGCCTCTTGAAGGAGATGGGCCTTCAATAAGGCTTTGAAGAGGGGGAGAGTAATTGTCTGTTGGATTTGAGGAGGGAGGGCGTTCCAGGCCAGAAGCGAGGGTCGGCAGCAAAAAATACAAGATGGAGGCACAGCGAAAAGGTTTGCACTCCCTACCCTTTCGTTCACTGTCACTGAGGCTACTCAGAGAAGCAGCATTGCTCAGTGGAAAGAGCCTGGGCTTTGGAGTCAGAGGTCATGGGTTCAAATCCTGGCTCCGCCACTTGTCAGCTGTGTGACTTTGGGCAAGTCGCTTCACTTCTCTGGGCCTCAGTTCCCTCATCTGGAAAATGGGGATTAAGACTGTGAGCCCCCCGTGGGACAAGCTGATCACCTTGTAACCTCCCCAGCACTTAGAACAGTGCTTTGCACATAGTAAGTGCTTTATAAATGCCATCATTATTATTATTACTCTGATTACATTTGTAATTATACTATTTGTAAAGCACTTTGAGCCAGGCACTATACTAGGCGCTGGGGTAGATGCAAGACAATCAGGTTGGTCACAGTCCCTGTCCCACGTGGGGCTCACAGTCTTTATCCCCACTGTGCAGATGAGGAAACTGAGGCCTAGAGAAGTGAAGGTGACTTGCCCAAGGTCACACAGAGGACAAGTGGCAGAGTCAGGATTAGAACCCAGATCCTCTGACTCCCAGGCCCAAGCTCTTCCCACTAGGCTACTCTGCTTTCCAGGCTCCCAAGGCTTCCTCCATATTCATATCCATAAAGACAACCCAAACACCAGTCCGGTAAAATCGCCAAACTGTGTTTCATGAGAGGGGGCCAAAGCAAAACGGTTATAGGATAAGAGAAACAGCGTGGCTCAGTGGAAAGAGCCCGGGCTTTGGAGTCAGAGGTCATGGGTTCAAATCCTGGTTCCGCCAATTGTCAGCTGGGTGACTTTGGGCAAGTCACTTCACTTCTCTGGGCTTCAGTTACCTCATCTGTAAAATGGGGATTAAGATTGTGAGCCCCCTGTGGGACAACCTGATCACCTTGTAACCTCCCCAGTGCTTAGAACAGTGCTTTGCACATAGTAAGCGCTTAATAAATGCCATTATTGTTATTATTATTGTTATTATCAGACCAGGGATGCATCCTGTCCATTACCCTACCTCCACCCAGGGAGGAAAACGGGGGCCACCCTGGCAGTCAGCAGTGCAGATCATCATCATCAATCGTATTTATTGAGCGCTTACTATGTGCAGAGCACTGTACTAAGCGCTTGGGAAGTACAAATTGGCAACATATAGAGACAGTCCCTACCCAACAGTGGGCTCACAGTCTAAAAGGGGGAGACAGAGAACAAAACCAAACATACTGACAAAATAAAATAAATAGAATAGATATGTACAAGTAAAATAAATAAAATAAATAGAGTAATAAATATGTACAAACATATATACATATATACAGGTGCTGAGGGGAAGGGAAGGAGGTAAGATGGGGGGGATGGAGAGGGGGACGAGGGGGAGAGGAAGGAAGGGGCTCAGTGTGGGAAGGCCTCCTGGAGGAGGTGAGCTCTCAGCAGGGCCTTGAAGGGAGGAAGAGAGCTAGCTTGGCGGATGGGCAGAGGGAGGGCATTCCAGGCCCGGGGGATGGCGTGGGCCGGGGGTCGATGGCGGGACAGGCGAGAACGAGGTATGGTGAGGAGATCAGCGGTGGAGGAGCGGAGGGTGCGGGCTGGGCTGGAGAAGGAGAGAAGGGAGGTGAGGTAGGAGGGGGCGAGGGGATGGACAGCCTGGAAGCCCAGGGGGAGGAGTTTCTGCCTGATGCGCAGATTGATTGGTAGCCAGATGGGGCTGGACCTCTAATTCCCCCAACTTCTTTCCTCTAACAGTTCTAAGGGCTTTCTGTCTATGAATGGGTCCCAACCCCTTGTGAGCTGAAAGAAGCAGGTACTGACAGCTTACCAAAGAAGCAGGGCAGCCTAGTGGATAGAGCATGGACCTAGAAATCAGAGGGTTGTGGATTCCAATCCCGGCTCTGCCACTTGTCTGCTGTGTGATCATGGGTAAGTCACTTCACCTCTCTGGGCCTCGGTTCCCTCATCTGTATTACAGGGATTGAGGCTGTGAACCCCCATGTCATCATCATCATCATCATCAATCGTATTTATTGAGCGCTTACTGTGTGCAGAGCACTGTACTAAGCGCTTGGGAAGTACAATTTGGCAACATATAGAGACGGTCCCTACCCGACAGTGGGCTCACAGTCTAAAAGGGGGAGACAGAGCACAAAACCAAACATACTAACAAAATAAAATAAATAGAATAGATATGTACAAGTAAAATAAATAGATAAATAAATAGAGTAATACATATGTACAAACATATATACATATGTATATGTACATACATATATACATATATGTATGTACATATATATGTACATACATACCCATGTGGGACAGGGATTGTATCCAACCCGATTTGCAAGACTGGTGCAGAGTAAGTGCTTAACAAGTATCACAATTATTATCACTGTGTTTGGCAACAAGATGGTCTCATCTCTTAAGAAGACTAAATAATAATAATAATAACGATGGCAATTTGTTAAGCGCTTACTACGTACGAAGTACTGTTCTAAGCACTGGGGGGATACAAGGTGAGCAGGTTGTCCCACGGGGGCTCACAGTCTTAACCCCCATTTTCCAGATGAAGTAACTGAGGCTCAGGGAAGTTGAGCAATATGCGCAAGGTCACACAGCAGACATGTGGTGGAGAAGGGATTAGAACCCATGACCTCTGACTCCTAAGCCCGGGCTCTTTCCACTGAGCCACGCTGCTTCTCTAAATTTAGGGGTCTCTGTTAGCTACTCTGCTCCATTCTGTTCCATCTCCTCCCTGCTGGCTAGTTGCTAGGATACTCAGTGCGGATGGATGATGGCTTGGTCACTTCTGGGTTTGGCTGTATTTTTTTTTAATGGTATTTGATAAACATTTACTATGTGCCAGGAACTGTACTAAGCGCTGGGGTAGATACAAGCTAATCAAGTTGGACACAGTCTCTGTCCCACATGGGGCTTACAATCTTAATCCCCATTTTACAAATGAGAAGCAGCGTGGCTCAGTGGAAAGAGCATGGGCTTTGGAGTCAGAGGTCATGGGTTCAAATTCCAGCTCCACCAATTGTCAGCTGTGTGACTTCAGGCAAGTCACTTCACTTCTCTGGGCCTCAGTTACCTCATCTGTAAAATGGGGATTAAGACCGTGAGCCCCACGAGGGACAACCTGATCACCTTATAACCTCCCCAGCGCTTAGAACAGTGCTTTGCACATAATAAGTGCTTAATAAATGCCAGCATTATTATTTTACAAATGACGTAACTGAAACCCAGGGAAGAGACGATCACACAGCAGACATGTGGCAGAGCTGGGATTAGAACCCAGGTCCTTCTGATTCCCAGGCCCATGCTCTATCCACTAGGCCACTCCACATTTCTCACAGATCAGTGAGGATTCTTCCTCCCTTCAAAGCCCTACTGAGAGCTCACCTCCTCCAGGAAGCCTTCCAGACTGATCCCCCTTTTTTCTCTCCCCTTCCCCATCCCCCCTGCCCTACCTCCTTCCGCTCCCCACAGCACCTGTATATATGTTTGTACAGATTTATTACTCTATTTATTTTACTTGTCCATATTTACTATTCTATTTATTTTGTTAATGGTGTGCATCTAGCTTTACTTCTATTTATTCTGACGACTTGACAGCTGTCCACATGTTTTGTTTTGTTGTCTGTCTCCCCCTTCTAGACTGTGAGCCCGTTGTTGGGTAGGGACCATCTCTATATAGACGGTCTCTAGAGAAGCAGCGTGGCTCAGTGGAAAGAGCATGGGCTTTGGAGTCAGAGGTCATGGGTTCAAATCCCGGTTCCTCCAACTATCAGCTGTGTGACTTTGGGCAAGCCACTTAACTTCTTTGTGCCTCAGTTACCTCATCTATAAAATGGGGATTAAAACTGTGAGCCCCCCGTGGGACAACCTGATCACCTTGTAACCTCCCCAGCGCTTAGAACAGTGCTTTGCACATAGTAAGTGCTTAATAAATGCCATTATCATTATTATTAGTAGTAGTAGAGTGCTCTGCACACAGTAAGCACTCAATAAATACGATTGAATAAATGAATGAAAGAATGGGTGGAACTTTGGGCACTTCCCCTTCCTGCCCTCCTCCGTTAAGGATGGCTAAGCTTGGACAAGAGTATGTCTAGGGGCAGAATAGGTTCTCCTCCCAAGATCGTTTTTTTTCAATGGTATTTGTTAAGCGCTTACTATGTGCCAGGCACTATTGAAAGCACTGGGGTAGATACAAAGGAATCAGGTTGGACACAGTCCATGATCCTAATGAGGCTCACAGTCTTAATCCCCATTTTACCGATGAAGTAACGGAGGTCCAGAGAAGTGCCCAAGGTCATACAGCCCACTGTTGGGTAGGATTGTCTCTATATGTTGCCAACTTGTACTTCTCAAGTGCTTAGAACAGTGCTCTGCACACAGTAAGCGCTCAAAAAATATGATTGATTGATTGATACAGCAGACAAGAGCTGAGATTAGAACCCAGGTCCTTCTGACTCCTAGGCAAGCACTCTATCCCCTAGGCCACGCTGCTTCCCGTGGCTTAGATCTCTGCCCAGGGATGGGAGAAGAGAAGATCAATCAATCAATCAATCATGTTTATTGAGCGCTTACTATGTGCAGAGCACTGTACTAAGTGCTTGGGAAGTACAAATTGGCAACATATAGAGACAGTCCCTACCCAACATTGGGCTCACAGTCTAAAAGTGTGTGTGGGGGGGGGATGCCCTTAATTAGAAGATTCCCTTAATTAGGCCTTATCAATCAATCGTATTATTGAGCGCTTACTGTGTGCAGAGCACTGTACTAAGCGCTTGGGAAGTACAAGTTGGCAACATATAGAGACAGTCCCTACCCAACAGTGGGCTCACAGTCACAGCCTTATGATCTCTGCGCTCCATCTTCAGAAAGCCACAGGGCAGAGGGCCAGGCAGCCTGTCCCGTACCCCAGGAAACTTCTGCCAGCTTGGCTCAGTTATGCCACTCGGGCCAGAAAACTCACCCAGGCACAGGGATAATAATAATAATAATGATGGCATTTATTAAGCGCTTACTATGTTCAAAGCACTGTTCTAAGCGCTGGGGAGGTTACAAGGTGATCAGGTTGTCCCACGGGGGGCTCACAGTCTTACAGTCCCCATTTTACAGATGAGGTAACTGAGGCCCAGAGAAGTGAAGTGACTTGCCCAAGGTCACACAGCAGACATGCGGTGGAGCAGGGATGCTTACTGTCCAGTGGCAAATCCTTCTGAACGGGAGGGATCGGCGCAGTTCTTCACCTGTTGTCAGGGAGCCTGCGGAGCTGTGATTGTGTGGGTGTGTATGTGTGATGGCGATTCCTTGAGAAGCTTGGATGGCCCTGGCTCTTTGATTTGTAGGAGTTGGTGGCTTCCAGCTAGCTGTTTCTCTAGCTCGGCTCCCTTCTGGGCATCGCGCAGAAGGTAATAATGATGTTTGTTAAGTGCTTATGTATATATGTTTGTACATATTTATTACTCTATTTATTTATTTATTTATTTTACTTGTACATATCTATTCTGTTTATTTTATTTTGTTAATATGTTTGGTTTTATTCTCTGTCTCCCCCTCCTAGACTGTTAGCCCACTGTTGGGTAGGGACCGTCTCTATATGTTGCCAACTTGTAATTCCCAAGTGCTTAGTACAGTGCTCTGCACACAGTAAGCGCTCAATAAATACCATTGAATGAATGAATGTCCCCTCCATACCTACCCTCACCTCCCGTCTCCGACCTTCAGACCATTCTGTCCCTTCTGGGCAGTGGAGGAGGGTGAGAGAGGGCTCAGAATAGAATGCTAGAACAGTGCTTGGCACATAGTAAGCGCTTAACAAATACCATCATTACATTGATTGATTGCTTACTACGTGCCAGGCACTGTACAAAGCGCTGGAGATAGTCCAGAGTAATTTGTTTAGGGGGTAGAGCACCCCTGGTTTATTCGTTCATTCATTCAATCGTATTTATTGAGCGCTTTCTGTGTGCAGAGCAGAGCTTGGGAAGTACAAGTTGGCGACATATAGAGACGGTCCCTACCCAGCAGCGGGCTCACAGTCTGGAAGGGGGAGACGGACAACAAAACAAAACATATTAACAAAATGAAATAAATGGAATAGTAAATACGTACAAGTAAAATAAATAAAGAGTAATAAATATGTACAAACATATATACAGGTGCTGTGGGGAGGGGAAGGAGGTAAGGCGGGGGGGATGGGGAGGGGGAGGAGGGGGTTTATCAGATTTGCCCACTTCCTGCCCCACAACCTGGTTGGAGAGCCTTCCCTTACTGCAAATCAATCAATCAATCAATCAATCAAAGAGAGAGGGCAGCTCTCCTGAGGGAATTGAAGGGCTGGGTAAGGAATACCCTAAGGACGTGGGTGTCTCTGTTGACCTCTGTGGGCAGTGCCTCCTGAGAGCCCAGAGAGGATGACCTCCTCTAGACTGAAGGGACTTTGTGGGCCAGGAACAAATCTACCAACTCTCTTACACTGTACTCTCCCCAGCACTTAGTACAGTGCTCTGTACATAGTAAGCGCTTAATAAATACAACTGATTTTATTGATCTCATCTACCCTGGTTTGAGTTCTGCAGGGATATATATATATATATGTATATATAGTGGCATTTATTAAGCACTTACTATGTGCAAAGCACTGTTCAAAGCGCTGGGAAGGATACAAGGTGATCAGGTTGTCCCACATGGGGCTCACAGTCTTAATCCCCATTTTACAGATGAGGTAACTGAGGCCCAGAGAAGTGACGTGACTTGCCCAAAGTCACACAGCTGACAATTGGCGAAGCCGGGATTTGAACCCATGACCTCCGACTCCATAGCCCGGGCTCTTTACACTGAGCCACGCTGTTTCTCTGGGGATGTTGGGGGTGCTCCTGGGATAAGGGATGGGTCCTGGGGGTGCTCTTCAGCCCCCCTCCCCCGAATCCCCTTCCCCATTCCTGCTAAGCCTTCCTCCCTGGAAGCTGGCAGAGTGCTCACAGATAATCAGTCAATTCAATCAAAGGTATTTATTGAATGCTTACTGCTCGCAGAGCTGTACTAAGTGCTTGGAAGAGTCCAATATAACAGAGTCGGTAGATATGTTCCCTGCCCATAACGAACTTACAGTCTAGAGGAGGATCTCACTCTTGCCCACGTCCTACCTCTGGCCTGGAATAATAATAATAATAATAATGGCATTTGTTAAGCACTTACTATGTGCAAAGCACTGTTCTATGCGCTGGGGGGGGGAATACAAGGTGATCAGGTTGTCCCACGTGGGGCTTGCAGTCTTAATCCCCATTTTACAGATGAGGTAACTGGGGCACGGAGAAGTTAAGTGACTTGCCCAAGGTCTCACAGCTGACAATTGGAGGAGCCGGGATTTGAACCCATGACCTCCGACTCCCAAGCCCGTGCTCTTTCCATTGAGCCACAAACACAAACACAAACACAAACACAAACACCCTACCTCCTCAACTCTGACAGACAATTACTCTCCCTCTCTTCAAAGCCTTATTGAAAGCACATCTCCTCCAAGAGGCCTTCCCAGACTAAGTCCCACTTTTCCTCATCTCCCACTCCCTTCTGCATCGCCCTGACTTGCTTCTTTATTCTTCCCCCCTCCCAGCCCTGTACGTATCCATAATGTTATTTATTTACATTAATGTCGTTTCCTCCTCTAGACTGTAAGCTCACTGTGGGCAGAGAATGTGT
The DNA here is from genome assembly GCF_015852505.1 of Tachyglossus aculeatus. Taxonomy (NCBI): domain Eukaryota; kingdom Metazoa; phylum Chordata; class Mammalia; order Monotremata; family Tachyglossidae; genus Tachyglossus; species Tachyglossus aculeatus. Next base: position 48,309,759 of record NC_052069.1, on the reverse strand, counting down.
CTGTTACAGTGTTATATTGTGCTCCCCCAAGCACTTAGTACAGTGTCGTGTACACGGTAAGAGCTCAATAAATACGATTGGCCGACTGACTAGATTATCCGCAAAATAATATCCTGCCAGGGCGTGAGGGTGCGAAGAGAAGATGGGATGCAAGTAGGCTTGTGGGGATTGCCCTGGAGCTGCAGACTGGGGAAGTATTATTATAATTTTTATTATTATTGTTATCATTATATCTGTCAAGCTCTTACTATAGGACAACTTGATCACTTTGTAACCTTCCCAGCACTTCGAACAGTGCGTTGCACATAGTAAGCACTTAATGAATGCCATTATTATTATTATTATTAATATGTTCCAAGCGTTGGGGTGGATACAAGCCAATCAGGTTGGACCCAATCCCTGTCCCATGTGGGGCTCACAGTCCCAACCCCCATTTCACAGATTAGGTGACTGAGGCCCAGAGACGTGAAGCGACCGGCCCAAGGTCACCCCAGCGGGCAAGTGACGGAGCCGGGACTAGAACCCGTGACTTTCTGACTCCTGGGCCCATGCTCTATCCACTACGCCAGGCTGCTTTTCTACATAAATAAAAAACCGAAATGGCTCCCCAGCCTTAAAAATACAGGAAGAAGGGGGCAGGGGGAGGGTCAAAGTTGACACATAAGGGAGAAGAAACTTTGCATCCTCAACTGAGCCCAAACCCTAAATCTCACAAGAACCCACCGCCTTCACAGTGGCGTTATACCGTACTCCGTGCACAGTAAGCGCTCAATAAATACGATTGACTGACTGACTGATTATAAGCAGCGGCCAGAACAAAGCCTTACCTGCCAGGGGAGATTTGAAATGCCCGTTCTCTGTCTCCTCCTGGGCTCCTGGCCTCTTCCTCCTCCTCCTCCTCCTCCTCTTCTCTCCCCATGTCCACCGGCTCGGGGAACCATCTGCTCGCCGTCTGCCGTCGGTCAGCCCCAGCAGTGCGGAGGCGGGGGCCCGGTGGTCCGAGAGTGCCACCCTGCTCGTGGCTCCTTCCTCTTTCCTCCAAGCGAAAGGGTTGCAGGGGGTGGAGGGAGATGGGAAGCCAGGGCGGTGTTTTCTTAATAAAGGGAATATTATTAGCTCCTGCCAGGGGAGCCCGTGGAGCTCTTTTTTTTGTGTGGAACGCATCCCAATCCGAGCTGTCTCGGTTGCTGCGTTTTGCAGGAGGGAGCGCGCCTCTTCGCAGAGCATGCCGGGCGAGTCTGCAGAGAGGAAGGAGCACGTGTGGGCTCCCAGCTGCCACTGGAGACGAGCCCGGAGGAGCTGAGGTCTGCCCAAGGACTCAGTGATGTGCATTTAGCTTTAATTCTATTTGTTCGGACGACTTGACACCTGTCCACGTGTTTTGTTTTGTTGTCTGTCTCCCCCTTCTAGACTGTGAGCCCGTTGATGATGATGATGATGGCATTTGTTAAGCACTTACTATGTGCTAAGCACTGATCTTATATGTTGCCAATTTGTACTTCCCAAGCGCTTAGTACAGTGCTCTGCACGTAGTAAGCGCTCAATAAATACGATTGATGATGATGATCTAAGCGCTAGGGTAGATACGAGGTAATCATGTTGTCCCACGGGGGGCTCACAGTCTTAATCCCTATTTTACAGATGAGGGAACTGAGGCACAGAGAAGCTAAGTAACTTTCCCAAAGTCACACAGCTGACAAGTGGCAGAGCTGGGATGAGAACCTACGACCTCTGACTCCCAAGCTCGGGCTCTTTCCACTGAGCCATGCTGCTTTTTGTAAGGATGCGATTGGCGGCCTTAGAAAGGACAGTTTCCACGGAGTAAAGGGGGTGGAAGCCAGGTCAGTAGGAGTCAAAGAGAGAACTGGGTGAAAGGGAGTCAGGTGTAGACAACTCACTCAAGGAGTTTGGAGAGGAATTCATTCATTCATTCAGTCGTATTTATTGAGCGCTTACTGTGTGCCGAGCACTGTACTAAGCGCTTGGAAAGTACAATTCAGCAACAGAGAGCGACAATCCCTGTCCCTGGCCTCCCTCTTTACTTTATCTTCTTCCCCTGTGGGTCCCATTTCTCCTCTCCAGGGACTGTGTTTCCCACTCATTCATTCATTCATTCAATCGTATTTATTGAGCGCTTACTGTGTGCTGAGCACTGGACTAAGCGCTTGGGAAGGACAAGTTGGCAACATCTAGAGACGGTCCCAACCTAACTGCGGGCTCACAGTCTAGAAGGGGGAGGCAGATGACGAAACAAAGCCTATTAACGAAATAAAATAAATGGAATAGCAAATATGCATCGTTGGGTAGGGACCATCTCTATATGTTGCCAACTTGTACTTCCCAAGCACTTAGTACAGTGCTCTGCACACAGTAAGCGCTCAATAAATACGATCAAATGAATGAATGAATGACTGAGGGTCCCAGAGTCTGAGGCTGGAGGGCAATGCCTTGCCACTGTGGAGTCAGTCAGTCAGTCAGTATTTATTCATTGATACAGTCGTATTTATTGAGTGCTTACTGTGTACCAATAGCTCTGTACTAATCGCTATCAAGTACATACTGGGCATCAAGCACTGTACTAAGTACTGGGGATCAATGCATGTACAATGCATCACTATAACAGACACATTGCCTGCCCATAGAGAGCTTGCAGTCTAGAGGGGGAGATATGGGGAGGGCTACTGGGCCACCTGGAGTCTGCCAATGATAATAATAACAATAACAATAATAATAATAATAATAATTGTGCTATTTGTTAAGCACTTACTATGTGCCAGGCACTGTACTAAGCGCTGGGGTAGATACAAGATGGTCAGTTTGGACACAGTCCCTGTCCCACATGAGGCTCACAGTCTTAATCTCCATTTTATAGATGAGGTAACTAAGGCACAGAGAAGAGACTTGCCCAAGGTCACACAGAGGACAAGTGGAGGAGCCAGGATTAGAACCCAGGTCCCTTTGATTCCTAGGCCTGTGCTCTATCCCATGTTGCTTCTCCCCCTACCATGTCCCAGAAACTCGGGGTCAGGTGGCACAGGGTGGCAGGAATATGTCCGTTTATTGTTATATTGTACTCTCCCAAGCACTTAGTACAGTGCTCAGCACACAATAAGCACTCAATAAAGATGATTGAATGAATGAATGAGTAAATACAGTTGAATGAATAAGTGAATGAATGGACAGGGGTGGCGGGGGGCGGAGGGGAACACAGTGTGAGCTCACTGTTGGGTAGGTACTGTCTCTATATGTTGCCTATTTGTAATAATAATGGTATTTATTAAGCGCTTACTATGAGAAAAGCACTGTTCTAAGCGCTGGGGAGGTTACAAGGTGATCAGGTTGTCCCACGGGGGGCTCTCAGTCTTAATCCCCATTTTACAGATGAGGTAACTGAGGCACAGAGAAGTGAAGTGACTTGCCCAAAGTCACCTAGCTGACAATCGGCGGAGCCGAGATTTGAACCCATGACCTCTAACTCTAAAGCCCATGCTCTTTTCCATTGAGCCACGCTGCTTAGTACGGTGCTCTGCACCCAGTAAGTGCTCAATAAATACGATTGAATGAATGAATGAATGAATGAATGCAACCCGTGTTAGTAAACACTTACTCGCTAACCAGCAAAGATCAAGAGGTTTGTCGTGGATTCACTCAAATCGTATTTATTAAACGCTTACTGTGTGTATGTTTTCCCTTGCCCATTCATACCACGCTCTCTGCCCCTCTACAAGACCGGGATGAGGATGGTTCTGATGGAATGAGCACATCCACAATCCCAAACCCCAGAGAATCTGCCCCATCGGGGTATAATATTGTGAAAAGGTACTTGAGAGACAGAAAAGAACTTCATCATCATCATCAGTCGTATTTATTGAGCGCTTACTGTGTGCAGAGCACTTCAGAGCCAATACTTCAGTGGGCTGTGAGGCTTGTCGCGGACAAGGAATGTATATCTGTTTATTGTTATACCATATTCTCCCAAGCGCTTACTACAGTGCTCTGAACACAGTAAGCGTTCAACAAATACGATTGAATGAATGAGTGATCTAAGCTGGAGAAGCAGTATGGCCTAGTGGAAAGATCATCCGCCTGGGAGTCAGAAGGATCTGGGTTCTAATGCCGGCTCCACCACTCATCTGCTGTGTGACTGGGCAAGTCACTTCACTTCTCTGTGCCTCAGTTTCCTCATCTGTAAAATGGGGGATAGGACTGTGAGCCCCATGTGGGACAGGGACTGTGGCCAACCTCACAACCTTGTATAATAATAATGATGGCATTTATAAAGCACTTACTATGTGCAAAGCACTGTTCTAAGCGCTGGGGAGGTCACTTGTACTTCCCAAGGGCTTAGTACAGTGCTCTGCACACAGTAAGAGCTCAATAAATACGATTGAATGAATTGAATGAATGAATGAATCAGATTGTCCCACAGGGGGCTCACAGTCTTAATCCCCATTTTACAGATGAGGGAGCTGAGGCCCAGAGAAGTGAAGTGATTTGCCCAAAGTCACACAGCTGACAATTGGCGGAGCCAGGATTTGAACCCATGACTTCTGACTCCAAAGCCCATGCTCTTTCAACTGAGCCACACTGTATCTACCCCAGCACTTAGTACAGTGCCTGGCATGTAGTAAATGCTTAAGAAATACCACATAAAAGGAAATGCGTGAAGCTGGGATTTTTCCTCAAGAAATGTGGCGATGTTCATTCCAAGGTCTTAAAAGTCAATCTACTTGTCTCCACTCATCCAGATGGATGTCATTCCCTTTGGTGATGTGATTTCTTGACTGTGAGCCCACTGTTGGGTAGGGACTGTCTCTATATGTTGCCAACTTGTACTTCCCAAGCGCTTAGTACAGTGCTCTGCACACAGTAAGCGCTCAATAAATACGATTGATTGACTGATTGAGGAATTTTTCACAATTCTTCGGAGTTGATGATCTTCTAGACTATAAGCCCACTGTTGGGTAGGGACCGTCTCTATATGTTGCCAACTTGTACTTCCCAAGCGCTTAGTACAGTGCTCTGCACACAGTAAGCGCTCAATAAATACGATTGAATGAATGAATGAATGAATGAATGAATGATCAGATCTGGGGGGCAGGTCAAAACGGATGGAGAGCAAGGTCTGAGACCTAGGGCCTAGAGTGGACCTGACCAAAGAGGAGAAGAGGAGATCAATCAATCAATCAATTGTATTTATTGAGCGCTTACTATGTGTAGAGCACTGTACTAAGCGCTTGGGAAGTACAAATTGGCAACATATAGAGACAGTCCCTACCCAACAGTGGGCTCACAGTCTAAAAAGGAGATGGGGAGAATGGGAGAAGAAGTGGGGAAAGTAAAGGAGAGAAAGAAAGGGGAAGAGAGATAAAGAAATAGGGAGAATAGAGAAATAGGGTAGACAAATGAGGAGAGGTTTAGGGAGAGGGACAGGCAGTGGGGGAGTTAGCAGTAGCTGTTTTCTCTTCCTCCACTTTCTTCTCCTGTCTCCATCCTCCTCCACCCTCATCAGCCTCCACTGCTGCCTGAAGCTAGCAGCTGCAGTCATTGATGAGCATCTGTCTCCCCCTCTAGACCATAAGCTCGTCGTGGGCAGGGAATGTAACTGTTTATTGTTGTAATAATAATAATAATGGCATTTATAATAATAATAATAATAATGGCATTTATTGAGTGCTTACTATGTGCAAAGCACTGTTCTAAGTGCTGGGGAGGTTACAAAGTAATCAGGTTGTCCCACGGAGGGCTCACAGTCTTCATCCCCATTTTACAGATGAAGGAACTGAGGCACAGAGAAGAGACATGACTTGCCCAAAGTCACACAGCTGACAAGTGGCGGAGCCGGGATTTGAACCCATGACCTCTGACTCTAAAGCCCATGCTCTCTGCACTGAGCCAAGCTGCTTCTCATTTATAAAGCACTTACTATGTGCGAAGCACTGTTCTAAGCGCTGGGGAGGTTACAAGGTGATCAGGTTGTCCCACAGAGGGCTCACAGTCTTCATCCCCATTTTACAGATGAGGGAACTGAGGCACAAAAAAGAGAAGTGACTTGCCCAAAGTCACACAGCTGACAAGTGGTGGAGCCGGGATTTGAACCCATGACCTTTGACTCCAAAGCCCATGCTCTTTGCACTGAGCCACGCTGCTTCTCATTTATAAAGCACTTACTACGTGCGAAGCACTGTTCTAAGTGCTGGGGAGGCTACAAGGTGATCAGGTTGCCCCACAGGGGGCTCACAGTCTTCATCCCCATTTTACAGATGAGGGAACTGAGGCCCAGATAACTGAAGTGACTCGCCCAAAGTCACACAGCTGACAATTGGCGGAGATGGGATTTGAACCCCTCGCCTCTGACTCCAAAGCCCGGGCTCTTTGCACTGAGCCACGCTGCTGCTCGTACTCTCAGTGCTTAGTGCAGTGCTCTGCCCATCAGAAGCGCTCAGGAAATACAGCTGACTGACTGGGTGGAAGCCGGCAGAAAAATAGCAACACTGGCAGCAAGCTGCAATAGGGGGAGGCAGTCAATGGTGGGGGGCAAGCTGTGGGCCAACTTGTACTTCCCAAGCGCTTAGTACAGTGCCCTGCACACAGTAAGCGCTCAATAAATGCGATTGATGATGATGGTGGGGGTGGGGAGCAAAGGCTGGAGAGGGGGCCAGTAGGTCCCTGTGACTGGGGCCAAGCTGGGCTTTCTGGGCTAGAGGTGGGACGGGGGACGGGGGAACACAGGACGGTGCATTTCCAGCAGCACTGGAAACTCCCGTTACCCTGCCATGGGTTCTAATTCCGGCTCTGCCCCTTGTCTGCTGTGTGGCCTTGAGCAAGTCACTTCACTTCTCCGGGCCTCAGTTACCTCATCTGTAAAATGGGGATTGAAACTGTGAGCCCCACGTGGGCCAGGGACTATCCAACTCGAATTGCTTGTATCCACCCCAGGACTTGAAGCAGCGTGGCTCAGTGGAAAGAGCATGGGCTTTGGAGTCAGAGCTCATGGGTTTAAATCCCGGTTCCGCCAATGATCGGCTGTGTGACTGTGGGCAAGTCACTTAAATTCTCTGTGCCTCAGTTACCTCATCTGTAAAATGGGGATTAAGACTGTGAGCCCCATGTGGGACAACCTGATCACCTTTTAACCTCCCCAGCGCTTAGAATGGTACTTTGCACATAGTAAGCGCTTAATAAATGCCATCATTATTATTATTACTTAGAACAGTGCCTAGCACATAGTAAGCACTTAGCAAATACGATTATTATTATTATTGTTGTTACTGTTATTGTTGTTGTTGTTATCTGGCGGGTGGTAGGATACGCTCCTCCCAAATGGCAGGACCATCTCACCTACGTCAGACTTCTGCTCCCCGGATGTTAGCGACATTAACACGATCAGGTAATGTTCTTAGGTATCATTCCTATCTTCTACTGAATAAGGAGCATAATAATAATAATAATTATGGTATTTTCTAAGTGCTTACTATGTGCCAGGCCCTGCACTAAGCTCTGGGGTGGATACAAGAGAATGGAGTTGGACACAGTACTTGTTCCACGTGGGGCTCACAGTCTCAATCTCTAATTTAGAGATGAGGTAACTGAGGCCCAGAGAAGTGAAGTGACTTGCCCAAGGTCACACAGCAGACAAGGGGTGGAGTGGGGATTAGAACCCATGACCTTCTGACTCCCAAACCTGTGCTCTATCTATTAAGCCACCATCAGATTATTATTATTATCATCATAATTATTAATATTATTATTATCATATTCATTAAAGGCTTAGTATGTGCCAGGCACTGGATTGAACACTGGGGTGGCTACAAGGTAATCAGGTTGGAAACAGTCCCTGTCCAAGATGGGACTCACAGTCATAATCTTCATTTTACAGGTAAGGTAATTGAGGCACAAAAAAGTGAAGTGACTTACCCAAGGTCACACAGCAGATAAGTAGCAGAGTCGGCATTAGAACCCAGGCCCTTCTGATTCCCAGGGCCAAAATAATAATAATAATAACAATAATAATTGCGGTATTTTTTAAGCACTTACTACATGCTAGGAACTGTACTAAGCGCTGGGGTAGATACTAAGTCATCCGGTTGGACACAGTCCCTGTCCCACATGGGGCTCACAGTCTTAATCCTTGTTTTACAGATGAGGGAACTGAGGCCCAGAGAAGTGAAGTGACTTGCCCAAAGTCACACAGTAGGTCACACAGCGGCAGAGTGCGGGTTAGAACCCATGACCTTCTGAGTCCCAGGCCGGTGCTCTATCCAACAGAAGGGAGAAGGGGAGAGAAGAAAGGGAGAGAGGAAGAGAGAAGAAAATAATAATAATAATAATGGCATTTATTAAGCACTTATTATGTGCAAAACACTGTTCATTTATTCATTCATTCAGTTGTATTTATTGAGCACTTACAGTGTGCAGAGCACTGTACTAAGCACTTGGGAAGTACAAGTTGGCAACATATAGAGACGGTCCCTACCCAACAATGGGCTCATAGTCTAGAAGATTTATTAAGCGCTTACTATGTGCCAGGCACCATTCTAAGTGCCGGGGAGGTTACAAGGTGATCAGGTTATCCCATGGGGGCCTCACAGTTTACATCCCCATTTTACAGATGAGGGAACTGAGGCCCAGAGAAGTGAAGTGACTTGCCCAAAGTCACACAGTAGACCAAGTGGCAAAGCTGGGATTTGAACCCAGGACCTCTGACTCCAAAGCCCGTGCTCTTTCCACTGAACCACGCTGCTTCTCTGAGCGCTTACTATGTGCCAGGCACTGTTCTAAGCGCCGGGGAGGTTACAAAGTGATCAGGTTGTCCCACGTGGAGCTCACAGTCTTCATCCCCATTTTACAGATGAGGTAACTGAGGCACAGAGAAGTGAAGTGGCTTGCCCAAAGTCACACAGCTGACAGGTGGCGGAGCTGGGATTTCAACCCATGACTCCAAAGTCCGTGCAATTGGCCTTGGAGGCATCAGTGACAACAGAAACAGCAGGACAGGGCCCATGGCATTCACTGGGTCCAGGGAGGACAGGGACACGGCCTGAACTTTCCCAGCTGGCCCAGCCAGCTTTTAATAATAATAATAATAATGTTATTTGTTAAGCATTTACTATGTGCCAAGCACTGTTCTAAGCACTGGGGGGGATACGAGATGATCAGGTTGTCATTCATTCATTCAATCATATTTATTGAGCACTTACTGTGTGCAAAGCACTGTACTAAGTGCTGGGGAAGTACAAGTCGGCAACATATAGAGACGGTCCCTACCCACCAACGGGCTCACAGTCTAGAAGGGGGAGACGGACAACAAAACAAAACATGTAGACAGGTGTCAAAATCGTCAGGTTGTCCCACGTGGGGCTCGCAGTCTTAATCCCCATTTTCCAGATGAGGGAACTGAGGCCCAGAGAAGTGAAGTGACTTGCCCAAAGTCAGACTGCTGACAAGTGGTGGAGCCGAAATTAGAACCCATGACCTCTGACTCCCAAGCCCGGGCTCTTTCGACTGAGCTACACTCTTCTCTAATTTTTAATAATTTTAATAATTGTGGTATGTATTAAGTGCTTATCATTTGCCAGGCATCACACCAAGCACTGGGGTGGGAGCAGAAAAGCAGAACTTCTCTGTGCCTCAGTCAATCTGTGGATTTTACTGAGTGTTTACTGAATCCAAAATAATCAATCAATCATATTTATTGAGCGCTTACTGTGTGCAGAGCACTGTCCTAAGCGCTTGGGAAGTACAAGTTGGCAACAAATAGAGACAGTCCCTACCCAACAGTGGGCTCACAGTCTAGAAGGGGGAGACAGAGAACAAAACCAAACATATTAACAAAATAAAATAAATAGGATAGGTACAAGTGAAATAAATAAATAAATAAATAGAATAAAAAACATGTACAAACATATATACATATATACAGGTGCTGTGGGGAAGGAAAGGAGGTAAGACGGGGGGGATGGAGAGGAGGAGGAGGGGGAGAGGAAGGAGGGGGCTCAGTCTACCAACAACAGAGTTGGTAGACAAATTCCCCACCCATAAAGAGTTTACAGACTCAGTTTCCTCATCTGTAAAATGGAGATTATATGCCTGTTCTCAATCCCCCTTGTTGTTGTTGTCTTATGCTGTCGAATCGTGTCCGACCCATAGCGATGCCCTGGACACATCTCTCTCAGAATGCCCCACCTCCATCTGCGATCGTTCTGGTAGCGTATCCACAGAGTTTTCTTGGTAAAAATCCAGAAGTGGTTTACCATTGCCTCCTTCCGCTCAGTAAACTTGAGTCTCCACCGTCGACTCTTTCCCATGCCACTGCTGTCCAGCACAGGTGAGTTTTGACTCGTAGCAGATTGCCTGCCACTCGCCAGCCACTGGCCAAGCTAGGAACGGAATGGGTAGGCCTCTGCTTGACTCTCCCTCCTGTAGTCGAGACTGGTAGAGGACTGGAATCTGTCCTGGTGCGACCCTGAGAGGTGCAATCCCCCCTAGACACTGAGAATCCCATGGGGGACAAGGGACTGTATCTGATTTGATTGTCTTTATTTACCCCCAGTGGTTGCCTGTCAACCTACGAATCAAGCAAAAACTCCTCACTGTCGGCTTCAAGGCTGTCCATCCACTCGCCCTCTCCTACCTCACCTCCCTTCTCTCCTTCTCCAGCCCAGCCCGCACCCTCCACTCCTCCGCCACTAATCTCCTCCCCGTACCTCGTTCTCACCTGTCCCGCCATCGACCCCCGGCCCACGTCCTCCCCCTGGCCTGGAATGCCCTCCCTCCGCACATCCGCCAAGCTAGCTCTCTTCCTCCCTTCAAAACCCCACTGAGATCTCACCTCCTCCAGGAGGCCTTCCCACACTGAGCCCCATTTTTCCTCTCCTCCTCCCCATCCCCCCCCGCCCTACCTCCTTCCCCTTCCCACAGTACCTGTATATATATTTATACAGATTTATTAATGTATTTATTTTACTTGTACATATTTACTATTTATTTTGTTAACAATGTACATATAGCTTTAATTCTATTTGTTATGATGATTTTGACACCGGTGTACGTGTTTTGTTTTGTTGTCAGTCTCCCCCTTCTGGACTGTGAGCCTATTGTTGAGTAGGGACCGTCTCTATATGTTGCCGACTTGTACTTCCCAAGCACTTAGTACAGTGCTCTGCACACAGTAAGCGCTCAATAAATACAATTGAATGAATGAATCCCCAGAGTTTAGTCTGGTGTTTGGCTCCTAGTAAGCCTTTACCAGACACTACAAGAAGCAGCGTGGCTTAGTGGAAAGAACCTGGGATTGGGAGTCAGAGATTGTGGGTTCGAATCCTGTCTCTGTCATTTTTCAGCTGTGTGACTTTGGGCAACTCACCTAATCAATCAATCATATTTATTGAGCACTTACTACGTACAGAGCACTGTACTAAGCGCTTAGGAAGTACAAGTTGGCAACATATAGAGAAAGTCCCTACCCAACAGTGGGCTCACAGTCTAGAAGGGGGAGACAGAGAACAAAACCAAACATACTAACAAAATAAATAGAATAGATATGTACAAGTAAAATAAATAAATAAATAAATAGAGTAATAAATATGTACTAGCATATATGCATATATACAGGTGCTGTGGGGAAGGGAAGGAGGTAAGGCGGGGGGGGATGGAGGGGGGACGAGGGGGAGAGGAAGGAAGAGGCTCAGTCTGGGAAGGCCTCGTGGAGGAGGTGAGCTCTCAGTAGGGCCTTGAAGGGAGGAGGAGCGCTAGCTTGGCGGATGGGCAGAGGGAGGGCATTCCAGGCCCGGGGGATGACGTGGGCCGGGGGTCGATGGCGGGACAGGCGAGAACGAGGTACGGGGAGGAGATTAGCGGCAGAGGAGTGGAGGGTGCGGGCTGGGCAGTAGAAGGAGAGAAGGGAGGTGAGGTAGGAGGGGGCGAGGGGATGGACAGCCTTGAAGCCCAGGGTGAGGAGTTTTTGCCTGATGCATAGGTTGATTGGTGGCCACTGGAGATTTTTGAGGAGGGGAGTAACATGCCCAGAGCGTTTCTGCACAAAGACGATCCGGGCAGCGGCGTGAAGTATGGATTGAAGTGGGGAGAGACACGAGGATGGAAGATCAGAGAGAAGGCTGATGCAGTAGTCCAGACAGGATAGGATGAGAGCTTGAACGAGCAGGGTAGCGGTTTGGATGGAGAGGAAAGGGTGGATCTTGGCGATGTTGCGGAGGTGAGACCGGCAGGATTTGGTGACGGCTTGGATGTGAGGGGTGAATGAGAGAGCAGAGTCGAGGATGATACCAAGGTTGCGGGCTTCTGAGACGGGAAGGATGGTAGTTCCGTCAACAGTGATGGGAAAGTCAGGGAGAGGGCAGGGTTTGGGAGGGAAGATATGGAGTTCAGTCTTGGACAGGTTGAGTTTTAGTTGGCAGGAAGACATCCAGATGGAGATGTCCTGAAGTCAGGAGGAGATACGAGCCCGGAGGGAGGGAGAGAGAGCAGGGGCAGAGATGTAGATTTGGGTGTCATCAGCGCAGAGATGATAGTTGAAGCCATGGGAGCGAATGAGTTCACCAAGGGAGTGAGTGTAGATAGAGAACAGAAGGGGACCGAGAACTGACCCTTGAGGAACCCCTACAGTAAGGGGATGGGAGGGGGAGGAGGAGCCCGCAAAGGAGACTGAGAATGAATGGCCAGAGAGATAAGAGGAGAACCAGGAGAGGACAGAGTCTGTGAAGTCAAAGTTGGATAGCATGTTGAGGAGAAGAGGGTAGGGAGGGGAGCATATAGAGGTGCTGCGGGGAGAGAAAGGAGGTAGGGTGGGGAGGATGGGGAGGAGGAGAGGAAAAAGGGGGCTCACTGTGGGAAGGCCTCCTGAAGGAGGTGAGATCTCAGTAGGGCTTTGAAGGGAGGAAGAGAGCTAGCTTGGTAGATGTACGCCAAGCATTGAAGCATTGATGATCCAGGGATGAGGGTTTGTGGTGTGAGCTCCACGGCGGGATGTGGGGGACTCAAATCCTTAAGGAAGACAAAACGAAATTCAGTATTTTAAAAATGAAAAAAAAAATTTAAACCTGTTTTTACTCCAAATTTTAAAAATAAAAGTAAAACCCAATTAATTATCCCCAGGTTTTATTTTAAAAACCCCAAATCAGTGTGTTCTTCCAAGAGAAGCAGCATGGCTAAGTGGAAAGAGCACAGGCTTTGGAGTCAGAGGTCATAAGTTTGAATCCTTGCTCCACCACATGTCTGCTGTGTGACCTTGGGCAAGTCACTTAACTTCTCTGAACCTCAGTTACCTCATCTGTAAAATGGGGATTGACTATGAGCCCCACGTGGGACAACCTGATCACATTGTATCCCCCACAGGGCTTAGAACAGTGCTTTGCACATAGTAAGCACTTAACCAATTCAATTCAATCGTATTTATTGAGCACTTGCTGTGTGCAGAGCACTGTACTAAGCGCTTGGGAAGTACAAGTTGGCAACCTATAGAGGCGGTCCCTACCCAACAGCGGGCTCACAGTCTGGAAATGTCATCATTATTATTATTATTATCAGATAGTACAGTAGTGCTTTTTGAAACTAGTGCCCCGGTGCCCTTTGGTGACGGTTCTCTCTATCAATGAATCTGGAGTTGGAAATTTAGAGGAAGAGGGTTGGTTTGTTCAAAGCATTCACCGGCTGCATCTTATCTGTTGGATAAAGAGATAAAAGGCCAGCTCCTGGGCTCTGCCGTGGAGCCACAGTTCAACTCTTCTGTCCAAATCTCCCTTGGACTTCAAAAGGAACTCTGGAAAAACTCCAAGCTGGCCCATGCTGATCGGAGGAGAGCAGGGTCTGGCCCTTTATTATTGAAAATAACACCCCCCCGCCTCCTCTCTACCAAAAAAGAAAAGTGTTTAATCAAATATGCTCGAAGAAGACGGCTCCTCTTAGCCACTAAAGAGTTTCCTACCGACACTGGGTTGTTCTAGCAAATACCAATTCCCAATTTCTGTTCTCCATAATGACTATTAATCAATCAATCACTTCTATTTATTGAGAGCTTGCTGTCTGCAGAGCACTGTACTGAGCCTTTTGCAATATGGTGGGATAGTTAGGACGGACAGACAGAAGTGAGACGACCTGGGTTATAAGTCCGACTCCACCATTTTCCTGCTGTGTGACCTTAGGCAAGCCATCCCCTGCTAGACTGAGAGCCCGTTTTGGGGTAGGGACCGTCTCTATACGTTACCAACTTGTAATTCCCAAGCACTTAGTCCAGTGCTCTGCACACAGTAAGCGCTCAATAAATACGATTGAATGAATTCAACTTCCTGTTGCCTGAGTTTCTTCATCTGTAAAATTATTGTTATTACTATTTTGTGTGCAAGGGAAGAGTGGCCAGTAACAACGTCAAGCCAAAAGACACATGTGGTTTTGCTCCTCTAATAAAATGATGATGATAATAACAATAACAATTATAACATTTGTTAAGCACTTCATATGTGCTAAGTTCAGTACTAAGTGCTGGGGCAGATATAAAATAAGCATGTCAGACCCAATCTCTGTCCCACATGGAGTTCACAGTTTAAGGAGGAGGGAGAACAAGTATTAAATCTCTGTTTTACAGATGAGGAAATTGTGGCACAAAGAAGTTGTGGTTTGTTCCAGGTCACCCAGCAAACAAAGGGCCGGGCCAAGATTAGAACCAGTCCTCCAAACTACCAGGCTGATATTCTTTCCCCTAGGCCATGCTGTTTCTCAGAATGCACTGCACACAGTAAACATTTAATAGATTTACTACTATCATTCATTCAATCGTATTTATTGAGCGCTTACTATGTGCAGAGCTCTGTACTAAATGCTTGGGAAGTACAGGTTGGCAACATATAGTGATGGTCTCTACCCAACAACAAGTTGAGCTCTTACTACCACTACTACTCAATAAATTCTGTTCATTGATTGTGACAATATCACATGGCCATCGTGTTGTAGAAATCCTTTGACTTTGACCCAAATGAGCCTGACCGTAGAGTATTTCTCTGGGAAAGCCCGATCCTCCTCATTGTTCCCCACCTCTGCTTTCCCTTCCCAGATCCAGAGGACTTTTAGACGGGCTTCTGAGCTGCAGAACTCACTGATGGGCCCTCAGATGGAGGTTGGTTCAGTGCCAAAAAATTTAAAAAATGGAAATAAAATCCTGTGGTACCCTATTGGAATGGATCAGGAGACAGGGCAACTGAAAACCAGTCTGTTCTGTATAATACCGGATCTCTCACCACCCTTCGCTTAGGCCAGGCATATTCTTGAGAAGCAGCGTGGCTTAGTGGAAAGAGCACGGGCTTTGGAGTCAGAGATCATGGGTTCGAATGCCGACTCCACCACATGTCTGCTGTGTGACCTTGGGCAAGTCACTTAGCTTCTCTGAGTCTCAGTTACCTCATCTGTAAAATGGGGATTAAGACTGTGAGCCCCACGTGGGACAACTTGATCACCTTGTATCCCCCCCCCCCCCAGTGCTTAGAACAGTGCTCTGCATATAGTAAGCGCTTAACAAATGCCATTATTATTATTATTATTATTATTCTGTGGAAAGAATTCCAGTGTGGAAGGAAGTACAGTGGTCTGCAAACAGTAAGTGCGCAATAAATATGATTGAATGAATGAGTGAATTCCACTCAGGGCGTGAATGTGGGTAGGTGAAGCTAATGTCAAGAAACCCCTCAAAGTTGAGCGGTTAAATGCCAATTAAAATTTAGTAGGGACTGTACTCCAAAAACAGGTTGGTGGCCCCTTTACCCACCTGGTAGGCAGAGACTAGCCTGCTCTCCTAATAATAATAATTGTGGTATTTGTTTGGTGCTTGCTTACTAAGTGCTGCCCTGTCCCACATGGAGCTCACAATCTTCATCCCCTTTTTCCAGATGAGGTAACTGAGGCTCAGAGTAGTGAAATGACTTGCCCAAGGTCACACAACAGACAAGTGACAGAGCCAGAGTTAGAACCCAGGTCCTTCTGACTCCCGGGCCCGCTATCCATGAAATCACACTGTTTCTCACCAACAGATGGTCTTTCTCTCTTTTCCATCCTCCACCCTGTATCCTCAGGACTGTCCTCAGAGTCTGGGATCAATGAGGGGGTATCCCGGAGATGCCAACAACGGCAGACGTCCGCTGCCTATTGCTCAGCGGCAGGGCCAGTCGAGAGGCAGACCCTAGGGCAATCTCTCAAGAAAATAAGGAATTATCTGCTGCGTGACTTCACCCCGGTGCTTTTCAGCCTTCTTGGGCTGCACTGGAGCGGAAAGAAGTAGTAGCAAATAAATCTCCGTAACGTCAACCAGCCCTAGTGAGTCAGATCTCATCGGAGCATGAAGGCAGGGGATACAAGGAAATTTCCCAGACTGCAAATGATTGGGCCACGGCAGACATCACCAATGCCAGCAGAAGTAAACTGGGGAGAGCCTGGTTGTCCTGGTTTTACACTGCCAGCTGGTCGAACCTACGTATACAGTGTAGTCTTGTGTCTAACGGCCACTTTAGGGATGCTGGATTTGATTGAAGAATTGAAACCAAAAATCAGTGCAAATTAATCTCGTTCTCATCTAGGGGAGAGACAGAGAAACAACAAACAACAGAGTTCAAAGAAGCTCTGGAGAAGCAGTGCGGCTGAGTGGAAGTTATTTATTTATTTTATTTGTACATATTTATTCTATTTATTTTATTTTGTAAATATGTTTTGTTTTGTTGTCTGTCTCCCCCTTCTAGACTGTGAGCCCGCTGTTGGGGACCGTCTCTATATGCTGCCAACTTGTACTTCCCAAGCGCTTCGTACAGTGCTCTGCACACAGTAAGTGCTCAATAAATACGATTGAATGAATGAATGAATGAGTCAGAGGTTGTGGGTTCAAATCCCTGCTCTGCCACTTGTCAGATGTGTGACTCTGGGCAAGTCTTTTAACTTCTCAGTTACCTCATCTGAGAAAGAGGGATTAAGAATGTGAGCCCCACATGGGACATCCTGATAACCTTGTATCTATCCCAGTACTTAGAACAGTGCTCGGCACATAGTAAGCACTTAGCAAATACCATTATTATTATTATCAGCCTCCTCTCCATCCTAAACTTCCTTGACTTCTCAGGGCCTTCGACACTGTCGACCATCCCCTTCTCCTGAAAATATTATTCACCCTTGGCTTCAGTGACACTGTCCTCTCCTGGTTCTCCTTTATCTCTCTGGCTGCTTGTTCTCAGTTTCTTTCAGAGTTTCTTTCAGAGTCAGAGTTCTCTCAGTTTCTCAGTTTCAGAGGCTCCTCCTCTCCCAATCATCCTCTAACTCTGGGCATTCATCAAGGTTCAGTTCTAGGTCCCTTTCTTTTCTCCATCTAAATCCATTCCCTCGGAGAACTCGTTTGCTCCCATGGCTTCAACCACCATCTCTAGGCGGATGATTCCCAAATCTACATCTCCAGGCCGGATCCCTCTCCGTCCTTGCAGTCTCGCATTTCCTCCTGCCTTCAGGACATCTTTAATTGGATGTCCCACTGACACCTCGAACTTAACATGTTCAAAACAGAACTTCTACTCCCAACCAAACCCTGTCCTCTCCCTGACTTTCCCATCACATAGTTAGCGCCATCATCTTCCCTTTCTCACAAGCCCGTAACCTTGACGTTATCCTTGACTCGCCTCTCTCATTCAACCCACATCTTCAACCTGTCACCAGATCCTATTGGTTTAACCTTCACAACCCTGCTGGAATCTGGCCTTCCATATCTTCCCACTCCTCTATCTAGTGGATAGAACATGGGCCCGCGAGTCAGAAGGACCTGGGTTCTAATTCCAGCTCCACCACTTGTCAGTTGTGTGATCAATCAATCAATCATATTTATTGAGTGCTTACTGTGTGCAGAGCTCTGGACTAAGCACTTGGGAAGTACAGGTTGGCAACATATAGAGACAGTCCCTACCCAACGGTGGGCTCACAGTCTAAAAGATGTGTGATGTTGGGAAGCAGCGTGGCTCGGTGGAAAGAGCCCGGGCTTTGGAGTCAAAGGTCATGGGTTCAAATCCCAGCTCCGCCACTTGTCAGCTGTGTGACTTTGGGCAAGTCACTTAACTTCTCTGCGCCTCAGTTACCTCACCTGTAAAATGGGGATTAAGACTGTGAGCCCCCTGTGGGACAACCTGATTACCTTGTATCCTCCCCAGCACCTAGAACAGTGCTTTGCACATATTAAGTGCTTAACAAATACTATTATTATTATTATAACATTGGGCAAGTCACTTCACTTTTCTGTGCCTCGGTTACCTCATCTGTAAAATGGGGACATGGACTGTGTTCAACCTGATAAATCTGTATCTACCCCAGGGCTTAGTACAGCACCAGACACATAGTAAGCACTTAAATACCAACCAAAAAAAAAAATCTCCAATTGTTGCCAAACTTCGTTAAACAGAAACTCTTAAATCACACTTTAAGATGCTCAATCAGCTCTCTCCCACCTGCCTTACTTTGCTGATTCTACTACTAAAACTGAACTCACAAACTTTACTCCTCTAATGCAAACCTTCTCTTTGCACCTCGAGCTCATCTATCCTGCCACCGACCCCTTGTCCGCCATCCTCCCTCAAGCCTGGAACTCTCTTCCCCTTGCAGACAGGAAACCAACTCTGTTGCATTGTACTCTCCCAAGCACTTAGTGGAAAGAGCCTGGGCTTTGGAGTCAGAGGTCATGGGTTCGAATCCCTGCTCCGCCATGTCTGCTGTGTGATCTTGGGCAAGTCACTTAACTTCTCTAAGCCTCAGTTGCCCCATCTGTAAAATGGGGATGAAGACTGTGAGCCCCACGTGGGGCAACCTGATCACCCTGTATCCTCCCCAGCGCTTAGAACAGTGCTTTGCACATAGTAAGCGCTTAACAAATGCCAATTATTATATTATTATTATTATTATTATTATTATTATTATTATTATTATTATTATTACCCTGCACACAGTAAGCACTCAATATATATCACTGACTGGCTGATTGATATCCACTCCCCCCACATTCACAACCCTCCTAAAATCAAAAAGAAAACGCATGGTGTAATGGATAGAGCACAGGCCTCGGAGTCAGAAGGTCATGGGTTCTATTCCTGGCTCTGCCACTTGTCTTCTGTGTGGCCTTGGGGAAGTCACTTTACTTCTCTGGGCCTCAGTTGCCTCACCTGGGAAATGGGGATTAAGACTATGAGCTCCATGTGCAGCATGGCTCAGTGGAAAGAGCCCGGGCTTTGGAGTCAGAAGTCATGGGTTCAAATCCCGGCCCCACCAATTGTCAGCTGTGTGACTTTTGGCAAGTCACTTAACTTCTCTCTGCCTCAGTTACCTCATCTGTAAAATGGGGATGAAGGCTGTGAGCCCCACATGGGAAAACCTGATCACCTTGTATCGTTCCCAGCGCTTAGAACAGTGCTCTGCATATAGTAAGTGCTTAACAAATGCCATTATTATTATTATGTGGGTCAGGGACTGTGTCCAACCTGATTACCTCATATCTACCCCAGGGCTTAGAACAGTGCTTGGCACATATACGCGCTTAACAAATACCATAATTATTATTATATCTCCTCCTTGAGGTCTTCCCAGGCCAAGTCCTCATTTCCCTTACTCACCCTCCCTTCTATGCACTTGGATCTATAATAATAATAATAATGGTATTTATTAATAATAATAGTAGCATTTATTCAGCACTTACTATGTGCAAAGCACTGTTCTAAGTGCTGGGGAGGTTACAAGATGATCAGGTTGTCCCATGGGGGGCTCACAGTCTTAATCCCCATTTTGCAGATGAGGTAACCGAGACACAGAGAAGTTAAGTGACTTGCCCAAACTCACACAGCTGACAATTGGCGGAGCCGGTGTTTGAACCCATGACCTCTGACTCCAAAGCCCACTGTTTCTCTGTTTTTGTTAAGTGCTTACTACGTGCAAGGCACTGTACAACGTGCTGGGGTGAATACAAGCAAACTGGGTTGGACAGAGTCCATGTCCCACATGGGGCTCACAGCATTAATCCCCATTTTACAGATGAGGTAACTGAGGCACAGAGAAGTAAAGCGACTTGCCCAAGGTCGCCCAGGAGAGAAGTGCGAAGCCGGGCTTAGAACCCAAGACCTTCTGATTCCCAGGCCTGTGGTCTATCCATTAGGCCATACTGCTTCTCTGGTACTCCTTAAGTACTTGATATTCACCCCCACCTCAGCCCCACAGCATTTACATATTATTAGACTCTGCCATTCCCTATCTATAGTTTACTTTAATGGCTGTCTCCCTCTATTAACCATAAACTCCATGGACAGGGAACATGTCTACCAACTGTGTTCTCCCAAGCACTTAGTACAGTGCCCGGCACACAGATGGACTTACTTCTCACTGGGCCACCATTACTCAACATCTTGTCAATTCCATTGACCGTGAGGCCCCACTGACCACTAAATTAATAAAAAAGACTCCGTGACAGTAGTGACAGGGAGGGCAAAAAATACAAGCTCCAATACCACAGGATAGCCGAAAATCATCTTATCAGGAGACTCTGGGTTTAAAAATATAAACAGGATGTTCAGAGAGTAGGAAAACAGATGGCGTGAGCATAAATGTTATTGAACAATGCAGATCAAGTACAGCTTTCCCCAGCTGCTGAGGGAAAGATTCTGTCATAAGATGTATATGCACTTTTTGAGGAGTTAGGGGGTAATCTTCACTCTGCCGTTTTTTGTACTCGCCCTGAAGGTATCTTCACGATCTCAGCAAAACACGTTTGCACCTGTTTTTATAATTACAGTCAGGTCTATTCCCCCTCATTCCGGACTTTCTCTGCAAGAGACATAGTTGCTATTTCGACATCATTAATGAAGAACACAACCGAGAATCGTTTAAATACCTTCAGCAATTTCTTGCCACAGATTGCCAACCCCTAAAAAGCTCACAAATTCTGTAGAATGTGCAGATACTCACTGATATATGCCGCGGCAGAAACCAATTTTGCTTCCAGAGCAAATCATTAATGGCTTATTAGACTTTTTTTTTAATGGCATTTGTTAAGTCTTACTTTGTGCCAGGCAGTGTACTAAATCCTGGGGTAGATACAAGATAATGGGATTGAACACAGTCCCAGTCCCACATGGGGCTCACAGTCTTTTAATTCCCACTTTACAGATGAGAGAATTGAGGCACAGAGATGTTAAGTAGTTTATCCAAGGTCACACAGAAGACAAGAGGCAGAACTGAGATTAGAACCCAGGTCCACTGAGCCCAGGATTGTGTTCTTGCTACTATGCCAAACTCCTTCCCAATCCTAAACTTCTGCCAATCCTATATTTGACCACCTCCACAGTTTTTGACAACACAATTCTGTAACAGTTCTTGACTCTCTAATCCACAACCACGGGACTGGAAGGCATAGATTATTTTGCCTCTGGAGATGGCTAAAATTTCTTCTCTTCCCAGCACCTCTTACCATGAATAACAAGCTCTTCTAGCATAAACCACATAGACGCATATTCTCAAGAAAAAAATTAGCAATCATTATACATTTGTTTGTTTTCATGTGGTGAAATGCCCTCCACCCTTGAGTTCTCTAATTCCTTCCTCTATATTCTTCTCTCCCCACCTTTTTTCCTTTACCTCTTCAATCTGTCTGACGTCAGATCCACAGCGTGGATTCTGATACTTTAAGAAATTACTCCCTTTTAAAAAGATTGCTGTTCCCTGGCCAGAGTGAGGACATACTAAGAGCATTTTAATGTTAATAGCTATATCAAATATCTGGCTGGAAAGGTTGTCTTTTAAGAGGGTTCAGACATAAGAAGCAAACCCACCCCTCTGAGAGTGGGGGAAAGTGGGTTGATATTCATTCATTCATTTGATCGTATTTATTGGGCGCTTACTGTGTGCAGAGCACTGTACTAAGGGCTTGGGAAGTGCAAGTTGGCAACACATAGAGACGGTCCCTACCCAACAGTGGGCTCACAGTCTAGAAGGGGGAGACAGACAAGACAAAACATATTAACAAAATAAAATAAATAGAATAAATATGTACAAATAAAATGAATAAATAAATAGAGTAATAAATCCGTACAAACTTATATACATATATACAGGTGCTGCGGGGAGGGGAAGGAGGTAAGGTGGGGGGGATGGGGAGGGGGAGGAGGGGGAGAGTCTGGGATATCCCAAGTGTTCCGTACAGTGCTCTGCACACTCAGTGGAAAGAGCACGGGCTCTGGAGTCAGAGGTCATGGGTTCAAATCCCGGCTCCGCCAGTTGTCAGGTGTGACTTTGGGCAAGTCACTTAACTTCTCTGTGCCTCAGTTATCTCATCTGTAAAATGGGGATTAAGACTGTGAGCCCCACGTGGGACAACCTGATCACTCTGTAACCTCTCCAGTGCTTAGAACAGTGCTTTGTACATAGTAAGCGCTTAATAAATGCCATCATCATTATTATTATTAAGCCTTCAGTAAATATGATTGATTGATCTAACGGGAGTCAAAGCCTCCTTCTGTACCAAACCCACCAGGGTGCTGAGAACATCTAAAGAACTACAAACTTCATTAGCCCCCTCCATTATAGTTTATTACAATTTTTGCCTTTTCTAGGCTTATTCAGTTCATCTAAAATATTATCACTGAAAAGAATTAAAGAGCTTTCAAATTACAGCAATCCCTGTATTACCAAAAATAATTTTTTTGCCCTTTCTAGGATTATTCAGATCATCCAAAATATTAAGAAGTTTAATATTTTATTGCAATCCCGGTCCTTTGAGACTTTTCTAGGCAACAGATACCTATAGTTAATAAGCACCATAACATTGGTGTTTTGAAATTATATGGTGCTTTTCATCTAAGATTCTTTTAAATATTTACAACATTAATTTATTAATCCTACCAGGCACTTGTGCTTCTTAGAAAACAAATGAAGGCACGGAGAGGCTCAGAGAATTAAACCGACATATCAAAGTCAGATCAGAAGCCTAGGAAAGAGACCAAATCTGATTACTTTTGGTGGCTAAATTGTTCCACTAAAAGCCAGTCTCCCTTCAGCTGAAAGACTGTGGCCTAGTGGAAAGAGCCCAGGCCTGGGAGTGAGAGGCCCTGGGTTCTAATCCTGCCTCCCCCATTTACCTGCTGTGCGACCTTGGGAAAGTCACTTCATTTCTCTATACCTCAGTTTCCTCGTCTCTTAAATGAGGATTCATTACCCTCATTTGGAAACAGAGAAGCAGCCTGGCTCAGTGGAAAGAGCCCGGGCTTGGGAGTCAGAGGTCATGGGTTCAAATCCCGGCTCCACCAATTGTCAGCTCTGTGACCTTGGGCAAGTCACTTAACTTTTCTGTGCCTCAGTTACCTCATCTGTAAAATAGGGATTAAGAGTGAGAGCCCCACATGCGACAACCTGATCACCTTGTATCCTCCCCAGCGCTTAGAACAGTGCTTTGCACATAGTAAGCGCTTAACAAATGCGATCATCATTCTTATTATTACCCATTCTCCCTCCTCCTTAGTGAGTCCCATATGGGATAGAGACTGTCTTTGGTCCACTTGTATTGTACCTGCCCCTGTGCTTGGCACATAGTAAGTGCTTAACAAATGCCACGGTTATTATTCTTAGGTGAAATGCCCTTTGAGACATAGAGGATGGGTGGGAGGATGTTGGGAGGGCCAACAAGAGTCCTAGCTGATTGGCTAAGGACCCTCCTATGGAGAACAGCGGCGAGCCAGAGGGGACCTTAGATTGGAGATGGAGGAGATAGATGGAGTTCAGAAAAATGCCCCTTTGTCCAGGTCACAGGAAATCTGCCCTCATTCTTTTTATTTCCTTATTAAACTAGCCTCTAAAGTGAAGAACGGAGGTCCAGTCAAGTGAAACACCAGTTGCCCCAGAAAACGAAGTGGAGGGGAAAGCAACACAGTTATCCCCCCACCTTCACCCTTCTCCCCAACCCCGCCATTTATTTCCCTGTACACCTCCAAATTTTAGACATTGTTGAGTCAATCGATCAATCAATCATACTTATTGAACACTTACTGTGTGCAGAGCACTGTACTAAGCACTTGGGAATGAATGAATGAATGAATGAATTTCACAACTGAACTAACTGAGGCCCAGAGAAGTACATTATAAGTACTTATAAGCACATTATAAGTACATTATAAAAGAGTTGCCCTGGGTGCTGGTTATCTTTAAGCTCGGCCTCGTCAGCCTGTCAGTGATACAACCTGGTGATAATTGAGGAGATGGGGTGCAGGAGGTGTGACATAGTGGAGTGAGGACAGACGCTGATTGATGTTGATACCGATATTTTGATTTCTCTCGAGTCACGCAGTAGGAACACCTCGTCTTGTCTTATGCTGTTGAGTCGTCTCCAGCCCATAGCAATAATAATACTAATGATGGCATTTGTTAAGCGTTTACTATGTGCAGAGCACTGTTCTAAGCGCTGGGGATGATACAAGGTGATCAGGTTTTCCCACGTGGGGCTCACAGTCTTCATCCTCATTTTACAGATGAGGGAACTGAGGTCCAGAAAATAATAATAATAATGATGGCATTTGTTAAGCGCTTACTATGTGCAGAGCACTGTTCTAAGCACTGGGGATGATACAAGGTGATCAAGTTGTCCCATGTGGGGCTCACATCCCCATTTTACAGATGAGGTAACTGAGGAACAGAGAAGCCCAAAGTCAGACAGCAGACAACTGGCGGAGTGGGGATGAGAACCCATGACCTCTGGCTCCCAAGCCCTTGTTCTTTCCACTGAGCCACGCTGCTTCTCTGATGCCATGGACACATCTCTCCCCGAGTGCCCTACCTCCACCTTGTCGTTTTAGTAGTGTATCCATAGTTTTCTTAGTAAAAATACGGAAGTGGTTTCCATTGTCTCCTTCTGCGCAGTAAACCTGGGTCTTCGCCCTCGACTCCCTTCCGTGCCGCTGCTGCCCAACACAGCTGGATTTTGACTTGCAGCCTTTTACTCACTAGCCACTGGCCAAGCTAGGAATGGAATGGGTAGGCCTCTGCTTGACTCTCCCTCCCATTCTGTCTCCCCCTTCAAGACTGTGAGCCCATTGTTGGGTAGGGACCATCTCTATATGTTGCTGATTTGTACATCCCAAGCGCTTACTACAGTGCTCTGCACACAGTAAGTGCTCAACAAATACGATTGATTGAATGAATGAATAGTCGAGACTGGTTAAGTACTGGAAACTCTCTAGGTGTGACCCTGAGAGATAGGAACATATAACAATAATAAGTATAATAAGGATGGTATTTGTTAAGCATTTACTTTGTCCTAAGGGCTAGGGTCGATAGAAAAGATAATCAGACCAGAAACAGTCTCTGTCCCAGATGGCAGTCAGAATCTAAGAGGGAGGGAGAACAGGTATTGGAGAAATCCCCAATTTTTCAGATGAGGAAACTGAGGCCTAGAGAAGTTACGCGATTTGTCTTGGGTCCCACAGCAGGCAAGAGGCAGAACTGGAACTAGAACCCACATTTCCTGACTCTCGCTCCTGTGCTCTCAACTCCAATGGGCACTGGACTGGTTTTGTTGCTCCAAGTAGTGGTGGGTAACTTGCCATTTTGGGTGGTGAAAGTGTGAAAAAACTTCCTCTAGTATTGAAGAGGGTCTCATTGGCTTGAGGTCTCTCTGCTGCCAGGACAAGAGAGCAAGCTCTTTGTGGGAAGGGAATGTGTCTGTTTATTGTTGTATTGTACTCTCCCAAGTACTTAATACAGTGCTCGGCACACAGTCCCCCTTCTAAACTGTGAACTCACTGTTGGGTAGGGATTGTCTCTATATGTTGCCAACTTGTACTTCCCAAACGCTTAGTACAGTGCTCTGCACACAGTAAGCGCTCAATAAATACGATTGAATGAATATAGGCTCAATAAAAATGATTGAATGAATAAATACATGATCTACACCCACTGGCCTCCAATAGCAGTTCCTGGGGCTGACTTTCCATTTTCAGCCCTAAATCGTACGCCTGCTGTTGATATGAGACCCTGGTTAACTTTTCTGCAACCAGCGACAATTGAAATCCTTAACAATTCTTCTCGGAACCATCTTTTAGGAAGACTAAGTGTAGCAGGTGAAGCGGAAAGGCCACTTGCCCTCTGCTTCTCCTTTTCTTCTGATTCATCAAAGCCCCAGGCTGGGGGATGTGTATTAATCCGTTCTTCACTTTCAAATGATCCATCCTTCAATTGTCTGTATTAGTAGTTGTAGTAGGAGTAGTAATAGTGATAGTAGTAACAGTAATAGTAATACTATTGAGTACTATTGAGTAGTAGTTGAGAAGCAGTGTGACTTAGTGGATAGACCATGTGTCTGGGAGTTAAAAGGACCTGGGTTCTAATCCCAGCTCCACCATTTATCTGCTGTGTGACCTTGGGCAAGTCACTTTACTTCTCTGGGCCTCAGTTACTTCAGGTGTGAAATTCATTCAGTCGTATTTATTGAGCGCTTACTGTGCGCAGAGCACTGTACTAAGCGCTTGAGAAGTACAAATCGGCAACATATAGAGAGGGCCCCCACCCAATAACAGGCTCACGGTCTAGAAGTGAAATGGGGACTGAGACCACGAGTCCCACGTGGGACGGGGACTGTGTCTAAACTGCTTTGCTTGTATCCGCACAAGCATTTAGTATAGTGTCTGGCACAGAGTAAGCACTTAACAAATACCACAATAATAATAATGCTTGTCATCTCCAATTTTAATCAAAGACTAAAGGGCCTTTGGCTAGGACAGTAAAACATGAACTCCACTGGTTTCCGACCTTAGGACAGCCTGGGGTTTTTTATGGATTTATTAAGGTATTTATTAATTGCTAAGTATCAAGCATTGTCTTAAACATTGGGGTAGATATGAATTAACCAGGTCGGACACAGTCCCTGTTCCACATGAGGTTCACAGTCGAAGCAGGGGGAAGAACAGGTACTGAATTCCCATTTTACAGCTGAGGAAACTGAGGCACAGAGAATCAATCAATCAAATGTATTTATTGAGCGCTATACTCAGCACTTGGGAGACTACAATGCAACAGAATAAGCAGACAAATTCCCTGCCCATAATGATCTTACAATCTAGAGAAGTTAAGTGACTTACCCAAGGTCATACAGCAGACTACTGGGAGAACTGGGATTAGAACCCAGGTCCTCTAGATTGTTTTTTCCACTATGCCATGCTGATTTTTGCTTTGTTTTGTTTTAATGGCATTTAGGCACTTGCCCTGTGCCAGGCACTGTACTAAGCACTGGGATAGGACAGGGTAATCAGGTTGGTTACAGTCCCTGTCCCAGAATGAGCTCACAGTCTTAATTTCCATTTTACAGATTAGATACCTGAGGTACAGAGAAGTTAAGTGACATTCCCTAAGTCTCACAACAGGTAAGTGGTGGAGCTGGATTAGAACTCAGATCCTCTGTCTCACAGACCTGGACTCTTTCCACTAGGCTACACGACTTCCCTGTCCTGTTGGACACCCGGTCTCCACTGGCATCACGCTTCAACCGCTCATTCCATCTTTATTTGGTACGAGCTCCCCAGAGGACAGGAACTGTGTCCATTTCCCCCTCTGTATTCTCTCACAGTGCTAAGTACAGTGCTCTGCACACAGGAAGCACTTGATCAATACCTTTATTACAATTCAGTTTGCTTGGACTTTTTTAATCAGTTCTGTCTCATTCTAGCCCCTTTGCAAGCCTCATTTCTTTCTGCAAAGGGATACCATCAATCTCTGGGGTCTGGGGGGTTTATGAAAGACCATCCCCATAATAATAATAATAATGATGGCATTTGTTAAGCGCTTACTATGTGCAAAGCACTGTTATAAGCGCTGGGGAGGGGAAACAAGGTAATGAGGTTGTCCCATGTGGGGCTCACAGTCTTAATCTCCATTTTACAGGTGAGGTAACTGAGGCTCAGAGAAGTTAAGTGACTTACCCAAGGTCACACAGCAGACATGTGGCGGAACCGGGATTCGAACCTATGATCTCTGACTCCAAAGCCCGGGCTCTTTCCACTGAGCCACGCTGCTTCCCCATCTTCCATGGACATGGCTGCCTGCCTTTCATGGCTCCAGAGCATATTTCCTAGCCCATCTCCATGCAGATATTATGGAATATTGGAGATGAACTATCACACCAAATGCTCCTCAGCACGGCCTATGCACAGACAAAAGCTTTCTCTCTGGGAAATAAATATGCAATGTTTGCGCTAATGTCCTAAACCAGCACTGAATATTCTTAAATTCTAGTATGACAGGAAAACAATATCCTCCTTGTTTCCCGAGTTCTCGTGGTTTTGTTTCTCCCAGGCTGGCAGGCTAAGAGTGTTGATTAAACAACCAGAAGAATATCATCGGGTCAGGATAGTGTTGACTGTGAGCCCACTGTTGGGTAGGGACTGTCTCTATATGTTGCCAACTTGTACTTCCCAAGCGCTTAGTACAGTGCTCTGCACACAGTAAGTGCTCAATAAATATGATTGATTGATTGTTGACTGCAGCACTTTCACCTAGTTGTCAGAGTAGCTTGTGGCCTGGGATTTAAGGCTATGGTTTCCCAAATGGCTTTTTTTGGTTTATGTTGGAGAGTACAGCCAAGACTGTTGGCTTTTCTACACTGACTTTTGTACCTGCTAATTGCAGAGAAGCAGCGTGGCTCAGTGGGAAAAGCCTGGGCTTTAGAGCCAGAGGTCATGGGTTCAAATCCCGGCTCCACCACGTCTTGGGCAAGTCACTTAACTTCTCTGAGCCTCAGTTACCTCATCTGTAAAATGGGGATTAAGATTGTGAGTCCCACGTGGGACAACCTGATCACCTTATATCCTCCCCATACTCCTCTACTTAGTACAGTGCTTTGCACATGGTAAGCGCTTAACAAATGCCATTATTATTATCCTACCTGATATTTTTCCCCCAAGCACAATAGTCTCAAAATAGGCATAATAGCAGTTGGGTGCTTTTTACCAAATCCTATTTGTGGTGGGTGAGTAGGAAAGAATGTCGACTGTGCCCCCGGAGCCAGTCCAGAGGAGGGCAGAGGCTTGGAAAAAATGTGTGTGGGCCAGTAAACATTTTGTTTTTATTTGCATCCCTGCTTTAATATTAACCCACTTCGAAAGGCAGGAGAAGATTGAAGGATGAATGTTAACAGTATGGGATAATAATAATAATAATAGTATTTATTAAATGCTTACTATGTGCAAAGCACTGTTCTAAGCGCCGGGGAGCTTACAAGGTGATGAGGTTGTCCCACAGGGGGCTCACAGTCTTAATCCCCATTGTACAGATGAGGGAACTGAGGCACAGAGAAGTGAAGTGATTTGCCCAAGGTCACACAGCTGACAAGTGGTGGAGCTGGGATTCAAACCCATGACCTCTGACTCCAAAGCCTGTGCTCTTTCCACTGAGCCACGCTGCTTCTCTCAAGGAAAACTCAAGGGATAACTCAAGGAAATCAATCTCAATCAATCAATCAGTTGTGTTTATTGAGCATTGACTGTGTGCATAGCACTGCACTAAGCACCTGGAAGAGTGCATAACACCAAAGTTGGGAGGCATTTTCCCTGCCCACCAAGAGCTTACAATAGCTTGAGGGGGTTTGGTTGCTGGGATCTCAGACTTCCCTCTTGTGCCTCTGGCCTGGAATGCCCTTTGTCCTCAAGTCTGACAGATAATAATAATAATAATGATGATGATGATGATGGCATTTGTTAAGCGCTTACTATGTGCCAAGCACTGTTCTAAGCACTGGGGGGGATACAAGGTGATCAGGTTGTCCCACATGGGACTAACAGTCTTCATCCCCATTTTATAGATGAGGGAACTGAGGCCCAGAGAAGTTAAGCGACATGCCCAAAGTCACACAGCAGACAAGTGGCGGAGCCGGGATTAGAACCCATGACCTCTGACTCCCAAGATGATTACTCTCTCCCACTTCAAATCCGTACTGAAGGCCCATCTCCTCCAAGAGGCCTTCCCAGCTTAAGCCCTACTTTTCGTCATCTCCCACTCCCTTCCGTGTCACCCTGACTTTTTCATTCATTCAATCATATTTATTGAGCGCTTACTGCGTGCAAAGCACTGTACTAAGTGCTTGGGAAGTACAAGTTGGCAACATATAGAGACGGTCCCTACCCAACAGTGGGCTTACTCCCTTCGCTCTTCCCCCACCTCCCAGCCCCACAGCACATATGCATATATCTGTAATTGTATTTATTTCTATTGGTGTCTGATTCCCCATCTCTAGACTGTGAGCTCATTGTGGGCAGGGAATGTCACTTTATTGTTCTATTGTACTTTCCCAAGTGCTTAGTATGGTGACCTGCACACAGTAAGTGCTTAATAAATACAATTGAATGAATGAATGAATGAATGAATGAATGAATGAACAGATCATGGTCCCAAGAGGAGTCCCCTGCGTATTTAATAATAATAATAATAATGGCATTTATTAAGCACTGTTCTAAGCGCTGAGGAGGTTACAAGGTGATCAGGTTGTCCCACATGGGGCTCACAGTATTAATCCCCATTTTCCAGACGAGGGAACTGAGGCCCAGAGAAGTTAAGTGACTTGCCCAAAGTCACACAGCTGACAATTGGCAGAACCGTGATTTGAACCCATGACCTCTGACTCCAAAGCCCAGGCTCTTTAATAATAATAATAATGGCATTTGTTAAGCGCTTACTATGTGCAAAGCACTGTTCTAAGCGCTGGAGGGATACAAGGTGATCAGGTTGTCCCACGGGGGGCTCACAGTCTTAATCCCCATTTTACAGATGAGGGAACTGAGGCCCAGAGAAGTGAAGTGACTTGCCCCAAGTCACACAGCTGACAATTGGCAGAGCCGGGATTTGAACCCATGACCTCTGACTCCAAAGCCCGGGCTCTTTCCACTGAGCCACGCTGCTTCTCTGTATTTAAGTACAGCAGACATTACCTGGTCTTCACCCAACTTTGGTTCTCCTTCCACCCCATCTCCACCCATCCCCAGCGCTTAGTAAAGCTCCTGTCACATAATAGGTACTTACCAAATGCCGTAATTAATATTATTGTTCTGGTTATTATTATCTCTCTGATCCTCACTGGTTTCCTTCTGCCTGTCTCTGGGGTTCTTGCTTCACTCTCTGCATTTTGCCACCTCTGACATCCCTTTCACCCTCAAACTCCTTCCACCTTGCTCTTCCTGACCTCCCCGCTTACCTCCGTCCAACCTTCCCATACCCATCCTTCTTTTGGCTTTCCTCTCCCCGTCCCCTTTCCCCTCCTACCCCTCTCCTGCCAGGACCTGTTTCTAAATGTAGTTGCCTCCCTAGATCAGAAACCCCTTTGGGAATCTGCTCAGGGCTCTCTTCTACACCCTGAAAATCTGACGCTTAGTACAGTGCTCTGCACACAGTAAGCGCTCAATAAATACGATTGATGATGACGCATGCGAGCTTTCTCCAAGGGCTAGGCATTGGAGATTGCTCAACCACTGCCCAAGTTGGGTGGAGGGGGGAATAGGTGGAGATCCTCTAGACTGTAAGGTCCTTGTGGCTATGTTGTACTCACCCAAGCCCTTAGTACAGTGCTCTGCACACAGTAAGCGCTCAATAAATACGAATGAATGAATGAATGAATGAATGAATGAATGAATATGATTGATTGATCGATTGATTAGCTGTAGTGCTAAGGATGTGCCTCATGGCAGGCATCAGGACGGGTGGATAAAGCACGGACTTAGGAGTCAGAAGGACCTGGGTTCTAATCCCGGCTCCTCCACGTGTCTGCTGTGTGACCCTGGGCAAGCCACTTCACTTCTCTGGGCCTCAGTGACCTCATTTATAAAATGGAGATTAAAACCGTAGCCCCATGTGAGATGAGGACTGTGTCCAGCCTGATTACTTTATAATAATAATAATGATGGCTTTTGTTAAGCACTTACTATGTGCCAGGTACTGTTCTAAGCACTGGGTGGGGGGGGGGGGGGATACAAGGTGATCAGGTTGTCCCACGGGGGGCTCACAGTCTTAATCCCCATTTTACAGATGAGGTAACTGAGGCCCAGAGAAGTGAAATGACTTGCCCAAAGTCACGCAGCTGACAAGTGGCGGAGCTGGGATTAAAACCCATGACCTGTGACTCCCAAGCCCCTGCTCTTTCCACTGAGCCAGGCTGCTTCTCTATGTACCCCAACGCTTAGAACAGTGCTTGGCACTTAGTACGCGCTTAACAAATATTATTAAAAAAAGGTCATTCCCCTGGGGTGCCTCAGTAGAGATTTGCTGATTTGACACTGAGCAACACTTCCTTCAGCACCAGGCATTCATTTACTGATTCATTCAATCATATTTATTGAGTGCTTACTGTGTGCAGAGCACTGTACTAAGCGCTTGGGAAGTACAAGTTGGCAACATTTAGAGACGGTCCCTACCCAACAGCAGGCTCACAGTCTAGAGAAGCAGCGTGGCTCAGTGGAAAGAGCATGGGCTTGGGAGTCAGAGGTCATGGGTTCAAATCCCGGCTTCACCAGTTGTCAGCTTTGTGACCTTGGGCAAGTCAGTTAACTTCTCTGTGCCTCAGTTACCTCATCTGTAAAATGGGGATTAAGACTATGAGCCCCACGTGGGACAACCTGATCACCTTGTATCCTCCCCAGTGCTTAGAACAGTACTTTGCACATAGTAAGTGCTTAATAAATGCCATCGTCTTCAGGCTTTCATTTCTGCCAGTCGTGTTCCATGCTGGGCATGCAGTGCCACCAACAAATAGGTGGGCAAGGGGGCCACACACAGTAAGCGCTCAATAAACATAACTGAATGAATGAATTGGGAAGCAGCATCGTCTAGTGGGAAGACCATGGGTCAGAGGATGTGGGTTCTAATCCCGGTTCTGCCACGTGTCTGCTGTGTGACCTTGGACAAGTCACTTCACTTCTCTGTGCTTCAGTTTCCTTATCTGTAAAATGAGGATTGAGAGTGTGAGCCCTGTTTGGCACAGGGATTGTGTCCAAACCGATTTGCTTGTATCCATCCAAGCACTTAGTACAGTGCCTGGCACATAGTAAATGTTTAATAGGTACCATAACTGTAATTATTAAGCGCCTAGTACAGTGCTCTGCGCACAGTAAGCACTCAATAAATACGACTGAATGATTAAATATGAGTGATTGATTGAGCCCACTGTTGGGTAGGGATTT
This sequence comes from Tachyglossus aculeatus, assembly GCF_015852505.1. Lineage (NCBI taxonomy): Eukaryota > Metazoa > Chordata > Mammalia > Monotremata > Tachyglossidae > Tachyglossus > Tachyglossus aculeatus. Next base: position 48,276,556 of record NC_052069.1, on the reverse strand, counting down.
TCTCTGTCTGTTGCCAAATTGTACTTTCCAAGTGCTTAGTACAGTGCTCTGCGCAGAGTAAGCATTCAATAAATACGATTGAATGAATGAATGAATAAGTGCGTAATGTGTCGTTGCTGGGCCGTAGAGCCTCAGTCTGACAGAGGGTTGCCTTGGTAGCATGCAATCAGTCAATCGTATTTATTGAATGCTTATTGTGTGCAAAACGCTGTACTAAGCACTATAGTAAACGCTTAACAAATACCATCATTATTATTATTAGAGTCTAAGAGGGGTGGTAGACAAGTTCCCTGCCCACAGCATGCTTAAAATCTAAAGTCTTTGCCTATTTGTCAGCCAGTTATTTTTCAGGATTCCTGCTGGGTCTGTCCATCTCACAGAATGCCGAAGGAGGCTAGTCATTCATTCATTCAATCATATTTATTGAGCGCTTACTGTGTGCAGAGCACTGTACTAAGTGCTTGGGAAGTACAATTTGGCAACAGAGACGATAATAATGGCATTTATTAAGCACTTACTATGTGCAGAGCACTGTTCTAAGCGCTGGGGAGATTATAAGGTGATAAGGTTGCCCCACAGGGGGCTCACAATCCTACGAGGTGATCAGGTTGTCCTATGGGGGGCTCAAAGTCTTAATCCCCATTTTACAGATGAGGTAACTGAGGCCCAGAGAAGGTAAGTGACTTGCCCAAAGTCACACAGCTAACAATTGGCGGAGCTGGGATTTGAACCCGTGACCTCTGACTCCAAGGCCCGGGCTCTTTCCACTGAGCCACGCTGCTTCTCAGCCCCCCATGGGACAACCTGATCACCTTGCATCTCCCCCAGTGCTTAGAACAGTGCTTTGCACATAGTAAGCACTTAATAAATGCTATTATTATTATTATTATTATTAATACAATATAAGAACAAACTGACACAATCCCTGCCCACAATGAGTTTACAGTCTAGAAGGGGAGACAGACATTAGTATAAATAAATAAATTACAACTAAGTACACAAGTGCTGTGGGGCTAGGTGGGCGGGGAGGAAGTCAGGGTGAGGCAGAAGGGAGTGGGAGAAGAGGAAAGAGGGGCTGAGTCAAGGAAATCCCAAATGGGGATTAAAACTGTGAGCTCCATGTGGGACTTGTATATATCTATCCTATTTATTTTATTTTGTTAGTATGTTTGGTTTTGTTCTCTGTCTCCCCCTTTTAGACTGTGAGCCCACTGTTGGGTAGGGACTGTCTCTATATGTTGCCAATTTGTACTTCCCAAGTGCTTAGTACAGTGCTCTGCACATAGTAAGCGCTCAATAAATACGATTGATGATGATGATGATGATGACAGTCGGGACTATGCCCAACCTGATTAGTTTGTATCTATCCCAACGCTTAGAACGGTACTTGACACACAGTAGATGCTAAACAAATACTTTCATTATTATCATTATTATTATTAACTCTCTTCCCTTCTCCACACTAAGGTGGCTTAAAGAGTCCAGAGAGCACCAGCAGAGAGATTATTCATTCAATCGTATTTATTGAGCGCTTACTGTGTGCAGAGCACTGGACTCAGCGCTCGGGAAGCACAAGTTGGCAACATATAGAGACGGCCCCTACCCAACAACGGGCTCACAGTCTAGAGGGGGAGACAGACAACAAAACAAAACATATCAACAAAATAAAATAAATAGAATAATAATGATGGCATTTGTTAAGCGCTTACTATGTGCAAAGCACTGTTCTAAGCACTGGGCGGATACAATGTGATCACGTTGTCCCACGGGGGGCTCACAGTTTTAATCCCCATTTTTACAGATGAGGTAACTGAGGCTCAGAGAAGTGAAGTGACTTGCCCAAGGTCACACAGCAGACTTGTGGTGGAGCTGGGATTCGAACCCATGACCTCTGACTCCAAAGCCCAGGCTCCTTCTGCTGAGCCACACTGCTTCTCTAATAGAATAGTAAATATGTACAAGTTCAGAAGTGGTATTAACGCTTCGGAGGCTCCTCTAAATGCCATTAGCTCCTCTAATGCCAACCTACTCACTATGCCTCAATCTCGTCTATCTCACCACCAACCGCTCGCCCACATACTACCTCTGGCTTGAAACGCACAGGCTTGGGAGTCAGAGGTCATGGGTTCTAATCCCGGCTCCCCCACCTGTCTGCTGTGTGATCTTGGGCAAGTCACTTAACTTCTCTGAGCCTCAGTTACCTCATCTGTAAAATGGGGATTAAGATTGTGAGCCTCACGTGGGACAACGTGATCACCTTGTAACCCTCACCCCCCAGTGCTTAGAACAGTACTTTGCACATAGTAAGCGCTTAACAAATGCCATCACTATTATTATTACTATATCATACAATCACTTTCTCCACCTTCAAAGCCTTATTGAAGGCACATTCCTTTGGACTGTAAACTAACTGTAGGACAGGAACGTGGCTTAGTGGAAAGAGCCTGGGCATGAGAGTCAGAGGTTATGGGTTCTAATCCCAGCTTTGCCACTTGTCTGCTGTGTGACTTTGGGCAAGTCACTTCACTTCTCTGTGTGTCAGGTACCTCGTCTGTAAAATGGGGATTAAGACTGTGAGCCCCATGTGGACAACTTGATTACCTTGTATCTCCCCCAGAGCCTAGAACAGTGCTTGGTGCATAATAAGTAACAAATACCATCATCATTATTATTATTATTATCATCATTATTACTCTCCCAAGTGCTTGGTACCCGCTGTTGGGTAGGGACCATCTCTATATGTTGCCAACTTGTACTTTCCAAGCACTTAGTAAAGTGCTCTGCACACAGTAAGCGTTCAATAAATACGATTGAATGAATGAATGAATAGTACAATTCTCTGCACACAGTAAGCGCTCAATAAATATGATACATACAATCTCTTCCAAGAGGCCTACCCTAAGCCCTTATTTCCTCTTCTTCCACATCCTTCAGCGTCACCCTCATACTTGGATTTGCTCCCTTTATTCATCCAGCCCCACAACACTTACGTATATATCTGTAATTTACATGTTTACATATAGACTGTAAACTCACTGTGGGAAGGGAACATATCTACCAACTCTGTTATTTTGTACTATCTCAAGCATTTGATACAGTGCTCTGCATGCAGTAAGTGCTCAATAAAAATGTTGCAATCGATGAAGGTCGCATTGTGCAACTATTCTTGAGGTTTTTTCCAGGGAGGAAGAACTTTAGAACTGATTAGATTGCTCCGTTGGTCTGCGGTGACATCATTACAGCTTATGAGTTCAATAAAATCTAATTATGGATGATGCTCACCTGTGATAGCAGCAGGGAAATAATGACCTCAGTCCTCCCTTACATACAGCATTCCAAGGTTTAAGGATTTATTACAAGCTTTTATTCTGACTCTCCTTTAATGCATACAATGGGCAGTACCCTCAGGAAGTTCTCTTGGGCAAAAAAACTGTCTTTTTCTGTTGCTCAGGATTTCCATTCATTCATTCAACCATATTTATTGAACACTTACTTTGTGCAGAGCACCGTACTAAGAGCTTGGAAAGTACAATTCAGCAACAAAGAGAGACAATCCCTGCCCACAACGGGCTCACAGTCTAGAAGGGAGAAGACAGACATCAAAGCGATGATATCTTTGGCTGACCTTTAGAACTGCCTGATAGGGAAAACAAGCAGCTTGATAAATTTAGGGCACGGCTAAATGCATTTGCTTTTTATGACAAAGTCTTCCAGGGCTTTGTAAAGTGCCTGGCACATAGTGCTTAAAAAGTACCATAATTATTATTATTATTATTTTCAGGAGCTACTGAGGATGTGCGAGCTGAAGGAAAATGCTCCTTTTTGTATTTCATATCTGATGAATGGCATTATTTAAGTTTGGCCAGTTAAGCACCAGAATGGGGTGGCTTCAGGTGGGATAGTTTGTGGACCTGCCAGCCATCTGGAAGTGAGGCTATGGTGAAAAAAAAAATCCTCAGTCTAATCAGTGTAATGTTTTTCCTCTCTGCTGGGACAGTAGCGGGATTGGGAACAAATTATATAAGGCAGGTTCGTTTCATGTCTTGAAAAAAATAGGTTGATAGGTAAGTTTGTCACAAAAACGTGTTTCCCAGAAAGGTGTTTTTGAGACATTGAAAACTGGGCTTTTGAGTCACCCTAGCAAATTTGCATCCCAAAGAGAGGAAAGGCACCTGATTCCAAAGTTAAGTGTCACCACCTGGGTTGCCTCTGGGAGTTCTGGTCGGCTTGTAAATGGCCACCAAGAAGAACAGGTGTGAGGCCATGCTATTTCCTTTCTTTTTTGTAGCAAGTTAAAGTCTGAGGAGGGTAGGGGGGGATGTGAGTTCTGCTTCTTTTCTGTTTGCAACTCTCTCCATTAGATCTGCCTCCAGAGCAGGTTTGAGATGAGAAGGCACTGAGATTGCTAAATTGAGAGCAGAAAGACCATGATTGTAAAGGTAAGTGTTCTTTAAAGCTTGTGGCTCCCTCCACCCCACTTCTCTGCTGTCTTTCCATTCCTCTCTGATTTCCTTTCCCTTTTGGGGTTGTCTATGTGGGCTTGTCCCATCTGCATGAAGCCTGGGGCTTTTTTGCTAGGGGAAAAATAAGCTCAATAACATACTTTATATGGTTTTATTAAGGTATCTTTTTTGGCTTCATACCATTGCTGAAATTGTGATGTCTCTGATTTGACTTTAGGTCCTTAGAAGTTATCTGGCTAATTCAGGCTCTTAAGGTATACTTTGGCCTCAATTGTAAGAAACATTTTTAGATGAAAATAACTTATTGAGAATCAGAAGCATTTAGAAAATGGAGAGTAAATTTTATACGGAGGGTTAGGTTATCCAGATAACTCATTACTATGGCCCTGACTTTATGTATGGAGGAGTGAAGTTAGCCCTGTGTACTGCAAATATGTATGTCTGAGAGAGGTGCTTATGTAGTAATTTGTGTACTGAAAATGCTGTCTTTTAATTAGTTAGGGGAATTATTTGCAATTTTGTACTGTGTCTCTGATAGTTGCTGTTTCCAGAAAGTTGTGTGGTTCTGTGTTTTGTCTTTTTTGCTCTGCTTCCTTGCCCTTTGCAATTTTTTAAAAATGATATTTAAGTGTGTAAGTGTCAAGCACTGTTCTGAGCATCAGGGAAGGAACAAGTTAATCAGGTTGAATACAGTCCTGTCCCACATGGAACCTACAGTATTAATAACAGGGAGACCAGAGAAGCAATGTAGTCTAGTGGAAAAAGCAAGGGGCTGTGAGTCAGAAGATCTGAGTGCTAATCCTGGCTCTGCCAATTGTCTGCTGTGTGACTTTGGGCAAGCTACTTAGCTTCTTTGTTCCTCAGTTACCTCATCTGTAAAATGGGGATTAAAACTGTTCGCCCCATGGGGGACATGGGTTGTCCTGTAGACTGTAAGCTCGTAAAGGGCAGGGAATGTCTGTTTATAGTGTTGTAATAATAATAAAAATGGTATTTAAGTGTTTACTATGTGCAAAGCATGGTTCTAAGTGCTGGGGAGGTTACAAAGTGATCAGGCTGTATCACAGTGGGGCTCACAGTTTTAATCCCCATTTTACAGATGAGGTAACTGAGGCACAGAAAAGTTAAGTGACTTGCCCAAAGTCACACAACTGACAGTTGGCGGACCCGGGATTTGAACCCATGACCTCTGACTCCAAAGCCCATGCTCTTTCCACTGAGCTGCGCTGCTTCTTGTATTCAAGTTGTACTCTTCCAAGGACTTAGTGCAGTGTACTGCACACACAAAATGCTGACTAGCTTGTATCTACCCTGGTGCTTAGTACAGTGCCTGGCACAGTGAGTGCTTAATAAATACCATAACAAAACAAAAAAGATATTGAATCCCCATTTTGCTGTTAAGGAAACTGAGGCAGAGAAGCTGTCTTCCCTCACTAGACTATAAAATTTGTGTGCAACCAATCTGCCTACCAACACTGTACTCTCTCAGGTATAGTATAGTGTAATGGATAGATCTCAGGCCTGGGAGCCAAAGGTCATGGGTTCTAATCCCGGCTCTGCCACTTGTCTGCTGTGTGACATTGGCAAAATCATTTCACTTCTCTGTACCTCAGAGAAGTGTAATGGGAATTAGGACCATGAACCCCACATGGGTCAGGAACTGTGTCCAACTTTAATTTGCCTGTATCCACTCCAGTGCTTAGTACAGTGCCTGTCACATAGTAAGTGCAAGTACCATCATTATTAATACAGTACAGCACACAGTAAGTACTCAAATATGATTAAGGGATTTGCCCCAGATCACAAAGCAGAAACATGATGGAGCCAGGATTAGAAGCCAGGTCCTCTGAGTCTCAGGTCTGTGCTTTAGACACTAGGCCATGCTGCTTGTTAAGCATTTACTATGTATCAAACTATTCTAAACTCAGCAGTGGATAAAAGCTAATCAGATTGGATACAGTCCCTGTCCCGTATAGGGCTCTGTCTTAATCCCCATTAAACTGCTGAGGTAACAGCCACAGTGACTCAGTGACTTGCCCAAGGTCGCCCAGCAGACAACTGACAGAGCCAGGATTAGAACCCTATCAACCTCTGAATCAAGTAAAAACTCCTCACCCTGGGCTTCAAGGCTGTCCATCCCCTCGCACCTTCCTCCCTCACCTCCCTTCTCTCCTTCTCCAGCCCAGCCTGCACCCTCTGCTCCTCTGCCACCGCTAACCTCCTCACTGTACCTCATTCTCACCTGTCCCGCCATTGACCCCTGGCCTGGAATGCCCTCCCTCCCTCCCCACATCCGCCAAGCTAGCTCTCTTCCTCCCTTCAAAGCCCTACTGAGGGCTCACCTCTTCCAGGAGGCCTTCCCAGACTGAACCCCCTTTTTCCTCTCCTCCTCCCCACCCCCCACCCTACCTCCTTCCCCTCCCCACAGCACTTGTGTATATATATTTGTACATATTTATTATTCTATTTATTTTACTTGTTCATATTTACTATTCTATTTATTTTGTTAATGATGTGCATATAGCTTTAATTCTATCTGTTCTGACGACTTTGACACCTGTCTACATGTTTTGTTTTGATGTCTGTCTCCCCCTTCTAGACTGGGAGCCTGTTGTTGGGTAGGGACTGGCTCTATATGTTGCCGACTTATACTTCCCTAGCGCTTAGTTCAGTACTCTGTACGCAGTAAGTGCTCAATAAATATGATTGAATGAATGAATGAACCCAGGTCCTCTGGTTCCCAGGTCCGTGCCCTATCCACTAAACCACCCTGCAATTATGCAATTAGGACAATAGATCCTGAGTAGGTGGTTTGACACATGCATGTATTTTTCCCATCAGTGGAGATCATTTTTGAATATGGAGGACAACTATATATCCCCTACAGAAGCTACTGCTTTAAAGTTCTTTTCGGAGCTGGTGTTCAGTCAGTCAGTCGTATTTATTGAGCACTTACTGTGTGCAGAACACTGTACTAAGTGCTTGGGACAGTACAATATAACAGACGTGGTGTCCCCAATGAGCTCACAGTCTAAAGGGAGCTTAACCGGTGTGGAAGCATCCCAATCTGAGGGGTTTTGCCCCCTCCTCAGTCCTTCAAAGGCTGGAAGCGTGACTCAACCTGCAGCTCTTGGTGTCCCCGAAAATTCATTCATTCAGTCGTATTTACTGAGCGCTTACTGTGTGCGGAGCACTGTACTAGGCGCTTGGGAAGTACAAGTTGGCAACATATAGAGACGGTCCCTACCCAACAACGGGCTCACAGATTAGGAGGAGACAGAAAGCAAAACATGTGGACGGGTGTCAAGTCATCAGAATAAATAGAAGTAAAGCTAGACGCACTTCATTAACAAAATAAATAGAATAGTAAATATGTACAAGTAGAATGGAGTAAACCTGTACAAACATATATACAGGTGCTGTGGGGAAGGGAAGGAGGTAGGGCAGGGGGGAGGGGGAGAGGAAAGAGGGGGCTCAGTCTGGGAAGGCCTCCTGGAGGAGATGAGCTCTCAGTAGGGCTTGAAAGGGAAGAAGAGAGCTAGCTTGGTGGTTGTGCAGAGGGAGGGCATTCCAGGCCCGGGGGATGACGTGGGCCGGGGGTCGATGGCGGGACAGGTGAGAACAAGGTCCATTGAGGAGGTGAGCGGCAGCAGAGGAGCGGAGGGTGCGGGCTGGGCTGGAGAAGGAGAGAAGGGAGGTGAGGTAGGAGGGGGCGAGGGGATGGACAGCCTGGAAGCCAAGAGTGAGGAGTTTTTACCTGATGTGTAGGTTGACTGGTAGCCACTGGAGATTTTTGAAGAGGGGAGTAACATGCCCAGAGCATTTCTGCACAGAGATGATCCGGGCAGCAGCGTGAAGTATAGACTGAAGTGGGGAGAGACAGGAGGATGAGAGATGAGAGGAGGCTGATGCAGTAATCCAGTTGGGATAGGATGAGAGATTGAACCAGCAGGGTAGTGGTTTGGATGGAGAGGAAAGGGCAGATCTTGGACTAATCTTACCCCTGGCCTGGAATGCCCTCCCTCTGCCCATCTGCCAAGCTAGCTCTCTTCCTCCCTTCAAAGCCCTACTGAGAGCTCACCTCCTCCAGGATGCCTTTCCAGACTGAGCCCCCTCCTTCCTCTCCCCCTCCTTCCCCTCCCTACAGCACCTGTATATGTGTTTGTACATATTTATTACTCTATTTTACTTGTACGTATTTACTATTCTATTTATTTTGTTAATATGTTTTGTTTGTCTCCCCATTCTAGACTGTAAGCCCGCTGTTGGGTAGGGACCGTCTCTATATGTTGCCAACTTGTACTTCCCAAGTGCTTAGTACAGTACTCTGCACACAGTAAGTGCTCAATAAATACGAATGAATGAATGAAAGGAGATGTTGCAGAGGTGAGACCGACAGGTTTTGGTGACGGATTGGACGTGAGGGGTGAACGAGAGAGCAGAGTTGAAGACGACACCAAGGTTGCAGGCTTTTGAGACGGGAAGGATGGTAGTGCCGTTTACAGTGATGGGAAGGTTTGGGAGGGAAGATAAGGAGTCCAGTCTTGGACATATTGAGTTTTAGATGGCTGGCAGACATCCAGATGGAGATGTCCTGAAGGCAGGAGGAGACACGAGCACACTCATCAGGAAAATACTCGCTTCCTTGGTGGCTTGGTTGGTTGGGATTGTTGCCTGGCAGAAGAGCATGGGCTTGGAAGTTCAGAAGGTAATGAATGGGTTTTGATCCTGGCTCTACCACTTGTCTGCTGTGTGACCTTGGGCAATCACTTTGCTTCTCTGTGCCTGTTACCTCATCTGTAAAATGAGGATTGAGACTGTGAATCTCACAAGGGACAGGGACCAACCCGATTTTGCTTGTATCCACCCCAGTGCTTAGTACAGTACCTGGCACATAGTCAGCACTTAACAAATACCATTATAGAGAAGCAGCATGGCTCAGTGGAAAGAGCCTGGGCCAGGAGTCAGAGGTTGTGGGTTCTAATCCCGGCTCCGCCACTTGTCAGCTGTGTGACTGTGGGCAAGTCACTTAACTTCTCTGTGCCTGTTACCTCATCTGTGAAATGGGAATTAAGACTGTGAGCCCCACGTGGGACAACCTGATTACCCCGTATCCCTCCCCAGCGCTTAGAGCAGTGCTTGGCACATAGTAAGCTCTTAACAAATACCATCATTATTATTATTATTATTATCTGTGCACCTGGGGACTATCCATGTACTTTCTTGGGCAAATCCCTGGGAGAAGCATCATGGTCTAGTGGATAGAGCGTGGAGTTGGGAGTCAGAAAGACTTGGATTCTAATCCTGGCTCCATCACTTGTCCGCTGTGTGGCCTTGGGCAAGCTACTTAAAACTTTTCTGTGCCTCAGATCCTTCATCTGTAAAATGGAGATTAAGACTGTGAGCCCCAAGTGGGACATGAACTGTGTCCATCCTGAATTAGCTTGTATCTACCCTAATGCTTAGTACAGTGCATGACACATAGTAAGTGCTTAAATACCATTAAAAAAAAAAACAGGTGGACCGTCTGTATCTTCTAGGTGCCTTCTGCGTTGTCAGGGAGGATGACTGAACTCTCAATATTATTGACTTGATTTTATTCTCTTCTCCCCTCTTTCCTCTCTGCTTTCTCCTCTAGTAACTCACTTCAGCTATGGTTCTCACTTGTTCTCACTGACACCCGGCCCCCCAACAAAAACACACACATTCACTCTTTCCCCACCCCATCCAATATGTTGCTTTCACTTTCCACCCTGCTGCCTTGCCTTTAACTTTTCCCCTCTGCCCCAGTTCAACTGCTTCCACTAGCTGAGTCGTTTTTGGCACTCCTTCAGCTAGAAGTCTGCTCAGTGGCTTCTAATGAGTTCTAACCAGCTGGCCCCTGTCAGAGTTCTGTGGCTTAATCATTTGATTTCAACCCCGGGCTTTAGAGAAAACCAGTCCCGTTGTAATCCCTTTCTTTACTTAACTAGTTCAGCTTCCCAGACTTGGCTCTGCTTTGATTTATTGTTTCCTCCCTATCTGCAATGAGGCCTAGTGCCTCTGCTGTCCTCCCACTTCTGCAGTTCAGCCTCGCTTTGACAGGTCACTCCATGAAGATACAGGAGCATTGCTATAGTAATAATAATAATGATAATAATGATGGCATTTAAGTGCTTACTCTGTGCCAGGCACTATACTAAGCGGCTCAGTGGAAAGAGCCCCGGCTTTGGAGTCAGAGGTCATGGGTTCAAATACCACTCCAGCTATGTGACTTCGGGCAAGTCACTTAACTTCTCTGTGCCTCAGTTACCTCATCTGTAAAATGGGAATTGACTGTGAGCCCCCCATGGGACAACCTGATCACCTTGTAACCTCCCCAGCGCTTAGAACAGTGCTTTGCACATAGTAAGCGCTTAATAAATGCCATCAGGATTATTATTACAAGCAAATTGAGTTGGATACAGTCCTTGTCCCATGTGGGGCTCACAGTCTCAATTCCCATTTTGCAGATGAGGCAACTGAGGCACAAAGAAGAGAAGTGATTTGCCTAAGGTCACATAGCAGTCAAGTGGTGGAGCTGGGATTAGAACCCATGACTTTCTGACTCCCAAGTCTGTGCTCTATTATCATTGTGATGGTATTTGTTAAGCACTTACTATGTGCCAAGCACTGTTCTAAGCGCTGGGGAGGATACAAGGTAATAATAATAATGATGATGGTACTTGTTAAGCGCTTACTATGTGTAAAGCACTGTTCTAAGCGCTTGAGGGGGATACAAGGTAATCAGGTTGTCCCACGTGGGGCTCACGGTCTTAATCCCCATTTAACAGATGAGGGAACTGAGGCACAGAGAAGCTAAGTGACCTGTCCAAAGTCACACAGCTGACAAATGGCAGAACCGGGATTAGAACCCATGACCTCTGATTCCTAAGCCCATGATCAACCCACTGTGCCATGCAGCTTCTCAATACGGTAAACATGTTAAAATGTTTCTGCATATGTATGTTTGCATTAGTCATTCAACTACTTCATTCCCAAATAGCACATTCTTATCTTTCCTCCCGAAATCCCTATTTGTAAGTAATTTTCAGTCCTTCCTGTTGGACTAAAAGCCCTTTGAGGTTCACTGTCCCCAGAGTTTATTATCCAGCTTAGCATGGTGTAGTGGATAGAACACGGGCCTAGGACTCAGAAGGTTATGGGTTCTAATCCCAGCTACACCACTGTTCTGCTGTGTGACCGTGGGCAAGTCACTTCACTTCTCTGGGACTCTGTAAAATGGGGACTGAGACTGTGAGCCCTACGTGGGACTGTGTTCAACCTCATTTGCTTGTATCCACCCCAGCTCTTCATACAGTGGCAGGCACAGAGTGACTGCTTAACAAATACCATTATTCTATAACCACCCCAAGGCTTAGCACAGTGATTGGCACATTGTGCTTAAGAATATTACTACTAGTATTATGTATGTGGTGTGGCCTAGTAGAAACAGTGAATGTAGGTTCTAATCCTGGCTCTGAGACTCATCTGCTGTTTAACCTTGGGCAAACCAACCCTTTTGTGCCTCATTTTCCCCATCTGTAAAATGGGAATTTGATATTGACTTCCTCCCCCCCACCCCACCCCCATACACATAAACACCTTCTTAGACTATGAACCTCACTTGGAGGCTCACTTGGAGAAGCAGCGTGGCTCAGTGGAAAAGAGCCCGGGCTTTGGAGTCAGAGGTGATGCGTTCAAATCCCGGCCCTACCAATTGTCAGCTGGGTGACTTTGGGCAAGTCACTTCACTTCTGGGCCTCAGTTACCTCATCTGTCAAATGGGGATGAAGACTGTGAGCCCCACGTGGGACAACCTAATTACCTTGTATCCACCCCAGCGCTTAGAACAGTGCTTTGCACATAGTGCTTAATAAATGCCATTATTATTAATTATTATTACTTAGGATAGGAACTGAGTCCAACCTGATTATCTTGATGATTTTTTCTCACAAATTTGACTTAATTGAAATCTTTTGATATGTCATGCACAGTTTATCTACCCTAATGCCTAGCACATAATGCTTAACTATTATCCTCTATTACTTCCTCCAATCTATAACTTATTTTTGCATCTTTCTCCCTGCTAGATTGTAACCCCCTTGAAGGCAGAAATTGTGTCCACTAATTCTATTGTGTTCTCCCAAGTACTCTACATTGTACTCTATCAAGTGCTTAGTACAATGCTGTGCATACTGTTAGTCCTCAAATGCAGGTGATTAATACAGTGCTTTGCACACAGTAGGTGCTCAATAAATACTATTGACATGCACACCAGAAATGTTTTAACTGCTGGCAGTGTGCCCAAGTAAGGCAGTGGGGAAAGGTGAGTAAAATGATTATTTTTTTTCTCCTCTCCCTTCCCTCCTCTCCCACTATGTAAACATGTGAAGGGAAGCTTCTTCAGGCTGAGGGGACCCTATTCTTTCGCCATACAAGTGAGAGAACAGAGTTGGTAATTATTATAATTATCACCATCCAAGATACTAACTTTTCTTATTTGACTGAGTAATTCAACAAATTTTTACAGTACAATTAGTTTAAGTGCTCTCTTTCAACACCTCAACTTAATAGAAGGGCTACTGTACTATAAAAGTTCCTGAACTCTTTACCAGCATCATCTTCATCCTAAAACCTTGAAGCCTACAGTTGACTTCTTTAGGAGGCTCAGTGAATATGCCACAATTAATCAGATAAGCACTAAATTCCCCGAAAATGTCAGCAGATGGATTTAAAAAATCCAACTCAATTGGTTTATCCTATGATTATAAGGTTATTGCTGTTATTGCATGGAAGGAAAAGTAGAAGCTCAGCACTAATGTGTCTGCACCTGTAAAAAAAAAAAAAAAAAAAGCCTAGCCAAACAGTGGGGTTTTTTTGCTTCATCTCCTACACCCAACACTAGAAGCGCTTACTATGCACCAAGCACTGTTCTAAGCACTGGAGTAGATACAAGGTAATCAGGTTGTCCCACATGGGGCTCACTGTCTTCATCCCCATTTTACAGATAACTGAGGCACAGAGAAGTTAAGTGACTTGCCCAAAGTCACACAGCAGGCAAGTGGGAGAGCTGGCATTCGAACCCACGACCTCTGACTCCCAAGCCCAGGCTCCTTCCACTAAGCCACGCGGCTTCTCAGCTTTTTTTCCTCAGCCACTTTTTGTTTCTCCCTCCCACCCCTGATATTTCATAATAATAATAATAATGATGGTATTGGTAAAGCGCTTACTTTGAGCCAAGCACTGTTCTAAGCACCGGGGTGGAGACAAGGTGATGAGGTTGTCCCACGTGGAGCTCACAGTCTTCATCCCCATTTTACAGAGGTGGTCTAGACTGTGAGCCTGTTGTTGGGTAGGGACCATCTCTATATGTTGCCGACTTGTACTTCCCAAGTGCTTAGTACAGTGCTCTGCACACAGTAAGCGCTCAATAAATATGATTGAATCAGTGAGGTACAAAAATTACAGTTCTGTTGCAAAAATTTATATCATGTATTCATGCTCCCTTGTAGATTGGGCTTACCTAAGGCAAATACTTTCTACCAGACCCAAACCTGTCAATCATTGACATTTATTGAGCCCTTACTGTATGCAGGGCACTGAACTAAACACTTGGGAGAGTACAATGCAGAAGAGTAAATAGACACTCTCCCTTGCCCACAAGCTTGTTGTGGGGCCAGGAACATGTCTACCAACTATGCTGTACTAAATTCTCCCAAGCTCTGCAGACAGAAAGGGCTTAAATACCATGGATTGATGGATTGAAATGCTTAGTACAGCGCTCTGCGCTCAGCACAATTGAATAAAGAGCTTAAAGTCTAGAGGGGGCAGGCATTAAAATATAGATATGTCCATAAATGTCGAGGGTGGAGTGAATATCAGATGCCTAGACATAGACAGGGCACGGGCTTGGGAGTCAGAGGTCATGGGTTCAAACCCCGGCTCCGCCAATTGTCAGCTGTGTGTCTTTGGGCAAGTCACTTCACTTCTCCGTGCCTGTTACCTCATCTGTAAAATGGGGATGAAGACTGTGAGCCCCTCATGGGACAACCTGATCACCTTGTAACCTCCCCAGCACTTAGAACAGTGCTTTGCACATAGTAAGCACTTAATAAATGCCATCATTATTATTATTTATTAGAGGAACCCAGGTTCTAATCCCTGATCCATCACTTGTCTTCTGGGTGACCAAGCAGCATGGCTCAATGGAAAGAGACTGGGCTTTGGAGTCAGAGGTCATGGGTTCAAATCCTGGCTCTACCAATTGTCAGCTGTGTGACTTTGGACAAGTCACTTCACTTCTCTGGGCCTCAGTTCCCTCATCTGTAAAATGGGGATTAAGACTGTGAGCCCCACGTGGGACAACCTGATCACCTTTTATCCTCCCCACCGCTTAGAACAGCGTTTGGCACATAGTAAGCACTTAACAAATGCCATCATTATTATTAAGAAGCATGGTGTAGTGGACAGAGCACGGGCCTGGCAGTGTGGCTAAGTGGAAAGAGCCCAGGCTTTGGAGTCAGAGGTCATCAGTTCAAATCCCGGCTCCGCCACTTGTCAGCTGTGTCACTTTGGACAAGTCACTTAACTTCTTTGTGCCTCAGTTCCCTCATCTGTAAAATGGGGATTAAGACTGTAAGCCCCACGTGGGACAAACCGATCACCTTGTAAACACCCCAGTGCTTAGAACAGTGCTTTGCACATAGCGCTTAGTAAATGCCATTTTAAAAAAGTCACTTCACTTCTCTATGCCTGTTACCTCATCTGTACCATGGGGATTAAGACCCTGAGCCCCATTTGGGACGGGGACTGCATCCAACCCGATTTGCTTGTATCCACACTAGCACTTAGCACAGTGTCTGACACAGAATAAGTACTTAACAAACACCATTAATAGTAATGGGGAAGAAGTAATAGCAGTAAGAAGTAATAGAGAAGTAGCGTGGCTCAGTGGAAGGAGTGCAGGTTTGGGAGTCAGAGATCATAGGTTTGAATCCTGGCTCTGCCACTTGTCAGCTGTGTGACCTTGGGCGAGCCAATTAACTTCTCTGTGCCTCAGTTACCTCATCTGTAAAATGGAGATTAAGACTGTGAGCCCCACGTGGGACAACCTGATCACCTTGTATCCCCTCAGTGCTTAGAACAGTGCTCTGCACATAGTAAGCGCCTAACAAACACCACTAGTAGTAATAGGGAACATAAGGGAACAAAAATCTCCAGTGGCTACCAATCAATCTGCGCATCAGGCAGAAACTCCTCACCCTCGGCTTCAAGGCTGTCCATCACCTCGCCCCCTCCTACCTCACCTCCCTTTTCTCCTTCTCCAGCCCAGCCCGCACCCTCCACTCCTCTGCCGCTAATCTCCTCACGGGGCCTCATTTTCGCCTGTCCCGCCATCGACCCCCGGCCCACGTCATCCCCCGGGCCTGGAATGCCCTCCCTCTGCCCATCCACCAAGCTAGCTCTCTTCCTCCCTTTAAGGCCCTACTGAGAGCTCACCTCCTCCAGGAGGCCTTCCCAGACTGAGCCCCTTCCTTCCTCTCCCCCTCATCCCCCTCTCCATCCCCCCATCTTACCTCCTTCCCTTCCCCACAGCACATGTATGTATGTTTGTACATATTTATTACTCTATTTATTTTACTTGTACATATCTATTCTATTTATTTTATTTTGTTAGTATGTTTGGTTTTGTTCTCTGTCTCCCCCTTTTAGACTGTGAGCCCACTGTTGGGTAGGGACTGTCTCTATATGTTGCCAACTTGTACTTCCCAAGCGCTTAGTACAGTGCTCTGCACACAGTAAGCGCTCAATAAATACGATTGATGATTGATTGATAAGCAGGGAAGACCTATTGGAGGAGATGTGAATTTAATGGCTGAGCAGTATGGGGTGGAGGTGTCACTGGTGGAGCAGCTCTAGATGCCAAATGTGGCATCTTGCTCCAGAACTCTCAGAATTAAGCAAAGTTGGATACTGCAACTACCTTGTGTGCCTCTGGCTCTAATGTTATCTACCCTCCCTGATGTGGTTGGTGCTATACTGAGGCCATCCTCTGAATTTGAGCCTCTCAAAAGGCACGATAGGTTTCCTGATTAGGTTTTCTATTTCCTTTTCTATCCTTGCATCATCAGACAGTGGGGCCCGCAGGGAAAGAATCAGTGACGGCATCCAGCCCGCGGTACGGGTACGGTTTGCCAGGTTTGGTACGTAACGTCCATCGAAGTGTGGTATGTAACATCCGTCATCTTCCAACTCATCACCTGTTTATGGCACTTGGTTCTGGAGCTGAGGGAGTAGCTCAAATTAAGTGGTGGGATAGAACGGTGGGGAAAACAGGAGACTGATCTCCCCCAAAGCTGCAGGAGTAGAGGCAGAGAGGGATGGCAAGTAGAAGGAGGGTCGGGGAGGGATGAAGGGGTTAAGGGAATAGCAGGACATATAAAAGAAAACCAGCTTACCTGGTGACAGGGGGCAGTGAGAAGAAATTTTCAGCCCTAAGGCCAGCAACAGCTTGGTTGTGATCGGATCCATCCCTAAGATATTTCATATCTACTGAGTGCTTAAATTGTGCAGAGCACTGTACTGAGCAGTTAGAGTGCACAATATAACACAGTTGGTAGACATAATCCCTGCCCACAACAAGCATAATATCCTATGCCTATCTGTGGCAAAAAAAAAAAAACACCTTAGGGTTTCCCTTGGAGTTGAATAAAGCCAAACCTTTGGGAAAGGTGGTGTTTTGGGGGCTTTTTAAAAATATAATTCAGTATTGACTGTACCGTGGGGAGGTAGAGGAACTCCGCCAAGCTAGCTCTCTTCCTCCCTTCAAGGCCCTACTGAGAGCTCACCTCCTCCAGGAGGCCTTCCCAGACTGAGCCCCTTCCTTTCCCCCTCATCCCCCTCTCCATCCCCCCATCTTACGTCCTTCCCTTCCCCACAGCACCTATATATATGTATATATGTTTGTACATATTTATTACTCTATTTTGCTTGTACATATCTATTCTATTTATTTTATTTTGTTAGTATGTTTGGTTTTGTTCTCTGTCTCCCCCTTTTAGACTGTGAGCCCACTGTTGGGTAGGGACTGTCTCTATATGTTGCCAACTTGTACTTCCCAAGCGCTTAGTACAGTGCTCTGCACACAGTAAGGGCTCAATAAATACGATTGTTGTACTCCCTCAAGTGTTTAGTACAGTGCTCTGCACACAAGCGCTTAATAAACACTAGAAGCAGTGTGGTCTAGTGGATAGAGCAAGGACCTGGGTTCTAATCCTGCCTCCACCACTTGTTTGCAGTGTGACCTTGGGCAAGTCACACAACTTCTCTGGGACTCAGTTCCCTCACCTGTAAAATGGAGATTAATAATGATACTGGAATTTGTTAAGCACTTAGCGCTAGGATAGATACAAGCAAATCGGATTGGACATAGTCCCTGTCCTACATGGGGATTAACACTGTAAACCCCATTTTACAGAAGAGGGAACTGACACCCAGGGAAGTTAAATAACTTGCCCAGAGTCAAAAAGGAGATAAATGGTGGAGCTGGGATTAGAACCCAAGTCCTTCTGACTCCCAAGCCTCTATTTTACCCACTAGGCCATACTGCTTCTCTGTTTTGGTTTTGTGCAGCTGAATACCCTTCTTCTGAGGAGATAGGGCACTAGAGTTCAGAAGGTTACCTGCACAATCCCACTCAGAGGTCAATAGGCGTTGTAAAGGGGCCAGAGGGGCATTTGTTTCAAAGGAATGTTTTACCCAGATGGGGGCATATTTCATTCATTCATTCAATCATATTTATTGAGCACTTACTGTGTGCAGAGCACTGTACTAAGCGCTTGGGAAGTACAAATTGGCAATATATAGAGACGGTCCCTACCCAACAGTGGGCTCACAGTCTAGAATGGGGAGACAGACAACAAAACAAAACATTAACAAAAAATAAATAGAATAAATATGTACAAATAAAATAGAGTAATAAATACATACAAACATGTATATACAGGTGCTGTGGGGAGGGGAAGGAGGTAAGGCAGGGGAGAGGGGGAGAGGGAGAGCGCCAATGCTGCAGATTTCTAAGCATTTATACATTCAGGATGGCAAACTGGTTGTCCTCTGACTTCTAAGCAAAGGCTCAGCACTAAAATGGCAGACAACTGAAGAACAGCGTGGCTTAGTGGAAACGGCACGGGCTTGGGAGTCAGAGGATGTGGGTTCTAATCCTGGCTCTGCCACTTGCCTACTTTGCGAACTTGGGCAAGTCACTTAACTTCTCTGTGCCTGTTCTCATCTGTACATCTCATCTATGTATATATGTTTATGAGCATTTATTACTCTATTTTACTTGTACATATTCTATTTATTTCATTCTGTTAATATGTTTTGTTTTGTTCTCTGTCTCCCCCTTCTAGACTGAGAGCCCCCTGTTGGGTAGGGACCGTCTCTATATGTTGCCGACTTGGACTTCCCAAGTGCTTAGTACAGTGCTCTGCACACAGCGCTCAATAACTGCGATTGAATCTGTAAAATGGGGATTATGACTGTGAGCCCCATGCGGGACAAGCAGATAAACTTGTAACTACCCCAGCGCTTAGAACAATGTTTGGCACATAGTAAGCACTTAAATACCATAATTATTAATATCATATTATTATTCAGTTTCAGAGCATGGCTTAGTGGAAAGAGCATGGGCTTGGGAGTCAGAGGTGATGGGTTTTAATCCTGACTCCGCCACTTTCATTCATTCATCAATCATATTGAGCGCTTTCTGTGTGCAGAGCACTGTACTGAGCACTTGGGAGGTACAAGTTGGCAATATATAAAGACAGTCCCTACCCAACAACGGGCTCACAGTCTAGAAGGGGGAGACAGACAACAAAACAAAACATGTGGACAAGTGTCAAGTCATCAGAAAAAATAGAAATAAAGCTAGATCAATCAATCAATCGTATTTATTGAGCACTTACTGTGTGCAGAGCACTGTACTAAGTGCTTGGGAAGTACAAGTCGGCAACACAGAGATGGTCCCTACCCAACAGTGGGCTCACAGTATAGATGCACATCATTAACAAAATAAATAGAATAGTAACCATGTGATGGCTGTGTGACTTTGGGCTAGTAACTTAACTTCTCTGTGCTTCAGTTCCCTCATCTGTAAAATGGGGATTAAGATTGTGAGCCCCACGTGGGACAACCTGACTACCTTGTATCTACCCCAGCCCTTAGAACAGTGCTTGCCCTATAGTAAGCGCTTAACAAATATCATCATTATTGTTGTTATTATTATTATCTATGCATTCAGTATTTTATTTGGAATAGCACAAAATGAAGGAACATTTTCAATGTGAGGAAAATCAATTGTATTTATTGAGCACGTACTGTGTGCAGAGCACTGTACTAAGTGCTTGGGAAGTACAAGTTGGCAACATAAAAGTTCACTGGCCTCAGGAGTCACACTACCGGATAGGTCAGCGGGTTCAAATTAGAGCAATTAGCAGGGTTGACATGAAGGTGGGCTTTCCACACTATCCTAAGGTCAGACAGGGCTCAGGGTTCTGTCTCTACGTGACTCCTTTGACCCATCTGTTGAAGACGGGAGGCTAGAGTTAGATGGGGAAAATTGTTTTGAGAAAATATAAATGGAGCCCATCAGAACATAACTATTTTATGACTCACAGAAGAGATTCTGAAGGTCCAAATGCAGAAAGGTAGAGAATCCCGGTAACACTTGCAGATTGCAAACCAGAGAATGTGTGGGTTTTTGTGGTTCCTGAGGCATGGGAGAGATGTCTATTTTAGGCCTGATCCTGGGAGCCTTATGGCCTTGGCACTGGCAAACTTACTCTGTCCCCGGGCCTGAAATAGAAGCAGCAATACTACGGGAGTGACCTGAACTGCCTATTTTTCCTGCTTCGGAAGTTTCCGTCAATCATATCTATTGAGCACTTCACTGTGTGCAGAACACTGTACTAAGCACGTGGGAGAGTACAGTATAACAGAATTGGTAGACACGTTCCCTGCCCACAATGAGTTTACAAGCTAGAGGGTAATACAGACATTAATAGAAATAAATTAGTGGCTAGAGCACGGGCTTGAGAGTCAGAGGATGTGGGTTCAAATCCCAGCTCTGCCACTTGCCTGCTGTGTGACCTTGGGCAAGCCACTTCACTTCTCTGTGTCTGTTACCTCATCTGTAAAATGGGGATTAAGACTGTGAGCCCCACGTGGGACAACCCGATTACCCTGCATCTACCCCGGTGCTTAGAACAGTGCTTGGCCCATAGCAAGCACTTAAATTTAGAGAAGCAGCGTGGCTTAGTGGAAAGAGCCCGGGCTTGGGAGTCAGAGGTCACGGATTCAAATTCGCTCTGCCACTTGTCTGCTCTGTGACCTTGGGCAAGCCACTTAACTTCTCTGTGCCTCAGTTCCCTCATCTGTAAAATGGGGATTAAGACTGTGAGCCCCACGTGGGACAATCTGATTACCTTGTATCTACCCCAGTGCTTAGAACAGTGCTTGGCACCTAGTAAGCACTTAGCAAGTACCACTATTATTATTATTAAGTGCTGTTGGCTGAGGGAGGGGATGAACAAAGTGTGTAAATCCTAGTGCAAAGGTGACACGGAAGGGAGTGGGAGTAGCGGAAATGAGGGGTTAATCCGGGAAGACCTCTTGGAGAGAGGCATGCAAAGCTACTGGAAGAGCTGCCGCTGTATTCAGTCCTGCCCCTTCAGTTCCAGCTCTCACCCTGCTCCAGGCAGTAACAGTATTTATTAAGCACTTATCATCATCATCATCATCATCAATCGTATTTATTGAGCGCTCACTGTGTGCAGAGCACCGTACTAAGTGCTTGGGAAGTACAAGTTGGCAACATCTAGAGACAGTCCCTACCAAACAGTGGGCTCACAGTCTAAGAGGGGGAGACAGGGAACAAAACCAAACATACTAACAAAATAAAATAAATAGAATAGATATGTACAAGTAAAGTAAACAAATAGAGTAACAACTATGTACAAACATATATACACTTATGGTGTGCAGGAACCTGTATTCAGTTCTGGGACAAAATACTCAGGTAAACGCAGTCTTTGTCCCTTGTGGAATCACATGGCTCATTTGATTTGAGGGTGACACGGTGGGTCCCTCCACAACGGAATCCGTGACAGCAACTGTTGTTGGGTAGGGACCGTCTCTATATGTTGCCAACTAGTACTTTCCAAGCACTTAGTACAGTGCTCTGCACACAGTAAGCGCTCAATAAATACGATTGAATGAACTGCCAGATGGCGTCCACCATTTTGATGAGCAATTTACCAAGGCATTTTATCTGAGTGGCTGGGAAGAGCTCACATTGTAACCTCTTTTAATCAGTGGTGTTTATCAAGTGCTTGTTGTTGGCAAAGCACTGTACTAAGTGGGAGGAGTATTAGTACTATTATTAGCGTTATGTTGGTGGACAATAATAATAAGCACTTACTAAGCATCAAGTGCTGGGGTAGATAGGTGATCCCTGCCCTCAAGGAGCTTACCATCTAGAGACGGGCAAAGGCAGCAAAATAAATAACAGATTCATTCATTCAATCGTATTTATTGAGCTCTTATTGTGTGCAGAGCACTGTACTAAGCGCTTGGGAAGTACAAATCGGCAACATATAGAGACTGTCCCTACCCAACAACAGGCTCACAGACTAGAAGGGGAGACAGACAACAAAACACATAGACAGATGTCAGAATCGTCAGAACAAATAGAATTATAGCCATATGCACATCATTAACAAAATAAATAGAATAGTAAATATGTACAAGTAAAATAGAGTAATAAATCTGTACAAATATATACAAGTGCTGTGAGGAGGGGAAGGAGGCAGGGCAGGAGGGAGGATGGGGAGGAGGAGAGGAAAAGGGGGGCTCAGCCTGGGAAGGCCTCCTGGAGGAGGTGAGCTCTCAGTAGGGCTTTGAAGGGAGGAAGAGAGCTAGTTTGGCGGATGTTTGGAGGGAGGGCATTCCAGGCCATGGGAGTGGACTGTGGGACAGGTGAGAATGAGGCCCAGTAAGGAAATTAACGGTGGCAGAGAAGCGGAGGGTGCAGGCTGGGCTGGAGAAGGAGAGGAAGGAGGTGAGGTAGGAGGGGGCGAGGGGATGGACAGCCTTGAAGCCCACAGTGAGGTGCTTTGAGTCCAATCCCAACCTGCCAGGGCAAGTGTCTTTGCTTGACCTGGAGATCTCAGATGACAGAAAGGACCTCCAAAGTGATGGGACGGGAGCTGGCTTAATGGGACCCCAAGATCTCTAGCAACCAGGATACTCACCAGGAGGGCTACTTCGGAACTGCTGCCGGAGACATGGGCAGCTTGCCAACAAAAAGGGCCTGAGGTTTGGGCTTGGTGGGCGATGGTCACAGTGTTTACAAGGTACCATTTTGGGGAATAAATCTGCAAAGCAAAAACGTATTGCTAAGCACAGAGCAAACAGGCTCATTGTAAGAGGCTCCACTCATTCATCCAAGTGATCCAGAGAGATGTTCAAAGGCAGGCTCTTTTATGTGACTTCCGTTGGGTGGATTTGCTGATTCGGGAGGTAGTTAAATACTCTTGGTCTGGGGCCCAGTGACGGGGGAGGGGATAGGGCTTCAAAACCTGATCAGATAGACCCATGCAAGTGGAATTCTGCACTACAATAATGCTCCCTTTGCAAGTTGTGAATGCTTTTGCAGAATTCCAGTCCAGCCTGCACAGTGAAGAATGCAAGAGCCATTTAGAAGCCTGACTCTCCACAAAGCCTGCACTAATGGATTCTTTTCAGAGACTGAAACTTCGGCTGGGGGAGAGAATCCTCTGAACGATTTGTCAAAACACTGGCTAATGACACCTTATTATGGTCTTGGGGGACAATGGTTTGAGCAAAGGAACCATGCAGCCCATTGGGAGATTTAGAACTCGTGAATGAGGTGATTGAAGGGCTGCTCAATGAGCTTTTCGACGTTGCATATTCCTCCTCTCGTTAAACCGTGTGGGTCTGGTGGGTTTGGCTAAGCTTCGCCTAAGCTGACCTATTGTTGTGAACTCACTTGTCTGTTTCGGCTTGAAGGGCACATGTGATGTCTCTGACAGTTTGAGCCCTTGGAGATACAACTGTTTAAAAAGCTGTCTATTGCGATCAGTAGCAGGGATTCACTCATATGGAAATCCCTCCTGGTACAGAAGTTAAGCCTGAGGTCTGGGGGTAGTGAGGTTCCCAAGAGGCGAGAATGATTTTATTAAAAATCATCTCCGTACTTAACCACTACATATGTGTCAAGTACTGTTCTAAGCACTAGGATGGATTCAAGAAATTCTCCAATGCCCTGCTATGGGACAAGGAAGATTCAGATGCTGGTGGTATCAAATATTTCTTTCTGCATCAGATATTTAAGAGACATCTATAAGACTGTGTTGAAAATACAGTTGAGACTTTTTACTCCTGGATAGGTCATCACAACACTGTTAGGAAATATTTGGACAGTGTTAACAGGCATTGGAAAACGTTTAGTACATATTTACTATTTTTATTTTGCTAATGATGTGCATCTAGCTTTAATTCTATTTGTTCTGGCGATTTGGACACCTGTTTACATGTTTTGTTTTGTTGTCTGTCTCCCCCTTCTAGACTGTGAGCCCGTTGCTGGGTAGGAACCGTCTCTATATGTTGCCAACTTGTACTTCCCAAGCGCTTAGTACAGTGCTCTGCACACAGTAAGAGCTCAATAAATACGATTGAATGAATGAAGTTAATCATGTCGGACGCAGTCCCACAGGGGCTCACGATCTAAGTAGGAGGGAGAACTGGTATTTAATCCCCATTTTACAGATGAGGAAACGGAGGCACAGAGAAATTAGATGACTTGCCCAAGGTCACACGGCAGGCAAGAGGTGGAGCCAGGACTGAAACCCCTCCAGAAAGATGGCATTACTGACAGGAACAGTTTTCATATATTTCTGTTTAGCTTTTCAAGGTGTCTACCCTCTCTAGACTGTAAGATTTTGGACATATCTACCAACTCTTTTACGTTATACTCTCCCAAGTCCTTAGTGCGGTGCTCTGCATGCAGTAAGCACTCATAAATACAATTGATTGAAGAACAGCAGCCTGGCTCCCACCTGTGCCTTGCCCAGAGCCAGCTTTAAAAGAAAACTGAACTAAAATATGTCAGTCTTTAACAAGACCAAGACTGTTTAAGACTGTGAGCCTTTTAGACTGTGAGCCCACTGTTGGGTAGGGACTGTCTCTATATGTTGCCAACTTGTACTTCCCAAGCGCTTAGTACAGTGCTCTGCACACAGTAAGCACTCAATAAATACAATTGATGATGACTGTTTCCTGGCTCTTATTTCTATCAATCCGTGGTATTTATTGAGCACTTACTGTGTGCAAAGCACTGTACTGAACCCCTTTTCCCAAATTATTGTATTTATCCCCCAAATTTTAACCAAGGAATGCATGGTACTGAAGCAATCAAGATCCCCTAGAGCAAGTTATTCTACCCATTAAAAATTACCAGGCATATCAGAAATTAATGGCACAGCCAAAAATATGACTTGTAACACTTATTCCCAGTGGACAGTTTAACTTTGGGTTTTAAGTTTGTAAACATACAATTTTGAGTAACATGAATCGAGTTTGATTGCTTTTGACCTTGGATTTTGTCTCAATAAATAAGCTAAGCTCAGTGTTTTGGCTCATAGCATGCCCTTGATGAATAAAATTAATAGAGAAGGAGAAAATATAGGAAGATAATCTTTGAAATGATGCTCTCCTGTATTGGAAAACCATATACAATTCATTTCTTGGGTTGAATCCTCCCATGTAACAATTATTTATGAGAAGTTCATGATGCCTCTAGCTCCCTTATCCCTTCATCAGTCTCATACCACCAAACCACAGCCTGGATCACCTCCATAGTCTGTTTCCTTCTCTCCTGTGCATGAGCCTCAGAGTGCTGTTAGCAGAAATTTAGATATCAGGCTGACTTTGTCCACCTCAGTTTTATCCTTGCATGCTTTAACTCTGTCCTCTCCTCTTCCTGACAAAATTATTTCTCCATAATAATAATAATGGCATTTATTAAGTGCTTACCATGTGCAAAGCACTGTTCAAAGCACTGGGGAGGTTACAAGGTGATCAGGTTGTCCTACATGGGGTTCACAGTCTTAATCCCCATTTTACAGATGAGGTAACTGAGGCACAGAGAAGTTAAGTGACTTGCCCGAAGTTACACAGCTGACAAGTCCCGTGCCTGTTGTCCTTGTCAGTTGTTTCAGATATTTAACTCTCTCCTCAAACCCTCTGTCCTCCCACCTTCCCCATCCTTTGCCCGCTAATGACTTGGCAACCTACTTTGAGGAAAATTGAAACCATCAGGCCTGATCCCCCTAAAATCTCCTCTACTCCTTTCCAGCCCCTCCCCACTCCTGCCCCTTCTTCCACTTTCCCATCAGTGGAGACACCACCACCATCCTTTGACTCACAAGCCTTGGTGTTATTCTTGATGACTCCTCTCTCACTCAACCCACATAACCCACAACCCACCTCCTTCCCTTCCCCACAGCACCTGTATATATGTTTGTACATATTTATTACTCTATTTTACTTGTACATATCTGTTCTATTTATTTTATTTTGTTTGGTTTTGTTCTCTGTCTCCCCCTTTTAGACTGTGAGCCCACTGTTGGGTAGGGACTGTCTCTATATGTTGCCAACTTGTACTTCCCAAGTGCTTAGTACAGTGCTCTGCACACAGTAAGCGCTCAATAAATACGATTGATATTCTAGTAGATACACTAAATCCTATCAGTTCAATCTTCACAACAACGCTAAAATCCGCCCTTTTCTCTCCATCCAAACTGCTACCAGGTTAATCCAAACACCTAGCCTATAATTCATTCACTCAGTTGTATTTATTGAGTGCTTACTGTGTGCAGAGCACTGTACTAAGCGCTTGGGAACTGTATCAGCCTCCTTGCTATCCATCTAGCCTCCTGTGTCTCTCCCCACTCCTGTCCCTACTTTTTCATTCATTCAATCATATTTGTGTGCGGAGCACTGTACTAAGCGCTTGGGAAGTACAAGTTGGCAACATATAGAGATGGTCCCTACCCAACAGCGGGCTCACAGTCTAGAAGAGGGGCTTCACTCTGCTGCCTGGATCATTTTTCTCTGAAAACATTCAGTCCATGTTTTTCCCAACTTAAGAGCCCCCAGTGTTTGCCCATCCACCACCACATCAAACAAATCCCTTACCATTGGTTTAAAGCACTCAATCACCTTGCCCCTTCTAACCTCACTCTGCTACTCTCCTATTATAACACAGCCCACACACTTCACTCCTCTAAGACTTATGTACTCACTACACCTCAATCTCTCCTATCTCACCGCCAGCCTCTCACCCATGTCCTGCCTCTTGCCTATAATGCCCTCCCTTTTCATATCTGACAGCCAATCCACTTCCCCTTCCCGCCCCTTCAGCTTTATTAAAGGCCCATCTCCTCCAAGATGCCTTCCTTGACTAAGCCCTTATTTCCTGTTTTCCCACTCCCTTCTATGTTGCCCTGACTTGCTGTCTTTACTCACCCCCTCCAGCCCCTGCCCTACGGCACTTATGTACATTTCCGCAATTTATATTAATGTCTGTCTTCCCCCCTCAAGCCTGTAAGTCTGTTGTGGGCAGGTCATGTCTGTTATACTCTCCCAAGCACTTAGTACAGTGTTCTGTGCACAGTAAGCACTCAAATACCATTGCTGTACTATTAGTGCAAATCTTCACATATGGTAAATTCAGTGGCTGCAGTTTGCAATTATATTTTGAATAAAGTAACAAGACCAGGAAGCAGGACTGGGAAACTTGGGTTCTATCTATTTCACTATTTCAAAAAATAATATTCAGAAACTGGTTATATAGTGCCTGTCTTTCCACATGGCTCAAACTATGTTCTATAAGGGAAGCCAGGCAAAAGTAGATTATTACCCTCTGTATATGACAAAACCAGATGGTGCTTCTCTTCCTATTTTGCTCTAAATTCTTACCAATTCGTTTCCTCTCTGAATCAGCATATGCACTTGGACTCTTAACCTGTGGTGAAGGCTGGAACCACCAAGTTTTTGCATCAATCAATCAATCGTATTGAGCACTTACTGTGTGCAGAGCACTGTACTAAGTGCTTGAGAAGTACAAGTTGGCAACACTTCGAGACAGTTCCTACCCAACAGTAGGCTCACAGTCTAAAAGGGGGAGACAGAGAACAAAACCAAACATACTAACAAAATAAAATAAATAGAATAGATATGTACAAGTAAAATAGAGTAATAAATATGTACAGTGCTCTGCACACAGTAAGCACTCAAATACCACTGGTGATAATGGTCTCTAGTGGGCAGGGAAAGTCTACCAACTCTGTTGTATTTGCGCGCTTCCACATAGTAAGCGCTCAGTAAATACCACAGATGATTAAAAAAAAAAAAATGGTCCATCTGTGGGTTGGAGAGTGATCTCCACCCTGCCAGGACAGCTTTCCTTGTTCCTAGAGTCATGATAAACTAGCAAGTCTGTACGTGTTTGACGGACAGTAACGTAGGCTGTTTTCAGCATCAGTTTGCTGGAGAGGTGGTTCTTTTCAAACGCCTGTGGGCTTTGGCCTTAGTTTAATGTAAACACGGAGGGGACCAGGGTGGGGAAGGAGAAAAGAGCATAGTCTGGGCAAACCGAATCTTGTCTGTATTCTCTTTTGACTTTCTTCTTCTAGACAGTACGTTAGAGTTTCAAGGGGGATTTCCATGTTTGCAGGGGGAGAGGGGTGGGCAAAAAGTGGAATCTACCAAATTGATTTATGGGCCTTAAGGAACTAGGACATCCATAATAATGATAATGGCATTTATTAAGCACTTACTATGTGAAAAGCATTGTTCTAAGCACTGAGGAGGTTACAAGGTGATCAGGTTGTCCCACGGGGGGCTCTCAGCCTTAATCCCCATTTTACAGATGAGGTAACTGAAGCACAGAGAAGTTAACTGACTTGCCCAAAGTCACACAGCTGAAAATTGGCGGAGCTAGAATTTGAACCCATGACCTCTGACCCCAAAGCCCATGTTCTTTCTACCGAGCCATGCTGCTCTTGAAAGCTTTATGATGAAATGAAAAAACCTGGGACATAGTGGGAGAGGAGGAGTAGGCAAGCTACCTTCAGGACTCCGGTGTACTATATTGTCAGAAATTGACATAACAGGGTTTGTTTGAAGCAGCCAGCACTTTCAGATAGGGGCTGAATAACAATAATAATTGAGGTATTTCAGTTGCACTGAATGCTTACTGTGAGCAGAACACTGTTTGGGAGAGTACACTATAACACACATTCCCAGGTGGGAGACAGACATTAATATAAATAGGTAAATTACAGGTACGTACATAAGTGCTGTGAAGCTCAGAGTCGGGGGATGAATAAAGGCAGCAAGTCAGGGTGACACAGAAGGGAGTGGGAGAAGGGGAAAGGAGGGTTTAGAGGTGGCCTTTTGGAGGAGATGTGCCTTTGATAATGTTTGAAGGCAGGAGAGTGTAGGATTTGAGGAGGGAGGGCATTGGCGAGAGCTTGGCAGCTAGACAGACGACATTGAGGTACAGCGAGAAAGTTAGCTGTAGAGAAGCGAAGAATATGAGCTGGGTTGCGGTAGGAGAGTAGTGAGGTAGGAGGAGTGCTTTAAATCCATTGGTGAGGAGTTTTTGATGTGAAAGTGGATGGGCAACCACTGGAGTTTCTTGAGTGGGGAAGCATGTCCCAGGTATTCTTGTAGAAAATGATCTGGGCAGCAAATTGAAGTATGGACTGGAATGGGAAGAGACATGAGGCTGAGAGGTCAACCAGGAGGCTGATACGGTAATCAAGGTGAAATATGGTAATAACACTAATAATAATAATAATAATATCATTTAAGTACTTACTAATGTGCAAAGCACTGTTCTAAGTGCAGGTGAGGATACAAAGTAATCAGGTTGTCCCATGCGGGGCTCAGTCTTAATCTCCATTTTCCAGATGAGGGAACTGAGGCACAGAGAAGTTAAGTGACTTGCCTAAAGTCACACAGCTGACAAGCGGCAGAGCTGGGATTTGAACCTATGACCTCTGACTCCCAAACCTGCACTCTTGCCGCTATGCCATGCTGCTTCTCTGATAAGTGATTATATTATCATGGTAGCAGTTTGGGTGGAGAGGAAAGAATGGATTTTAGTAATATTGTGAAGGTAGAACCGATAGGATTTAGTAATGGATCGAATGTGTGTTGAAAGAGAGAGGAGTCAAGGATAATGCCAAGGTTATGGGCTTGTGAGATGAGAAGGACGGTGGTGTCATCTACAGTAATGGGAAAGTCAGGGGAAGGACAGGTTTTGGGTGGAAAGATAAGGAGTTCTGGACATTCATTCATTCAATTGTATTTATTGAGCGCTTATACAATGCACTGTACTAAATGCTTAGGAAGTACAAATCGGCAACATTGGCAACATGTTAAGCTTGAGGTGAAGGGACAACATCTAAGCAGAGATGTCCTGAAGGCAGGAAGAAATGAGACTGAAGAGAGGGAGCGAGATTAGGGATGGAGATGTAGATGGGAATCATCAGCTTAGAGGAGGTAGTCGAAGCCATGGGAGCAAATGAGTGCTCTAAAAGTGAGGGTGTAGATGGAGAATAGAAGGCGACCCAGAATTGAACCTTGAGGGATTCCCATAGTTATGGGGTAGGAGGCAGAGGAGGAGCACACGAAAGAGCCTGAGAATGAGCAACCCGAGAGATAGGAAGAGAACCAGGAGAAGACAGTGTCAGCAAAGCTGAGGTTGGATAATGTTTCCAGGAGAAGAGGGTGGTTGACAATGTCGAAGGCAGCTGAGAAGTCAAGGAGGATTAGGTTGGAGTAGAGGCCGTTGGATTGGGCATGAAGATCACAGAAACCATCCTCTCAAAGGTCACCAGTGGAGTGGAAGACAAAGTAGAGGGGGAGGAATTTGAGGCAGTGGCTTTAGACATCTCGATTAAGGAGTTTGAAGAGGAATGGTAGGAGGAAGACGGGGCAATAACTGGAGGGAACCGTGGGGTCTAGCAATGGTTTTTTTTAGGATGGGGAGACATGGGCATGTTTGCGAGCATTGGGGAATGAGCCACTGGAGAGAGAACAGTTGAAGCTGCCTGTTAGGGTGCAAGTGTTTTGATAAGATGTGAAGGGATGGAGTCACAGGTGAAGGTGGAGGGGCAGATTTTAAGAGAAGGCGAGCGATCTCTTCTAGAGATACTGCTGGGAAAGATTGGGAGAGTTGAAGAAGGGGCTGGAGTGGGGAGGGACTAGTGAGGGGTGGGGGGATTTTAGGGAGAGCTGGCCTGATAGTGTCAATTTTCTTAAAGTTGGTGGTCAGGTCACTGGGAGCCAAGGGATGGGGGATTTGATAGGATTTGAGGGAGTTAAATGTCTGGAACAACTAGTAAGGGAGATGATTATGAGTGTCAATAAGGATGGAGAAATAATTTTTCCGGGCATAAAGCACTCACTATGTGCCTGGTACTGTGCAAAGTACTGGAGTAAATGCAGGCTAATCAAATTGGACATTGTCCCACATGAAGCTAACAGGGAGAGAGGACAGGTATCTCATCCCTATTTGACAGGTGAGGTAATTAAGGCACAGAGCAGTTAAGTGAGTTGCCGAAACACAAGATAACTGCTTCCTGGTCACCTGGGGCTGTTGACATAGTCCAGGAGGTGGGTCTAAGGTGGTTTTTTGTTCATTTCTATCCAATTAGTTGAAGCGTGCTTTTCAGTGTGGATTTTGTTCTGCTAGCCTCATGACAGGAGGCAACCAGCAAGTCCTGGGCTTCCTTTTATTTTTTGTTGGCATTTTCTTTTTCTTTTTTAATGGTATCAAAGTGCTTACTATGTGTCTGGCACTGTACTAAGTACTAGGGTAGTCAGGTTGGACACAGTCCCTGTCCCACCTGGGGCTCAGTCTTAACTGCCATTTTACAGATGAGCTAAGTGAGGCACAGATGTGAAGTGACTTTCCCAAAATCACGCAGCAGACAAATGGCTTCCACTTCACTCCACCATTTCCTCCCACCCAAACCCTTCTCTTTCCACATGCAAACAGGGTGAGGGGAATGAGAATGGAAGCTCATCGTGGGAAGGGATATTGTCTACCATCTGTATTGTATCAGTGGTATTTGAGCACATACTGTGTGCCGAGTGCTGCACTGAGTGTTTGGGGGGAGTACAGTACAACAGAGTTGGCAGACAGGTTCCCTGCCCACAACGAGCTGACAGTCTAGAGTGGGAGACAGACATTAAGAAAGTTTGGAGATGAGGGTACGGTAAATATCAAGTCATTAAAAGTCACAGCTCCAACTGTATAGGCAATGTCAGGGAGAAAAGAAGGCCAAGGGAAGGCCTTTGGGAGATGTGACTTTTAGTAAGGCTTTGAAGATGAGGAGAGTGGTAGTTGGTAATATGGAAGGGGAATGAATTCCAGGTCAGAGGGAGGACTTGGAAGTGCTCAGTACAATGCTCTGCACATACAGTAAACACTAAATAAATGCCACTGAGAGTGGGGATGCTAAATACAATGAATTTGGGATCCAAGAGCCAACTCACCACCAGTTCTGAGAATTTTTTTATGGTATTTGTTAAGTGCTTAGTATGTGTCAGGCACTGTTCTAAGCACTGGGGTAGATAAGAAGTAATCAGGTTGGACACAGTCCATGCCTTCTAGTCTGTGAGCCCGTTGTTGGGTAGGGACCATCTCTATATGTTGCCAACTTGTACTTCAAGTGCTAGTACAGTGCTCTGTACACAGTAAATGCTCAATAAATACGGCTGAATGAATGAATGTCCCACATGGTGCTCACAGCCTTAATCTCCACTTTGAGGATTAGAGAATGGACACAGAGAAGTGAGGTGACTTGCCCAAGGTCACACAGTGGACAAGTGGTGGAACCGGGATTAGAACCCAGGTCTAGGCCCATGATCTATCCACTATGCCACGCGGCTTTGTTGTTTTTGATTGTATTCCCCTAACCCACGGTACCTCATTCCTACTTCCTGATCAGCTCCTCCTTTCCTCTCTTTTCCCCTCCTCTGAAATTCTCTCCCCATCCACCAACACTTTGGACAGTTCTAAATAACTGTAAATACTTCAATTTATTTAAAGTATGTTAAACCTTTAAACTTTGAGTCGAAATATTAATCATATCTAACCTTATGGAGCAAACTCTCTAGCGATCTGTTAGACATCATATTTAGTCATAAGTGGACCAAGAGGAGCCTTAAAAAATAGATTTAATTTTGTAGTGGTCAGGGAATGTGTCCCAAGTGCTTAGTACAGTACTCTGCACTTGGTAAGCCCTCAATAAATGCAATTGATTGGTTATTGGCTTCATTGATTGAAGGCAGTCTTAAAGGTAGTTCAAATGAATTTTCTTGCTGCCTTCAAATATTTTTCCGTAAGAGTTGGGTCAACTCTGCTTCTGATGGCTGTGAAACTGGAAGCGACTCTAGTCTGCAAGCTTGTTATGGGCAGGGAATGTGTCTAACAACTCTGTACTGTACTCTCCCAAATGCTTAGTACAGTGATGATAACAGTATTTGTTAAGCGCTTACTATGTGAGAAGCACTGTTCTAAGCTCTGGGGGGGGATACAAGGTGATCAGGTGGTCCCACATGGGGCTCACAGCCTTCATTCCCATTTTACAGGTGAGGAAACTGAGACCCAGAGAAGTGACCAACCCAAGGTACCGCAGCAGACAAATGGCAGAGCCAGGGTTAGAACTCCTTGTTAGTGCAGTGACTACTCATCCTATCCCGGCTAGATTACTGCATCTGCCTCGTTTCTGATCTCCCAACCTCCTGTCTCTCCCCAGTTCAGTCCATACTTCACTCTGCTGCCTGGATTATCTTAATAATAATAATAATGGTATTTGTTAAGTGCTTACTATGTGCAAAGCACTGTTCTAAGCTCTGGGGGATACAAGGTGATCAGGTTGTCCCACATGGGGCTCACAGTCTTAATCCCCATTTTACAGATGAGGGAACTGAGGCCCAGAGAAGTTAAGTGCTTGCCCAAAGTCACACAGCTGACAATTGCTGGAGTTGAGATTTGAACCCATGACCTCTGACTCCAAAGCCTGTGCTCTTTCCACTGAGCCATGCTGCTTCTCTATCTTTCTACAGAAAAGCTCTGGGCATGTCACCCCCCCTCCTCAAAAGTCTCAAGTGATTGCCTATCAACATCCAAATCAAGCAAAAACTCCTCAATATTGGCTTCAAAGCTCTCCATCCCTTCGCCCCCTCCTACCTCACCTCCCTTCTCTCCTTCTCCAGCTCAGCCTGCACTCTCCGCTCCTCTGCTGCCACTCACCTCCTCACTGGGCCTCGTTCTTACCTATCTCACCTTCGACCCCCGGCCCACGTTCTACCTCTGGCCTGGAATGCCTTCCCTCCTCACATCTGCCAAACTAGCACACTTCCTTTCCTTCAAATCCTTACTGAAAGCTCACCTCCTCCAGGAGGCCTTCCCAGACTGAGTCCCTCTTCCTCTGCTGCTCCTCCTCTCCTCCCCATCACCCCGACTCCCTCCCTCTGCTCTACCCTCCTCCCCACCCCACAGCACTTATATATATTTGTACATACTTATTCTGTTTATGATGCACAGATATCTATAATTTTATTTATATTTATGCTATTGATGCCTGTTCATTTGTTTTGATGTCTGTCTCCTCCCTTCTTGACCGTGAGTTCATTGTTGGGTAGGGATTGTCTCTGTTGCTGAACTGTACTTTCCAAGCACTTAGTACAGTGCTCTGCACACAGTAAGCGCTCAATAAATATGATTGAATGAACTCCTGACCTTCTGATTCCCAGGCCTGTGCTCTATTGACTATGCCATGCTGCTTCCCTAATAATCACTTCTCCATAAATGCTGACGATGATCGCAAATTTGTCATTGCTATGGGTGGCTGGGGTTTCCAGGACCTGGTAAGTTGTTCAAAGACTGGAGATGGGGTTCGTGGTAGGAAGAAAGGGAATCCGTTTATCACCCCAATCAATAAATAGCATTATTAAACATTTACTGTATGCAGAGCACTGTACTACTTGGCGGAGTACAACACAATAGAGTTGGTAGACACATTCCCTGCCCACTAGGACCTTACACTCTAGAGAGCTATGTAGACATCAAATTATGGAAGTGTTCATAAATTCTGTGGGGCTGAGGGAGGGATGAATATTAAGTGCCTAGATGGTGCAAACCTGAATGTACAGGTGAGGCAGAAGGGAGAGGGACTAGAGGAAATTCATTATTCAATCGTATTTATGGAATACTTACTGTGTGCTGAGCAGTGTACTAAGCGCTTGGAAATGAGGAAAGCAGCTTGGCCTAGTGGATAGAGAACAGGCCTGGGAATCAGAGGACCTGGGTCCTAATCCAGCTCTACCAGTTGTCTGCCTTGTGACTTTGGGCAAGTCACTCAACTCCTCTGTCCCTCAGTTTCCTCAGCTGTAAAGGGGGGTTGCAAAACCTGTTCTTCCTATTTAGACTGTCAGTCCCTTGTGGGCAGGGACTCTTTCCAACCCAATTATCTGGTATCTACCCCGAGAAGCAGAATGGCCTACTACTCTGCACATAGTAAGTGCTTAATAAATGCCATTATTATTATTATTATTATTATTATTATTATTATTGAAGAGCATGGGCCTGGGAGTTGAAGGAAGTAGGTTCTAATCTCGGCTCTGCCACGTGTCTGCTGCATGACCTTAGGAAAGTCACTTAACTTCTGTGTGCCTCAGTTCCCTCATCTGTGAAATAGGGATTAAGATTGTGAGCTCAATGTGGGACAGGGATTTGCTTGTATCCTCCTCCCCAGCACTTTGGAGACTGCTTGGCACATAGTAAGTGCTTAACAAATACCACAATTATTATTACCCCAGCACTTAGAAGAGTACTTGACAGATACTAAGTGCTTAACATACCATAAAGTGCCCAAGGGGTCTAAATCCAAATGTACAGGAGATGCAGAAGGGAGAGAGAGAAGAGGAAATGAGGGATTAATGGAGGAAGGCATTTTGAAAGAGATGTGATTTTTAGTAGGATGGTTTGGTGGTGGCTCTGGAAAATATTGTGATATCTTTTTTCGTTCTTTTTGGACTGAATTTGGGAAATTGAGACTTAAAGTTAAGGAAATGGATCCTATAGGCAGTTCAGTTTGACTCCCCCAACCCACCCCGGACTGAAAGCTCATTGTGGGCAGGGAATATGACTGTTTATTGTTGTACTCTCCCGAGAGCTTAGTACAGTGTCTGCACATAGCACTCAGTAAATATTAATGAATGGCTCCATGGGGAAGGAGGAACTGCTCAGACTTTGGTCTTTACAGTGTAGAGACCATAGACCTCACCAGTCCCAAGAGAAAAGAAAGCCAATGTTGTGAAAATGACAGCACATGGTACAGGCTTTCCAGAAGATTCCAAAAGTTAACCAACCCACACAACTCTTCAGAGCTAGAGTAGCTAGAAAATCAATCAAATTAACCTCTCTAGCATTGGTCACGAAAGAGTGATTATTTGTAGAGTGGCACTAGTGAACTGGAGAAGGACTAGTGGATAAAGCACGGGCCTGGGAGCCAAAGGATCTGAGTTCTAATCCTGACTCTGCCACTTGCCTGCTGTGTGACTTTGGGCAAGCCTCAAACTTCTCTGTGTCTCTATTTCCTCAACTGTACAGTGCCCTGCACACAGTAAGCACTCAATAAATACGACTGAATGAATGAATGGGGATTCAGCACTTGCTCTCCCTCTTAAACTGTGAGCCCCATGTGGGACAGAGACTGTGTCTAAGATGATTAACTTGTATCTACCCTAGTGCTTGGAATTGTGCTTAACACACAGAGCTCAGCAAATACTATTTTAAAAGAAGTAATGAAGACATCCTCGAGGAGCCAACTAGCAACATCAAAACTGCTCTGTTGAAATCAATGGTATTTGTTGAGCGCTTTCCGTGTGTAGAGCACTGTACTAAGCACTTGGGAAACTACAATACAGCAGAGTTGGTAGGCATGTTTCCTATTCACCACGAGATTACAGTCTACAGTCTGAAACGCGCTAAAGTCTTAGACTACATCATCCAACCACAACTCCAGCATATCCAGTGAATGGGCATTTTTTCACGACGCTGCTATTCGCGGAAAGCTGCCAAGAGAAGCCACCAAGCTCAGTTTGGCACAGAGGACTTGGTGGTAAAAGGCCTACTTGCTGAGAGAACTCTTCTTTCACCAGTAGCACATTACACCACCCAAGAGCTCAGATTGGAGTGAGACTTGCAGAAGTGGCGTCATTACATATAAATCCAGTTGTGGAATACATACGACTGGTGTGGGGATTGTTAAATAATAATGGTGTTAGGAGTTCACTCCATGCTAAGCCCAGGGGTAGATACAAAGTTATCAGGTTGGACACAGTCCCTGCCCTGCTTGGGGCTCACAATCTGGGTAGGAGGCAGGAGGATTTAATCCTCATTTTACAGGTGAGGAAACTGAAGCCCAGGGGAGTTCCCAAGGGGTCACAGAGTACCCAAGAGGTGGAGCTGGGATTATCATCATCATCATCAATCGTATTTATTGAGCGCTTACTGTGTGCAGAGCACTGTACTAAGCGCTTGGGTAGTACAAGTCCCAGGTCCTCTGACTCCCAAGCCCGGGCTCTTTCCCACTATGCCATGCTGCTTCTCACTTTTCAAAATGAAAGAGTTTTGCAGAGCACCCTATAACAAAAGCTTCTCACTACTAAAGTTACAATGTTGTCCCTGCATATGCCATCACAAGGCCTCTGGAGAGTGATGAAGTCTCCAGTTCCCTCACAAGGAGGAAATCCTGAAGGAAGGGCAAAAATATTTCAAGGTTCAACCACGACAGGATTTAACTGATTACACAAATGAAGAGTTTGCTGATAGAACAGTAAGGGCCAGACTGCAAGCCCCTGATGATTTAAGGCCATGGGCCATCCTAACAGTCTGGCTACCATGACATCAACCAATTGTATTTGAGTCTTTACTATGTACAGAGCACTGTACTAAGTGCTGGGGAGAGAACAATATAACAGACACATTTCCTGCCCACAGTGAGCTTACAATCTAGACAGGGAAACAGACACAAATGTTAAATACACTATAGATATGTACATACGTGCTGTGGGGAGGAGGATTGGGTAAGTACCAAGTGCCCTAAAGGTAGAGATCCAACTGCACAGACAATGCAAGAGGTAATTGAGCACTTCCTGTATGCAGAGCACCGTACTAAGCACTTGGGAAGTACAAGTCGACTGGGCCATGCTGTTCCTTTACCCTCCTAAACCCCCTGCAGCATAAAAGAAGCAGCGGGGCTCAGTGGAAAGAGCCCGGGCTTTGCAGTCGGAGGTCATGGGTTCAAAGCCCGGCTCGGCCACTTGTCAGGTGTGTGACTTTGGGCAAGTCACTTCACTTCTCTGTGCCTAAGTTACTTCATCTGTAAAATGGGGATTTAGACTGTGAGCCCCCCATGGGACAACCTCATCACCTTGTAACCTCCCCAGCACTTAGAACAGTGCTTTGCACATAGTGAGTGTTTAATAAATGCCATTATTATTATTATTATTATTATTATCATTTAAACCCAGTAAAATGAGAGTTAAGAGTGTGAGCCCCATTCTAGACTGTGAGCCCACTGTTGGGTAGGGACCCTCTCTATATGTTGCCAACTTCCCAAGCGCTTAGTACAGTGCTCTGCACACAGTAAGTGCTCAATAAATGCGATTGAATGAATGAATGAGGAGGGGAAAAGAGGGCTTAACTGGGGAAGGCCACTTGGAGGAGATACGATTTAGTCACAATAAAACTGGCAATGCCGCTGGATGGGGTGGAGCTTTAAACTCTACTGGCTGAGTACCTGGCCCTTCCCCAAAGTTTCTAAGATCCCTGCGGTGTTGTAGTCCGGCCTGACCCAGCTAGTAACCCTGCCAAAATGACATTTCTTGCCTCAATGACCTGGTCTTGCACTTTATTGATTAAATGGAAACCAACCAGGCATGATCTTCCTACAATCTCCCCTGCTCCTCTCCAGTCCTTCCCTCCTTCTGCCCCTTCTTTGACTCTCCCACCTTGCCCAGACGTCTCTCAAGGAGATCTCTCACTTTCATTCAATTGTATTTATTGAGCACTGTACTAAGTGCTTGGGAAGTACAAGTCAGCAACATAAAGAGATGGTCCCTACCCAACAATTGGCTCACAGTCTCGCACTTCCTCTCAAATTCTACCCCTTTCACCTGCACTTCCAACTCCATCTCTTCACACCTTAACAGAACTCTTGTTCCTCCCTGACTGCCATCTTCAACTATTCACTTTCCCATGTCGTCTTCCCCACTGCTTTGAAACAGGCTCATTCATCCTCTACCCTAAAAACATAACCCTCCAATGACCCCACTGCTGCCTCCAGTTATCACCCCATCTCCCTCTTACCATTCCTCTCCAAACTCCTTGAGTGGGTTGTCTACACCTGACTTCCTTTCCCCCGGTTCTCTCTTTGACTCCTTCCAACCCGGCTTCCACCCTCTTTACTCTGTGGAAACTGTCCTTTCTAAGGCCACCAATCATATCCTTATGAGAAAGCAGCGTGGCTTAGTGGAAAGAGCCCAGGCTTGGGAGTCAGAGGTCATTCTCGCCTGTCCCACCATCGACCCCCAGCCCACGTCATCCCCCTGGCCTGGAATGCCCTCCCTCCGCACATCCACCAGGCTAGCTCTCTTTCTCCCTTCAAGGCCCTAATGAGAGCTCACCTCCTCCAGGAGGCCTTCCCACACTGAGCCCCCTCCTTCCTCTCTCTCTCCTCCCCCTCCCCACAGCACCTGTATATATGTATATATGTTTGTATGTATTTATTACTCTATTTTATTTGTACATATTCTATTTATCTCATTTTGTTAATATGTTTTGTTGTCTGTCTCCCCCTTCTAGACTGTGAGCCCACTGTTGGGTAGGGACCGTCTCTATATGTTGCCAACTTGTACTTCCCAAGTGCT
Source organism: Tachyglossus aculeatus (assembly GCF_015852505.1). Lineage (NCBI taxonomy): Eukaryota > Metazoa > Chordata > Mammalia > Monotremata > Tachyglossidae > Tachyglossus > Tachyglossus aculeatus. The sequence continues at coordinate 48,236,972 of NC_052069.1, read as the reverse complement.
TAGTACAGTGCTCTGCACACAGTAAGTGCTCAATAAATACAATTGAATGAATGAAAGGTTCTAATCCCGGCTCTACCACTTGTCAGCTGTGTGACTTTGGGCAAGTTACTTAGCTTCTCTGTGCCTCAGTTACCTTATCTGTAAAATGGGGATTAAGACTGTGAGCCCCACGTGGGACAACCTGATTACTTTGTATCTACCCTAGCACTTAGAACAGTGCTTAGCACACAGTAAGCACTTAACAAATTCATTCATTCATTCAATTGTATTTATTGAGCACTTACTGTGTGCAGAGCACTCTACTAAGTGCTTGGGAAGTACAAGATGGCAACATATAGAGACGGTCCCTACCCGACAGCGGGCTCACAGTCTAGAAGGGGGAGACAGACAACAAAACAAAACATATTAATAAAATAAATACCATCATCAACATCCTTCTTGCCAAATTCAGAGGCCTGTACTCCATCCTAATTCTCCTGGACCTCTCAGCTGCCATCACCAATGTGTACCACTCCCTTCCCCTGGAAACATTATCTAAATTGTTTCACTGACACTGTCCTCTCCTGGTTCTCCTATCTCTCTGGTCACCCCTCTCAGTCTCTTTGTCTGGCTCCCCCTCTGTCATCCATCCTCTAATTGTGGGAGTCTCTCAAGGCTTAGTTTTGGGTTCCCTTCTCCACCTACACCCACTCCCTTGGAAACCCCTTTCGCTCCCATGGCTTCAACTACCATCTGTACATGGTAGTTGGTAGTCCTTCTAGACTGTGAGCCCATTTTTGGGTAGGGACCGTCTCTATATGTTGACAACTTGTACTTCCCAAGCGCTTAGTACAGTGCTCTGCACACAGTAAGTGCTCAATAAACATGATTGAATGAATGAATATACATGGACAATTCCCCAAACTACCTCTCCTCCGCCATCTCACTTTTCTTCCTGCTTTCGGGACATCTTTACTTGGATGTTCCACCAACACCTCAAACTCAACATGTACAAAACAGAACTCCTTATTTTCCACCCAAACCGGGTCCTCTCCCTATAGACAGCACCGTTATCCTCCCTGTCTTATGAGCCCATAACCTTGGCATTACCCTTGATTCTAATCCCAGCTCTGCCACTTGTCTGCTCGTCACTTCACTCTGCCTCAGTTACCTCATCTGTGAAATGGGGATTGAGACTGTGAGCCTTACGTAACGGATTGAATATGTGGGTTGTATGAGAGAGTTGAACAGTAATAATGGTATCTGTTGAGCGGTATGTGCCAGCTGCTGTACTAAGCACTGGGGTGGAGGGTTGGACACAGTCCCTGTCCCACAAAGGGCTCACAGTCTAAATAGGAGGAACAAAAGTTATTGAATCCCTGTTTTAAATACAGAACAGATAGTAACACGAATTGGTAGTGTTTGGGGACAAGAAAATAGTGAGGTGGAAATCAAAGGAACAAAGTTCTGAGACCTCCTCCTAACCACCACCCCTTTGTCCCGATATAAGTAGTTCAATAGCAATACAAAATGCCCTTAATGAATGATCTCAATTTTCCTCCCTAGGCAAAGACCAGGTAATAACACAATTTTACAGTTGAAGTGAAAGTCTGAGGAAATTGTGATCAAAAATTTTGTAGCAGTCATGGAAAAGCTAGAAAAGGCTTGTAGAATAGAGAACGATGCTATTTTCTTAATTGTATTTATTGAGCACTTAGTGATGACATTTGTTAAAAGCTTACTATGTGTCAAGCACTGTTCTACATGCTGGGGTAGATTCAAGGTAATGAGGTTGGGCATAGTCCCTGTCCAACATGGGGCTCACAGTCTTAATCCCCATTTTACAGAAGAGGTAACTGAGGCCCACAGAAGTTAAGTGATTTGCCCAAGATCACACAGACGTGTCACAGAGCTGGAATTAGAACCCAAGACCTACCGACTCTCAGGCCCATGCTGTACCCACTACTCCATGCTGCTTCTCAACTGTGTGCAGAGCACTGTAGTAAGTGCTTGTGGGAGTGCAATATAATGGAATTGGTAAACACATTTCCTGCCACAATGAGTTTATAATAATAATAATAATAATGTTGGTATTTAAGCGCTTACTATGTGTCAAGCACTGTTCTAAGCACTGGAACAGCTTATGTAGAGCTGGAACAGTTTATGGAACAATTTATGGTTTACAGTGTTGAGGTGGCATTTCTATCCGTGACCCACTGGAAACAGAATCCTAAAATTGCTTTATTTATATGGAGGTATTTTGGCTAAAACAGATTTCTTTTCAATGTGGTGGCACTGTGGACATAATGGTACGAGCTTCCAGAAGAAAACAAAACTCCCTGTTTGCTTTTATAATAACATGCCTATTTAAACAAAACATAGTTGGACAGATATTTGCCTGATTGAGACATTCTGGCCTTCTGAGAGACGTTGGCTTCCCTAATTTGTCTCAGGCTCAGACTCTAGGTGTTTTTTGACTACAGGACTTTTTTTAATGGTGTTTACTAAGCACTTACTTTGTACTAGGCACTGTTCTAAGCACTGGGGTAGATACAAGGTAATCAGGTTGGCCGCAGTCCATGTCCCATGCAGGGATCACTTTCTTTAATCCCAATTTTACACATAAAGTAACTGAGGCCCAATGAAGTGACTTGTCCAGGGTCATTCAGCAGACAAGTGGCAGAGCGGGGATAAGAACCCAGGTCTTTCTGACTCCCGGGTCCCTTCTCCAGCTATTGAGAAGCAGCGTGGCTCAGTGGAAAGAGCCCAGGCTTTGGAGTCAGTGGTCATGGGTTCAAATCCCGGCTCTGCCAATTGTCAGCTGTGTGACCTTGGGCAAGTCACTTAACTTCTCTGTGCCTCAGTTACCTCATCTGTAAAATGGGGATTGACTGTGAGCCCCCCCGTGGGACAACCTGATCACCTTGTATCCCCCCAGCGCTTAGAACAGTGCTTTGCACATAGTAAGCGCTGCTTAAATGCCATTATTATTATTATTATTATTGTCATGTTGTTTCTCAATTTTTTCCTCAGTTGCTGCTTGGGGGCCCCTCTGAGATGATGCAGCTGCCTGCCAATAATCTGTCCAGTTGTCACATTTTAGGCAGGACTAATTGTACATATTCTATTTATTTTATTTTGTTAATATGTTTTGTTTTGTTTTCTGTCTCCCCCTTCTAGACTGTGAGCCCACTGTTGGGTAGGGACTGTCTCTATATGTTGCTAACTTGTACTTCCCAAGCGCTTAGTACAGTGCTCTGCACACAGTAAGCGCTCAATAAATACGATTGAATGAATGAATTAATGAATGAATGTGTGGCATTCCCTTGTTTCCACCATTTGACCTGCAAACGTCCCACCCCCGCTACTCCCCGTGAAGGTGGCTTTCTGGGAGGAAGGAAGGAGTTGGGCGAGAGAGGTGTGGAGCTAGGGAATAGTGGTTGAAGAGAGCAGAAATGGAGAAGCAGCATGGCCTAGTGGATAAAGAGAAGCAGAGAAGCAGTGTGGCTCAGTGGAAAGAGCCAGGGCTTTGGAGTCAGAGGTAATGGGTTCAAATTCCGACTCCACCACTTGTCAGCTGTGTGACTTTGGGCAAGTAGCTTAACTTCTCTGTGCCTCAGCAACCTCATCTGTAAAATGGGGATGAAGACTGTGAGCCCCCCGTGGGACAACCTGATCACCTTGTAACCTCCCCAGCGCTTAAAACAGTGCTTTGCACACAGTAAGTGCTTAATAAATGCCATCATTATTATTATTATTATTATAAAGCATGGGCCTGGGAGTCAAGAGCACCTGGCCTCCAATTGTCTGCTGTGTGACCTTGGGCAAGTCTCAACTTCTCTGGGCCTTAGTAAACTCATCTGTAAAATGGGATTTAAGGCTGTGAGCCCCATGTGGGACAGGAACTGTCTGACCTGATTAGTATTCATTCATTCAATTGTATTTATTGAACACTTACTGTATGCAGAGCACTGTACTAAGCACTTAAGAGTACAATACAACAATATGTACCCTGCCCACAACAAGCTTACAGTCTGGAAGGGGGGGCTCCCAAGTGCCAGAGGGGGACTCTGGAAGTCTTCTAGACTGTGAGCCCACTGTTGGGTAGGGACCATGTCTATATGTTGCCAACTTGTACTTCCCAAGCGCTTAGTACAGTGCTCCGCACACAGTAAGCACTCAATAAATACGATTGAATGAATGAAGGTGGGAGACAGACAATATAAATAAATAAATAAACCACAGATATGTACATAAGTGCTGTGGGGCTGGGAGGGAGAATGAACAAACAGAGCAAGTCAGGATGAAGCAGAAAGGAGTGGGAGAAGAGGAAAGGGTGGCTTAGGGAAGGCCTCTTGGAGGAGATGGGCCCTCAACAAGGCTTTGAAGCGGGGGAGAATTGCAACTACCCCAGCGCTTAGTACATGGCCTGGCACAGAGTAAGCACTTAACAAATAACATTTTAAAATGTGAGCTTTATGGGGGCACTTTGAAGAAAACTGTGAGGAGTTTTTGCTTGATGCAGAGGGAAATAGAAGCAATTTTAAGCTTTTGAAGAATGGAGAGCTGTGTGCCGAACAGTACTTCGAGCAGATGAACCATACTAATTATGGTATTTAAGTGCTTACTATGTGCCAAGCACTGTTCTAAGTGCTGGGGAATCATGGTGTGAAGTATAGACTGAAGGCAGAGAGACCAGCAAAGGGACTGATCAGTCAGCCAATGGAATTTACTGAGAGCTTACTGTGTGCAGAACACTGTCCTAAGCCCTTGGGAGAGTACAATAGACCTGATAAGTACATCCCTGCAGGCAAGGAGTTTACAATCTAATGGACTGATAGAATAGTTTAGCCATGATATGATGAGGTTTTGGACCAGGGCGGGACCTGGATGAGGTGAGAGGAAGGTGAGGGGAAGTGCATAAAGGGACAATAAACAAGGGAAAAGAGAGGGCAAGGTCCACCTGAAAGTGGTGTGCTTTAAAACCCTTTCTATCAGACCTGGCTGAAAGGCTGATAAGAGAATTGCAAAGAAAGAAGGTCCCAAACAACCACAGAACCCCAGTAGCAAAGGGACAGTTTTGGCCTATGCTTCCCAGAAGTATTTTGGGTGGAATTTGGCTACTCTTCTGACAGGGAAAAAGCTCCTCAGAGGGAGCTTGGTTAGAGGGGGAGGGCAGCAGGGAAGCCTCTTTTTGGATCCTGGTCCGTGCCTGTTGCTCCCCTGGAAAGTTCCAGATGAAGAGCCATTTCTTTCAGTTTAATCTGTATCTAGGGAAGCAGTGTGGCTCAGAGGAAAGAGCCTGGACTTTGGAATCAGAGGTCATGGGTTCAAATCCCGGCTCCTCCATTTGTCAGCTGTGTGACTTTGGGCAAGTCACTTCACTTCTCTGGGCCATAGTTCCCTCATCTGTAAAATGGGGATGAAGACTGTGAGCCCCACGTGGGACAACCTGATTCCCTTGTATCTACCCCACTGCTTAGAACAGTGCCTGGCACATAGTAAGCACTTAACAAATACCAACGTTATTATTATCTGGGATTAAAAAGAAAGCGTGTGTGAGGTGATTTGGTATTCTTATAGTGTAAGGCTAAAATCTTTTCCACCTACTTCCCCCAAGCAAAGCCTTAAGTGCCCCTGTGGCTAAGCAACTGTTGAGGGGTTTTTGCTAATCAGACAATCTAGCCTTGAATTTACAGCTTTAAACCTCAGGGACTTTATCATTCTGTAAACCTTAGCCTCTGTAACTTCTGTCACTATGCTTTTCAGTTTGTAATACTGATTAAATCTTGACCTCTAGACTGCTCGTTAATAATAATAATAATAATAATAATGGTATTTAAGTGCTTACTTTGTGCAAAGCACTGTTCTAAGCTCTGGGGAGGTTACAAGGTGATCAGGTTGTCCCATCAGGGGCTCACAGTTTTAATCCCCATTTTACACATAAGGTAACTGAGGCACAGAGAAGTGAAGTGACTTGCCCAAGGTCACACAGCTGACAGTTGGCAGAGCTGGGACTTGAACCCATGACCTCTGACTCCAAAGCCCGGGCTCTTTCCACTGAGCCACGCTGCTTGTCTCATTGTGGGCAGGGAACATTGTCTGCCAACTCTGTTTATTGTACTCTTCCAAGCACTTAGTACAGTGCTGTGCACATAGTAAGCACTCAATAAATACCAGTGTTAGATCCGATGGTCTTCTCTCCACCCTAACACTTAGTATAGTGCTTGGCACAGACTAAGTTCTGAACGAATACTATTATTATTATTGACTTTAGCCATTACTCAGTTTGGGGAATCTCGCTGGGCTATCACAGAGCTATATAAAAGATCCTGGCTGGAGTTTCTAATCTTGTTTTCCCTTGACTGGACCTGATGTGACTGTGAGATGATCCATTTTAGTCTTAGATTGGTGATATGTGGCTAAATGACCCACCTCAATCCGGTGAAGCAGAAACTTCTGAGTCTAATAAAGAATACTGCCACTTCTCCTACACAAAGCCCCTACCTTTGTGGCATACTGTTTGTCAAAAAGGTTGACCTAGCCTCTGACCTTACTGATAAAGAAGAGAAGGTAGAAGGGAACCTCATGACTGCTTTTGCAACTGAGAGAGCTGGTGGGAACTGCAATGTTTAAAATCGGACATCCAGGTTGGCTGAGGGGCGGGGGGGATTAAGACCAAAACTTCTGAGAAAATGATCCAATTCAAGCGTGAATGATCAATCTCAAAAGGGGATCAGGCTGAACATTAAGATGACATCTTTTTGTTTATCCTGAAAAGGAATTCCCCTCCTGGAGCCCTCTGACTAAGGGGGCTTTTCCTCCCGGAAAGCCTCTGGGTGGGTGCGGTTTATGTGTTTGTATATTTCGGTGGGGACTTAACTTCTCTCTGGACATGTTGATTTTTTCCCGGTCTTGATGGGACACATCTGGTGGTTTCATTAAGCTAAGAAGCTGGACATTAATTGCTAAAAACACATTTTTTTTCTTTCCTTCCCAAATGAAACCTCCCTATAAAAGCTTCCTTTCCTATTGGAGAAGCAGCATGGCTCAGTGGACAGAGCACAGGCTTTGGAGTCGGAGGTCATGGGTTCAAATCCCAGTTCTGCCAATTGTCAGCTGTGTGACTTTGGGCAAGTCACTTGATGATGATGATGGCATTTGTTAAGCACTTACTATGTGCAAAGCACTGTTCTAAGCACTGGGGAGATTACAAGGTGATCAGGTTGTCCCACAGGAGGCTCACAGTCTTCATCCCCATTTTACAGATGAGGTAACTGAGGCCCAGAGAAGTTAAGTGACTCGCCCAAAGTCACACAGCTGACAATTGGCAGATCCGGGATTCGAACCCATGACCTCTGACACCAAAGCCCGGGCTCTTTCCACTGAGCCACACTGCTTCTCCAATAGGAGAAATTAAGCCACTTAACTTCTCTGTGCCTCAGTTACCTCATCTGTAAAATGGGGATTAAGACTGTAGCCCCCTGTGAGACAACCGGATCACCTTGTAACCTCCCTAGTGCTTAGAACAGTGCTTTGCACATAGTAAGCACTTAATAAATGTCATTATTATTATTATTATTGTTGTTGTTGTTCAAGATAATACAACTCCCTTTCCCTTCCCTCCCCTATCCTCCTCCCGCCCCCTCCACACTTGGGCACTAGGTTGGCTTACTGAGAAAGTCACCTGCTCCCTAGATCCCTAACCACACGCTATTTGGTTCTCTGTTCCTTCCAAGGCCACTGGCAGAGCTCGGGAGTGGGTCAGAATAACAATAATTGTGGCATTTATAAAGCATTTACTGTGTGCCAGGCACTGTATAAGTGCCGGGGTGGATACGAGAAATCAAGTTGGACATCATCATCATCATCAATCATATTCATTTAGTGCTTACTGTGTGCAGAGCACTGTACTAAGTGCTTGGGAAGTACAAATTGGCAACATATACAGTCCCTACTCAACAGTGGGCTCACAGTCTAAAAGGGGGAGACAAAACCAAGCATACTACAAAATAAAATAGAATAGATATGTACAAGCAAAATAAATAAATAGAGTAATAAATATGTACAAACATATATACATATATACAGGTGCTGTGGGGAAGGGAAGGAGGTAAGATGGGGGGATGGAGAGGGGGACGAGGGAGAGAGGAAGGAAGGGGCTCAGTGTGGGAAGGTCTCCTGGAGGAGGTGAGCTCTCAGTAGGGCCTTGAAGGGAGGAAGAGAGCTAGCTTGGCGGATGGGCAGAGGGAGGGCATTCCAGGCCTGGGGGATGACGTGGGCCGGGGGTCGATGGAGGGACAGGCGAGAATGAGGTACGGTGAGGAGATGAGCCGCAGAGGAGCGGAGGGTGCGGGCTGGGCTGGAGAAGGAGAGAAGGGAGGTGAGGTAGGAGGGGGCGAGGGGATGGACAGCCTTGAAGCCCATGGGGAGGAGTTTCTGCCTGATGCGCAGATTGATTGGTAGCCACTGGAGATTTTTGAGGAGGGGAGTAATATGCCCAGAGCGTTTCTGGACAAAGATAATCCGGGCAGCAGCATGAAGTATGGATTGAAGTGGGGAGAGACACGAGGATGGGAGATCAGAGAGAAGGCTGATGCAGTAGTTCAGATGGGATAGGATGAGAGCTTGAATGAGCAGGGTAGCGGTATGGATGGGTGGAGATGCCAGGGATCGAACCCGGGGCATGGTCCTTATACCACATAGGGCTCACAGTCTTCATCTCCATTTTATGGATGAAGTAACAGAGGAACAGAGAAGTAAGGTGACATAGCAGACAAGTGACTCCCCCCTTCGAGATTGTGAGCCCATTGTGGGCAGGGATTGTCTCTATTTGTTGCTGAATTGTCCTTCCCAAGCACTTAGTTCAGTGCTTTGCACACAGTAAGTGCTCAATAAATACGACTGAATGAACGAATGAAGTGGAGGAGCCGGAATAAGAACTCACAACCTTCTGACTCTCGGGCCCATTCTCTAGCCACCATACTATGCTTCTTCCCATGAAGTGCGTTGAGGTTAGAAAATCACATCTCCTCCAAGAGATCTACCCTGATTAATTGCTCATGTCCCCACCCCATTCCTCCCCTCCCCTCTACTGCCACCTCAGAATTTTTGCATCACCCAAGTCCTTTTGTGCTCGCCTCCAGCCCCCATAATATTTATGTATCTATCTTTAAACTCTGTTGCTACCCCTACCTGTAATTTACTTTAGTTTGTCACCCCTGTTAAATTGCCAACTTCTTAAGGGCAGGGATCATGTCAAATAACTTTATTATTAATTCATTCAATCACACCCCAGACAAGTTGGCAGCATGATCTAGTGAAAACTGAATGGAACTGGGAATCAGGAAACCTGGGTTCTAGTCCCAGCTCTGCCACTGGCATGCTGAGTGACCAGGGGCAAGTTACTGGACCTCAGTGTCCCTTTCTGTAAAGAGATTGGGGGCCCCATGTGGAACAGGGACTAAGTTCCCAGACTGAGCCCCCTCTCCCAGACTGAGCCCCTCCATCCTCTCCCCCTCCTCCCCCTTCCCATCTCCCCGCCTTACCTCCTTCCCCTCCCCACAGCACCTGTATATATTTATATATGTTCGTACATATTTATTACTCTATTTTACTTGTACATATTTATTCTATTATTTTATTTGGTTTATATGTTTTGTTTTGTTGTCTGTCTCCTCCTTCTAGACTGTGAGCCCGCTGTTGGGGAGGGACCGTCCCTATATGTTGCCAACTTGTACTTCCCAAGCGCTTAGTACAGTGCTCTGCACACAGTAAGCGCTTAAATACGATTGAATGAATGAATGAAGTACAGTGTGATAACTTTCAATGTACGCCAGGCCCCATGACACTTACACAAATATCTTTAATTCATTTTTTAGTCTGTCCCCCTCTTGACTGTCAGCTTGTTGTAGGCAGGGACCATGTCTCTTTATTGTTATATCGTACTCTCCCAAGCGCTTAGTAGAGTGCTCTGTGCACAGTTCAACCTCCATAAATACCACTGAGGATGATGATGGCAGCCCAACTCATTCGTGACCCTGAGCCCTGTGTGGAGGGAAGGTTTTGGTCAGCTCACTGATCTTTGGGGTGTGCTCAGGGTGGGAAGGTACTGTGGAGATTCAGAGATGTTTCTCAGACAGGCCCTTCTATTTCTACCTAGTTTCTCTTATCCTCTCAGGCCTCGACGCGGAGTTTGGTTTGGCCAGTTGTTCCCAGTTGGAAGGGTGAGCTCAGTCGCACCCTTCCTTGGCTCTCCTCTTGTTGTTACTGCCAGGAGCATTTGCTCTCAATGAGGGCCCCTCTCTGCTCCACGACCACCCCTTGGCTGTCGTGCCTCTGGGGGAGAATCCATCACCTTTGCTATTTCTCCTCCTCTCCCTCTTATCACTCTTTATTAACTCTCCTTTGCCGGCATTTCTTTCCCCACTTTGAAAGGCACATTATTGAAGGCCCACCTCCTGCAAGTGGCCTTATCTGACTAAATCCTCCTTCCTTTTCTCCCTCTTCCTTCTGCATTGCCCTGACTTGATTCCTTTGGTCATCCTCCCCTCCTAGCCCCAAGGCACTTATTGCTGTGACGCCCCAGCCTTGGATCCTGCTCTCGTGTGGATGGCCAAAGCTAGCAGAAATCAGATGAGGGAACTGAGGCACAGAGAAGCAAAGTGACTTGCCCAAAGTCACACAAATGACAATGGGCAGAGCCGGGGTTTGAACCACTGACCTCTGACTCTGAAGCCCGGGCTCTTTCCACTGAGCCACGCTGCTTCTCTTCCTTCTTCTCACTGCTCTGCTAGCCACTCCCCCTTCCACACCTTCTTCCCAGATGTCTCTCAAAAGAAAGTTCCCCACTTGTTCCCAGTTCTACCTGCCTCTGTGGGTCTTGGGGTATGGGAGGTGAGTCCCCATTTGGAGAGGTGTGCATCTAGCTTTATTTCTATTTATTTTGATGACTTGACACCTGTTCCCATGTTTCATTTTGTTGTCTGTGTCCCCCTTCTAGACCGTGAGCCCGTTGTTGGGTAGGGACCGTCTCTATATGTTGCCGACTTGTACTTCCCAAGTGCTTAGTGCAGTGCTCTGCACACAGTAAGCACTCAATAAATACAATTGAATGAATACAGATCCTTAATTTATTTATTCATATTAATGTCTGTCTCCCCACCCAGACTGTAAACTCATTATGGGCAGGGAATGTGTCTGTTTATTGTTATACTGTACACTCCCAAGCATTTAGTACTTAATAGAGAAGCAGCGTGGCTCAGTGGAAAGAGCACGGGCTTTGGACTCAGAGGTCATGGGTTCAAAATCCCGGCTCTGCCAACTGTCAGCTGTGTAACTTTGGGCAAGTCACTTACCTTCTCTGTGTCTGTTACCTCATCTGTAAAATAGGGATTAAGACTGTGAGCCCCCTGTGGGACAACCTGATCATCTTGTAGCCTCCCCATTGCTTAGAACAGTGCTTTGCACATAGTAAGCGCTTAATAAATATCATTATTATTATGATTATTATTACTGTGCTCTGCACATAATAAGCACTCAGTAACCATGAGTGAATGAATTTCATCTGCGGGTCATCCTCTAATTGAAACTGTCCCCCAAAGCTCTGGTTTAGTTGCCTAGATTTCCTTTCTGTCCATTCACTCCCTCAGTGACCTCATCCACACATGCTGCTTCAGTCAGTTATATTTATGGAGTGCTTACTGCATGTTTAGCATTGTATTAATCGCTTGGGAGAGTATAATATAACAATAAGCGGGCACATTTCCTGTCCATAGCAAGCTCTCAATTTTGTGGCTTTGTTAGCCATCTGAATACCGATGGTTCCTACATCTGTCTCTATATGTTTTTTATGGTATTTAAGTGCTTACTATGTGCCAGGCACTGTTCTAAGCACTGGGATAGATACAAGCTAATCAAGTTGGACATGGGGACTGTGAGGCTGTCTTAATTCCAATTTTACAGATGAAATAACTGAGGCACAGAGGGGTTTAAGTCATTAGTCCAAGGTTACACAACAGACAAGTGGCAGAGCCAGAATTAGAACTAAATATTCATTCATTCATTCAGTCGCATTTATTGAGCACTTACTGTGTGCAGAGCACTGTACTAAGCACTTGGGAAGTACAGGTTGGCAACATATAGAGACGGTCCCTACCCAACAGTGGGCTCACAGTCTGGAAGGGGGAGACAGGCCTGTGTTCTTTCCACTAGGCCATGCCTCATCCTAGCTCTTTCATGCCTTACCTTTTTCCCTTCAGTTCATCTCCACATTGATGTCTTGCCAGCTTCTGACTCTTTTATTGTGACTAAAGCTGAACTCTTGGTAATTCATTCAATCGTATTTATTGAGCGCTTACTGTGTGCAGAGGACTGTACTAAGTGCTTGGGAAGTACAAGTTGGCAACATAGAGACGGTCCCTACCCAACAACAGGCTCACAGTCTAGAAGGAACCCACTCCTGAGTCTCCCATTACAGCTAGCAATAATAATAATAATAATAATAATAATTTTGGTATTTAAGTGCTTACACTGTGCCAGGCACTCTACTAAGCTCTGAGGCAGGTTTTCTTCCACAATAGATCCTGGATCCCTTTCTCTCCACCATTATGGGTCTGACCCTGAATCAAGCTCTAATCCTTTTCCCAGTCTCCTCACTGATCTTTTTGCTACCAGCCTCTTCAGGCTATCTCACCCTCTGCTGCCGAGATCATTTTCCTGAAACATCATCTGGGGCACCTTGCATTGTCACTCAAAAACCTCCAACAAGCACCTTGCCTTTGGTTTCAAGGTCTTCCACCAGTTCTCTCCTAACTTAAGTGCCTTCTTCATATCTAGACTGTAAGCTCATTGTGGGCAGGGAATGTGTCTGTTTCACTGTTATATTGTACACCCCCAAGTGTTTTAGTACAGTGGTCTGCACATAGTAAGGGCTTAGTAAATGATTGATTGATTCACTAATAATAATAATAATAATAATGGCATTTATTAAGCACTTACTATGTGCAAAGCACTGTTCTAAGCACTGGGGAGTTTACAAGGTGATCAGGTTGTCCCACGGGGGGCTCACATTCTTCATCCCCATTTTACAAATGAGGTAACTGAGGCACAGAGAAGTTAAGTGACTTGTCCAAAGTCACACAGCTGGCAATTGGCAGAGCCAGGATTTGAACCCATGACCTCTGACTCCAAAACCTGGGCTCTTTCCACTGAGCCACGCTGCTTCTTTTAATCAATCTATGGTATTTCTTGAGCACTTTGTGTGTTCCTTCCTCAATTAAACCCTTTTTTCCCTGGTTCCCTCTCCTTTTTTTGTATATTTTTATGGTATTTAAGCACTTACTATGTGCTAGGCATTGTTCTGAGCACGGGGGTAGATACAAGGTAATGAGGTAGGACACAGTTCCTGTCTCATGTACAGTTCAGTCTTACTCCTCGTTTTACAGAAGAGGCAACTGAGGTACAGAAAAGTGAAGTGACTTCCCCATGGTCACACAGCAGACAAGTGTGAATCATCAAGTTCTGCATCATCTGTGTAAACACATCTGTGACCTTTGGGCATTTGATTTTTGCCCCTCCCTCAACCCCACAGCACTTGTGTACATATCTTTAAATAATATATTATAAAATTATTAATATTAATGCATGTTTCTCTCTTTATACTGTAAGCTCACTGTGGACAAGTCTCTTTTGCGGGCTTTTCCTGCCCCTCCCATCCTCTTACTGTAGGGGTTCCTCAAGGGTCAGTTCTTGATCCCCTTCTGTTCTCTATCTACACGCACTCCCTTGGTGAACGCATTCACTCCCACGGCTTCAACTATCATCTCTACGTTGATGACACCCAAATCTACATCTCTGCCCCTGCTCTCTCTCCCTCCCTTCAGGCTCGTGCCTCCTCCTGCCTTCAAGGCATCTCTTTCTGGATGTCTGCCCGCCATCTAAAACTCAATATGTCCAAGACTGAACTCCTTATCTTCCCTCCCAAACGCTGCCCTCTCCCTGATTCTCCCATCACTGTTGATGGCACTACCATCCTTCCCGTCTCACAAGCCCACAACCTTGGTGTCAATCTCGACTCCGCTCTCTCGTTCACCCCTCACATCCAATCCATCACCAAAGCCTGCCAGTCTCACCTCCGCAACATCGCCAAGATCTGCCCTTTCCTCTCCATCCAAACCGCTACCCTGCTGGTACAGTCTCTCATGCTATCCCAATTGGATTACTGCATCAGCCTCCTCTCTGATCTCCCATCCTCCTGTCTCTCCCCACTTCAATCCATACTTCACGCCACTGCCCGGATTGTCTTTGTACAGAAATGCTCTGAGCATGTTACTCCCCTCCTCAAAAATCTCCAGTGGCTACCAATCAACCTACGCATCAGGCAAAAACTCCTCACTCTCGGCTTCAAGGCTGTCCATTACCTCACCCCCTCCTACCTCACCTCCCTTCTTTCCTTCTCCAGCCCAGCCCGCACCCTCTGCTCCTCTGCCACTAACCTCCTCACAGGGCCTCGTTCTCACCTGTCCCACCGTCAACCCCCGGCCCACGTCCTCCCCCGGGCCTGGAATGCCCTCCCTCTGCACATCCTCCAAGCTAGCTCTCTTCCTCCCTTCAAAGCCCTACTGAGAGCTCACCTCCTCCAGGAGGCCTTCCCACACTGAGCCCCCTCCTTCCTCTCTCCCTTCTCCCCCTCCCCATCCCCCCGCCTTACCTCCTTCCCCTCCCCACAGCACCTGTGTATATGTATATATGTTTGTACATGTTTAATACTCTATTTTACTTGTACATATTTATTGTATTTATTTTATTTTGTTAATATGTTTTGTCTTGTTGTCTGTCTCCCCCTTCTAGACTGTGAGCCCACTGTTGGGTAGGGACCATCTCTATATGTTGCCAACTTGTACTTCCCAAGCGCTTAGTACAGTGCTCTGCACACAGTAAGCGCTCAATAAATACAAAAACCTCCAATGGCTACCAATCAATCTGCGCATCAGGCAGAAACTCCTCACCCTGGGCTTCAAGGCTGTCCATCACTTCGCCCCCTCCTACCTCACCTCCCTTCTCTCCTTCTACTGCCCAGCCCGCACCCTCCGCTCCTCCGCCGCTAATCTCCTCACCGTACCTCGTTCTCGCCTGTCCCGCCATCGACCCCCCAGCCCACGTCATCCCCCGGGCCTGGAATGCCCTCCCTCTGCCCATCCGCCAAGCTAGCTCTCTTCCTCCCTTCAAGGCCCTGCTGAGAGCTCACCTCCTCCAGGAGGCCTTCCCAGACTGAGCCCTTTCCTTCCTATCCCCCTCCTCCCCCTCTCCATCCCCCCATCCTATCTCCTTCCCTTCCCCACAGCACCTGTATATATGTATATATGGTTGTACATATTTATTACTCTATTTATTTTACTTGTACATATCTATCCTATTTATTTTATTTTGTTGGTATGTTTGGTTTTGTTCTCTGTCTCCCCCTTTTAGAGTGTGAGCCCACTGTTGGGTAGGGACTGTCTCTATGTGTTGCCAATTTGTACTTCCCAAGCGCTTAGTACAGTGCTCTGCACATAGTAAGCGCTCAATAAATACGATTGATGATGATGATGATGATGATGAACATTTCTGCTAATTCTGTTGTATTGTATTCTCCCAAGTCCTAGTAAAGCACTCTGCACATAGTAAGCACTCAATAAATACCACCGATTGATTGCAGAGCACTGTACTAAGAACTTGGGAGAGTACAATACAACAGAGTTGATAGACACGTTCTCTACCTACAACGAGCTCAGTCCATATCCCAATTCATGCTCTTCACTCCTCTCTAAATAAATATGGGTTTACTGGTTCATTCATCCTAACGTGGCCCTGGACGTTAAGGGACCTGAATTCTAATTTTGACTCCTATATGTGCCTGCTGTGTGACTTTGGGCAAGTGTCACCTGTCGCCCCACGATGGGTTCGTTCGGGAATCAGTGTGGCGAGGGAAAGAGAGAGAGAGACCGGGGATGGAAAGCCTGAGTTTTACACAAAATTTATTCTGTGAGGTGTTCTGAATTATTTGATTACTTAGATACAGCGAATTGAACTTCCCTTTCAGGAGGAATATGATTATTTGGTGATATTAGAGCTTCCCTAACGGGAGGAATATACTTGTATGTTACTCGCACATGGCAGAAAGCCTGTGTCCCACCCAGGCGGAATTCACTTATGATTTGTTTGCACGTGGTGAGGCCCCTAGCTCCCATTCACGAGTACTTCCTTCTTGGGAGGAATCCATCTAAAATTTAAATAAAATTTATTTTATTTTGTTAGTATGTTTGGTTTTGTTCTCTGTCTCCCCCTTTTAGACTGAGAGGGCACTGTCGGGTAGGAACTGTCTCTATATGTTGCCAACTTGTACTTCCCAAGCGCTTAGTACAGTGCTCTGCACACAGTAAGCGCTCAATAAATATGATTGATTGATCTATGTGTTACCCGTGGCAAGGTGCCACAAGCGTTCAGCAGGACGGAACACTCACCCATCCATCCCATGGCTTCTCACTTGGTGCAGGTAGAGCGGGCTTCTCACGCTCTGGACAGAGATGACCTGCAGCCGGCTGCTGCAAGTCTCAATCCTCTGCACCGAAGGTTAGAGGATGCAGGTATTTATCACACCATTCCAACTTCTGGCCTCAGTTTATCCAATCCCTGCCCACCCCCCTCCTCCATACCTAATTTGATTGGCACAGGGGCAAGGGACACCTTCTGTTTTGGGGGCTTGGGCTGTCAATCTAGCAGTTTTGATTGTGGGAGCAGTATCCCACCCTCACTTCCAAGTTCCGCCTGCTGGCTCAGGAGGTCACGAGGTAGCATTTGACCTTGAGATGGTCAGTACCCCAGAGTCACTTTGGGACAAGAAGTCACTAAACTTCTCTATTCTTCAGTTTCCTCAACTGTAAAATGGGATTCAATATCTGTTCTCCCTTCACCTTATATTGTGAGCCCCGACGGAGCAGGGACTGCCACCCAATGACTTAATAACAATAATAATGATGGCATTTATTAAGTGCTTACTATGTGCAAAGCTCTGTTCTAAGCTCTGGGGAGGTTACAAGGTGATCAAGTTGTCCCATGGGGGGCTCACAGTCTTCATCCCCATTTTACAGATGAGGTAACTGAGGCCCAGAGAAGTGAAGTGACTTGCCCAAAGTCACACAGCTGACAAGTGGCGGAGCTGGGATTTGAACCCATGACCTCTGACTCCAAAGCCCATGCTCTTTTCCACTGAGACACATCTGCCCCAGAGTTTAGCACAGTGCCGGGCATAAAGTAAGCACTTAACAAATCCCACAATTATTATCTGTGTTAATAGTGACCGATGAGATGACAGGACCACGGAGTTACGTATCTCCTGCTCATTTTCCTCATTCTAGGTAGATCATCTGTCATGTTATTCTATGTTACAAACATTTTGTTCAGCATGGAAATTGCTCCCAAGATAGTCATAGTATTCCCCTTAATAATAATAATAATGACATTTATTAAGCGCTTACTATGTGCAAAGCACTGTTCTAAGTGCTGGGGAGGTTACAAGGTGATCAGGTTGTCCCACATGGGGCTCACAGTCTTCATCCCCATTTTACAGATGAGGGAACTGAGGCCCAGAGAAGTGAAGTGACTTGATTGGTAAGATTTATATGGTGTCTTAACAACCCCTCACAGTGCCACCCCTCTATCTAGAGAAGCCTAGTGGTGAGATCATGGGCATGGGAGTCAGAGGAGCTGTGTTCTAATCCTGCTCCAACACTTCCCTGCTGTGAGCTGGAACAAGTCACTTCACTTCTCTGGGCCTCAGTTTCTTCATCTGCAAAATGGGGATTCAGTGCCTGTTCTCCCACCAGCTTTCTAGACTGTGAGCTTGTTGTGGGCAGGGAATGTGTCTGTTGTAATAACAATGATGGTATTTATTAAGCGCTTACTATGTGCAACGCACTGTTCTAAGCGCTGGGGAGGATACAAGGTGATCAGGTTGTCCCATGGGTTGCTCACAATCTTAATCCCCATTTTCCAGATGGGGTAACTGATGCATAGAGAAGTGACTTGCCCAAAGTCACACAGCTGACAATTGGCAGAGCCGGGATTTGAACCCATGACCTCTGACTCCAAAGCCCGTGCTCTTTCCACTGAGCCACGCTGCTTCTCTGTTGTACTCTCCCCCAGCACTTAGTACAGTGCTTTGCACACAGTAAGCGCTCAAGAAATACAAATAAATGAATGAACTTAGACTGTGAGCCCCATGTGGAACATGGTTATCTAGTATTTACTCCAGTGCTTAGAACTATAGGGAAGCAGTGTGGCCTAATGGCTAGAGCATGAACCTGGAAGTTGAAAGGACCTGAGTTCTAGTCCCAGCTCTGCCACTTGTCTTCTGAGTGACCTTGGTGCCAGTCACTTCACTTCTCTGTGGCTGTTACTTCACCTGTAAAATGGGGATTAAGACTGTGAGCCCCATATGGGACATAGACTGTGTCCAACCTGATTACCTTGCATAATAATAATAATGATAGCATTTATTAAGTGCTTACTATGTGCAAAGCATTGTTCTAAGCGCTGGAGAGATTACAAGGTGATCAGGCTGTCCCACATGGGGCTCACAGTCTTCATCCCCATTTTACAGATGAGGGAACTGAGGCACAGAGAAGCTAAGTGACTTGCCCAAAGTCACACAGCTGACAATTGGTGGAGCCGGGATTTGAACCCATGACCTCTGACTTCAAATCCCATGCTCTTTCCACTGAGCCACGCTGCTTCTCTATCTTGTATCTATCCCAGGGCTTAGAACAGTGCCTGGCACATAGTAGGTGCTTAAAAATACCATAAAAAGAAAACACTTGGCACATAGTAGGTAGGGACCGTCTCTATATGTTGCCGACTTGTACTTCCCAAGCGCTTAGTACAGTGCTCTGCACACAGTAAGCGCTCAATAAATACCATTGAATGAATTAATGAATAGTAAGTGCTTAACAAATGCCATTATTCTTACTACAATTATCTGTCAGCTCATCAATGTCTTCCCAGTTTTACTGTAGTAATAATACGTAATGTTGGTATTTTGTTAAGAGCTTACAATGTGCCAGGCACTGTTCTAAGTGCTGGGGTAGATATAATGTAATCAGGTTGTCCCACGTAGGACTCACAGTCCTCATCCCCATTTTTCAGCTGAGGTAACTGAGGCACAGAGAAGTGAAGGTCACACAGCTGACAAGTGGCAGAGCTGGGATTAGAACCCACGATCTCCGACTCCTAAGCCTTTGAAGTCTATGGTGCATATCAGGCCCAGTATTAAAAAAAGAAAACCTTCAAGGAATATTTCAACTAAACCTGGTCCCAAGAGGTCAGTGGTTCAAATAAAATAAGACGCCCTGGAAAGGGGGGGAGAAAAAGAAAACGGTCCCTGATGAGGACCTGACGAGACTTGTTGATGGTACATCTCCAAAAGGCCTTCCTTGACTAAGCGTCCCCTTCTCTTTCCTTTCACTTCCTTCTGTGTCGCCCTGACTCAGCCCCACAGCACTATTGTCCATATTCGTAATTTATTTGTATAATGTCTGTCTCCTGCTGCCACCCCCCACCCCAAGACTGTAAGTTCTCTGTGGGCATAGAATGTGTCTGTTTATTATTATACT
Organism: Tachyglossus aculeatus; assembly: GCF_015852505.1. Lineage (NCBI taxonomy): Eukaryota > Metazoa > Chordata > Mammalia > Monotremata > Tachyglossidae > Tachyglossus > Tachyglossus aculeatus. The sequence continues at coordinate 48,217,344 of NC_052069.1, read as the reverse complement.
GTACCCTCTCAAGTGCTTAGTACAGTGCTCTGCCCACAGTAAGAGCTCAGTAAATATAACACAAGCAAATTTGTGAAATATTCCATATTTTTCATCCGCCAAGCTAGCTCTCTTCCTCCCTTCAAGGCCCTACTGAGAGCTCACCTACTCCAGGAGGCCTTCCCAGACTGAGACCCCTCCTTCCTCTCCCCCTCATCCCCCTTTCCATCCCCCCCATCTTACCTCCTTCCCTTCCCCACAGCACCTGTATATATGTATATATGTTTGTACATATTTATTACTCTATTTTACTTGCACATATCTATTCTATTTATTTTATTTTATTAGGTTTTGTTCTCTGTCTCCCCCTTTTAGACTGTGAGCCCACTGTTGGGTAGGGACTGTCTCTATATGTTGCCAACTCGTACTTCCCAAGCACTTAGTACAGTGCTCTGCACACAGTAAGCACTCAGTAAATACGATTGATGATGATGATAACTGAATGAAAGAGAGATCATCGGCCCTGGTCACTCTAAGATAGGGAACCGAATTGGTTTATGTTTATAGCTGTAGCCTTTCAATGCAGCTTCTTCTCACAGTCATGATTGTATTGGAGAAGCAGCGTGGCTCAGAACAGTGCTTTGCACATAGTAAGCACTTAACAAATGCCATTAAAAAAAAAAGCACGGGCTCGGGAGTCAGAGGTCATGGGTTCTAATTCCGGCTCCGCCACTTGTCTGCTGTGTGACTTTGGGCAAGTCATTTAACTTCTCTGGCCCTCATCTGGAAAATGGGGATGAAGACTGCGAGTCCCATGTGGGACAACCTGATTACCTTGTATTCCCCCCAGCGCTTAGAACAGTGCTTGGCACATAGTAAGCGCTTAACAAATGCCACCATTATTATTATTATTATTATTATTATTGACCCTCCCAGTTTCCCTGGTCTAGAAGAAGATATGGATATGGAGAAACCACAGAGAAAAACTTGCTCTCTTGGTCACACGGAGAATTCTTATGAAGCTTAAAATTAAATTCTGGTGACCAGGCATCCACTTTCTGGAGTTTTGTCCCCAGAGCCCGTTGTTGGGTAGGGACCATCTTTATATGTTGCTGACTTGTACTCCCCAAGCGCTTAGTACAGTACTCTGCACACAGTAAGAGCTCAATAAATACAATAGAATGAATGAATGAATGTCCTGGTAGAAAGAGCATAGATGGGCTTGGGAGTCAGAGGACTTGGGTTCCAATCTCCCCCTCCCCCTCCTCCCCGCCTTACCTCTTTCCCCTCCCCACAGCACCTGTATATATGTTTGTACATATTTATTACCCTATTTTATTTGTACACATCTATTCTATTTTATTTTGTTAATATGTTTTGTTGTCTGTCTCCCCCTTCTAGACTGTGAGCCCACTGTTGGGTAGGGACCGTCTCTATATGTTGCCAACTTGTACTTCCCAAGCGCTTAGTAAAGTGCTCTGCACACAGTAAGCGCTCAATAAATATGATTGAATGAATGAATAATCTCAGCTCCACCACTTGTTTGTTGTGTGACCTTGGGCAAGTAAGTACTTCACTTCCCCTGGCCTCAGTTCTCTCAGCTGCAAAATGGTGATTCAATGCCTGGTCTCTTAGGTAGACTGCGAGCCCCACATGGGACCTGATTATCTTTTAAATACTCCAGGGATTAATCCATCAATCAATCAATTGTATTTATTGAGCGTTTACTGTGTGCAGAGCACTGTACTAATGCTTGGGAAGTACAAGTTGGCAACATATAGAGACAGTCCCTACCCAACAGTGGGCTCACAGTCTAGAAGATAATACAGTGCTTGGTATATAATAAACACTTAACAAATACCACTTATTAATATTACACCCATATTATTGTTTCCCCAGTAGACCTAAAGTGGTCCCCACTAGCAGAAGCTTTTGGCCTGGGCTGGGACAGAATTGATCAGTTATGGCGATGGCATCCAGGGCAGGGATTTTTCCTGAAGAGAAGAGGAAGGAAGTACTCATGGCCCAGCTGGGGTGGATCAGCACAGTCAACAGGTCCCTCAGGCCATGGATCGCAGCAGCCTTCCTGACAGAATGGCTGCAGGAGGAGAGGAGATGAGTGGGGTCTAGAGTACCTCTAGACTGGAAGCTTTTTGGGGGGCAGGGAACATGTCTGTTTATTATACTGTACTCTTCCAAGTGCTTAGTACAGTGCTTTGAACACAGTAAGTGCTCAAAAAATACAATTGGCTGGCAGCAGAGTAACTTTTCAAGGCTGTGCCCCACTTTTCCAGCGTGGCTCAGTGGAAAGAGCCCGGACTTTGGAGTCAGAGGTCAGGGGTTCGAATCCTGGCTCCGCCGCATGTCTGCTGTGTGACCTTGGGCAAGTCATTTCACTTTTCTGAGCTTCAGTTCCCTCATCTGTAAAATGGGGATTGACTGTGAGCCCCACGTGGGACAACTTAATCACCTTGTATCCTCCCCAGCGCTTAGAACAGTGCTTTGCACATAGTAAGTGCTTAACAAATGCCATTATTATTATTATTATTTTCCTCGTTTCCCACTCCCTTCTGCATCACCCCGGCTTTCTCCCTTTACTCTTCCCTGTCCCCCCAGCCCCACCGCACATATGTACATATCTGTAATTTTCCCCTGCTGGGGGAAGCAGCATGGCATAATGGATAGAGAATGGGCCTGGGAATCAGAAGGTCATGGGTTCTAATCTCCACTCTGCCACTTGTCTGCTCTGTGACCTCGGGCAAGTCACTTCACTTCTCTGGGCCTCAGTTACCTCGTCTGGAAAATGGGGATTAAGACTGTGAACCCCAAATGGGACAACATGAGTACTTGGTTTCTACCCCAACAATTAGAACAGTGTTTGGCACATAGAAAGCACTTAACAAATGCCATCATAATTATTATTTTGTATTGTGCCTTCCCAAGCGCATAGTACAGTGCTCTGCACACAGTAAGCACTTAGTGAATACGATTGAATGAATGAATTAATGAATGCTAGGGTCTGGTGGAAGGGACAGGTGGCACCAGCAATGGCAGAGCAGTAGGTGGGACAATTTCATTCTCCAAACCCTGTTCCTAACTCTCTGACCAAGTGTGTAGTGCAGTGCTCTGCGCACAGTAAACATTCAATAAATACCATTGATGTCTTCACTTTCCTTCTCCCTTGCTCTCTTTCTTCCCCTTTTTAAATTTCCTCTAGACCCTAAGCTCATTAGGGTCTGCACTCATCAAGTGGTCAGTAAATGGGATTGAATGAATGAATGAAATTTCCCCCTTTCCCTATCTCTTTTGCTTCTCTTTTCCTATTGCCCCCTCAATCATTGGTACTTGAGTGCTTCTCAGTCCTTCAGTCAAGGTATTGAGCGCTTACTAGGTGCAGAGCACTGTACTAAGTGCTTAGTACAATAGTTGGTAGACATGATCCCTGCCCACAGGGATCTTACTCATTTTTTGCCTCTTTTTTTAATCTTATTGGTTCATTCAATCTTACTTATTGAGCGCTTACTGTGTGCAGAACACTGTACTAAGCACTTGGAAAGTACAATTAATAATAATAATGATGGTATTTGTTAAGCACTTACTATGTGCCAAGCACTGTTCTAAGTGCTGGGGGGATACAAGGTGATCAGGTTGTCCCACGTGGGGCTCACGGTCTTAATCCCCATTTTACAGATGAGGTCACTGAGGCACAGAGAAGTTAAGTGGCTTGCCCAAGGTCACACAGCTGACAATTGGCAGAGCTGGAATTCAAACCCATGACCTCTGACTCCTAAGCCCGGGCTCTTTCCACTGAGCCACGCTGCTTCTCAGCAACAGATAGAGACAATTCCTACCACACAATGGGCTCAAAGTCTAGAAGCGGGGAGGCAGACAGCAAAACATGTAGACAGGCATCAATAGCATCAAAATCGATAAATAGAATTATGGATATATACACATCATTAATAAAATAGAATAATATGTACATATATACATAAGTGCCGTGGGGAGGAGTGGGGTAGAGCAGAGGGAGGAAGTCGGGGCGATGAGGAGGAGGAGTAGAGGAAAAGGGGGGCTCATTCTGGGAAGGCCTACTGGAGGAGGTGAGCTTTCAGTAGGGCTTAAGCTCTTATTCATTCATTTATTCAATTGTATTTATTGAGCGCTTACTGTGTGCAGAGCACTGTACTAAGCGCTTGGGAAGTACAAGTCTGCAACATGTAGAGACGGTCTCTACCCAACAACGGGCTGTGTTAAACACTTTCCTGAGCAATGTAGATACTAGTTAATCAGGCAGATATAATCCCTGTCCCCCAGAAGCAGTGTGGCTCAGAGGATAGTGCATGGGCTTTGGAGTCAGAGGTCATGGGTTCAAATCCTGGCTCTGCCAATTGTCAGCTGTGTGACTTTGTACAAGTCAACTTCTCTGGGCCTCAGTTACCTGATCTGTAAAATGGGGATTAAGATTGTGAGCCCCACGTGGGACAACCTGATCACCTTCTATCCCCCCAGCGCTTAGAGCAGTGCTTTGCACATAGTAAGTGCTTAACAAATGCCATCATTATTATTATTATTAAGTAAGAGGGAGAACAGGTATTGAATCCCCATTTTACAGTTGAGGAAACTGAGGCACAGAGAATTTAAATGACTTGCCCAAGGTCACACAGCAGGGCAGCACTTAGAACAGTGCTTTGTACGTAGTAAGTGTTTAATAAATGTCATTTAAAGAAAAGTGTCTCCCCGGCCCATCCTTTATCCACTAGACCCCGCTGCTTCCTCTCCCTTATAGTTCCTCATTTATACTCCGTTCACCAAACACTTCCTTCCTAAAAATTCTAGCCACATTACCGACTGGGTGTTTTCCATCTCATCTTCCTCACTTCACTGTGTGGGGGTGGAAGAGGCAAAGGGGATATTTGTGAGGAAAAGCCTGCAGCTGGGGGCTGGGGGCGGGGGGGGACAGTGAGCAGAGACCAAAGGTGGGTGGTCAAAGAGACATTGAAGTTTAAATAATGATAATAGTGATGGCATTTATTCATTCATTCATTCAATTGTATTTATTGAGCGCTTACTGTGTGCAGAGCACTGTACTAAGCGCTTAGGAAGTACAAACTGGCAACATATAGAGACGGTCCCTACCCAACAGCGGGCTCACAGTAAGGGAACTCCCTTACTGTGGGGGTTCCCCAAGGTTCAGTGCTTGGTCCCCTTCTGTTCTTGATCTACACCCACTCCCTTGGTGACCTCATTCGCTCCCACGGCTTCAACTATCATCTCTACGCTGATGACACCCAGATCTCCATCTCTGCCCCTGCTCCCTCCCCCTCTCTCCAGGCTCGCATCTCCTCCTGCCTTCAGGACATCTCCATCTGGATGTCTGCCCGCCACCTAAAACTCAACATGTCCAAGAGAGAACTCCTTGTCTTCCCTCCCAAACCCTGCCCTCTCCCTGACTTTCCCATCTCTGTTGACGGCACTACCATCCTTCCTGTCTCACAAGACCGCAAAATTGGTGTCATCCTCAACTCCGCTCTCTCATTCACCCCTCACATCCGAGCCGTCACCAAAACCTGCCGGTCTCAGCTCTGCAGCACTGCCAAGATCCGCCCATTTCCTCTCCATCCATACCGCTACCCTGCTCGTTCAAGCTCTCATCCTATCCCGTCTGGACTACTGCATCAGCCTTCTCTCTGATCTCCCATCCTCGTGTCTCTCCCCACTTCAATCCATACTTCACGCTGCTGCCCGGATTGTCTTTGACCAGAAACGCTCTGGGCATGTTACTCCCCTTCTCAAAAATCTCCAATGGCTACCAATCAATCTGCGCATCAGGCAGAAACTCCTCACCCTGGGCTTCAAGCCTGTCCATCACCTCTCCCCCTCCTACCTCACATCCTTTCTCTCCTTCTCCAGCCCACCCTGCACCCTCCGCTCCTCTGCCGCTAATCTCCTCACCGGGCCTCGTTCTCGCCTGTCCCGCCATTGCCCCCTTTGCCCACGTCATCCCCCTGGCCTGGAATTCCCTCCCTCTGCCCATCCGCCAAGCTAGCTCTCTTCCTCCCTTCAAGGCCCTACTGAGAGCTCACCTCCTCCAGGAGGCCTTCCCAGACTGAGCCCCTTCCTTCCTCTCCCCCTCGTCCCCCTCTCCAACCCCCCATCTTACCTCCTTCCCTTCCCCAAAGCACTTGTATATATGTATATATGTTTGTACATATTTATTACTCTATTTTACTTGTACATATCTATTCTATTTATTTTATTTTGTTAGTATGTTTGGTTTTGTTCTCTGTCTCCCCCTTTTAGACTGTGAGCCCACTGTTGGGTAGGGACTATCTCTATATGTTGCCAACTTGTACTTCCCAAGCGCTTAGTACAGTGCTCTGCACACAGTAAGCACTCAATAAATACAATTGATTGATTGATAGAAGGGGAGACAGACAACAAAACAAAATATATTAACAAAATAAAATAAATAGAATAGTAAATATGTCCAAGTAAAATAAATAGAGTAATAAATCTGTACAAACATATATACAGGTGCTGTGGGGAGGGGAAGGAGGTAGGGCGGGGGGGATGGGGAGGGGGAGAGGACTGGGGGGCTCAGTCTGGGAAGGCCTCCTGGAAGAGGTGAGCTCTCAGTAGGGCTTTGAAGGGAGGAAGAGAGCTAGCTTGGCGGATGTGTGGAGGGAGGACATTCCAGGCCAGGGGGAGGACGGGGTCTGGGAGTCGACGGCGGGACAGGTGAGAACGAGGCACAGTGAGGAGGTTAGGGGCGGCAGAGGAGCGGAGGGTGCGGGGTGGGCTGGAGGAGAGAAGGGAGGTGAGGTAGGAGGGGGCGAGGGGATGGACAGCCTTGAAGCCGAGAGTGAGGAGTTTTTGCCTGATTCGTAGGTTGATTGGCAGCCACTGGAGATTTTTGAGGAGGGGAGTAACATGCCCAGAGCGTTAAGCCCTTACTATGTGCAAAGCACTGTTCTAAGTGCTGGGGAGGTTACAAGGTGATCAGGTTGTCACACGGACTCACAGTCTTCATCCCCATTTTACAGATGAGGGAACTGAGACATAGAGAAGTGAAGTGACTTGCCCAGAGTCACACAGCTGACAATTGGCGGTGGTGGGATTTGAACCCATGACCTCCAACTCCAAAGTCTGTGCTCTTTCCACTGAGCCACGCTGCTTCTCTAAAATTTTAAAATTTTAGAAGCATCTCCGGTTTACCTGTGTGAACAGGAATTATGTTAAGTGGCTACTTAGGTGCTCACTAGGCTATGCTGCTTTTCCAGTGGTGGAGGGGTTCCCTCCACTCACACCTCGTAGGTAGGGTGAATTTTTCCTCAGAGAAAGTTTTGGAGATGTTCACTTAAGCTTTCTCTGGCTTGGGGTGCTGTGTTGCTTTTTCTACTGGTTGGGTCTCCACCAGAAGACAAGTTTCATGTGAAGTTATCTCTCTCTGCTTTAGCATTTACCTGGGGTAAAAATTCATTCAGTCGTATTTATTGAGCACTTACTGTGTGCAGAGCACTGTTTTAAGTGCTTGGGAAGTACAAGTTGGCAACATATAGAGACGGTCCCTACCCAACAACGGGCTTACAGTCTAGAAGGGGGAGACAGACAACAAAACAAAACACGTGGACAGGTGTCAAGTCGTCAGAACAAATAGAATTAAAGCTAAATGCACATCATTAACAAAATAAATAGAATAGTAAATATGTACAAGTAAAATCTGTACAAACATATATGCAGGTGCTGCGGGGAGGGGAAGGAGGTAGGGCGGGGGGATGGGGAGGAGGAGAGGAAAAAGGGGGCTCAGTCTGGGAAGGCCTCTTGGAGGAGGTGAGTTCTCAGTAGGGCATTGAAGAGAGGAAGAGAGCTAGCTTGGCGGATGTGTAAAAATGAAACCAGGGTGAGAAAATTGGGGGATATTTTAGTCTCATCCCTTTACCATCTTCTTCCCCATTCAAGTCTTGGATTCTCTAGGCTCATCTCTAGACTGTAAGCTTGTTGTGGGCAGGACTTGATTGTGTCTGCAAACTCTGTTGTACTTTCCCAAGTGCTTAGTACAGTGCTCTGCACACAGCAAGTGTTCAGGAAATACCATTAATGATACCCATGTGGCCAAGCACTTAGTGGCTTTTGGGAACTGGACAATCAAGCTTTTCATTTGTGGTTTTTCATGGTATTTTAGAGTTTACTATGCGTCAAACACTGTTCTAAGTACTGGGGTTGGAACAAATTGTCAGACACAGTCCCTGCCCCACACAGGAATCACAGTCTACGTAGGAGGGAAAGCAGGCATTTAATTCACATTTTACTGTTGAGGAAACTGAGGTACAAAGAAATAAAGTGATTTGCCCAAGGTCACAGAGGAAGCAATTGGAATTAGAACCCAGGTCATCCAACTCCCAGGCCCACGCTCTTTCTCCTAGGCCATGCTACTTCTCATATTGTACATTTTATTTTGTGCGTCTTCTGTTGGTATCTTTTCCCATTTGTCATGTTGATTAAATATTGACTCTGGCCGTTATTTTGTTTGGGAATCTGGTTTGGCCATGGTTCTTGAGACTTTCCCAAACCTATCAACAAGAGCCTGGCGGGAGTTTCTATTCCCACATCTTCCTTGGATTGTTCCGAACACAGGATAGCGAGTTAACTTGTCATAGTTTAGTTTTGTCTTAGGCTGTCGAGTTGTTTCCCACCCTTAGCTACTCCATGGACGCATCTCTCCCAGAACACCTGGCTTCCCTCTGCAATCATTTTGGTAGTATATCCATAGTTTTCTTGGTAAAAATATGGAAGTGGCTTAACATTACCATCTTCTGCACAGTTAACTTGACTCTCCGCCCCCGATTCTCTCCTATGTCGCTGCTGCCCAGCACAGGGGAGTTTTGACTTATAGCAGATTGCCTTTTGCTCGCTAGCCACTGGCCAAGCTAGGAACGGAATGGGTAGGCCTCTGCTTGACTCTCCCTCCCGTAGCCGAGACTGGTAGAGGACTGGAAACTCTCCCAGGTGTGATCCTGAGAGGGGCAAAGTTTATTGTTCTATAGCTAAATTGTCTCAATCTCAATATTCATAATGCAAAACTTGCAAATCTAAATGCATTGGGTTTGAGCAGAGTCCCCCATGTTGTCACGGTAATGTAATATATTGGTATAACGTGGAGTGCTTCTGGAACAAGCAGCATAATGAAACAACATCATACAGAACAAGAGGAGGCAACACTTTTTTTCTGTCTCAGGGTGGCCAGATGTCTGAAGTCTGCCTTGACTGTACCCCTTCAAGGGTAAGGAAACTCCCTGTAAACAGCCAATCAATCAATAAATCATATTCATTGAGCGCTAGACTGTCAGATCATTGTGGGAAGGGAAGATGAAAACCAACCCGGTTATATTGTACTCTCTCAAGGGTGTAATACATTGCTCTGCACACAGTACGTGATCAATCAATCAATCAATCATATTTATTGAGCACTTACTGTGTGCAGAGCACTGTACTAAGCGCTTGGGAAGTACAAGTTGGCAACGTATACAGTCCCTACCCAACAGTGGGCTCACAGTCTAGAAGGGGGAGACAGAGAACAAAACTAAAAATATTAACAAAATGAAAGGGAATAGATATGTACAAGTAAAATAAAGAAATAAATAGAGTTATAAATATGTACAAACATATATACATATATACAGGTGCTGTGGGGAAGGGATCACTAAATAAGATAGGTGTACTGCACCTCTCTGTATTGCAGAGAGGTGTACTAAGCACTTCGGAGAGTACACTATAACAGTTGATAGACATGTTCCCTACCTTCATTTGTGGCCTAGTGCACAAGAGCACAGGTTTGAGAGTCAGAGGACATGGGTTCTAATCCCAGCTCTGCCACGTGTCTGTGTGACCTTGGACAAGTCACTTGGCTTCTCTGGGCCTCAGTTCCCTCATCTGTGGGACAGGGACTGTGTCCAACCTCATTATCTCATATCTACCCCAGTGCTTGGCATATAATGAGTGCTTAACCAATACCATAATTGTTGTTGTTGTCCAGAGAGGGGGACAGATATTAATATAAATAAATTGCGGTTAAGTACGTAAGTTCTGTGAGGAGATTGAAGCAGCAGAAGTGACTTGTAAATTGGGTGGGTCCTGATGGCTCTGGAGTTCCAGAGAGTAGCAGAAGTATGTTAAGGGGGCTAAACAGGGGTCATGCAGTGAGAGATAATGACATCATATGGAATAGTTCGTGGGAATCTGCAGAACCTAAAAACATGTTCCTAGGGTATGTCCCCAGCCTTGGAGGGGGCCAGTGGAAGGGGTCGATAACCCTCTCCATGGCTTCAGAGCCCTTGTGTGCCCCTCCCCAGCCCTTGAAAATACAAAAGTTGCATCCGAGCCACAGAATTTGGTCATTCCAGAATGAGCGAATCCAGCTGAAAACCAGATTAATAGCCGCTGAACTTGTAAACAGTTTAAATTATAACATGGGACTTTTTAGTTTTCTTTTCAATTAATAAGAATTAAAAAGAAGAATACTAATAATTTAAAAAGGAAGACTACTAGTAATGATTGGGGTATTTAAGCACTTATTATGTGCCAAGCACTGGGTTAGATCCAAGATGACCAAGTCGGGCACAGTTCTTGTCCCACATGGGGCTCACAGTCCACCTGAAGGGGAGAACAGAAAATCCCCATTTTACAGATGAAGAAACTGAGGCCCAGAGAAGTTAAGCGACTGATCAAGGTCACACTGCAGGCAACTGGCAGAGCCGGGAGTAAAGCCCAGATCCTCCAACTCCCAGGCTCACGCTCTTCCCAGGAGACCACACAACTTCTATCGTTTGGTATCCCGAGAGCCCACTTGGAATTTTCCTTCAGGCTCCATTGTTAGGACCCTGGAGCTGGCCCATTTCCTTGTACCTAGGCTGAGGAAGGCTAGTTTGGCCCTCACTGATTCTTCCTAAAGATGACCTGTCGTGCTTCCTATATCCAGCCCTGGGACTACAGACACCAGTCATCTCTTTCAGTTTAGAAAGCTGAGAATGAGCCAAGAAGCAGCTTGGCCCAGTGGAAAGAGCCCAGGCTTTGGAATCAGAGGTCATGGGTTCAAATCCCAGCTCCGCCAATTGTCAGCTGTGTGACTTTGGGCAAGTCACTTCACTTCTCTGGGCCTCAGTTACCTCATCTGCAAAATGGGGATGAAGACTGTGAGCCCCCCGTGGGACAACCTGATCACCTTGTTACCTCCCCGGCGCTTAGAACAGTGCTTTGCACATAGTAAGCGCTTAATAAATGCCATTATTATTATTATTATTATTATTCATTCATTTAATTGTATTTGTTGAGTGCTTACTGTGTGCAGAGCACTGTACTAAACACTAAACAATTCCATAGAGATGTCAGAAGAAAATGTATGCCAATTTACTCTTTTTTCCCCTGGCCTGGAATGCCCTCCCCCCGCACATCCGCCAAGCTAGCTCTCTTCCTCTCTTCAAAGCCCTACTGAGAGCTCACCTCCTCCAGGAGGCCTTCCCACACTGAGCCCCCTCCTTCCCCTCCCCACAGCACCAGTATATATGTTTGTACAGATTTATTACTCTATTTTACGTGTAAATATTTATTCTATTTTATTTTGTTAATATGTTTTGTTTTGTTACTGTCTCCCCCTTCTAGACTGTGAGCCCGCTGTTGGGTAGGGACCGTCTCTATATGTTGCCAACTTGGACTTCCCAAGCACTTAGTACAGTGCTCTGCACACAGTAAGCACTCATTAAATACGATTGAATGAATGAATGAAAGTACAATACAGCAATAAACAGTGACATTTCCTGCCCACAGTGAGTTTACAGTCTAGAAAGGGGGAGGCAGACATTAATGCAAATGAATAAAATGACAGATCTGTACATAAGGGATAGGCAGTGTGGCTAAATGGAAAGAGCACGGGCTTAGGAGTCAGAGGTCATAGGTTCAAATCCCGGCTCCACCAATTGTCAGCTGTGTGACCTTGGGCAAGTCACTTAACTTCTCTGTGCCTCAGTTACCTCATCTGTAAAATGGGGTTAAGACTATGATCCCCCTGTGGGACAACCTGATCACCTTGTATCCTCCCCAGCGCTTCGAACAGTGCTTTCCACATAGTAAGCGCTTAACAAATGCTATTATTATTATTATTAAGTGCTGGGGGGCCGGAAGGAGGGAAGAGCAAAGGGAGGAAGTCAGGGTGATGCAGAAGGGAGTGGGAGATGAGGAAAAGTGGGGTTCAGTCTGGGAAGGCCTCTTGGAGGAGATGTGCCTCCAATAAGGCTTTGAAGTAGGGGAGAATAACTGTCGGATTTGAAGAGGGAGGGCATTCCAGGACAGAGGCATGATGTGGACGAGGGGTCAGCGGCGAGACAGGCGAGTTCAAGCCACAGTGTGAGAGAGTTTCAGTTGGAGCTCTCTGGACTGGTCACTAAGGTCCAGAACTTTGGCTCTATGATTGTATAGGCTGTGTGGGGATGCAGATTTTAATGAAGTTAATGTGTTTTTGGATATGGGACGGCTGTTTCCCTGAGACGGTTATTGTTTGTTTTTGACTGGCTGTTGGTTGCCTGGAGTGATCATTACTGTACTATTAAAAGGAAAAAGGGGAAGAAAATCTCCCATCTAAACAGCGTTCTGGCTGTGCCTTGCTTTTGTCAAGGGATTTTAAAAGTGCTTATTAACTGCTTCTAATGGAACTATTCCATTGAGATGTCAGAAGAAAATGTATGCCAATTTACTCTTTTTTCCCCCCTCTGCCATGTTCTGAACATGCAATTAAATTAGCCTAAAGGCACTGCATTGAAAACCCCCTGAAATGGAAGCCAGACACTTGCATTAATGAGAGGATTGGAAGCAGGGGAATGGACTAGCTGATTTGAGGTCCTTCCAGGATTCTCTGGTGAGCTGCCAAAGCAGGAAGCCTTATGCAATTGTTTTTAGGATTGGCTGTATCCAGTCAGAGAAGTTTAAATAGCTCCAAGCCTTTTGCCACGATGAGCTTTCCCCTGTCATGCCCTTTTACTGCTCTCTCTTTTAGCCTAGTGGATAAAGCATCTCCTCCAGGAGGTCTTCCCTGATTTATTTCTAATCACCCAAATCTATCTCCTTGCCACTGCAGCAGTTCGTCACAACCTAAAATTTCCTTTGCTGGGAGAAGGAGAAGGAAGAGGAGGAGGAGAAGAAAAAGAATGATTTCCAGCAAAGGAAATCATATTCAAATACTAGTATTACCCTTATATGTAGTAATAATAATCATTTTACTTGTACATATTTACTATTCTATTTATTTTGTTAATGATGTGTATATAGCTTTAATTCTTTTTGTTCTGACAACTTTGACACTTGTCTACATGTTTTGTTTTGTTGCCTGTCTCCCCCATCTAGACTGTGAGCCTGTTGCTGGGTAGGGACCATCTCTATATGTTGCCAACTTGTACTTCCTAAGCGCTTAGTACAGTGCTCTGCACACAGTAAGCCGTCAATAAATACGATTGATTGAATGAATGAATGAATGAATGAATGCTCTGCACACAGTAAACGCTCAATAAATACAGTTGAATGAATGAAAGCAAAGTCCTTGCCTAGGAGTCAGAGGACCTGAGTTCTAATGCTGACTTTGTCACTTGTCTGCTGTGTGACCCTGGACAAGTCACAACTTTTCTATGCTTCAGTTACCTCATCTGTAAAATGGGGATTAAGACTGTGAGCTCCATGTGGGATGGGGACTGTGTCCAACTTGATTTTCTTATATGTACCCCAGCACTTAGTGTAGTGCCTAGCACATAGTAAAAGCTTAAAAAATTTATTTTATATATAATAATAATAATAATGGCATTTACTAAGCACTTACTATGTGCAAAGCACTGTTCTAAGCGCTGGGGAGGTTACAAGATGATCAGGTTGTTCCACGGGGGGCTCACAGTCTTAATGATGAGGGAACTGAGGCACAGAGAAGTAAAGTGACTTGCCCAAAGTCATACAGCTGACAAGCGCGTGGCTCAGTGGAAAGAGCCCGGGCTTTGGAGTCAGAGGTCAGGGGTTCAAATCCCGGCTCTGCCACTTGTCAGCTGTGTGACTTTGGGCAAGTCACCTAACTTCTCCGGACCTCAGTTACCTCATCTGGAAAATGGGGATTAAGACTGTGAACCCCCCGTGGGACAGCCTGATCGCTCTGTAACCTTCCCAGCACTTAGAACAGTGCTTTGCACGTAGTAAGCGCTTAATAAATGCCATTAAAAAAAAAAGTGGTGGAGCAGGGATTTGAACCCATGACCTCTGACTCCAAAGCCCATGCTCTTTCCACTGAGCCGCGCTGCTTCTGTGTGTGTGTGTGTGTGTGTGTGTGTGTGTGTGTGTGTGTGAATATGTATATTTATACATATATATGAATAAACATTGTGTCCATTCCCAAACAAATGGTTCTGTAGCCATCACAAAGTAGTAATAATAATAATGATCGTATTTGTTAAGCATTTACTATGTGCCAAACTCTGTTCTAAGCGCTGGGGTAGACACAAGGTAATCAGGTTGGACACAGTCCCTGTCCCCCATGGGGCTCACAGTCTTCATCCCCATTTTACAGATGAGGTAACTGGGGCACAGAGAAATGAAGTGACTTGCCGAAGGCCACACAGCAGACAAGTGGCGGAGTCAGTAATAGAACCCAGGTCCTCTTGATTCCCAGACCCATGCTCTACCCTCTAGGCCATGCTTCTGAAGCTTTGTCTGATCCGTCATGGCCTCCCAGGAACAAGTTTTACCCTAATTGCCCTTCGTCTTCACTTCTAGCTTTGCCGAAACAGTCCCACTGCGATTCTGTGTCTTTAACTGGATCCTCTCTTTCTTTTTTCCAAGCACAATGTGTAAATGTGTTTCTTTTCCCCTTCCTCTTTCTCACCTTCCCTGAAGAGCATGCAGTTTCTAAAACTGATATTTAGAAAAGATATCCCTCTTGGATTACTTTATCTTATATTTTGTGAGCAAATGTTCCTAGGTGGAGTTGCTTCTCTATTGTGCTGATTTGACAGTTTATCCCTCACTGTGCTTCAAAGCAGGCTAATGTTCCCCGGTTTTCAATTCTAGTGTGTGATTCTGGCTGCTTGTAACTGACTGTCTACGCCCTGCCCATTGAACTGTGGTAAAATAATCTGTCGGGAATTTGCGCCTGTAGCAGTAGTGTTTCTGAAATGGTCGTTCCCACCTCTCTCCCACTTTCCCACCCTCTCTCTCCTCATCAAGCAGTTTAGACTCTTTTTAGATTCATTCATTCAATCGTATTTATTGAGCACTTACTGTATGCAGAGTACTGTACTAAGCTCTTGGAAAGTACAATTCAGTAATAAAGAGAGACAATCTCTATCCACACCAGGCTTACAGTCTAGAAATTTAGATTGTAAACTCCTCTGTAGACTGTCAACTCCTTTTGGGCAGTAATCTGTCTACCAACTCTATGGTGGTGTACTCAATCAATCAATCAATCGTATTTATTGAGCGCTTACTGTGTGCAGAGCACTGTACTAAGCGCTTGGGAAGTACAAGTTGGCAACATATAGAGAATAGATATGTACAAGTAAAATAAATAAATAAATAAATAGAGTAACCAACCTCTGTGTGACAATCCCCCCACAGCAGAGAAGGGCTGGGGGCCACAAAACAAAACATATTAACAAAATAAAATAAATAGAATAGATACAGACAAGTAAAATAAATAAATAGAGGAATAATAAATAGAGTCACCCACGCGCTGCTGCACGTGGGGCCGAGCGTGAGGCGGGCGCTGCTGCTGAACTTTGGCTCGGCCCTGACCTTCCTGGGCCTCTACTTGGCTCTGGCCATCGGGGCCCAAGGGGATTTCGAGATCTGGATGTTGTAACATCAACAACAACAAGTTGTTGCCAACTTGGACTTCCCAAGCGCCTAGTACAGTGCTCTGCACACAGTAAGCGCTCAACAAATACGATTGATTGATCTGGATCCTGTCAGTACTCTCCCAAGTACATAACAAGCACTCAATTACCAATGATTGATCGATTGGTCTTGGGCAACCCAGGACTTCCAGGATGGAAAGAAACATGAGAAGCAGTGTGGCCTAGTGGAAAGAGCCTGGGCTTGGGAGTTAGAAGTCGTGGATTCTAATCCCTGCTCCGCCACTTGTCTGCTGTGTGATCTTGGGTAAGTCACTTAACTTCTCTGTGCCTCAGTTACCTCATCTGTAAAATGGGGATTAAGACTGTGAGCCCCACGTGGGACAACCTGATTACCTTGTATCTACCTCAGCACTTAGAACAGTGCTTGGCACATAGTAAGCACTTAACAAATACCATCATTATTATTATTTCTTGGTCAGGTACTGATGATGGGAAGGAAGGGATCATCATTCACCCCACAACATATCCGATTCGTCACCAAAACCTGCCGGTCTCACCTTTACAACATCGCCAAGATCCACCCTTTCCTCTCCATCCAAACCACTTCCTTGTTAGTACAATCACTCATCCTAGCCCTACTGGATTACTGCATCAGCCTCCTTTCTGATCTCCAAACCTTCTGTCTCTCCCCACTTCGGTCTATACTTCACTCTGCTGCCCGGATTACCTTTCTACAGAAACGCTCTGGGCATGTCACCCCCCTCCTCAAAAATCTCCAGTGGTTGCCTATCAACCTTCGTGTGAAGAAAAAACTCACTATTGGCTTTAGAGCTCTCCATTCCCTTGCCCCCTCCTATCTCATCTCCCTTCTCTCCTTCTCCAGCCCAGCCCACACACTCCGCCCTTCTGGTGCCGCTAACCTTCTCACTGTGCCTCGTTCTCACCTGTCCCACCATCCACCCCTAGCCCACATCCTACCTCTGTCCCTCTTAACGTCCACCAAACTAGCACACTTCCCCCCTTCAAAGCCCTACTGAGAGCTCACCTCCTCCAGGAGGCCTTCCCAGACTGAGCCTCCCTTTCCTCTGCTCCTCCTCCCCTCCCCATCGCCCCGACTCCCTCCCTCTGCTCTACCCGCCTCCCTGCCCCACAGCACTTGTGTATATATGTACACATTTACTATTCTATTTATTTTATTAATGATGTATATATAGCTATAATTCTATTTATATTGATGCCTTTCTACTTGCTTTGTTTTATTGTCTGTCTCCCCCGCCTTCTAGACTTCAAGCCCATTGTTGGGTAGGGATGTCTCTATTTGTTGCCAAATTGTACTTTCCAAGTGCTTAGTGCAGTGCTCTGCACACAGTAAGTGCTCAATAAATATGATTCAAAGAATGACTGAAAGCCAAGGCTTCACAGACACTGAAAGTAGGCGGGACACCTGGAAAATGTATTTTGGCACTTATTCTCTAAACACAAGACGTGTTTAGGGAAAAGGTGGATGAGATAGTAGTTGAAGGAGAAGTATTATGTGCTTATCCTGGCAAAGTATTGAACAAAAAGTGGCCTAAAGAAGTGTGGCCTAGTGGGATAGATCATGGACCTGGATTCTAATCCTGGCTCCTCTACGTGTCTGCTGTATGATCTTGGGCAAGTCACTTCAGTTTTCTTTGCCTCTGTTCCCTCATTTGTAAAATGGGGATTAAGACTGTGAGCCCCGTGTGAGACAGGGACTGTGTCCAACCTGATTAGCTTGTATAATAATAATAATAATAATGATGGCATTTATTAAGTGCTTACTATGTGCAAAGCACTGTTCTAAGCCCTGGGGAGGTTACAAGGTGATCAGGTTGTTCCACTGGGGGCTCACGGTCTTAATCCCCATTTTACAGATTAAGTAACTGAGGCACAGAGAAGTTAAGTGACTTGCCCAAAGTCACACAGCTGACAATTGGAAGAGCTGGGATTTGAACCCATGACCTCTGACTTCAAAGCTCGGGCTCTTTCCACTGAGCCACGCTGCTTGTATCTACCCCAGCACTTAGTACAGGGCCTGGCATATAGTAAATGCTTAACAAAAACCATAAAAAAGTAAAACAGAAATCAGTAGGGAGCTTTGTCTAGAGGAACTGAATTTTAGGCTCCTTGTGATTCAGACTGTGAGTCTGTCCGTCTCCCCCGCTTCTAGACTGTGAGCCCATTGTTGGGTAGGGACCGTCTCTATTATGTTGCCAGCTTGTACTTCCCAAGCGCTTAGTACAGTGCTCTGCACACAGTAGGTGCTCAATAAATATGATTGAATGAATGAATTCAGAGTCCCCAGCCTACCAGTAGTCACAACAATGGCTCCTGCAGCCAATAGCCTTCCTGAGGCTTTGTGCTGCAGGTGCTGTTCTCTTTCCCACTGAGGTGGTGGCAAGCAGGAGGGGTTGTAGTCTACTTGACTCATTCATTCAATCGTATTTATTGAGCGCTTACTGTGTGCAGAGCACCGTACTAAGCACTTGGGAAGTACAAGTTGGCAACATATAGAGACGGTCCCTACCCAACAGCGGGCTCACAGTCTAGAAGGGGGAGACAGAGAACAAAACATATTAACAAAATAAAATAAATAGAATAAATATGTACAAATAAATAAATAAAGTAATAAATATGTACAAACATATATACAGGTGCTGTGGGGAGGAGAAGGAGGTGAGGGGGAGAGGAAGGAGGGGGCTCAGTGTGGGAAGGCCTCCTGGAGGAGGTGAGCTCTCAGTAGGGCTTTGAAGGGAGGAAGAGAGCTAGCTTGGCGGATGTGCGGAGGGACGCGGTGTGGCTAGGGTGAGGGCTGGGGGAAAGACCACTGGGTGGCTGTAGGGAAAGCAGTTCACTCGGTCTTAGTGGAGGGAAGCCGAGTCCACAGGGAGGCGAGGCCACCATTACTGGTGGTTTCATTCTGCTGTGGTCAAGAGAGGCCAAGGAGGCTCAGCATCAGATTCCATCCCTACCCTGGCCTGAATAGAGCATGTTCGGGGCAGGTAGTTCACTAGGCCTGAGCGGGTGGGAGGCCTGAAGTTTCGCTGAGCCATTCTGTATAAATCTCCTAAACTTCCAGCAATGCTGCACAACCCCTAACAGTATGGAATGTTGTACCTAGGTTGGTGGATTCTGGGACTTCTTGGATGGGCATTTCTTCCTGTTAGAAGGTATGTGGTCATAGCCGAGCAAATGTACCCATTTACCATTCTATTTTGTTAATGATGTGCGTGTAGCTATAATTCTATTTATTCTGATGGTTTTGACACCTGTCTACATGTTTTGTTTAGTTGTCTGTCTCCCCCTTCTAGACTATAATAATAATAATGGCATTTATTAAGCACTTACTATGTGCAAAGCACTGTTCTAAGCGCTGGGGAGGTTACAAGGTGATCAGGTTGTCCCACCGGGGGTGGGGGTGGGGGGTCACAGTCTTCATCCCCATTTTACAGATGAGGTAACTGAGGCCCAGAGAAGTGAAGTGACTTGCCCAAAGTCACACAGCTGACCATTGGCGGAGCTGGGATTTGAACCCATGACCTCTGACTCCAAAGCCCGGGCTCTTTCCACTGAGCCACGCTGCTTCTCCGACTATGAGCCCATTGTTGGGTAGGGATTGTCTCTATATGTTGCTGACTTGTACTTCCCAAGCGCTTAGTATAGTGCTCTGCACACAGAAAGTGCTCAATAAATACGATTGAATGAATGAACGTAGCTGGTGAAATTAGCCTCTGTTACCTCTTTAGTATAGTAGGGTCTAGGGTAAAGTGGACAATCACTCTGAAAGGAAAGGCTCTGGGAGAGAGAGGGTTTTTTTCCTGGAATGTGGCTGCTTTTATTAGGTATTTGAAGGGCAGAATCAACAGGAGACCTCATACAAATCTGGCTGGGAACAGTAGAGAGGAAAAAACAGAGCAGCTCTCTCAATTAGAAAGGAAGGGAGAAATCAGTGGTATCGATCAGTCAATAGTATCTGAGTACTTACTGTTTGCACAGCACTGTACAAAGCACTTGGGAGAGTGCAATATAACAGAGTTAATAAGTCAACTGTATTTATTGAGCACTTTGTGCAGAGCTTTGTACTAAGCACTTTTTTTGTTTATAACAATGAAGACACATTCCCTGCCCACAATGAGGATACAGTCTAGAGCCGGAGACAGACATTAATATAAGTAAATTACAGATAATAATGATGATGACATTTATTAAGCACTTAATATGTGCAAAGCACTGTTCTAAGAGCTGGGGGAGATACAAGGTGATCAGGTTTCCCCACGTGGGGCTCACAATCTTAATCCCCATTTCACAGACGAGGTAACTGAGGCACAGAGAAGTGAAGTGACTTGTCCAAAGTCACACAGCTGACAAGTGGCGGAGCTGGGGTTAGAACCCATGACCTGTGCTCTTTTCCACTGAGCCACGCTGCTTCTCTATATGTACATAAATTCTGTGGGGCTGTGGCGGGGGCGGTGAGGATAAATGAAGGGAGCAAGTCAGAGCAATGCAGAAGGGAGTGGGAGAAGAGGAAAGGAAGGCTTAGTCAGGGCAGGCCTCTTGGAGGAGTGTGCCTTCAATAAGGCTTTGAAGGGGGAAGAGTAATTATCTGTCAGATATGAGGAGGGAGGGCATTGGAGGCTAGAGGCAGGCTTTGGGGGAGATTGAGGAGATCGAGGCCCAGTGAGAAGTTAGCATTAGAACAGCTACGTGTGCGGGCTGGGTTGTAGTAGGATAATGATGGCATTTGTTAAGCGCTTACTATGTGCAAAGCACTGTTCTAAGCGCTGAGCACTGTTCTAAGCGCTGGTAGGAGAGTAGCAAGGTGAGGTAAGAGGGCTGAGGAAGTTGGTAGAGACATTCCCTGCCCACCACAAGTTTAGAGGAGGACAGAGACGTTAATATAAATAAGGAAATTACAGATATGTACATAAGTGCTGTGGGGCTGAGGAAAGGGTGAACAAAGCCCTCTCTCCACCGAACTAGCCCACTTAAGAGAAGCAGCGCGGCTCAGTGGAAAAGAGCCCGGGCTTTGGAGTCAGAGGTCATGGGTTCAAATCCCAGCTCCGCCAATGGTCAGCTGTGTGACTTTGGGCAAGTCACTTCACTTCTCTGGGCCTCAGTTACCTCATCAGTAAAATGGGGATGAAGACTGTGAGCCCCACGTGGGACAACCTGATCACCTTGTAACCTCCTCAGCGCTTAGAACAGTGCTTTGCACATAGTAAGTGCTTAATAAATACCATTATTATTATAGTTATTATTATTACTTCCCCCCTTCAAAGCCTTACTGAAAGCTCACCTCTTCCAGGAGGCCTTCCCAGACTGAGCCCCCCTTTTCCTCTGCTCCTCCTCCCCTTCCCATTGCCCAGACTCCCTCCCTCTGCTCTACCCATCTCCCCACCCCAAAGCACTTGTGTATATATGTACATATTTATTATTCTATTTATTTCATTAATGATGTGTATATATCTGTAATTCTATTTATTTATATTGATGCTTTAAGGCCTGTCTGCTTGTTTTGTCATGTCTGTCTCCCCTGCTTCTAGACTGTGAGTCTGCTGTTGGGTAGGGATTGTCTATATTTGTTGCCAAATTGTACTCTCCAAGCGCTTAGTACAGTGCTCTGCACACAGTAAGCACTCAATAAATACAAGTGAGTGAATAAGTGAAAGGGGGTTCAAATCCAAGGGCTTGGTGACAGAAGGGAATGAGTGAAGAGGAAATGAGGGCTTAGTCAGGGAAGGTATTTGAGTGCTTACTGTGTGCAGAGCAATCTAAGCGCTTGGGAAAGTCCAATACGACAATCAATCAAAATCAATCGTATTTATTGAGCGCTTACTGTGTGCACAGCACTGTACTAAGCGCTTGGGAAGTACAAGTTGGACTTGTACGACTGAGTCTAGACTGTGAGCCTGCTGTTGGGTAGGGACCGTCTCTATAAATTGCCAACTTGTACTTCCCAATTGGACTTTCCAAGTGCTTTGTACAGTGCTCTGCACACAGAGAGTGCTCAATAAATGCGATTGAATGAATGAATAAGCACTTAAATGCCATTAAAACAAAACCTCTGTTTCCTCCTGCTTTATGGTGACCTCCAGTTTATAATAATAATGATGGCATTTGTTAAGCGCTTACTATGTGCCAAGCACTGTTTTAAGTGCCAGAGTAGATTCAAGGTAATCAGCTTGTCCCACATGGGGCTCACAGTTGTAATCCCCATTTTACAGATGAGGGAACAGAGATGCTAAGTGATTTACCCAAAGTCACACAGCTGATTAGTGGCGGTTCTGGGATTAGAATCTACAACCTCTGACTCCCAAACCCGTGGTCTGTCATTCATTCATTCAATCGTATGTATTGAGCACTTACTGTGTACTAAGCGCTTGGGAAGTACAAGTCAGCAACATATAGAGACGGTCCCTACCCAACCACAGGCTCACAGTCTAGAAGGGGGTGACAGACAACAAAACAAAATATGTAGACAGTTGTCACTGCTTCTCATAACACCCTTTCAGCCCCTCCTCCCAAAATGCCACCTCAGGGCCCCAACCTGGTTAATTATCTTTCATTTATTCATTCAATCGTATTTATTGAGCACTTACTGTGTGCAGAGCACTGTACTAAGCGCTTGGGAAGTACAAGTTTGCAAAAATAAATAAGTACAATTATCTGTCCTGGCTCCTCTCCTACTACAAGCCAGCTTGCACACTTCTCTCCTCTAATGCTAACCGTCTCACTGGGCCGCAATCTTGTCTATCTTGCGGCCAACCTCTTACCCACCACCGGCCTCTGGCCTGGAAAACCCTCCCTCCTCAGATCTCACAGACAATTGTTCTCTCCTCCTTCAGAGCCTTATTGAAGGCACATCTCCAAGAGGCCTTCCCTAACTCTGCCCTCCGGAAACTTCTCGCTCTCCATTCTGCATCACCCTGACTTGCTCCCTTCTTTCATCCTGGCTCCCAGCCCCATAGCACATAGGTACCTACCTGTAATTTATTTATTTATATTAATGCCTGTCTCCCTCTCTAGATTGTAAGCTTGTTGTGGGCAGGGAATGTGTCTGTTTGTCGTACTCATCCGAAAACTTAATACAGTGCTCTAGGCTCAGTAAATAATAATGATAATAAGGATGGCATTTTAGACTGTGAGCCCACTGTTGGGTAGGGACTGTCTCTATATGTTGCCAACTTGTACTTCCCAAGCGCTTCGTACAGTGCTCTGCACAAAGTAAGCGCTCAATAAATACTATTGATTGATTGATTAAGCGCTTACTATGTGCAAAGCACTGTTTTAAGCGCTGGGGGGATACAAGGTGATCAGGTTGTCCCACGTGGGGCTCACAGTCTTCATCCCCATTTACAGACGAGGTAACAGAGGCACTGAGAATAATAATAATAATAATGGCATTTATTAAGCCCTTCCTATGTGCAAAGCACTGTTCTAAGCGCTAGGGAGGTTGCAGGGTGATTGGCTGTCCCACGGGGGCTCACAGTCTTAATCCCCATTTTACAGACGAGGTAACGGAGGCCCAGAGAAGTAAAGTGACTCGCCCAAAGTCACACAGCTGACAATTGACAGAGTCGGAATTTGAACCCATGACCTCTGATTCCCAAGCCCGGGTTCTTTTCATTGAGCCAGGTTGCTTCCCATGATTGAATGATTCAAATGATTGAATGATTTACCCCCACACTGCACCATCTTGGAAATCGGGTCGGTTCTTCCTTTTGGGCGGGAAGCCAGTTTACTAATACCACCTGGGCGCTATTGATCCCTTCTTTGGCCTGGGGCGAACCCCTTATTTCCTAGCTGTCACTTACTCCTATAAAAGGAAGAAAACACCTAAGACCCCCACCTGGGAGTTGCGAGGGTAATTAAGTCCTTTTGAAGAGGTTAAAAAAAAGCGCATAATCCACTGGTGAGATCAACTTGCATTCTTTCAACTCGGACTATAAATGGATCAACGGTAAAGAAAAGCATATTAACGGTAAACAAGCCCATTGACATTCAAGATCCCGGCCCCTGATAGCCCCGTGCTGATTCGTCCTGTAGCCCCGGCTATCTGCTTGCTACGCTCAATCCGGTAAGCCTTTTTTCTTTTCTTCCTCCATCCTTTGTTCAGCAGTGAAGTGGTTTAAAGATAAACGAATCGCAACAGACACGTGAAACATCTCTAATGAGAACTGGCGTGGCCTACTGGATATAGCAAAGGCCTGAGAGTCCGAAGGTCATGGGTTCTAATGTCGCTTCTGCCACGTATCTACTGTGTGACCTTGGGCAAGGCGCTTCACTTCTCTGTGCCTCCGTTTCCTTATCTGTACAATGAGGATTGATATTTATTTTATTTTGTTAGTATGTTTGGTTTTGTTCTCTGTCTCCCCCTTTTAGACTGTGAGCCCACTGTTGGGTAGGGACTGTCTCTATATGTTGCCAATTTGTACTTCCCAAGCGTTTAGTACAGTGCTCTGCACACAGTAAGCGCTCAATAAATACGATGGATGATGATGATGATGATACAGGGACTGTGTTCAACCTGATTTGCGTGTTTTCAATCAATCAATCGATCAATCGTATTTATTGAGCGCTTCCTATGTGCAGAGCACTGTACTAAGCGCTTGGGAAGTACAAATTGGCATCACATAGAGACAGTCCCTACCCAACAGTGGGCTCGCAGTCTAAAAGGGGGAGACAGAGAACAGAACCAAACATACCAACAAAATAAAATAAGTAGGATAGAAATGTACAAGTAAAATAAATAAATAAATAAATAGAGTAATAAATATGTACAACCATATATACATATATACAGGTGCTGTGGGGAAGGGAAGGAGGTAAGACGGGGGGATGGAGAGGGGGACGAGGGGGAGAGGAAAAAAGGGGCTCAGTCTGGGAAGGCCTTCTGGAGGAGGTGAGCTCTCAGCAGGGCCTTGAAGGGAGGAAGAGAGCTAGCTTGGCGGATGGGCAGAGGGAGGGCATTCCAGGCCCGGGGGATGACGTGGGCCGGGGGTCGATGGCGGGACAGGTGAGAACGAGGTACGGGGAGGAGATTAGTGGTGGAGGAGCGGAGGGTGCGGGCTGGGCAGTAGAAGGAGAGAAGGGAGGTGAGGTAGGAGGGGGCGAGGGGATGGAGAGCCTTGAAGCCCAGGGTGAGGAGTTTCTGCTTGATGCGCAGATTGATCGGTAGCCATTGGAGGTTTTTGAGGAGGGGAGTAATATGTCCAGAGCGTTTCTGGACAAAGATAATCCGGGCAGCAGCATGAAGTATGGATTGAAGTGGAGAGAGACACGAGGATGGGAGATCAGAGAGAAGGCTAGTGCAGTAGTCCAGACGGGATAGGATGAGAGCTTGAATGAGCAGGGTAGCGGTTTGGATGGAGAGGAAAGGGCGGATCTTGGCAATGTTGCGGAGCTGAGACCGGCAGGTTTTGGTGACGGCTTGGATGTGAGGGGTGAATGAGAGAGCGGAGTCGAGGATGACACCAAGGTTGCGGGCTTGTGAGACGGGAAGGATGGTAGTGCCGTCAACAGAGATGGGAAAGTCAGGGAGAGGACAAGGTTTGGGAGGGAAGACAAGGAGCTCAGTCTTCGACATGTTGAGCTTTAGGTGGCGGGCGGACATCCAGATGGAGATGTCCTGAAGGCAGGAGGAGATGCGAGCCTGGAGGGAGGGGGAGAGAGCAGGGGCAGAGATGGAGATCTGGGTGTCATCAGCGTAGAGATGATAGTTGAAGCCGTGGGAGCGAATGAGGTCACCAAGGGAGTGAGTGTTTTGTTGTCTGTCTCCCCCTTTTAGACTGTGAGCCCGTTGTTAGGTAGGGACCGTCTCTATATGTGGCCAACTTGTACTTCCCAAGCACTTAGTACAGTGCTGTGCACACAGTAAGTGCTCAATAAATACGATTGAATGAATGAATGAATTCGTCCTGTAGCCCCGGCTATCTGCTTGCTACGCTCAATCAGTCAATCGTATTTATTGAGCGCTTACTGTGTGCAGAGCACTGTACTAAGTGCTTGGGAAGTACAAGTTGGCAACATAATCCAGTAAGCCTTTTTTCTTTTCTTCCTCCATCCTTTGTTCTGCAGTGAAGTGGTTTAAAGATAAACGAATCGCAACAGACACGTGAAACATCTCTAATGAGAAGCGGCGTGGCCTACTAGATATAGCAAAGGCCTGAGAGTCCGAAGGTCATGGGTTCTAATGTCACTTCTGCCACGTATCTGCTGTGTGACCTTGGGCACGTCGCTTCACTTCTCTGTGCCTGTTTCCTTATCTGTACAATGAGGATCCGCTTTGCTCCCTCACAGCGTGGCTCAGTGGAAAGAGCCCGGGCTTGGGAGTCAGACGTCATGGGTTCAAATCCCGACTCTGCCAATTGTCAGCTGTGTGACTTTGGGCAAGTCACTTCACTTCTCTGGGCCTCAGTTCCCTCATCTGTAAAATGGGGATTAAGAATGTGAGCCCCACGTGGGACCACCTGATCACCTTGTATCCCCCCAGTGCTTAGAACAGTGCTTTGCACATAGTAAGCGCTTAACAAATACCATCATTATTATTATTATTATACAGGGACTGTGTTCAACCTGATTTGCTTGTTTCGTGGTCTGTCTCCCCCTTTTAGATTGTGAGCCTGTTGTTAGTAGGGACTGTCTCTGTATGTTGCCAACTTGTAGTTCCCAAGCGCTTAGTACAGTGCTCTGTGCACAGTAAGTGCTCAATAAATACGATGGAATGAATGAATGAATTCGCCCTGTAGCCTCGGCTATCTGCTTGCTAAACTCAATCCAGTAAACCTTTTTTCTTTTCTTGCTCCATCCTTTGTTCAGCAGTGAAGTGGTTTAAAGATAAACGGATCACAGTGTTTTCAGTACCTCAACAGACACGTGAAGCATCTCTAATGAGAAGCAGCATGGCCTACTAAATAAAGCAAAGGCCTGAGAATCCGAAGGTCATGGGTTCTAATGTCACTTCTGCCACGTATCTGCTGTGTGACCTTGGGCAAGGTGCTTCACTTCTCTGTGCCTCAGTTTCCTTATCTGTACAATGAGGATTGATACAGGGACTGTGTTCAACCTGAGTTGTGTGTTTTGTTGTCTGTCTCCCCCTTTTAGACTGTGAGCCTGTTGTTAGGTAGGGACCGTCTCTATATGTTGCCAACTTGTACTTCCCAAGCGCTTAGTACAGTGGTCTGCACACAGTAAGCGCTCAATAAATACGATTGAATGAATGAATGAATTCATCCTGTAGCCCCGGCTATCTGCTTGCTACGCTTAATCACTCAATCAGTCGTATTTATTGAGCGCTTACTGTGTGCAGACCACTGTACTAAGCGCTTGGGAAGTACAAGTTGGCAACATAATCCAGTAAGCCTTTTTTCTTTTCTTCCTCCATCCTTTGTTCAGCAGTGAAGTGGTTTAAAGATAAACGAATCGCAACAGACACGTGAAACATCTCTAATGAGAAGCTGCGTGGCCTACTAGATATAGCAAAGGCCTGAGAGTCCGAAGGTCATGGGTTCTAATGTCGCTTCTGCGACGTATCTGCTGTGTGACCTTGGGCACGTCGCTTCACATCTCTGTGCCTCGGTTTCCGTATCTGTACAATGAGGATTGATACAGGGACTGTGTTCAACCTGATTTGCTTGTTTTGTTGTCTGTCTCCCCCTTTTAGACTGTGAGCCCATTGCTAGGTAGGGACCGTCTCTAGATGTTGCCAACTTGTACTTCCCAAGCGCTTAGTCCAGTGCTCTGCACACAGTAAGCGCTCAATAAATGCGATGGAATGAATGAATGAATTAGTCCTGTAGCCCCGGCTTTCTGGTTGCTAAACTCAATCCAGTAAGCCTTTTTTCTTTTCTTGCTCCATCCTTTGTTCAGCAGTGAAGTGGTTTAAAGATAAACGAATCGCAGTGTTTTCTGTACCTCAACAGACACGTGAAACATCTCTAATGAGAAGCAGCATGGCCTACTAGATGTAGCAAAGGCCTGAGAGTCCGAAGGTCATGGGTTCTAATGTCGCTTCTGCCACGTATCTGCTGTGTGACCTTGGGCAAGTTGCTTCACTTCTCTGTGCCTCAGTTTCCTTATCTGTACAATGAAGATTGATACAGGGACCGTGTTCAACCTGATTTGCTTGTTCTGTTGTCTGTCTCCCCCTTCTAGACTGTGAGCCCGTTGTTAGATAGGGACCGTCTCTATATGTTGCCAACTTATACTTCCCAAGCACTTAGTACAGTGCTCTGCACACAGTAAGCGCTCAATAAATGCGAGTGAATGAATGAATGTATACACCCCAGCTCTTAATTTGCAGTGTCTGGAACATATATATGTATGTATATATGTATATATGTTTGTCCATATTTATTCTATTTATTTTATTTTGTTAATATGTTTTGTTTTGTTGTCTGTCTCCCCCTTCTAGACTGTGAACCCGCTGTTGGGTAGGGACCGTCTCTATATGTTGCCAATTTGTACTTTCCAAGAGCTTAGTACAGTGCTCTGCACACAGTAAGCGCTCAATAAATACGATTGAATGAATGAATGAATGAACATAGTAAGTAATTAACTACCATTATTATTATTTGTACTAGTAATAGTATTAGTGATAAGGTGTATCCTCAGGGTGGGCTTTTTATTTAAAAGGGAACCTTACCTTTTGAATCCTTGGGGGGGGGGGGGGGCAGGTGTGTGTGTGTGTGTGTGTGTGTGTGTGTGTGTGTTTTCAATTCTCCCCAGAGAAGAAGGGCTTTCTTAGCTCAGCAAACAGAACAGACATATACCACCTATTGTATGCCACCTATTCCCTGAAGTTTTTGGATGCAGACAATTTCATATTTATGGAGGCGATTGCTTACGTACATATTTGTAATTTCTTTCTTTATATTAGTGTCTGTCTTCCCATCTAGACCGTAAGCTCCTTATAAGCAGAGAACATGTCTACCAACTCTGTAATATTGTTATATTGTACTCTTCCAAGCACTTAGTACAGCGCTCTAGACTGTGATTTCGTTGTGGGCAGGGAATGGGACTGTTTGTTGTTGTACTTTCCCAAGTGCTTAGTACTTAGTGATTGGTACACAGTAAGTGCTCATTAAATTCGATTGAATGAATGAATACTCTGCACACAGTAAGCACTCAATAAATACAGTTGTTTGACGTGGGTTTTTCTCCAGCTACAGCCCCGGGACTTTGCCTGGATATTCTGGGGAGACAGGAAGAGAGAGCACGCCCCAGTGTTGTGCCTAGGAGCTTAACTGTTTCTGCCCCATGTTTGAATGAAACTCCTAATCCTTAGAGAGTCTGTTTCTAACTTGAAGGACTTCCATGGCATTGTTGCAGTCATGTTCCAGTTGCCTCTCTTAAGCTGGAGCCTGTAAGGGGCCTAATCCCCTTTGCTTTTCTGTGTGACCCCTTTTTTCCCTGATGAGAAGCCAGAGGCAGTTTGGCCTTGAGCAGGGCTCCTGAATCCAGCTCCCTGGGTCAGCAGTTATGGCAAAAATGCATTCCTTTCTGATTTTTCTGTTCTGCCCATCCAAAACTGGAATGAAAGTCTCTTCTGTTCCTCGCATGGCTGGTGTTTTTTTTTTTTTTTTTTTACCAGGACCAGATGAACTGTGTGGAGCATTTGTCATTCAAGTACAGAATAATAATCATTTTTCAACCCAAGATGTCTAATGGGAAAGAAGGCTGTATCGAATGTTAGAACAGCTGAAGCTGCCTTGTCGCAGACGATCAAAAAATATATATGAAGCCTGCACAAGATTGCAGTGCCTCTGCAAGTATCTTTACTAGCAGCAACTAGCTTTCATTTCTGAAGTCAAAAAGTCCAGAATGATCGTGTTGTTTTACAGTCAGATTCTGGCTTGATCCAGATTTTCGTTTTTGCTGTTCCCTAAAAGCCCATTCCAGCAGACAATAGACTAGACCAGAGAATGGAAAATAGAATTTTGGGCTCAGATTTTGGGTAGCTCCCAATTGCAAACCAGTGGATATTCCAAGGGGGCATGAGAGAGGGAGGGAAAAGGATAGTGTGGGAATAAAAATGAATGAGAGAGTTCCAGGAAAGCTTGTCAGACTCTGGAATCCCTTCTCTATTTTTTATGACATTTATTAAGTGCTTACTATGTACCAGGCACTGTACTAAACTCTGAGGTAGGTGGTAGATACAGATAATCGAATTGGACACAGTCCCTGTCCCATAGTCTTAGTCTCCATTTTACGGATGAGGTAATTGAGTACAGAGAAATTAAGTGACTTTCTCAAGACCACACAGCAGACAAGTGGTGAAGCCGGGATTAGAACCCAGATCCTCTGATTCCCAGGTCCGTGCTCTTTCCACTAGGCCACACTGCTTCCTAGACAAGACTGCTTTAATCTATGGAGTGGTTAGTCTTCCCAAACCCATTCATTCATTCTTTCAATCGTATTTATTGAGCACTTACTGTGTGCAGAACACTGTACTAAGTGCTTGGGAAGTACAAGTTGGTAACATATAGAGATGGTCCCTACCCAACAGTGGGCTCACAGTCTAGAAGGGGGAGACAGACAACAAAACAAAACGTATTAACAAAATAAAATAAATAGAATAATATGTACAAGTAAAATAGAGTAATAAATCTGTACAAACATATATACAGGTGCTGTGGGGAGAGGAAGGAGGTAGGGCAGGAGGGATGGGGAGGGGGAGAGGAAGGAGGGGGCTCAGTGTGGGAATGCCTCCTGGAGGAGGTGAGCTCTTAGGGCTCTGAAGGGAGGAAGAGAGCTAGCTTGGCAGATGTGCAGAGGGAGGGCATTCCAGGCTAGGGGGAGGACGTGGGCCTTTCCCCTACTCCCTCTCCCTTTTATGTCACCTATGCACTTGGATCTCTATTCACCCTTTATTCACCGGACCCTCAGCATTATTTATTAGCATTTATTAGGTGCCATATCCGTAATTTCTTTAAATGTCTGTCTCCTCCTCTAAACTGTAAGTTCTGCAACTCCACTGTATTGTACTCCTCCAAGTGCTTAGTACAGTGCTCTGCACATCATAAACACTCAATAAATACCTTTGATGATTATCTGACCTGATTATCTGTGAGCCCACGGTTGTGGGTAGGGACCGTCTCTATATGTTGCCGACTTGTACTTCCCAAGCGCTTAGTACAGTGCTCTGCACACAGTAAGCGCTCGATAAATATGAATGAATGAATGAATCTACCCCAGCACTTATTATGCTTAGCCCATAGTAAGCACTTTAGAAGTGGCACAATTAGAAGCAATGTAGATGCTACTTCAAGCTCTCATTTGTGTACCTCTCCTGTCCCTCCATCAACCCCAGCCCATGTCCTACGTCTGGCCTGGAATGCCCTCCCTGTGTGTGACCTTGGGCCAGTCATTTCACTTCTCTGGGCCTCAGTGACCTCATCTGTCAAATGGTGATGAAGACTGTGAGCCCCCCATGGGACAACCTGATGACCTTGTATCTACCCCAGCACTTAGCACAGTGCTTGGCACATAGTGCTTAACAAAAACCATCATCATCAAAGAGGAAATGAAGGCTTAGTCAGGGAAGACCTCTTGGAGAAGATGCGCCTTCCAGTAAGACTTTGACATTGAAGAGAGTAATCTTCTGTTAGATGTGAAGAGGGAGTGCGTTTTGGGCCAGAGGCAGCATGTGGGCAAGAGGTGGATGGTGAAATTGGCGAGATTGAGGTACTGTGAGTAGATTGGCGTTAAAGGAACAAAGTGGGAAAGATTGGGTAGTAATAGGAGAATTGGCAAGGTGATTGAGTGTTTTAAAGCCGATGGTAAGGAGTTTTTATTTAATGCAGAGGTTCATGGGAAACCACTGGAGGTTCTAGAGGAGTGGGAAAACATAGACTGAATGGTTTTGGAGAAAAATGATCCATGTAGCAGCACAGTGAAGTTTGGACAGAAGTGGGGAGAGACAGGAGGGAAGAAGGTCAGCAAGGAGGGTGATATAATAATCAAGGCAGGATAGGATAAGTGCTTGGATTAACATGGAGAGGAATGGACAGATTTTAGTCATGTGAAGTTCGAACCGACGGGATTTAGTAATAGATTGAATATGTAGGTTGAATGCCAAGGTTACGGGCTTGTGGGACAAGAAGGATTGTGTAGCGCTGACTACAGTGATGGGAGAATCGGGGAGAGGACGAGGTTTGTGTGGGAAAATAAGGAGTTCTGTTTTGGACATGTTAAGTTTGACGTGTTGGCGGGACCTCTAAGAAGAGATGTCTTGAAGACGAGAGGAAATGTGAGACTGCCGAGAAGGGGAGAGATCAGAGCAGCCAGTTTTGTGGCTGCCCCTACGTTGGAGTGAATCCAAGTGCTTTAGTGGAGAAAAAGTATTCTTGGATCTGCCCTATATGAAGCCAAAGTGGGGTAAAATGTTCTCATTTGATCACCACATTCATTCAATCATGTTTATTGAGCACTTACTGTGTGCAGAGCACTGTACTAAGCACTTGGGAAGTACAAATCGGCAACATATAGAGACGGTCCCTACCCAACAACAGGCTCCCAGTCTAGAAGGGGGAGACAGACAACAAAGCAAAACATGTAGACGGCTGTCAAAATCGTCAGAACAAATAGAATTATAGTTATATGCACATCATTAACAAAAAAAATAGAATAGTAAATATGTACAAGTAAAATAGAGTAATAAATCTGTACAAATATATACAAGTGCTGTGGGGAGGGGAAGGAGGTGGCGGGGGAGGGGGAGGAGGAGAGGAAAAAGTGGGCTCAGTCTGGGAAGGCCTCCTGGAGGAGGTGAGCTCTCAGGGCTTTGAAGGGAGGAAGAGAGCTAGCTTGGCGGATGGGCAGAGGGAGGGCATTCCGGGCCAGAGGAAGGATATGGGCCGGAGGCCGATGGCGGGACAGGTGAGAATGAGGTACAGTGAGGAGGTTAGCGGCTGCAGAGGAGTGGAGGGTGCGGGCTGGGCTGGAGAAGGAGAGAAGGGAGGGGAGGTAGGAGGGGGCGAGGGGATGGAGAGCCATGAAACTGAGAGTGAGGAGTTTTTGCTTGATTTGTAGGTTGACAGGCAACCACAGGCATCAGTGTTTTGGGTGGGACCATCGTCTCACTTCACCCTGGCTAATTGCATCGCAGGCAGCGCCGCTGTCGCCTTTGTGTCCCAAAAACATTCTCACTTGGGCTCCGTTCCAAAGGGATTGGCAAGATCTGAGTCACAGTGGCCTCCGAAGCATTGCTGGCCTTAGACTTTCTGTTGTAAATAGCAGCATTCTCCTCTCTCTCTCCAGCCCCTCCCTCCTTCTCATACCTCCCTCTGCCCAGTCTGAATGCCTAGGAAATATTTGGTGCTCAAGGGCACCCAAAGGCCTGCATTATCCTTGGCTGGTCTCAGTGGCCGCTTTCTTGGCACAGCTGCCTGTGGAATGTCCAACCTCAGCTTTAAAACTAAGCAGCAGCATGGCATAATGGATTAAGCCCGGGCCTTGAAGTCAGAAGGTCATGGGTTCTAATCCCAGCTCTGCCACTTGTCTGCTGAGTGACCTGGGGCAAGTCACTTCACTTCTCTGTGCCCCAGTTACCTCATCGGTAATAATAATAACAATGTTGGCATTTGTTAAGTGCTTACTATGTGCAAAGCACTGTTCTAAGCGCTGGGGCGGATACAAAGTGATCAGGTGGTCCCACGTGGGACTCACAGTCTTAATCCCCATTTTGCAGATGAGGTAACTGAGGCATGGAGAAGTTAAGCCACGACCTCTGGCTCCCAAGCCCGGGCTCTTTTCACTGAGCCATGCTGTAAAATGGGGATTGAGACTGTGAACCCCATGTGGGTTGGGACAGGGACTGTTTCCAGCATGATTTGCTTCAATCCACCCAAGCGCGTAGTACAGAGTCTGGTGCGCACCGAAAGCACTTAACAAAGACCACTATTATCACTATTATTATCATAATTAAAGCACTCAGCTCCCTTGGCGAGGCCAGGAATCCCCTGGGGCTCTTAGCTCCCCTGGATACCCCAAGTTGGTTGACAGGGTGGGCTGGAACTAGAGCCTCGTGAAGATGCTGGGTGTTCACCGCTGCACAGGATTTTCTGGAATGAGTATTCTTTTTCTTCTCTTGGGGAAGGGACGAATAGAGGAGAATTCTTTACTTATAGGCATGATTCTAGCTGTGTCATCAAGCCCATCCTGCCCCCCTCCACAAATCCATGGGTGACGTCAGTGCTCCAGAACCAAAATGATTGGAATGGTGAGCTCCAGCCAGGTCAGAGTTGGATCCGATTGAGTGACCAAAATGACTGGTGAACAAGGCCAGATTTCTTTGTTCCAACCAGATATACCAGAGGCCTCTGAAAATACGAAAATGAGGACTCTTCCATCGGAATAAACAGGAAAAACAAACCTTCTGAGATTGGTCCCTGTAGGCTATAAGCTAGTTTTGTGGGCAGGGAATGTCTGCCAACTCTGTTGTGTTGTACTGTCCCAAGTGCTTAGTTCAGTGCTCTGCAAAAATAAGCGCTCAGTAAATTCCACTAATGAAGATGATAAAGCCATCATCTCTATGGGCAGGGAATGTATCTGCTGATTCTGTTGTATTGTACTCTCCCAAGCGCTTAGTACAGGGTTTTGCACATAAGCGCTCAGTGAGACTGGGAGCCCTAGGACAGGAGCTGTGTCCAACCCAATTTGCTTGTTTTTGCCACAGCCCTCAGTACAGTATTGGGCACATAGTGCTTAGCAAATACCACAATTATTGTTAAATGCTACTGATAATGATGATTAGCCATCAGAAGCATTGTGACTTTGTGGATAGAACACGGGCCTGGGAGTTGTGGAAGGTCATGGGTTCTAATCCAGGCTCTGCTACAGTTCTGCTGTGTGACTTTGGGTATGTCACTTCACTTCTCTGGGCCGCAGTTCACTCATCTGTAAAATGGGGATTAAGGCTTCAAGGCTCTCCAACCATCCCTTCGCCCCCTCCTACCTCACCTACCTTCTCTCAATCAATTAATCAATCAATTGTAATTATTGAGCGCTTACTGTGTGCAGAGCACTGTACTAAGCACTTGGGAAGTACAAGTTGGCAACATATAGAGACAGTCCCTAATAATGATTAGTGAGTAGCTGAAAGTCTTTACAGTTCCCTCCTACATAGCAAAGAGTGTCATTTTTATGAGCCATTTATAAACCTCAGCCAACGAACCACTGGGATAGATATAAGGTGATCAGGTTAGACACCATCCCTATGCCAGGTAGAACTCGTAGTCTTAATCGTCCTTTCACAGATTCATTCGTCCATTCATTCATTAAATCGTATTTATTGAGCGCTTACTGTGTGCAGAGCACTGTACCAAGCACTTGGGAAGTACAAATTGGCAACTTCTTCTCCAGCCCAGCCCTCACCCTCCGCTCCTCTGCCGCTAATCTCCTCACCATGCCTCGTTCTCGCCTCTCCCGCCGTCGACCCCCAGCCCACGTCCTCACCCTGGCCTGGAATGCCCTCCCTCCACACATCTGCCAAGCTAGCTCTCTTCCTCCCTTCAAAGTCCTACTGAGAGCTCACCTCCTCCAGGAGGCCTTCCCACACTTAGCCCCCCTTTTTCCTCTCCTCCTCCCCATCCCCACTGCGCCCTACCTCCTTCCCCTCCCCACAGCACTTGTATGTATTTGTACAGATTTATTACTCTATTTTACTTGTACATGTTTACTATTCTATTTTATTTTGTTAATGATGTGCATATAGCTTTAATTCTATTTGTTCTGACAATTTTGACACCTGTCTACATGTTTTATTTTGTTGTCTGTCTCCCTCTTCTAGACTGTGAGCCCGTTGTTGGGTAGGGACCGTCTCTATATGTTGCCAACTTGTGCTTCCCAAGCGCTTAGTACAGTGTTGTGCGCACAGTAAATGCTCAATCAATCAATCAATCAACCGTGTTTATTGAGCACTTACTGTGTTCAGATCCCTACGGTCTGAGACGGTCCCTACCCAACAACGGGCTCACAGTCTAGAAGGGGGGACAGAGAACAAAACAAAACATATTAACAAAATAAAATAAATAGAATAGATATGTACAAGTAAAATAAATAAATAGAGTAATAAATATGTACAAACATATATACATATATACAGGTGCTGTGGGGAAGGGAAGGAGGTAAGGTGGGGGGAATGGAGAGGGGGAAGAGGGGGAGAGGAAGGAGCGGGCTCAGTCTGGGAAGGCTCAATAAATATGAATGAATGAATGAATGAATGAATGAGTGTGAGCCCTATGTGGGACAGGAACTTTGTCGAAACTGACTACCTTGTCAAACAGTGTGGCTCAGTGGAAAGAGCCCGGGCTTTGGAGTCAGAGGCCATGGGTTCAAATCCCAGGTCTGCCAATTTTCACCTGTGTGACTTTGGGCAAGTCACTTAACTTCTCTGTGCCTCAGTTACCTCAACTGTAAAATGGGGATTAATACTGTGAGCCCCCTGTGGGACAACCTGATCACCTTGTAACCTCCCCAATGCTTAGAACAGTGCTTTGCACATAGGAAGTGCTTAATAAATGCCATCATTATTATTATTATACCCCAGCACTTAGAAGAGTGCTTGGCACATACTAAATGCTTAATAAGTACCATTATTATTATTATTGTTATCATCTGTGAATTCTCCCACATAGTGCTGAGAAACTGGTTGTGCTGGAGGTTCTGAAAATTCCTGTCTACAGATGTCCCCAATAAACTTTTAGGGGCCCTGGTCACCTGTAAAAGGGACGTGTAAATTGAGTGAGTCAGTAGGGAGATTGCATCTCCAGTCCCCCACCCCCTTGTGCTAGCCACAGGGATGTGGAAGCCTAGCTCAGCCTGTGGCCCTTCACTGACTCCCCCATTCATTCAATTGTATTTATCGAGCACTTACTGTGTGCAGAGCACTGTACTAAGCGCTTGGGAAGTACAAGTGGGCAACAAATAGAGACAGCCCCTACCCAACAGTGGGCTCACAGTTTAGAAAGGGGAGACAGACAGTAACACCCCCAATTCATAAATTCATTCAATCGTATTTATTGAGCACTTACTGTGTGCAGAGCACTGTACTAAGTGCTTGGGAAGTACAAGTCGGCAACAAATAGAGACGGTCCCTAGCCAACAGTGGGCTAACAGTTTAGAAAGGGGAGACAGACAACAACACCCCCAGTGGTCTCCCAGCAGCCAGAGCAGGGCTGGACCCTAGGGAATGGTGGCCGGCAAGACGTTGGTAATGACCCTGACATTTGGGCAATAGTAATTGTGGTATTTAAGTGCTTACAAGGTGGCATGCACTGTATTACGTACTGGGGTAGGTACAAGATAATCGGGTTGGACCCAATCCCTGTCCCCCAAACGGCTCTCAGTCTTCATCCCCATTTTACAGATGAGGTAACTGAGACATAGAGAAGTGAAGTGACTTGCCCAAGGTCACACAGCAGACATGTGGTGGAGCTGGGATCAGAACATAGGTCCTTCTGACTCCCAGGACGGTGCTCTAGCCTGTAGGCCTCGTGGCTTTTAGTAACTCATCCCAGATGACCGTCTGGATGCTGCTGACAGCCTGGCCCTCTGGGACTTGGTGGGGGTGATTATAGGGGACTGGAGGCCTTGGCCTTAGGGGAACACTCCCCCACCCCCCAAACACACACATATCGCAATAGCATTCTGCCTGAGCTAGTCTAGCCACCTCATGGTGGGGAGTAGGATTTGGTGGGATGTTTTGTCATTTGTGTTATTGCTCTTGCTCCTTAGCCTACTTAATAATAATAATAATAATAATGGTATTTGTTAAGTGCTTACTATGTGCAAAGCACTGTTCTAAGTGTTGGGGGGATACAAGGTGATCAGGTTGTCCCACGTGGGCCTCACAATCTTAATCCCCATTTTACAGGTGAGGGAACTGAGGCACAGAGAAGTGAAATGACTTGCCCAAAGTCACACAGCTGACAAGTGGCGGAGCCAGGATATGAACCCATGAGCTCTGACTCCAAAGCCCGTGCTCTTTCCACTGAGCCACGCTGCTTCCCTTCTTCTACTTGTGCCCCCATTAGATAAACTCCTTGAGGGCCAGGGCTGGTCTTTGTCATTTGTGGTATATTCTAGTCCCAGTTCCACCATGTGTCTGCTGTGTGACCTTGGAAAAGTCACTTCACTTCTCTGGGCCTCAGTTACCTCATCTGTAAAGTGGGAATTGAGACTGCGAGCCCTGTGTGGGACAGGGACTGTGTCCAACGTAATTTGCTTGTATCTACCCCAGTGCTTAGTAATAATAATAATGGCATTTGTTAAGCACTTACTATGTGCAAAGCACTGTTCTAAGCGCTGGGGGATATAACGCGATCAGGTTGTCCCACGTGGGGATCACAGTCAATTCCCATTTTACAGATGAGGGAACTGAGGCTCAGAGAAGTTGTGACTTGCCTGAGGTCACACAGCAGACATGTGGCAGAGCTGAGATTCGAACCTGTGACCTCTGACTCCAAAGCCCGGGCCCTTTCCACTGAGCCACGCTGCTTATAGTACTGTGCCTGGCACAGAGTAAGCACTTAACAAATACCGTTGTTATTATTATTGTTATATTCCTAAGCCCCTAGAACATCAACCCGGCATACATGGTGGGTGTTCAATCAGTTGGGCTTGATGAGGTGCTTGTTCCCCAGAATTGCCTCAGTGACTGTACGCTCATAATGGGCAGGGAAAGTGCCTGTTGGTGGTGGTGTACTCTCCCTAGAGCTTAATAAACGTGCTCTGCATATAGTAAGTGCTCAATAAATAGCATTGATTGACTGATCCCATGATAGAAGGAGTTTCCCTGGGAGATGGGGGCAACTGACCCAGCCCTGCCTATTCTCCTTCCTCCTCCCAGCCTCAGGGTCTTTAGAAGCAAGAAATGACCCTTCTAGGGCCAGAATCTTCTGGGGGAGAGGGAAGGCCTTTGTTACTCCGGTTCTAGACTGTGAGCCCACTGTTGGGTAGGGACTGTCTCTATATGTTGCCAACTTGTACTTCCCAAGCGCTTAGTACAGTGCTCTGCACACAGTAAGTGCTCAATAAATACGATTGATTGATTGAATGGAGAAATGCTAAGCAGCCCCCAGAGCCTTGGGGCTTTAGCTCACCATTCTGCCTCTGAGATAGTACATATTTACTAGTCTATTTATTTTATTTTGTTAATATTCATTCATTCATTCAATCGTATTTATTGATCACTTACTGTGTGCAGAGCACTGTACTAAGCGCTTGGGAAGTACAAGTTGGCAACACAGAGAGACAGTCCCTACCCAGCAGCGGGTTCACAGTCTAGAAGGGGGAGACAGACAACAAAACAAAACATATTAACAAAATAAAATAAATAGAATAAATATGTACAAGTAAAATAGAGTAATAAATATGTACAAACACATATACATATATACATACATATATATGTTCCAGACACTGCAAATTAAGAGCTGGGGTGTATGCGTTCATTCATTCAATCATTTATTGAGAGCTTACTGTGTGCAGAGCACTGTATGTTTCGTTTTGTTGTCTGTCTCCCCCTTCTAGACTGTGAGCCCGTTGTTGGGTAGGGACCATCTCTATATGTTGCCAACTTGTACTTTCCAAGCGCTTAGTACAGTGCTCTGCACACAGTAAGTGCTCAATAAATATGTTTCAATGAATGAATGACTAGTCGCAAGCCAGGCACATATCAACTCAGGGGCAGAGCTGAGGGTGAGCCGACACCCTCGCTGTAGCTTCTGGGGCTTCAGGTTGCCCTGGAAGCAGAGCTGAGATTGGGCCATTGCCGTCCCTCTAACTTCTGGGGCTCCAGGTTACCTCAGAAGCAGAACTGAGGGTGGACTGACACCCTCGCTCTAACTGCTGGTCCTGCAGGTCGGTAGAAATTGACTTGGTGAATTAGGGCAGATGAAGAAAAAGGGAGACATGAAGGTGAAAGTGTCAAATTAAATCTGAGGAACCTCAATGAGTTAAAGGGCCTCCAAATTGTCAACAGATTACACTCAGTTCACGGGTGGATCTGGGCTCATAATCCCATTCCTTTTCTCTCAAACCCATGAAGGAGATAGCAGGCAAACACAATGCCACCCCTATTTGCGCGGTGGAGGGATGGAGGCTGTGTGAAGCAATGTCTCCCGTTACGGTCTCCCACCAAGTTGTGGAGGGGCTGGGAATGAAGCCAGAGTCCCTTGGACTCATTGTCCGAATTTGGTCCCCCAGAACCAGGTGCCTTTAGGGTGGGTCTGGTCGGTCAAACCATGTCAATTAAACATGCCCAGGGCCAAAAATAAATGAAGCAGTGGGCCGTGAATCACTGTAATGAGAAATTCTTTCTTTCCTCCTGCCGGTCCTGTGATCTTCTAATCTTTCTATGACCTTCTGGTCCCCCCTGCTTTTGTCTTTTGATGCCTATTTAGGTTTTGAGGAGAATTTGTGTCTGGAGGATTCTGAAAGAATTTGCCTGCAGGAAGATGCTTCTGCCTGGTGTGTGAGGAGCAGTGAGGGGGTGTAATAATAATAATAATAATGATGGCATTAATTAAGCACTTACAATGTGCAGAGCACCGTTCTAAGCACTGGGGAGGTTACAAGGTGATCAGGTTGTCCCAAAGGGGGCTCACAGTCTTCATCCCCATTTTCCAGACGAGGTAACTGAGGCATAGAGAAGTGAAGTAATTTGCCCAAAATCACACAGCTGACAATTGGCAGAGTCAGGATTTGAACCCATGACCTCTGACTCCAAAGCCCGGGCTCTTTACACTGAGTCACTCTGCCTGTGCTGGAGAACCCCGAGTTTGGGTCTGGAGATAGAGCAGCAGAATGAGTTCTCACTGACCTGAGTGAGGTGCCATTTCCCTCCCTGCTTGTGAAAATCTTCTTCTCCCACTCCCTTCTGCATCGCCCTGACTTGCTTCCTTTATTCATCCCCTCTCCCAGCACCAGAGCACTTATGTACATATCCATCACTTTATTTATATTAAAGTCTGTCTTCCCCACTAGACCCTAAGCTTGTTGTAGTCAGGGAGTGAGTCTTTATTTTTTAGTTTCCCAAGTGCTTAGTACAGTGCTCTGCATACAGTAAGCACTCATTAAATACATCTGACTGACTGGAAATAAAATAAATCCTGGGAGTGTTGCCTGCTACCTTGACCCCTTTTTATCTTCTACTAATCTGTAGTCTAGTACCCACCAAGCCCAGCAGGCAGTGGCAGATCTGCCATGGGGAATCATGGCTACCCCTGAAATGACCAACTCAACCTGAAGCAAGCTGTGGGCCTCTCCGACATCAGCAGGTCAAGTTACAATAATGTCTTTTTCACCAGAGGACACGATACTGCCAAATCATTCACTCATTCAATCAATCAATCGTATTTATTGAGCACTTACTGTGTGCAGAGCACTGTGCTAAGCGCTTGGGAAGTACAAGTTGGCAACATATAGAGACAGTCCCTACCCAACAGTGGGCTCCCATTCATTCCTTCAGTCATATTTATTGAGAATTTACTATGTGCAGAGCACTGTCCTATGTGCTTGGAAAATACAATTAAGCAATAAAGAGAAACAATCCCTGCCCACACCGGGCTTACAGTCTAGAAGTGAAGAGACAGACATCAAAACAAGTAAACAGGCCTCAATATAAATCAATAGAATTATAGATATGTGCAAATAGACACAAGAGCTCTGGGGTGGGGAGGTGGGGTACAGCAAAGGGAGCAAATTGGGAGGACAGGGAGGGGAGGGGGAGCTGAGGAAAAGGTGGGTTTAGTCTGGGAAGGCCTCTTGGAGGAGATGAGCCTTCAGTAGGGCTTTGAAGGGGAGAAAGAGAGCTAGATTGGTGGATGTGAGGAGGGAGGGTAGGGTGTGGGCCAGGGGTGGATGGTGGAACAGGTGAGATCGAGGCCCAGTGAGGAGGTTAGTGGTGGCAGAGGAGCGGAGGGTGTGGGCTGGGCTGGAGAAGGACAGAAGGGAGGTGAGGTAAGAGGGGGCAAGGTGGTGATGATTCCTCTCAGGAGGAATCGTTTCCATCCCAGGAGGTTAGTTTGACCTAGAAATTGTAGATTTTTCCATCAGGAGGACTGAAACGATTAAGCCAACTTTGACCCTACATGCCTAAGCCGGAAGTTTTACCAGATTGGTTTTCATTCATTCATTCGCTCTTATTGATTGAGAGTTTACCGTCTGCAGAGCACTGTACTAAATACTTGGAAACAAGTATACTGTTACAATAGACACATTCCCTGCCCACAACGAACTTTCGGTCTTTTTCTGCCCCACAGAGTGAAGGATAGGTGAAAAGGAAGCAACAGAACACACAGTAGCTGCCAGCAAACCAATGGGTTTGTCCAGTTGAATCTTCCAAAATCCTACCATCTCTCTGAGCAATGTGATTTTGAGGAGGTAAAAAAAAACTGTAGCTCTTCCCTAAAGAACTACTCTAGCTTGATGACAGTAAAAAAAATTACTTTAGCCCTAACCAGTTATGAATTGGGAGCTTAGAAGTGTGTATGTGTGGTGCACACCAAGCATGTTTGAGGCATTTAACTGTACTTCGATCTTGTCTGCCTTTCTACTGATGCTTTGCCCACATCCTCCCTCTGGCCTGGAATTCCTTCCCTCTTCATATCTATCAAACCACAACACTCCCCATCTTCAAAGCCCTTCTAAGATCACATCTCCTCAAAGAGGCCTCTCTCAACTCACCTCTCAATTCCCCATCCTATTTGCTGTATCTTCTCCATTGCTTAAGCTCTTTGGTCTGCACCCCTTAAGCA
Source organism: Tachyglossus aculeatus (assembly GCF_015852505.1). Lineage (NCBI taxonomy): Eukaryota > Metazoa > Chordata > Mammalia > Monotremata > Tachyglossidae > Tachyglossus > Tachyglossus aculeatus. The sequence goes on along the minus strand of NC_052069.1, from coordinate 48,174,713 downwards.
CTTTAATTGTAGTATTTGTTAAGCACGTACTATGTACTATACTAAGCACTGGGGTAAACCAGATTGTACACAGTTTATATAATGATAATAATGGCATTTGTTAAGAGCTTACTACGTGCAAAGCACTGTTCTAAGCGCTGGGGAGGATACAAAGTAATCAGATTGTCTCACATGGGGCTCACAGTCTTCATCCCCATTTTACAGATGATGAGGTAACTTAGGCTCAGAGAAGTTAAGTGACTTGCCCAGAGTCCCACAGATGACAATTGGCGGAGCTGGGATTAGAACCCATGACCTCTGACTCCCAAGCCTATGCTCTTTCCACTATGCCACTCTGCTTCTCAGCATCCCACATGAGACTCCCAATCTTAATTCCCATTTTACAGATGAGGGAACTGAAGGCCAGAAAAGTAAAGTGACTTGCCCAAGGTCACACTGCTGACAAGTGGTTCTAATCCCAGGTCCTTCTTGACTCCCAGGCCATTGACTGATTTACTGATTGTTCTGAACTCAAATCAATCAATCAATCAATCATATTTATTGAGCGCTTACTGTGTGCAGAGCACTGTACTAAGCGCTTGGGAAGTACAAGTTGGCAACATGTAGATACAGTCCCTACCCAACAGTGGGCTCACTGATTGGGCTCACATTTGAAGGTGCCCTGCAGAAAAACCTTTTGAACTTCCTCCTGCTCACTTTTTTCCTTCTTTACTTGTAAAGCCTAATTCAACCTGAAAACATTTTCTTCCAAGTGCTTAATACAGTACTTTGCGCACAGGAAGCGCTCAATAAATTTGAATGAATACCAGCCTGCAATTTATCAGCATTCATTCATTTCACTCAATCGTATTGAGCGCTTACTGTGTGCAGAGCACTATACTAAGCACTTGGGAAGTACAAGTTGGCAACATCTAGAGATGGTCCCTACCCAACAATGCGCCAACAGTCTAGAATGGGGAGACAGACAACAAAACAAAAGCTATGATGGTAGATTCAGTTTTCATGAAAATTTCTGCTTCCCTTCATTCTTTTTTTTTAATAGCACTTAAGTGCTTACTGTGTGCAAAGCCCTACTCTAGGCACTGGGGATACAAGGTGATCAGGTTATCCCACGTGGGGCTCACAGTCTTAATCCCCATTTTACAGGTGAGGTCATTGAGGCCAGAGAAGTTAAGTAATTTGCCCAAAGTCACACAGCTGACAATTGGTGGAGCTGGGATTTGAACCCGTGACCTCTGACTCCCAAGCCCGTGCTCTTTCCACTGAGCCACACTGCTTCTCTATTCTGAATTCTTTGGGGCTGGCCTGGTTTCTCCCGGACCCTGTTCCAGTAGGCTCATGCTAACTGAAGACTGGGATTAAAAACTAGACGGAGGACTTGAGATATGTGAATATGGTGCTGTAGCTATAGCTTAACTGTGCTATAGGTTTTCTTTGGAACCTTGGGTAAAACATTTAACCTTTTTGAGCTTCACATTGGGCAAATGCTTTGAGCTCATGGGACGATAAGCGCATTTGTCTGTATTGAGAGCTTAGTCTGTGCAAAGCACTATACTAAGTGCTTGGGAGAGTACAATGTAACAATAAACATTACGGTTTTTTATGACCTCTGATTATTTTATTATGTTTTTACGTGCAACTGTATCAATAATAATTAAGGTGTTTATTTTAAGTACTTTGTACCAAGGACTGGGGTAGATACAAGATAATCTGATCAGAAATATCACTATTCTTCTGTGCCTCAGTTACCTCATCTGTACAGTGAAGACTGTGAGCCCTTCATGGAACAGAGACTGTGTCCAACCCAATTTGCCTTGTATCCACCCCAGTGCTTAGTCCAGTGCCTGGCACATAGTAAGCACTTAACAAATACCACAGCTGAAAAGTGGTAGACCCAGGACTAGAAAGTGGACCTTTTGACTCCCATGCTTCTTCCACAAGGCCTCAGTTAAAAATCATTTATTTAGCGGAAAGAACAAATTGAACAGACCTGTTCAATTTGACGGTTTTTTTGTCTGTCAACTGCAGTCAACTCTGTTGCTCAGCTCACAGATTATCCAGATTCCTTCATCCTCCACCTTTTCCGTGCTCCACAAACTATTCCTAAGGCTGGCCTCCTTCTTACCTTATGGTGGAGGTGCCAACAGTTAGGATTGTTAGCACCTTTAGCTAACAATTGTTAGCTAAAGATTGTTAGCACGGTCTTTTAGACTGTGAGCCCACTGTTGGGTAGGGACTGTCTCTATATGTTGCCAACTTGTACTTCCCAAGAGCTTACTGCAGTGCTCTGCACACAGTAAGCGCTCAATAAATATGATTGATTGTAGAGAAACTACAATCAGTAGCTTGTCTTGACTACTCATTAGCTACTACTACTAATAATAATTGTAGTATTTGTTCTGGGCTTGCTATGTGCCGATCACTGTATTGAACACTGGGATACATACAAGATAATCAAGTCAATCAATCAATGTTTGTTCAGTCATATTTATTGAGCGCTTACTGTGTACAAAGCACTGTACTAAGCACTTGGGAGATTACAAAACAACAGTGAACAGACACATCTCCTCCCCACAGTGAGCTCACATTCATTCATTCTTTCAATCGTATTTATTGAGCGCTTACTGTGTGCAGAGCACTGCACTAAGCTCTTGAGAAGTACAAATCGGCAACATATAGAGACGATCCCTACCCAACAAGGGGCTCACAGCCTAGAAGGGGGAGACAGACAACAAAACAAGTAGACGGGTGTCAATACCATCAGAATAAATATAATTATAGCTGTGTACACATCATTAATAAAATAAATACAGTAATAAATTTGTACAAAAATGCACAAGTGCTGTGGGGAGGGGGAGGGGAGAAGGAGCAGAGGAGAAGGGGAGGCTCGGTCTGGGAAGGCCTCCTGGAGGAGGTGAGCTCTCAGTAGGGCTTTGAAGGGAGGAAGAGAGTTAGTTTGGCAGATGTGTGGAGGCGGGGCATTCCAGGCTAGGGGTAGGACATGGGCCGGGGGTCCACAGCCTAGAGGGGCTATTTACTGAATGCTTATGGTGGGCAGAGCACTATACTAAATGCTTAGGAGAGTACGTAGAACAGAGTTGGTGGACATATTCCCTGCCCACAAGGAGATCACAGTCTAGAGGTTGGACACAGTTCCTGTCCCAGATAATAATAATAATATTAAATAATGGTATTTAAATGCTTACTACATCATCATCAATCGTATTTATTGAGCGCTTACTATGTGCAGAGCACTGTACTAAGCGCTTGGGAAGTACAAATTGGCAACATATAGAGACAGTCCCTACCCAACATTGGGCTCACAGTCTAAAACTACAGTTTTAGTAGTAGTAAAACTACTACATGCCAGGTACTTTACTAAGGGCTGGGATGGATAAAAGCAAATTTGGTTGGGCACAGTCCCTGTCCCACATGGGGCTTACAGTTCAATCCCCATTTTATAGATGAGGTAACTGAGGCACAGAGAAATGAAGTGACTTGCCCAGTGTCACAGAGCAGACAAGTGGCGGAGCCGGGATTAGATCCCATGATCTTCCGACTCCCACGCCCGTGCAGTGTGGCTCAGTGGTAAGAGCCCGGGCTTGGGAGTCAGAGGTCATGGGTTCAAATCCTGGCTCCGCCAATTGTCAGCTGTGTGACTTTGGGCAAGTCACTTCACTTCTCTGTGCCTCAGTTCCCTCATCTGTAAAATGAGGATTAAGACTGTGAGCCCCCCATGGGACAACCTGATCATCTTGTATCCTCTTCAGCGCTTAGAACAGTGCTCTGCACATAGTAAACACTTAACAAATGCCATCATTATTATTTTTATTATTACACCATGCCTAGTCTTAAGGAATGGAAGAATAGGTGTGGAGGAGAAAACTGAGGCACAGAGAAGATAGGTGACTTGCCCAAGGTCACACAGCAGGCAAGTGGCAGTGCTGGAACTAAAACCCAGGTCCCCTGACTCTCAAGCCCATGTTCATTTCATTAGGGCAGGCTGTCTGTCTGTAGTTTTCTTCAAGCAAGGCTTGAGGAGAATTTGTGGACTTCTATTTTTCCGTCTTCTCTCTTGTGCCAAAGATAATTGAGAGGGGGCTATACTGTATCAAAATTCCCTGAAGGGAATATGATAAACCCAGACACAAATTCACAAAGGGAGCATCCAAGGCTAGCACTGTAGCTTTTACTTTGAGCATATGAGAAAGAGAAGATAGGATTCATGGCACGCTTTGTTTGAAAACAGCTCATGGAAAGCCAGCACAGGGAGAAGTGAGCCCGATTCCCACGCTAGCCGACCAAATGATCTTTCTAGTTGGGCTCAGTGTCCACAGTGATTAAAAAAAAATATATTTCTATTTTTCCATTATAATCAAAGTTCTCAGTCACCAGAATTTAAAAGTCCGAGGATAGATGATAATAATAATGGTATTTATTAAGCGCTTACTATGTGCCAAGCACTGTTTAAGTGCTGAGGTAGATACAAGGTGATCAGGTTGTCCCATGTGGGGCTCACAGTTTCAATCCCCATTTTACAGATGAGGTAACTGAGGCACAGAGAAGTTAAGTGACTTGCCCAAAGTCACACAGCAGACAAGTGGTGGATCAGGGATTAGAACCCATGACCTCTGACTCCCAAGCCCGGGCTCTTTCCACTGAGTCATGCTGTTTCCTATTAAACCTCCTGCTTGCCAAATCCAACGGCTCATATTCTGTCCTAATCCTCCTCGACCTCTCAGCTGCCTTTGACACTGTGGACCACCCCCTTCTCCTCAACACGCTATCTGACCTTGGCTTCACAGACTCCGTCCTCTCCTGGTTCTCCTCTTATCTCTCCGGTCGTTCTTTCTCAGTCTCTTTTGCAGGCTCCTCCTCCCCCCTCCCATCCTCTTACTGTGGGGGTTCCCCAAGGTTCAGTGCTTGGTCCCCTTCTGTTCTCAATATACACTCACTCCCTTGGTGACCTCATTCGCTCCCACGGCTTCAACTATCATCTCTACGCTGATGACACCCAGATCTCCATCTCTGCCCCTGCTCTCTTCCCCTCCCTCCAGGCTCGCATCTCCTCCTGCCTTCAGGACATCTCCATCTGGATGTCCGCCCGCCACCTAAAGCTCAACATGTCGAAGACTGAGCTCCTTGTCTTCCCTCCCAAACCTTGTCCTCTCCCTGACTTTCCCATCTCTGTTGACGGCACTACCATCCTTCCCGTCTCCCAAGCCCGCAACCTTGGTGTCATCCTCGACTCCGCTCTCTCATTCACCCCTCACATCCAAGCCGTCACCAAAACCTGCCGGTCTCAGCTCCGCAACATTGCCAAGATCCGCCCTTTCCTCTCCATCCAAACTGCTACCCTGCTCATTCAAGCTCTCATCCTATCCCGTCTGGACTACTGCACCAGCCTTCTCTCTGATCTCCCATCCTCGTGTCTCTCTCCACTTCAATCCATACTTCATGCTGCTGCCCGGATTATCTTTGTCCAGAAACGCTCTGGGCATATTACTCCCCTCCCCAAAAATCTCCAGAGGCTACCAATCAATCTGCGCATCAGGCAGAAACTCCTCACCCTGGGCTTCAAGGCTCTCCTTCACCTCGCCCCCTCCTACCTCACCTCCCTTCTCTCCTTCTACTGCCCAGCCCGCAACCTCCGCTCCTCCACCGCTAATCTCCTCCCTGTACCTCGTTCTCGCCTGTCCCGCCATCGACCCCCGGCCCACGTCATCCCCCGGGCCTGGAATGCCCTCCCTCTGCCCATCCGCCAAGCTAGCTCTCTTCCTCCCTTCAAGGCCCTGCTGAGAGCTCACCTCCTCCAGGAGGCCTTCCCAGACTGAGCCCCTTCCTTCCTCTCCCCCTCGTCCCCCTCTCCATCCCCCCATCTTACCTCCTTCCCTTCCCCACAGCACCTGTAAATATGTATATATGGTTGTACATATTTATTACTCTATTTATTTATTTATTTATTTATTTTACTCGTACATTTCTTTCCTATTTATTTTATTTTGTTGGTATGTTTGGTTCTGTTCTCTGTCTCCCCCTTTTAGACTGTGAGCCCACTGTTGGGTAGGGACTGTCTCTATGTGTTGCCAATTTGTACTTCCCAAGCGCTTAGTACAGTGCTCTGCACATAGTAAGCGCTCAATAAATACGATTGATTGATTGATTGATTAAACCATGCTGCTTACTGATGATTGAGGGAAAAGGAATAAGGAAAAGCAGTGACTGGCTTTTTTGAAATCTGGCAGGGAGGCCCTTGTCTTCAGTTCAAAGTAGTTGAAAAGTAATAGTATTTATTGAGCGCTTACTTTGTGCCAAGTACTATACTAAGCACTTGGAAGAGTACAGTTGAGTTGGCAGATGCAATTTCTGTTTTTGTGGACCTTCAGATCTAGTAATATACTAGGTATAGTAGTATTACTATTAGTAGGATTACTAATTAGTAGTAATTAGTACTATTACTGATAGTAGGAATGTGAAGCAGCATGGCTCAGTGGAAAGAGCACGGGCTTTGGAGTCAGAGGCCATGGGTTCAAATCCCCGTTCTCCTAATTGTCAGCTGGGTGACTTTGGGCAAGTCACTTAACTTCTCTGCGCCTCAGTTACCTCATCTGTAAAATGGAGATTAAGACTGTGAGCCCCACGTGATACAACCTGATCACCTTGTAACCTCCCTAGCGCTTAGAACAGTGAAAGCACTGCACATAGTAAGCACTTAATAAATGCCATTATTATTATTATTATTAGGAATAAGCATTTAAAAACAATTGTATTATTAGATTACCTAAAAACACCCTGAGTGGGGTGGTGGTGTGTACATGGGAGGAGAGATGGTGATTTTACTTTGGGGCAATCAGTGCCATGGAAGGACACATATTCTGGTTGCTCTGATATTATTATTATTAATAATAATTGTGGTATTTGTTAAGCACTTACTACGTGCCAGGCACTGTACTAAGTGCTGGGGTAGATACAAGTTAACTGATGAGAGGCAGGAGACTGGGACCAAAGAAGAAGTAGAGACACATATATAGTGTAGTGAATAGAGCATGGGCTTTGGAGGCAGAATGTCGTGTGTTCTAATTCTGGCTCTGCCACTTTGCTGCGTAAACTTGGGCAAGTCACTTCACTTCTCTGGGCCTCAGTTACCTCGTCTGTAAAATGAGGATTGAAATTGTGAGCCCCACATGGGACAAGGACTGTGTCCAACCCGATTTGCTTGTATTCACCCCAGTGCTTTGTAGAGTGGGTAGCGCATAGTAAATGCTTAACAAATATCACACAGTGGTGAGGATGGTTAGAATATGTCACCAAAATACTTTGAAGTTGATCAGGGAAGTTTGGGATGAAGAGGAGGTAAGGAAAGAGCAAGACCATTTAAAGGCAGATTTGTCTAGTGGAAAGACCATGAGATAGAGGACCTGGGTTCTAATTCCAGCTCTACCATGTACCTCCTCTGTGACCTTAGATGAATCACTTAGCTTTTCTGGACCTCGGTTACCTGTAAAATGGAGATTAAGACTGTGAGCCCTATTCATTCATTTATTCAATTGTATTTATTGAGCACTTACTGTGTGCAGAGCACTGTAGTAAGTGCTTGGAAAGTACAAGTTGGCAACAGATAGAGATGGTCCCTACCCAACAACGGGCTCACAGTCTAGAAGGGGGAGACAGACAACAAAACAAAACGTGTGAACAGGTATCAAGTCACCAGAATAAATAGAAGTAAAGCTAGATGCACATCATTAACAAAATAAAATAAATAGAATAGTGTGGGGCAGGGACTGTATCTAACCTGATTACTTTGTATCTTCCCCAGTGCTTAGTGCAGTGTCTGGAACATAGTAAGTACCTAGCAAGTACCATTATTATTATTATTACTATTGTTATTACTATTAGCTCTCTTTTGAGTGGGCTGGCATGGATGTCCCTACTCTATTTGGATGTCCTTCTGTCACCTCAAACTTTTGTTAAAGGATGTCTAAAACACTGGGAGTCAGCATTTGTCTGCTATGAGACTTTGGGCAATGACTTCACTTCTCAGATACCCCCTCAGTAAAATGGGGATTAAAACTGTGAGCCCTACGTGGGGCAGGGACTGTGTCCAGCCTGATTACCTTGTATCTACCGGTGCTTAATATAATGTCTGGCACGTGGTAAGTACCTAACAAATACCACAGATGATATTATTATCATTACTATTAGCTCTCTTTTGTTTGAGTAGGGCAGGGAAGAAGACTTGGTGACAAAGAAGCCATGAAGCTTGTTGTGGGCAGGGAATGTGTCCATTTATTATATTCTACACTTCCAAGAGCTTAATAAAGTGTTCTGCACAAAGTAAATGCTCAATAAATACTATTGACTGACAGACTGTACTGCTTCAAGCTCTCCTAGGACCTCTTGCCCTGAGCCAAAGAAGCTTTTGGGAAGGTTGGACTGGAAACGTTTTGGAAATTCACCAAGGGTGTTTAATAATCTGTAGCATTTGAGCATCTACTGTGTGTGCCTTAGTACCAACTGAGTGCAAAGCAAAATGTTAAGGGCTTGAGAGGGTATAACAGAATCAAACCCAGTGTCCTCTGCCCACAGTTAGGCGAGACAGACGGATAAAATAACTCACAACTAGTGGCTACAGAAGGAAGAGCAAAAACCAGAAGGTAGAATGAATTTGCCAGAATGAAATACCAAAATAATTTCAAATAAATAATTGAATGTGCAACTTTCTAGACAGATATGCATAAATGCTGAGGGCAGGTGTTAGTACAATGGGTATAAATTTGTAACTGTCTTTATAATAATGAGAAGCAGCATGGCTTAGTGGAAAGAGCACGGGCTTTGTAGTCAGAGGTCATGGGTTGAAATCCCGACTCTGCCAATTGTCAGCTGTGTGACTTTGGGCAAGTCACTTAACTTCATTGGGCCTCAGTTACCTCAACTGTAAAATGGGGATTAAGACTGTGAGCCCCATGTGGGACAACCTGATCACCTTGTAACCTCCCCAGCACTTAGAACAGTGCTTTTCCACATAGTAAGTGCTTGATAAATGTTATTATTATTATTATTATTATTATTATTATTATTATTATTATTGTTAATGCAGCAGGCCTAGGTGGGTAACTGAATTAACCAGATTAGGTTTGGGGGCTTTCTCCCCACTCCTTTGGCCATCACCTTTCTAGCCTAAGTGAGTTATGATATACAATTATGAAGGACTCAGAAGACCCAGGCTTTATCCCTAGCCTTGTCACTGACTGTTTGACCTTCAGCACATCATTTAATCTCTCAGAGCTCAGTTTTATCATCTGTAAAATAGTGCTCCTCTCTGCAGGAAGAAGAAGTTTTAAAGTTATTGAAGTTACTTAGCTATAGTGTTATAAATTCAGGGTCACTGAATCAGGAAATCCTCTGTTTCTGACTCTCTTTGGAGCAAAGTATGTGGTCTTTATCGTGAGTGGATCATACAGCATTTATCTCCAGCAGCTCACTCCTGCTGTGGACCCTAATCAAATATCAATGGAAAGCAGATCAACTGCAGCCTTTTAAATCCGGGGGTGGGCAGGGAATTGCTGTTTGTGCTTGAGTCTTTGCTCTTCCCTGAGCCAAACATCAGAGGCCTTAACCAGTCTCAAGGGAATTCAAAAAACCGTTCAGCCTGAAAATTTTCATCTACCCTTACCCCATTTCTCAGGGTCACAGCCATGAAGTATTTCTTAACCAAAAGCACCAGAATTAGTCATTTTTAGTCAACTCAGCTCCGCCCCCTTGATTCATTTGGGCAAAACCTGATCTTATTTGAGCTCCAGATCTTGTGGTTGAGGCTGAAGCAGGCTCTGAGTGTGTACGTGTGTTTTGGAGAGCCCTCTTCCTGGAGCTGTCTTTTTCTAGTCTTCAAGTTTTGTTGTCTCCCCCTCCTGTACCTGTCCTTCTCCTTTCCTCCTCTTTCTTCCTTCTCTCCCTCCATGTACTTCCCAAGCGCTTAGTACAGTGCTCTGCACATAGTAAGCGCTCAATAAATATGATTGATGATGATGATGATTTACTATGATTTTCCCTTATCCATCTCTTTCACCTCTGCTCTCTCCTGATGACATCATCATCTTTTCCTATTCATTCATTCAATCTTATTTATTGAGTGCTTACTGGGTGCAGAGCACTGTACTAAGCACTTGGGAAGTACAAGTTGGCAACATAGGGAGACGGTCCCTACCCAACAACGGGCTCACAGTCTAGAAGGGGGAGATGGACAACAAAACAAAACATATGGACAGGTGTCAAGTCATCAGAATAAATAGAAATAAAGCTAGATGCACATCATTAAGAAAATAAATAGAATAGTAACATTTAAAAATAGTATTTGATAAGTGCATACTATGTGCAAGACATTGTTCTAAGCACTGGGCTAGATACAACATAATCCGGATGGACACAGTCCCTATCCCACATAGGGCTCATATTCTTAATCCCCATTTTACAGAGGAGGTAAGTGAAGTAATTTCCCCAAAGTCACACAGCAGACAACTGGAGGAACTGAGATTAAAACCCAGGTCCTCTGACTTCCAAAGTTTTAGACATGTTAAGTTTGAGGTAATGAAGGGACATCAAAGTAGAGATGTTTTGAAGGCAGGAGGAAATGTGAGTCTGCAGAGAGGGAAAGAGGTCATGGCTGGAGAGGTAGATTTGGGAATCATCTGCACAGAGGTGATAGTTGAAGCCATCGGGAACGACTGGATTCTTCAAGGCAGTGTGTGTAGATGGAGAATAGAAGGGGACCCAGAACTGAACCTTGAGTTACACCCCCAGTTAGGGGCTGGGTGGTAGGGGAGGAACCCATGAAAGAGACTGAAAATGAATGGCCAGAGAGATAGGAGGAGAACCCGGAGAGGACAGCCTCAGTGAAACCAAGGGTGGATAATGTTTCCAGGAGAAGGGGGTGGTCAACAGTGTTGAAGGTAGCTGAGGGGTCAAGGAGGGTTAGGGTGGAGTAGAAGCAGTTGGATGTGGCAAGGAGGAAATCCTTGGTGACCTTTGAGAGGGCGGTTTCTGTGGAATGAAGGGAACGGAAGCTAGATTGGAGGGGATCAAGGAGAGATTTAGAGTAGAGGCAGTTGGATTTGGCAGGGAAGAAATCATTGGTGACCTTTGAGAGGGTGGTTTCTGTGGAGTGAAAGGAACAGAAGCCAGATTGGAGGGGGTCAAGGAGAGATTTGGAGTAGAGGCATGTGGATTTGGCAGGGAAGAAATCATTGGTGACCATTGAGAAGGCGGTTTCTGTGGAGTGAAGGGAACAGAAGCCTGATTGGAGGGAGTCAAGGGAAGAATTGGAGGAGAGCAACTTGAGACAGGACTAGACAACTCACCCAAGGAGTTTGAAGTGGGACAGGAGGGAGTTGGGATGATAGTGTCTGGCCCCTAGTAAGGCTTATCAAATACCATACATATATGGTTCACCAAATAAGTCAAAGATCACAGCCCTTTAATCGGTTCTTGTGTGTTTGCTGATTGTATGTAAGTTAAATGCCAATCCTGGGTGGCAGTGACACCTCTAATGAATGAAGTGAGCTTTAGACTGTAAGCTTGTCATGGGCAGGGAATGTGTCTGCTAATTCTGTTGTACTCTCCCAAGTACTTAGAACAGTGGTCTTCACATAGTAAGCACTCAATAAATACTATTGATTGATTGAGAGCTAGAAGTCTAGGTGGCAGAATCCATAAGGATGAGCCCAGCACTCCTCGATCGGATCACCTGAGGGAGGCCAGCTTTCAGGGTGAAAAGGGATAATCTTTGGCTAATTTCCTGGGCCAACACTAATGGCAAAACCTGATGTTCCATGATGGCTTGATGGGAATATGTCACTTTTCAGGCTTTCACTGGAACTTTTTAATGTAGGAACATACTCAATGACTGTCTTCTGCCCCTTCACCTCCACAGAAACTGCCCTCTCTAGGATCACCAATGACCTTCTTCTTGCCAAATCCAACAGCTTCTACTCCATCCTAATCCTTCTCAGCTTCCTTTGACCCCACCTTTTGGACCACCCCTTTCTCCTGGAAACACTATCTAATCTTGTCTTCACTGACACTCTTCTCTCCTGACTCTCCTTTTCTCTGAGTGCCACTTCTTGGTGCCTTTCATCAGCTCCTCTTCTGCTTCCCTCCCTCTAGCTGCGAGAGTCCCTCTGGGCTCAGTTCTGGGTCCCCTTCTAGTCTCTGTCTACACCTGCTCCCTTGGAGAACTCATTCACTCCCACAGTTACAACTACCATCTCTACATGGATGATTCCCAAATCTATCTCACTCCTTTTCTGCTGTCCAGTCAATCAGTTATATTTATTGAGCGCTTACTGTGCAGAGCAGTGTACTAAGTGCTTGGGAGAGTCAAAACAGCCTCACATTTCCACCTGCCTTCAGGACATCTCCACTTGTATGTCCCACTAGCATCTTAAGGTTAATAGGCCCAAAACAGAACTCTTTATCTTCCCACCCAAACTCTGTTCTCCCCAGAAATTTCCACAACTGTAGGCAATATCACTGGCCTCCATAATAATAATAATAATGATGTTGGTATTTGTTAAGCACTTACTATGTGCCAAGCACTGGGGTACATACAAGGTAATCAGGTTGTCCCATGTGGGACTCACAGTCTTCATCCCCATTTTACACATGAGGTAGCCGAGGCACAGAGAAGTTAAGTGACTTGCCCAAGGTCACACAGCTGACAAGTGGCAGAGCTGGGATTAGAACCAATGACTCTGACTCCCAAGCCCGTGCTCTTTCCTCAAAATCCCATAACTTCAGACATTAGAGCACATCAACACATCTGTCTCATTCAACCCTGCATATTGTCTGTCACTAAATCCTGTCGGTCCTACCTTGAAACATCTCTATAATCTGTCTCTTCCAGTACACCACACTATCAGCCTGATCCAAACATTTATATCCTGCTTTGAATACTGCATCAGCCTCCTCACTGACCCACCTGCCTCTTTTCTCTCCAGTCCATACTTCGTTACTGACCCCTTTACTATAAAATATAATGATGGCATTTATTAAGCGCTTACTATGTGCAAAGCACTGTTCTAAGCGCTGGGGAGGTTACAAGGTGATCAGGTTGTCCCACAGGGGGCTCACAGTCTTAATCCCCATTTTCCAGATGAGGGAACTGAGGCACAGAGAAGTGAAGTGACTTGCCCAAAGTCACACAGCTGACAATTGGCAGAGCCGGGATTTGAACCCCTGACCTCTGACTCCAAAGCCCGTGCTCTTTCCACTGAGCCACGCTGCTTCTATATAAAATATAATACCATATATAGTATATATACTATATATATGATATAAATATGATTGAATGAATATACTATGGTACTATAAAATATAGTAAAGTACTCCATTGTACAGTATGAGAGAGTATACAACAACTCAATCCATGTGTCCCCTTTCTCTAAAAACCTCCAAATGTTGCCCATCCATCTCTGCACCAGACAGAAACTCCTTACCCTTGGCTCTAAAAACAATCAGCTCATCCCCTCCTATTTTATCTCAGTGATCTCCGACTAAAGCCACACACTTTGCTCCTCTGTACCAACCTACTACTCACTATGCCTCCCGCTCATCTGTCCTGCCATCAACCCTTGGCCCATCTCTTTCCTCTAACCAGAATTGAAGCAGTGTGGTCTACTGGATAGAGCACGGGCCTTGGAGTCAGAAGTACCTGGGTTCTAATCCCAGCTCCAGTCGAATGTGTGACCTTGGGCAAGTCACTTCACCTCTCTGTGCCTCATTTACCTCACCTGGAAAATGGGGATTAAGGCTGTGAGGCCTGGATGGGACATGGAGGGTGTTCAGTCTGATTAGCTTGTGTCTACCCTAGAGTTTAGCAAAGTGCCTGGCATATAGAACAATACCATAAAAAAGCAAACAAAGAAACCCACCCTCTGCCTTCAAATCTGACTGATCACCACTCTCCCCTCCTTCAAACCACTACTAACATTCAAATCTCCACCAAGAACCCTTCTCCAGTAAAGCTCTCACTTCCCTGTCTAAGCCCCTCTTTTTGCATCACCTCCCCTTCTAGACTGTAAGCTCACTGTGGGCAGGGAATGTATCTGTTATATTGTTGTGCTGTATTCTCCCAAGAGCTTAATACAGTGCTCGGCGCACAGTAAGTGTTCAGTAAATACAATCGACGGACTGTACATCAGGGTCTGTACCACTGAAGCACCCCTTCCCCAACCCCACAGCACTTATGAACATACCTATCTGTAATTTATTTTCATGTCTGTCTCCCCCTCTAGACTGTAAGCTCATTATGGGCAGGGAACTTACCTGGTAATTCTGTTTTATTCATTCAGTCATATTTATTGAGCGCTTACTGTGTGCAGAGCACTGTACTAAGTGCTTGGGAAGTACTCTCCCAAGTGTTTAGTTCAATGTTCTGCACGTAAGCACTCAAAAATTACCACTTACCTATTCCCTAAATCCTCCCTTTTGTGTTGCCTATGTACCAGCGCTTAGAACAGTGCTTTGCACATAGTAAGCACTTAATAAATGTCATCATTATTACCAGGGTTTGTACCCCTTAAACGTTTTGATATTCACCCCTTCCTTCACCCCACAGCACTTATTTACACACCCATGTTTTCATATGCATCCCCCTTTAGTCTTGTTAGCTCCTTGGGAACTGGGATTATGTCTACTCTATTGTACTCTCCCAAGTGCTCTGCAAATTAAGCACTCAGTAAACTTCACTGATTGATTTAGCTATGTCATCCTGCTACATTTGTACCTTTTCCTGTTTTATTTTTGTTGTTTATTGTTGCTCTCATTTGTAGTAGTTGTAGAAGAGCATGGCTCAGTGGAAAGAGCCCGGGCTTTGGAGTCAGAGGTCATGGGTTCAGATTCCGGCTCCACTACTTGTCAGCTGCGTGACTTTGGGCAAGTCACTTCATCATCTTCATCAATCGTATTTATTGAGCGCTTACTGTGTGCAGAGCACCGTACCAAGCACTTCACTTCTCTGTACCGCAGTTCCCTCATCTGTAAACTGGGGATGAAGACTGTGAGCCCCCGTGGGACAACCTGATCACCTTGTATCTCTCCCAGCACTTAGAACAGTGCTTTGCACATAGTAAGCACTTCATAAATGCCATCATTATCATTATTATTATTTCTTGTGCATCCACTGGGAGCAATAGGAAGCAGTGTGGCCTGTGGATAAAGCATGGACCTGAGAGAGGTCTTGGGTTCTAATTCCTCCTCTGCCGCTTGTCTGCTGTGTGACCTTGTGCAAGACACAGCTTCTCCATGCATCAGTTACCTCATCTGTAAAATGGGGGTTAAAACTGTGAGGTCCATGCGGGACAGGAGATGTGTCCAACCTGATTACATAGTACATAGGTGCTTAACAAGCACCATAATTTTAAAAAAATGTCCCTGGAAGAAGGGCATAGTATAGTGGATAGAGCACAGGCCTGGGAGCCAGAAGGTCATGGGTTCCAACCTTGGCTCCACCACTTGTCTTCTGTATGACCTTGAGCAAGTCATTTTACCTTTCTGTGCCTCAGTGTCCTCATCTATAAAATGGGGATTGAGACTGTGAGCCACACACATGGGACAAGGACTGTATTCAACCTGATTTGCTTGTATCCACCCCAGCACTTAGTACAGTGCCTGGCACATAGGAAGTGCTTACCAAATACTACTAGTATTTCCCCACAGGCACCTATATATATATGTTTGTTCATATTTATTACCCTATTTATTTTACTTGTACATATCTATTCTATTTATTTTATTTTGTTAATATGTTTTGTTTTGTTCTCTCTCTGCCCCTTCTAGACTGTGAGCCCACTGTTGGGTAGGGACCGTCTCTATGTGTTGCCAACTTGTACTTCCTAAGTGCTTAGTACAGTGCTCTGCACATAGTAAGCACTCAATAAAGACGATTGATTCATTGATTGATAGTATTATTACTTCCCACTTTGCCCTTCAGTTCAGAGAGGAAAAAAGAAACTAGAACAATCAATTGGTTGTTGAAGACAGACCAATGAACAGCACTTGAAAGAAGGTTGTTTTGTTTTTTTTAGTTTAGAAACTGAGTTGGTGGGTCTGTATTTCACTCTGGAGAAACCTTTTGAGGCAGGTTTACTAGATCCTTCCTTAAGCCCTGTATCCTCTGTTTCTGTGTTAGTCCTACGTAGCATTGTTGGGGGAAATCCAAGCATCAGGTCAGCTTGGTTCATCTCAAATTCATCCTCACCTGCTCTAACTCTCCCCTCTTTTCTGCTCGGTATCAAACAGTGGTAGTCATTGAGTACTTAGGTGTGCAGAGCACTATGCTAAGCCCTTGGGAGAGTACAGTATAGTAGAGTTGGTAGATAAGGATCCTCCAGTCTAGGTGGGGAGACAGATGTTAAATGACAGAAAAAGGAAATGACATTATAAGGATGTGTTCATATATGCTGTGGGGCTAGGGAAGGGGAGAATATCAAGTGCTTAAGGGATACAGAAGGGGTATGTAAGGAGTGATGCAAAAGGAAGGGTGAATAGGGGAAATAAAGGCTTATTCATTCAATCATACTTATTGAGCACTTACTGTGTGCAGAGCATTGTACTAAGTGCTTGGAAAGTGCAATTTAGCAACAAATGGACAATCCCTACCCATCAACCAGCTCACAGTCTAGAAAGGGAAGACCTCCCCTCTCCAGTCTATACTTTATGGCCTCTATCTTTTTTTCTGAAACATTGCTCTGCATATGTCTCCCCACTCACCAAAAGCCCCCAGTGGTTGTCCATTTTCCTCCATATCAGACACTCCTGACTTTTAGCTTTCAGGCACTCAACCAGCACTCCCCATACCTACTTACTGTCTCCCTTCTCCCTCAAAAGCCCAGCTAGCACGCTTTGCTCCTTTCAAGCCAACCTAGTCTCTGATCCTTGCTGGCAACCTCTTATTCACACTCTCCTTCCTCCCTGGCACTCATTCATTCATTCAATCGTATTTATTGAGCACTCACTGTGGGCACAGCACTGTACTAAGCACTTGGGAGAGTACGATACAACAATAAAGACACATTCCCCACCCACAATGAGCTTACAGACTAGAGGGACTCCCACCCCCTTCACATTCGGCAAAGCCCTGCTCTCCCCATCTTCAAAGCCCTTCTGAAATCACATCTTCTCCAGGAGACCTTCATTAATTTTCCATTTCCCCTCCCTTTTCTTGGTCACTTTCTCCAAACCCTCCCAGTTGTCCAGGGGAAGTACTGAGCCCAGTTGTCAATGATGATGATGATGGCATTTTTATTAAGTGCTTACTATGTGCAAAGCACTGTTCTAAGCGCTGGGGAGGCTACAAGGTGATCAGGTTGTTCCACGGGGGGCCTCACAGTCTTAATCCCCATTTTACGGATGAGGTAACTGAGGCCCAGAGAAGTGAAGTGACTTGCCCAAAGTCACACAGCTGGCAATTGATGGAGCTGGGGTTTGAACCCATGACCTATGACTCCAAAGCCTGTGCTCTTTCCACTGAGCCACGCTGCTTCTCCAAGGAGACATATGCTGGGTGAGACCAGATTCTTGGAAGTGTGGCTTCTCAACTTTCTTCAGTATGTATCCCCAAGACAGACTCTTGTGACTTCTTTTGAAATGTAGATTGAGAAATAAATGCTTTTTTCTTCCAAAAAAAAAAAAGCACAAGTACCACTAATGGGCCTGTCAGGACTTTTAAACTTTAAGGTTGCTAAGTGGAACATTTTATGCTTATGTGAAGAATGGGTGATTTCTGCCACTGACAAACAGGAAAATGCCTTCTATTTGTTGTTTGAGCTGACTCAGGAAAAAAAAATCCCAGGATTAAGAGTTCTGGTCAGAGTTGGTTCTTCTCTGTAGGCAGGGCTTTGCCACATGGGAAGTCCTAAACCTGTACTGCATATTGCTTGGGCTTTGAACACACCTTTTCCCTTCCTTCTGATCCCCAGAAACTCGAGGGGGTCAGGAAGGGTGTGTTTTGGAGTCAGAATGGGCCATTGTGGAGGGGACCCTAATACCAAGTTTGGTCAAAGTCTGCTGCAGGCTACAAAAAGCTCTGGGTCCAGTGTGTACAAACGGTTGTTTTGCTGGCAATGGAGTGAAAGGAATCGCTCTGGTATTTATTCAGTAATTACTATGTGCAGAAAACTGTCCTAAGAACTTGAGAGACTACAGCATAGTGTAGTGGATAGAGCATGAGCCAATCAATCAATCAATCAATCGTATTTATTGAGCGCTTACTGTGTGCAGAGCACTGTACTAAGCACTTGGGAAGTACAAGTTGGCAACATATAGAGACGGTCCCTACCCAACAGCAGGCTCACAGTCTAGAAGGGGGAGACAGAGAACAAAACCAAACATATTAACAAAATAAAATAAACAGAATAGATATGTACAAGTAAAATCAGTAGAGTAATAAATATGTACAAACGTATATACATATATACAGGTTCTAACCCAGAGCCCTGGGTTCTAATCCCAGCTCTGACATGTTTATGACTTTGGGCTAGTCACTTCCTTCACTGTGCCTCAGTTACCTCATCTGTAAAATGAGGATTGAGACTGTGAGCCCCATGTGGGACAGGGACTATGTCCAACCTTATTTGCTTGGCCTTCAGTGCCTGGCATGCAGTAAGCGCTTAACAAACACCACAGTTATTATTATTACTACAATACATCGTCATCACATGAGTCATCCAGCACTTTGAGCATTCCTAGGACACTTCTCTGGAAAAAGATATACAACAGAAACATGACTTAGTGGATAGAGCAAGGACCTGGGTTCTAGTCCCGGCTCCGCTGCTTGTCTGCTGTGTGACATTGGGCATATCACTTCACTTCTCTGTGCCACAGGTACCTCATCTGTAAGATGGGGATCATGACTGTGTCCAACCCGACTACCTTGAATCTATTCCAAGCAGCGTAGCTCAGTGGAAAGAGCCCGGACTTTGGAGTCAGAGGTCATGGGTTCAAATCCTGCCTCCACCAATTGTCAGCTGTGTGACTTTGGGCAAGTCACTTCACTTCTCTGGGCCTCAGTTACCTCATCTGTAAAATGGGGATTAAGATTGTGGGCCCCACATGGGACAACCTGATCACCTTGTATCCTCCCCAGATCTTAGTATCCCAGCCCTTGTATCCTCCCCCTTCCAGACTGTGAGCCCACTGTTGGGTAGGGACTGTCTCTATATATTGCCAACTTGTACTTCCCAAGCGCTTAGTACAGTGTTCTGCGCACAGTAAGTGCTCAATAAATACGATTGAATGAATGAATGAACAGTGCTTTGCACATAGTAAGCACTCAACAAATACCGAAACTATTATTATTATTATTATTATTATTATTATTATTATTCCAGCACTTAGAACAGTGCCTGGCCCATAGTAAGCGCTTAACAAATACCATAAAAAAAACTTTTTAAAAAACCGTCCTGCATATTGCTTTAAACTGGTAAACTCCTTGGAGATGAATGCTTTATGAAACATAGCGGAGCAACAGATGAATTTTTTTTAAATAAAAAAGCAGCAACAAAGGACTTAGTGTTCGGTGTCCTTTTCCCAGATGACCTTTCCATAATTTGGAAAATGTATTTGTCACTGTAGAGATTCGGAGGTGAGCCCTGACTCCTAAACCAGGATAGCGCAAGCAGTATGGCCCCGGACATGTCAGCAACATGGTGTTGAGCAAACTGCTGCTCCTGGCTTGTTTGGGATTAAGGCCTGTTTCAAACCATGCAGGAGTTTCCCCCACTTAACTCCAGGGCAATGAAAACATGGGTGTTCCTATAGGGATCATTGTGCCCTTGAAAATGAAAAGCAGGTTTGGGAGCAAATATTCACTCTTCTGTGGGAGCTACGAACTACAGGTGCCTGGTGTATTTTGATAAAGTAATATTATTATTATTAATATCAATAATAATAGTATTTAATAATAATGATGGCATTTATTAAGTGCTTACTATGTGCAAAGCACTGTTCTAAGCGTTGGGGAGGTTACAAGGTGATCAGGTTGTCCCACAGGGAGCTCACATTTTACAGATGAGGTAACTGAGGCACAGAGAAGTTAAGTGACTTGCCCAAAGTCACACAGCTGACAATGGGCAGAGTTGGGATTTGAACCCATGACCTCTGACTCCAAAGCCCGGGCTCTTTCCACTGAGCCATGCTGCTTCCCCATTTGAACGCTTATTATGTGCCGAGCAGTGTACTAAGCACTGGGTAGATACAAGATAATCATGACATCAGAACAGTGCTTTGCAGATAGTAAGCGCTTAATAAATGCTATTATTATTATTATTATTATGACATAGTGGATAGAGCAAAGGCCTGGGAATCAGAAGGTCCAAGGTCTTAATCCCAGCTCCACCACTCTTCTGCTGTGTGACCTTGGGCAAGTCACTTCTCTTCTCTGTGCCTCAGTTCCCTCATCTATAAAATGGGGATTGAGACTGAGAGCCCCACTTGGGACAGAGACTGTGTCCAACTAGATTTGCTTGTATCTTCCCCAGCATTTAGTTCAGTGCCTGGCATATAGTAAGCACTTCACAAATACCATCATTATCATAATCAGGTCCCACATGGGGCTCACAGTCTAATTAGGAGGAAGTACAGGTATTGAATCCCCATTTTGCAGATGAGGGAACTGAGGCACAGGGAAGTTGTGACCTGCCCAAGGTCGCACAGCAGGTAAGTGATGGAGCCGAGATTAGAAGCCAGATCTTCCGACTCCCAAACCCATGCGCTTTCCACTAGGCAACACAGCTTTCCACGCTGCTTCAGACCTGGTCACTTCCATTTTACTGAAGCAAATGGCAGATGAGGGTGTTTACAAAGGAGGAACTAATCTCCGCTTTTTGGCCTTCAGTCTACCGTGAAGTGTTTTGGTTTCACGTCTGGCTGTGACAGAGTGCTGTGTCTAGAGATGAGGTAGCCGAATCCGTGACATCGAAAGCGACCCTGGCTCAGGGTGACTTGGGTGGAAGTCTTCCCTTCAGCTTCTGGAGCCCAGAGGGCTCTCGCTCCCCAACAGCCTGGAGATCGGAGCGCTTCCCTCACTTCACTTCTCCTCACCGTACCTCGTTCTCGCCTGTCCCGCCATCGACCCCCGGCCCACGTCCTCCCCCTGTCCCGGAATGCGCTCCCTCTGCCCATCCGCCAAGCTAGCTCTCTTCCTCCCTTCAAGGCCCTACTGAGAGCTCACCTCCTCCAGGAGGCCTTCCCAGACTGAGCCCCTTCCTTCCTCTCCCCCTCGTCCCCCTCTCCATCCCCACCATCTTACCTCCTACCATTCCCCACAGCACCTGTATATATGCATATATGTTTGCACATATTTATTACTCTATTTATTTTACTTGTACATATCTGTTCTATTTATTTTATTTTGTTAGTATGTTTGGTTTTGTTCTCTGTCTCCCCCTTTTAGACTGTGAGCCCACTGTTGGGTAGGGACTGTCTCTATATGTTGCCAACTTGTACTTCCCAAGCACTTAGTACAGTGCTCTGCACACAGTAAGCGCTCAATAAATGCGATTGATTGATTGATTCACTTCTTGGCATAGAGGCTGAGGACTAACCGGTCGGCATGGTGGGTTGTGGTCAGTGCTTGAAACTGAGAGCATGCCAACCGGCCATGAATTTTTCCTGGCTGGGGCCGCCCTGCGGTCCGGTTGTGCTCCGGCCTGGGCCCGGTCACGCTCTGGTCTTTGACCACTGGTTCTCCTCCTGCTGACCAGAGGCTTCCCCGCCCGTCCTGCCCCACTCCTTGCCAACCCTGAGCCGAAGACCTCTGTAAATGGGTAGCTGGAGGCTGTGGCCGACACTTCCTATCAATCAATCCGCTTCCCCTCAGCAGCGGTGGCAGATTCATTCATTCATTTATTCAATCGTATTTATTGAGCGCTTACTGTGTGTGGAGCACTGTACTAAGCGCTTGGGAAGTACAGGTTGGCAACATATAGAAACGGTCCCTACCCAACAATGGGCTCACGGTCTAGAAGCAGCAGTGTGCAGCGTGGCTCAGTGAAAAGAGCATGATCCAGCTATAGCTCCTTTGGTATCTGCAGCACTATTTTGAATGCATCTCTCATATATATATATATATATGTATACATATATACATCTCATATCATCATCATCATCAATCGTATTTATTGAGCGCTTACTGTGTGCAGAGCACTGTACTAAGCGCTTGGGAAGTACAAATTGGCAACATATAGAGACAGTCCCTACCCAGCAGTGGGCTCACAGTCTAAAAGGGGGAGACAAAACCAAACATACTACAAAATAAAATAGAATATATATATATATATATATATATGAGAGTATATATACATATATATAGAGTATATACATGTGTATATATGTATATGTATATATAGAGAGTATATACATGTGTATATATGTATATGTATATAGAGTATATACATGTGTATATATGTATATATGTATTAGAACAGTGCTCAGCACTTAGAACAGTGCTTTGCACATAGTAAGTGCTTAACAAATACCATCATTATTACATATGTATATATACATTTATGTATTTATATATATGTGCATATATATATGTATATATGAGCTACATATTATAGCTTTAAGTCTATTTATTCTGACGTTTTTGACACCTGTCTACATGTTTTGTTTCATTGTCTGTCTCCCCCTTCTAGACTGTGAGCCCATTGTTGGGAAGGGTCTGTTTCTATATGTTCTGACTTGTATTTCCCAAGAGCTTAATCCAGTGCTCTGCTCACAGTAAGCGCTCAATAAATATGATATGAATGAATGAATCAGGATGTCCCATGTGGGGCTCACAGTCTTAATCCCCATTTTACAGATGAGGTAACTGAGAGAAATTGACTTGCCCAAAGTCTCACAGCTGACAGGTGGTGGAGCTGGAATTAGATCCCACTACCTCTGACCCCCAAGCCCATGGTCTTTCATTCATTCAATCAATCGTATTTATTGAGCGCTTACTATGTGCAAAGCACTGTACTAAGAGCTTGGAAAGTACAAATCGGCAATGTACAGAGACGGTCCCTACCCAACAACAGGCTCATAGTCTAGAAGGGGGAGACAGACAACAAAACAAGTAGATGGGTGTCAATAACTTCAGAATAGACAGAATTATAGTAATAATAATAATAATGGCATTTGTTAAGTGCTTACTATATGCAAAGCACTGTTCTAAGTGCTGATATACACATCATTAATAAAATAGAGTAACAAATATGTAGAAATATACATAAGTGCTGTAGGGAGGGGAAGGGGGTAGGGAAGAGGGGTGGAGCGATGGGGAGGTGGAGGAGAGGTATAGGGGGTCTCAGTTTGGGAAGGCCTCCTGGAGGAGGTGAGCTCTCAGTAGGGCTTTGAAGGAAGGAAGAGAGCTAGTTTGGTGGATGTGTGGAGTCCACCAAGGCACACGGGTCCTGTGTAGTTAAACCTTGAGAAGAGGCTCTTGGGTGGGCTGGGGTTGGAAGGCAGGGCTGCAGGGCACCTCGGAGGACAGGGAGGACCAAGGATCCAGTGAGAATAGAATAAGAGACAAATCCCCTTCTGTTTCCAAAAGGTCTACCATTCATAATCTACTCTTTCAAGGTCGTT
Source organism: Tachyglossus aculeatus (assembly GCF_015852505.1). Taxonomy (NCBI): domain Eukaryota; kingdom Metazoa; phylum Chordata; class Mammalia; order Monotremata; family Tachyglossidae; genus Tachyglossus; species Tachyglossus aculeatus. Next base: position 48,151,091 of record NC_052069.1, on the reverse strand, counting down.
GGGTGCAGGGAAGGTTTTCTACCAATTCTATTATACCGCTTAGTCCCAAGCGCTTAGTACAGAGCTCTGCACACAGTAAATGCTCAGTAAATATGGTTTTTTAAAGGTATTAAGCAGTTACTATGTGCTAGGCACTGTATTAAGTTTTGGGGTAGATGCAAGCAGGGTAGATGAGAAGCAGCGTGGCTCAGTGGAAAGAGCACAGGCTTTGGAGTCAGAGGTCAGGGGTATCAAATCCCGGCTCTGCCAATTGTCAGCTGTGTGACTTTGGGCAAGTCACTTCACTTCTCTGTGCCTCAGTTACCTCATCTGTAAAATGGGAATTAAGACAGTGAGCCCCCTGTGGGGCAATCTGATCACCTTGTAACCTCCCCAGCACTTAGAACAGTGCTTTGCACATAGTAAGTGCTTTATAAATGTCATCATTATTATTATTATACAAGATGTTCTGGGTGGACACAGTCTATGTCCCACATGGAGCTCCAAGATTTAATCCCCGTTTTAGAGATGAGGTAACTGAGGCCCAGAGAAGTTAAGCAACTTGCCCACAGCAGACAAGTGGTGGAGCTGGATTTAGAACTCTGGTCCTCTGACTCCCAAGCCTGTGCTTTTTCCACTAGATCATGCTGCTTCCCAAGATTGATTGATTGATTCATGTTTTTTCCTGCATATTCTACTGGAAAGTCTCTCCTTTCTACATGGAAAAGCAGTGTGGCTCAGTGGAAAGAGCATGAGCTTGGGAGTCAGAGGTCATGGGTTCTAATCCCAGTTCCGCAATTTATCGGCTGTGTGACTTTGGGCAAGTCACTTAACTTCTCTGGGCCTCAGTTACCTCATCTGTAAAATGGGGATTGACTGTGAGCCCCACATGGGGCAACCTGATCACCCTGTATCCCCCCAGCGCTTAGAACATTGCTTTGCACATAGTAAGCGCTTAACAAATACCATCATCATTATCATCATCATTTCTTTTGGGGAAACCCGTAAGGAAAGATTATCCCAATATTGGCTTGTTTTGGGGGGATTATTTAAAATCTGTGTCTGAGTCAGCTTGATGTGGGAGGCATCTTACTGCGGCTTTGCCTTGGAGTGAAATAGAGGTGGTGATTCTAATGGGATCTATATTTAGCCTTTTTATGGGAAGTGAAGATGTCTGACTTGGATGGATTCAGACCTAAAATAGTATTGTCAGAGTTTTCTGACTCAGAGTATTACAAGAGAGCTGAGCCTTGAACTAAAAGAAATGCAATTAATATTTTTTCCCCCAAATTTGAGGTGGAGTGGTGGCGAGAAGAGAGGAAGTGAGGGAAAACCTCTCGACAGTAAGCTTATTGTGGGCAGGAAACATGTCTACCAACTCTATTATGCTGTCCTCTCCAAAACACTTGATAAAGTGCTCTGCACACAGTAACACTTAGAATAATAATTGTTGTATTTGTTATGCGCTTATTATGTTCAAAGCACTGTACCAAGTTCTGGGGTGAATAGGCTAGCAGCATGGCCTAGGGGATAGAGCATGAGCCTGGAACTCAGAGGGTCATGGGTTCTAATTCCGGCTCCACCAGTTGTCTGTTGTGTGGCCTTGGGCCAATCACCTCTTTTCTGTGTGCCTCAGTTAACTCATCAGTAAAAATTGGATTGAGACTGTGAGCCCCATGTGGGACAGGGACTTTGCCCAACGTGATTTACTTGTAATAATAATAATAATAATAATAATGTTGGTATTTGTTAAGCGCTTACTCTGTGCAAAGCACTGTTCTAAGCGCTGATCCACTCCAGAGCTTTGTACAGTGCTTGGCACATAGTAAGTGCTTAACAAATACCACAACTATGATAATTACTGTTATTGTTACAAGAGAATCAAGCCCCACATGGGGCTCCAGTCAAATACCACCGATTGACTGAAAACCATTATGAAACACAACTTCTCTTTCAGGGCCAATTTTTGATAATAATAATAATGGTATTTGTTAAGCACTTGCTATGTGCTGTACTTCCTGAGCGCTTAGTACAGTGCTCTGCTCACAGTAAGCGCTCAATAAATACTATTGAATGAATGAATGCAAAGCACTGTTCTAAGCACTGGGGAGGTTACAAGGTGATCAGGTTGTCCCACGGGGGGCTCACAGTTTTAATCCCCATTTTACAGATGAGGTAACAGGCCCAGAGAAGTTAAGTGACTTGCCCAAAGTCACAAAGCTGACAGTTGGGGGAGCTGGGATTTGAACCCATGGCCTCTGACTCCAAAGCGCGGGCTCTTTCCACTGAGCCACATATGTCTAAATTTCTCTGGCTGCTTTTCTAGCATTATGAAGGTAGAAGTTAGAAGAGAGTTAATAGTGCATCACCCTCCCGTGGCCCCCACTCTCCTGCCCAGCACGAAGTGATGGCTATTAGCCGCCACATGGCTGGGGACCCTTTTAAGTTGGATGTGTTTCAGAGCTGCAGGATTCTTCTGACCCGAGTACAGGTCAGAACACATGGTAACTATGGCCCTCGGGGCTAGGATAGAGTTAAAGTGCAGCTCTAAAACAAGAGGAGGAAAAAATAGCTAACCTAGCCTTGCAAATAATCAGGGATGAATTATCCAGCCCTTAGGGAACAGTTCCGAAGACTACGCAGCATGGCTCAGTGGAAAAAGCAAGGGTTTTGGAGTCAGAGGTCATGGGTTCAAATCCCCGCTCTGTCAACTGTCAGCTGTGTGACTTTGGGCAAGTCACTTAACTTCTCTGTGCCTCAGTTCCCTCATCTGAAAAATGGGGATTAAAAACTGTGAGCCCCCCGTGGGACAACCTGATCACTCTGTAACTTCCCCAGCACTTAGAACAATGCTTTGCACATAGTAAGCGCTTAACAAATACCATTATTATTATTATTATTATTATTATTATTATTATTCTGAGTTACCTAGTTGCAGACAGAAGAGGACAAGAGAGGCAGAGGTGACTTGGGAAGTGGCTATGTTCCTTAATTGCACTTGGTTCTGACATGGAACTCCCTCCCACTTCCTATCTGACAGCCCACTACTTTCCTCATCTTCAAAGCCCTACTAATATCATATCTCCTCCAAGAGGCCTTCCCTGACTAAGCCCTGATTTCCCCACCTTATTCACCTTCCCTTCTGCACGCCTATGTGTTTTGGTATGTGCCCCTCAAGCATTTTAATACAACTCCCTCAGCCCCACAGCAGCATCATCATCATCATCAATCGTATTTATTGAGCGCTTACTGTGTGCAGAGCACTGTACTAAGCGCTTGGGAAGTACAAGTTGGCAACATATAGAGACAGTCCCTACCCAACAGTGGGCTTCTAAAAGACAGCACTTATGTACTTGTCTTTATAATAATAATGGTGGTATTTAAGTGCTTACTATGTGCAAAGCACTGTTCTAAGCGCTGTGGGGGATATAAGGTGATCAGGTTGTCCCACATGGGGCTGACAGTCTTAATCCCCATTCTACAGATGAGGTAACTGAGGCATAGAGAAGTTAAGTGACTTGCCCAAAGTCACACAGCTGACAAGTGGCTGAGCTGGCATTCGAACCCATGACCTCTGACTCCCAAGCCCTTGCTCTTGATCAATTGTTAATCAATTGATCAATCATTTATTGAGTGTTTACCGTGTGCAGAGCACTCTATTAAACTCTTGGAGACTACAGTATAGCCAAATCAATAATTCATTCAATCAATCGTATTTATTGAGTGCTTACTGGGTGCAGAGCACTGTACTAAGCACTTGGGAAGTACAAGTTGGCAACATATAAAGTCCCTACCCAACAGTGGGCTCACAGTCTAGAAGATAGTGCTAGCTCTCTTCCTCCCTTCAAAGCCCTACTGAGAGCTCACCTCCTCCAGGAGGCTTTCCCAGACTGAACGCCCCTTTTCCTCTCCTCCTTCCCCTCCCCACAGCAGTTGTATATATATTTGAACAGATTTATTACTCTATTTTACCTGTACATATTTACTATTCTATTTATTTTGTTAATGATGTGCACGTAGCTTTAATTCTATTTGTTCTGACAATTTTGATACCTGTCTACATTTTTTGTTCTGTTGTCTGTCTCCCCCTTCTAGACTGTGAGCCCGTTGTTGCGTAGGGACCATCTCTATATGTTGCCGACTTGTACTTTCCAAGCACTTAGTACAGTGCTCTGCACACAGTAAGCGCTCAATAAATATGATTGAATGAATGAATGAATCATAATAATTATGGCATTTGTTAAGCGCTTACTGTGTGCCAGGCACTGTACTAAGCACTGGGGTGGATACAAGCAAGTCAGATTGGACACAGTCCATGTCCCACATCAGACTCACAGTCTTAATCCCCATTTTACAGATGAGGGAAACTGAGGCACAGGGAAGTTAAGTGATTTGCCCAAGGTCACAGAGCAGGCAAGTGGCGAAGCAACCCATTCCCTCCCCACAGGAGTCTTATACTCTGCCATTTCCCCTAAATGTAACTTATTTGATGTCTGTAGCCCCCTCTAGACCCTAAGCTCCTTGTGGGCAGGGACTGTGTCAGCCAACTCAATTGTTTTGTAACAGGCAGTCTCCCAAGCGCTTAGTATAGTGCTCTGCCTAGAGTAAGTGCTCAATAAATATCATTAATGTATTTTTTTTAAAAAGTGTTTGTCAAGCACTTATGTGCCAATCACTGTACTATGTGCTGACATAGATACAAGATTCACTTTAGCCTCTAAATTCAACTCACAACGTATTTTACCGGCAATGTTAGTAGGAAGCAAAATTCATTCATTCAATCATATTTATTGAGCACTTACTGTGTGCAGAGCACTTTACCAAGTGCTTGGGAAAGTACAATAATAAACAGCCACATTCACTGCCCATAATGAGCAAACAGCCTAGATTGGGGGTGGAGATATTAAAATAAATAAATACAATTACAGATATGTACGTAAGTGCTCTTTCCCCCTCCCAGCCCCAAAGCAAAGGGAGCAAGTCAGGGCAACACAGAAAGGAGTTGGAGATGAGGAAAAGTGGGGCTTAGTCTGGAAAGGCCTGTTGGATTTACATTTATTTGGTTAATGATGTGCATATAGCTTTAATTCTATTTGTTCTGACCATTTTGCCACCTGTCTACATGTTTTGTTTTGTTGTCTGTCTCCCCCTTCTAGACTGGGAGGTTGTTGTTGGGTAGGGACCGTCTCTATATGTTGCCTACTTGTACTTCCCAAGTGCTTTGTACAGTGCTCTGCACACAGTAAGCGCTCAATAAATACGATTGAATGAATGAATAAGGCTGTAAAGCGGGGAGAGAATGGTCTGCTCCAGTTCACTGATGAAAATGTTCAAAAGCTGCAAAATGGCAGAAGAAAGATACCAAAAGAGAGGAGGCACCATTTTACTTGTACGTATTTACTATTCTGTTTATTTTGTTAATGATGTGCATAGAGCTTTAATTCTATTTGTTCTGACGACTTGACACCTGTCCACATTTTGTTTTGTTGCCTGTCTCCCCTTCTAGACTGTGAGCCCATTGTTGGGTAGGAACCATTTCTAGATGTTGCTGACTTGTACTTCCCAAGCGCTTAGTACAGTGCTCTGCACACATTAAGTGCTCAATAAATACGCTTGAATGATTGATGAATCAATCAATGTATTTGAGCGCTCATCTTGTGCAGGACACTGTATTAAGTGTTAGAGAGAATAAGATGCAGTAGATCGACACGATCTCTGTCCTCAAAAAGTTTACCATCTAATGGGGGAAACGGACATTAAAATACATTTCAGGTGAAGGATGCAACTGTGTATAAGGATATATATATATATAACTGCAGTTTGGGTGGAGTGAGTACCTAAGCACTTATGCGTGGGACTTATTGCATAGTTGAGGCAGATGGGCGGGAAAACAGGGTTGGGGGATGAGGATTTATCCAGGAGGGCTTCATGGAGGAGTAGGGCTTTGAGTTTGTGAGCAAGGGGTGGACGACAGGTGACACAAGGGAGACGGACAGTGAATAAATTGGTATTAGAAGAGCAAAGTGTGTGGGCTGGATTGTAGTGGGAGAGGAGCCAGGATAAGTGAAAGGGAGAGAACCGAAACCTCTGGATAATCCACTGGATAATCTATCTCTAAATAATCCAAAATTGGCCCTGTGCCTCTCTGCCTTTTTGTAAATTCCTTCACCATGCTGTCCTGGGGCTTTACGAACTGCTGAGATGGAAACTATGTATTCTCCCAACTCCTATCTTTCCAGTATTGTCTGTCTTTTACGTTTACCACCCTGTCCTTTTTCATTTTTTTATTTTTAATGGTGTTGGTTAAGTACTTAATAATAGTAATAATTATAGTCTTTGTTAAATGCTTACTATGTACCAGGCACTGTACTAAGCGATGGGGTGGATATGAACAGTGCTCAGTGCTTAGAACAGTGCTTTGCACATAGTAAGCGCTTAACAAATACTATTATTATTATTATTATTATGAGCAAATCAGGTTGGACATAGTCTCTGTCTCATGTGGGGCTCACCGTCTCAATCCCCATTTGACCGATGAGGTAACTGAGGCACGGAGAAGTTGTGATTTGCCCAAGGTTACACAGAAACAAGTGGCCGAGTCGGGATTAGAACTCATGACTTTTCGACTCCTAAACCCGTGCTCTATCCACAAGTCATGCTGCTTTGTACCAGGCAATCCACTTCACTTGATCTACCTCCTCTATTTGGATTTTCACAATAGAGAAAGGCCTTTTTGAAGGGGGAATTCATTTAGCCCACTGTATCCTTGAAGAGGTTCTCCGATGCCTGGAAAGATGGGTTAATCCTCCCGTATTTTACTTAAGCAAGAGACTTCCCAAATCTGTTTCTTTTTCTCCTTCCTTGAGTGTCTTCATCCATCCATTCGTCGTATTTATTGAGTGCTTACTGTATGCAGAGCACTGTACTAAGCGTTTAGAAAGTTTGGAAAGCATTTGAGAAGCAGCGTGGCTCAGTGGAAAGAGCACAGGCTTGGGAGTCAGAGGTCATGGGTTCAAATCACAGCTCCACCACTTGTCAGCTGTGTGACTTTGGACAAGTCGCTAACTTCTCTGTGCCTGTTACCTCATCTGTAAAATGGGGATTAAGGCTGTGAGCCCCACATGGAACAGCCTGATCACCTTGTATCCTCCCCAGTGCTTAGAACAGTGCTTTGCACACAGTAAGCGCTCAACAAATGCCATCATTATTATTATTAAAGTGCAATTAGGCAGAGGACAAGGAGGCCTCTGCAGCTGGTCTAATAGGCAAATGAAAAGTGGCATTTAAAAAATGAAAATACCGTAGTGTTTCTCTCCTTTACCCTCCCCACCGCCACCCCCAAACACACTTTTAGGGATTAATCCATCAATAGTGTTTTTTCAGGACTGTACTCTGGGCTTGGTAGAGTACAGTAGACTTAGTTGATATGATCCCTGGCCTTACAACCTAAAATAAATTACAGATGGGAGGTAATGTAAAGTGTAAAGATATCATCATACCAAGTTCTGTGGTGGTATGGGTTGAGTACCCAAGTGCTTACCTAGGGCAGAATTGCTGAAGTGGCAGTTGGGGAGAAATTAATGGAAGAAGCCCTAAGAGGAGGTGTGATGGAGAGGCAGCATGGCCTAGTGGATAGAGCAGGGGCTTGGGAATCAGAAGGTCATGGATTCTCATCCCGGCTCCACCACTTTCATTCATTCACTCGTATTTATTGAGCGCTTACTGTGTGCAGAGCACTGTACTAAGCGCTTGGGAAGTACAAGTTGACAACATATAGAGACGGTCCCTACCCAACAGTGGGCTCACCACTTCTCTGCTTTGTGACCTTGGGCTAGTCGCTTAACTTCTCTGAGCCTCAGTTCCCTCATCTGTAAATGGGGATTAAGACTGTGAGCCCCGTGTGGGACAGGGACTGTGTCCAACCCAATTATCTTGTCCAATGCTTAGAACAGTACCTGGCACATAGTAAACGCTTAACAATTACCAGAAGCAGCGTGGCTCAGTGGAAAGAGCCTGGGTTTGGGAGTCAGAGGTTATGAGTTCTAATCCTGGCTCCCCCACGTGTCTGCTGTGTGACCTTGGGCAAGTCACTTCACTTCTCTGGGCCTCAGTTCCCTCATCGGTAAAATGGGGATTAAAACCGCGAGCCCCACATGGGACAACCTGATCACCTTGTACCCCCCCAGCGCTTTAGAATAGTGCTTGGCACATAGTAAGCGCTTAACAAATACCATCTTTTTTATATTTTATTATTATTATTATCATAGGCAGGTGCAGTATTTCAGTAGCTTGGCTGGTTTTCTTTGGAAGAGGCCCAGATCATTTTTGTGCATGGGTAATGCTTAAAAGCTGCATCTCTGGGTGAGTCAATCAGTGGTATTTAATGAGTGCTTACTCTGTGCATAGCTCTGTACTAAGCACTTGGGAGAATAGAATTTAATAGAGCTGGTAGCTAATGAGCTTACAGCAGAAGCAGCATGGCTCAGTGGAAAGAGCCCGGGCTTTGGAGTCATAGGTCATGGGTTCAAATCCTGGCTCCTCCACTTGTCAGCTGTGTGACTTTGGGCAAGTCACTTCACTTCTCTGGGCCTCAGTTACCTTATCTGTAAAATGGGGATTAAGACTGTGAGCCCCCTGTGGGACTACCTGATCACCTTGTAACCTCCCCAGTGCTTAGGACAGTGCTTTGCACATAGTAAACACTTAATAAATGCCATCATCATTATTATTACTACTACTACAGCGTATGGGGGAGACAGACACTAATATAAATAAATTAGGGATACGTACATAAATGTTGTGATGCTGAGTGAGGTGTGAATAAAGGGTGCAAATCCAAGTGTACTTCCCAAGCATTTAGTCCAGTGCTCTGCTCAATAAATACGATTGAATGAATGAATGAAAGTGGAAAGGTGGTACAGAAAGGAGTGGGAGAAGGGGAAATGAGGGCTTAGTCAGGGAAGGCCTCTTGGAGAAGATGTGCCTTCAATAAGATTTTAAAGGTGGAGAGAGTGATCCTCAAATTTGTGAAGCATTCCATATTTTTATTTATTTATATTGATGCCTGTTTACTTGTTTTATGTTGTCTTCCCCCTTCTATACTTAAGCCCTGTTTGGGCAAGGATTGTCTCTATTGCTAAAATGTAGTTTCCAAGTGCTTAGTACAGTGTTCTGCACACAGTAAGTGCTCAATAAATATAATTGAATGAATGAATGAAGAGGGAGGGCATTTTAGGCCAGAGGCAGGACATAGAGGAGAAGTCAGCTAGAAGTAGTACCCCAAACTCTCCAAATAGAAATTGGCAGGGCCTATGCAGTTATGCTTAATTGTTATGAGTGCCGTTAGTGTTTCTGTAATCATTATGGTATTTATTAAGTGCTTACTATGTTCTAAGCACTGGGGCAGATATAAGATAATCAGGTTGGACACAGTCCCTGTCTCAAATGGGGCTCACAGTCTAAGTAAGAGGGAGAAGGATTTAGTCCCCAGTTTACAGATGAGGAAACTAAGGCAGAGAAATGAAGTGACTTGCTCAAGGTCACAAAGCAGACAAGTGGTGGAGCTGGGATTAGAACCCAGGTACTCTGACTCCCAGCTCTTTCCATTTTATTCAGTATTTATGTGGAACCTCTGTATTCTGTAAAAGCTTTCTGCTCATCAGTGTGTTTGTGTGGTTTGAGAGAGAGGAGAGAGAGAATCAGATTGCACACAAGCAAGCAAACAGAGGACTGACCTCTGTTTCCACAGTTTTTTCTTTTTTGGAGGAAGGGTCAGACACAAGGCTCCAGTCCCCTATTCTCTACAGCCTTATCACACATTTGTTTCCTTTTAGTTATTTTTTTAAACACCCCAGTTTATAGGTTCTGAGATGCCAAACAAATCCAGAAGAAAGGTTATAAGTTTCCTGGTTAGAACAGCATTGGCTATCATTAATTTTCCCTTTATCCATGCCAGTAGGATTACCTCTGTAGGGTCTGAATTTTGTCAGTTATTTTCCATTGCTCTTCATCTCCAATGATGGGATTACTCTACAGCTCAGAGCAGATGGCATTACTGCGCTTGAAAATACCTGACTCTTGAGACTCCCTGGATTCAGAAAACTCACATAGGATTGTTTCATTAATATTACTAATATTAATTCGGCACTCACAGTATACAATCACAGGATAGAAATTGCACAAGGAAATCGGGGAAACTTGCTTCCTGGTCCCAAGAGTCTGCCAGTGTAGGTAAATAATAATAATGGCATTTATTAAGTGCTTACTATGTGCAAAGCACTGTTTTAAGCACTGGGAAGGTTGCAAGGTGATCAGGTTGTCCCACGGGAGGCTCACAGTCTTAATCCCCATTGTACGGATGAGGTAACTGAGGCAGAGAGAAGTTAAGTGACTTGCCCGAAGTCACACAGCTGACAATTGGTGGAGCCGGGATTTGAACCCATGACCTCTGACTCCAAAGCCCGTGTTCTTTCCACTGAGCCATAGGTAGAAAAGAACCAACACTTAGTAGTAATAGGTGTAGTAAATGCAGCAGTGTGGCCCATGGATAAAACACGAGCCTGGGAGACAGAAGGACCTGGCTTTGCCACTAGTCTGCTATGTGACCTTCCGCAGGTCACTTTACTTCTCTGGACCTCAGTTACCTCATCTGTAAAATGGGGATTAAGAGTGTGAGCCCCACAAGGGACATGGACTGTTTCCAACCAGATTTGCTTGTTTCCACCCCAGCACTTAGTACAGCACCTGGCACAGTAAGTGCTTGACAAGTACCATGATTATTATTAGTAGTATTAATAATAATGGTATTTGTTAAGCACTTACAATGTGCCAGGCACTGTAGCAGTACTAGTAGTAGCAGCAACAGAATTTATTGAGCACTCAGTTTGTGCGGTACACTTTAATAGGCTGTAGGAAAATACAGACTAAAGAAGGCATTCCCTGCCCACAAGGAGGTTTAATAATAATAAAAATAACAATTATTCATTCATTCAATTGCATTTATTGAGCACTTACTGTGTGCAGAGCACTGTACTAAGCGCTTGGGAAGTCCAAGTTGGCAACATATAGAGATGGTCCCTACCCAACAATGGGCTCACAGTCTAGAAGGGGGAGACGGACAACAAAACAAAACATGTAGACAGGTGTCAGAATAATCAGAACAAATAGAATTAAAGCTATGTGCACATCATTAACAAAATAAATAGAATAGTAAATATGTACAAGTAAAATAAATAGAGTAATAAATCTGTACAAACATATATTCAGGTGCTGTGGGGAGGGGAAGGAGGTAAGGCGGGAGGGATGGGGAGGGGGAGAGAAAGGAGGGGGCTCAGTGTGGGAAGGCCTCCTGGAGGAGGTGAGCTCTCAGTAGGGCTTTGAGGGGAGGAAGAGAGCTAGATTGGCGAATGTGCGGAGGGAGGGCATTCCAGGCCAGGGGGAGGATGTGGGCCGGGGATCGACGGCGGGACAGGCGAGAACGAGGTACAGTGAGGTATTATGATACTTGTTAAGTACTGTGTGCCAAACTCTGTTCTAAATGTTGGGGGTAGATATAAGGTAATCAGGTTGGACACAATCCCTGTCCCACATAAGGCTCCCACTCTTAATCCCCATTTTACAGATGAGGTAACTGAGGCCCAGGGAAGTAAAGTGACTTGCCCAAGGTCACACAGCTGACAAGTGGCGGAGCCGGGATTAGAACCCATGTTCTTCTGACTCCCAGGCTCATGCTCTATCCACTAAGCAGGGGGAGACAAATGCAAATATTTACAAAAACAGTCAAAATAGATCAACCCTGCCCCTCCACAGGTGAAGAGTAAATCAATCATTGGTATTTAATGAGTGCTTACTCTGTGCAGAGCACTGTACTAAGTGCTTAGTAGAGTGAAGCAGGGAGAGTAATAATAACGGTATTTGTTAAGCGCTTACTATGTGCAAAACACTGTTCTAAGCGCTGGGAAGGTGACAAGGTGATCAGGTTGTCCCACAGGGGGCTCACAGTTTTAATCCCCATTTTACAGATGAGGTAACTGAGGCACAGAGAAGTGACTTGCCCACAGTCACACAGCTGACAGTTGGCGGAGTTGGGATTTGAACCCATGACCTCTGACTCCAAATCCCATGCTCTTTCCACTGAGCCATGATGAAGCTTGCCCCTCTCCACACCCTCCCCCATTGGGGTTGAGCAGTTTGGGGGTGCACATTTAGGAGCAATCTAGGAGCTCTGTCCAACTCTGGCATGCCCTTGCTTCTCCATCCTTCTGCCAGAGTGGACGGTGGCTTTAAAAGAAACGAAGCCTATGTAAATATTTAGAAATTTGGGACTTTGCTAGGCCTGGACTGGGAACAGGGCAAGGTTAAGGGGTAGTTTTGGACTTTTAAAAATGTATCTTTCTGTTTGTCTTCCCTCTTAGACTGAACATTCCCTGTGGCTGGGACTGATTTCTATTTGTTCTTTTGAACATTCCCAAGCAACTAGTATGGTGCAATTCACAAAAGAAGGTACACAACAAATATCAGTAATGATAAGAATACACGCTAACCTTCTTACTGTACCTTGATCTTGTCTATATCACTGCCAACCCCTCACCCACGTTTTTCCTCTGGCCTGGAATGCCCTTCCTCCTCAAATCCGAAAGACAGTTACTCTCCCCCCAATCTTCAAAGCCTTATTGAAGGCACATCTCCTCCAAGAGGCCTTCCTGGACTAAGCCCTCCTTTCCTCTTCCCCAACTACCTTCTGTGTCGCCCTGACTTGCTCCTTTTATTCATCCCCTCTCCCAGCCCCACAGTACTTACGTCCATATCTGTAATGCATTTATTTATATCAATGTCTAACTCCCCAGCTCTATACTGTACGTGCATTGTGGGCAGGGAATGTGTCTGTTTATTGTTATATTGTACTCTCCCAAGTGCTTAATACAGTGCTCTGCCCACAGTAAGCCCTCAATAAATACAATCGAACTGAACTGAAACATTTTCTAGATTTCCATGCTTTAGAGATTCAAACTTCCATGAATTTTAACTCTGCATATCTTTCTGCTTTTGGTGTATTGCCCCCCCCCCCCCCCCCCAACTCCAACCAATCCTATTTTTTTGAAGGAATTGAGGGGGAATATATTTTTAACACTTTAACAAAAAGCCTCACATTCAGATTACAGATTCATATTTATCCACAAACTTTCTACGGTTTCCTTCCTCCCTTCTTAGTGCCAGAAGAGAGAGTGGAATCCAGGCCTAGCAGGTATTCAGTGCAGAAAAAAGAGCAAGTAAAGCATGCTGCTTTTTTTTTTAATCTTTCCATTTGTGTCTTTGTGTCATTTTCCTTTTGTGTTCCTCCTTTTCTCATTCTATCTTTTTCATCTTTTCCCTCTCTCTCACTCTGGGCAAATCTCTCCCTCTCTCCCCCCTCCTTCCCCCGCTCCGTCAGTTTCGCCTGGTCTTTTTTGGATTTTCTGTGTCTTTCTTTTCCCCCTTTCTCTTCGTGTATTTATCTTTGTGTTTCTCCTCCTCAAGCCAGGTCTCCAGCTGTCTGAAACTCTGACTTCGGTAAACAAATGAAAAACTTGAGCATAGGATGTGAGTTAAAAGGAGGAAAAGGTGTGTAGAGGGGGATGGGAGAGGATGTGATGAGATAGGGCTGACTAAGGGTGACACGCAGAGAGACAAGAGACAAGAAAATTCCCAAGAGGTGGGGCAAAAGGTAAGAGAATTCTTCATTTCCAAAACATCGGTTCTAGGGAGCTAATTTAAACCCAAGGTTTGTTTGGGTTTGACAACTGTAAGATTTCTATAAGCAGACAGATATTAGGTGCTCTCTGTGTTAAGAGTGAAGGAAGAGGAGATGAGATTAGCTGGCTGGAGTGCTACATTCCTTAGTAGTAGTAGTAATTGTGTTAAGTGCTTACTGTGTGGAAAGCACTGTTCTAATCACTGGGAGAAAATACATAGGTGGGAATTAAACAGGGTCTCTGTGCCTCATGAGGCTCACATCAATCAATCAATAGTATTTATTGAGCGCTTACTGTGTGTAGAGCACTGTACTAAGCACTTGGGAAGTACAAGTTGGTACATCTTAGACACAACTCAGCGATGACATAAACTGGACACTCCAGAACATGGTAGTAATTGTATTTATTGCACTTTCACTGGATTCAGGGCCCCATATTGAGTTCTGGGGAAAAGACAACACAAAAGCGACACGTTCCAAAGCTTTTCACTTCTGATAACAATAATACTAATGGCATTTGTTAAGCACTTACTACGTGTAAAAGCACTGTTTAAGCACTGGGGTAGGTACAACCTAACATAGAGCTCACAGTTTTAATCCCCATTTTACAGATGAGGGAACTGAGGCCCAGATAAATGAAGTGGTTTGCCCAAGGTTACACAGCAGACAAGTGGCAGAGCCTGGATTAGAATCCAGGTCCTTCTGACCCCCAGGCCCGTGCTCTTTCCACTAGTCCACACCACTTGTCTTCTGAATAAAGTAGAGTAAATGAACCCATTTATACCCTCAAATGGGTACACAACTATCTATTTTGACCAGTAGTTGAAAGTACTTTTAAATTTGCCTTCCCCTTTAGAGTGTAAACCCCTTGAGGATAGAGAATGTATACTTCTTTTTCCCACATTTACCAAATGCCTGGTACAGTGCCCCCTACTAAAGTGGGTGTTCAATCATCATCATCATCATCAATCGTATTTAATAAATGCTACTGATGCTATCCAGCACTTAGAACAGTGTTTGGCACATAGTAAACGCTTAAACAAGTGCCATTATAATTATATGCAAGAAAATATGGTATTTTAGTTTTGTGCACCATTTTCGTATTTGCTGGTGGCCTAAGAAATGTAGTTCTATTTTGGATAGGCAAATTTAATTGCCCAGAATAACTGCATATCCAGACATGCCCCAGACCATTTGTTTGAGATCACTGCCTTTTCCCTGTGCTTGATTTATGGATGTAAACAGCAGCATCTTTGCACGCACTTAAAATCTGTAACTCTTGAGCACTTGGGTCCTCACTGCCACCCCCCTACCCACCCCAACAGCTCTTATTTGTACGCTTATACTTTGTTGCTTCCCAGGTCTGTAATTTAGTTTGTCAGTCTCCCCTGCTAGATTGTAAACTCCTTAAGTGTAGGGATTGTTGACTATCAACTCTACTGCGCTGTGCTTTTCCAACCACGTAATACAGTGCCTTACACACAGTAAGCACTCTAGACTGCATGCTCATTGTGAGCAGGGAATGTGTCTGTTTACTGTTCTATTGTACAAGCGCTTAATGTGGTGCTGTGCACACAGTAAGCACTCAATAAATACAATTGAATGAATGAATACCATTGGTTAATTGATTGTTTCTCCCAAGTGCTTAATGCAGTGCCCTGCCCACAGCCCAATAAATACATTTGATCGATTTTATTTGCTCACAATCACATGCCCCAAATGTCATTTGGCTCAGGCCAGGAGAGTCCCAGCTTATTAATAATTACTACGTGAGTTCATTTCCTGCAACAGTCTCATTTCACAGCACACAATCTCGCTGCTAGGAATATCCTCTCTCACTTCTTCTTATTCGTGAGCCAAAATGCAGAAAAGATCAGATGGGGCTCATGTGAGCTTGGTACTTCCTGGAAATAGTGTATGCTGGCAAAAGAGAAGTTCCCTTCCTACACCTCATCTGCATCAGAGCAGAGAGCGGAGAGGAGTCCCAATTTTCCCCAGCCTTTGAGTCTACATTGCTTGAATGACTTGGCCAGTGGAGAGATTTCCCTGAGATTTAATGAGCGGGGAAATGACAGGGGGTCTCTGCCTCCAGGAAAGGAGGATTGCTGATCCTGAGAACAATGGGCTGGGACCCTTCCAGCTTGGCTTCATTTGGGAGGAATTTTAGCTCTTAGATTTTGACCACAGGCTTATTCATCCACAATATCTTTGATCCTCGATGGCGGTAGTGGCGTGAAAGGCTGGCGGAGGCTAAGCCCTGGCCACCCCGGAGGGAGGCCGAGGTCCTGTCTGAGCAGAGCTTTGGGATGTGGTTTCAGAGGCAGCAATAAGATCTGTGTTTAGCAGGGCTGAGTGGAAAGAGCGCAGGGATGGGACTCGGGACACCTGGGTTTTCCTCCCAGCTCTGCCATTCGTGTGTTTTCAACCTCAGGCAAGTCTCTAGGGCAAGAGAAGCAGCATGGTGGAGTTGTTAGAGCACAGGCCTGAGACTCAGAACGTCATGAGTTCTAATTCTGGCTCCGCCATTTGTCTGTGACCTTGGACAAGTCATTTCTCTGGGCCTCAGTTACCTCATTTATGAAATGGGATTGAGACTGTGAGCCCCACGTGGGACAGGGACTGTGTCCAACTTGATTTTCTTGAATCCACCCCAGTGCTTAATACAGCCCCTAGCACATAGTAAGCACTTAACAAGTACCATTATTATTATTTAACTTCTCTGTGCTTCTGTTCCCTCATTTGTAAAATGGGGTTAAATACCTGTTTTCCCTCCTCACTTAGACTGCTAACTTGTTATGGGCAGGGAACGGGTCTATCAACTCTTAGCTCTCCAAAGAGCTAAGTACAATACTCTGCATATAGTAAGTGCTCGACGAATTTGATTGATTGATTGAGCCCCAGGTGGGTCAGAGCTGATTAACTTGTGTCTACCATATTGTTCTGAACAATAATAGTAATGGCATTTAAGCATGTACTATGTTCTAAGCGCTGAGGGTAATCAGGTTGTCCCACATGGGCCTCAAAGCCTTAATCCCCATTTTACAGATGAAGTAGCTGAGGCACAGAGAAGTAAAGTGACTTGCCCAAAGTCACACAGCTGACAAGTGGCAGAGCCAGGATTAGAACCCATGATCTATGACTCCCAAGCCTGTGCTCTTTCTGCTGAGCCATGCTGCTTCTCTAACAATGCTTGGCACACCTGGCCTAGTGGAAAGAGCCTGGGCTTGGGAGACAGAGGTCATGGGTTCTCATTCCGCCTCAGCCACTGACCAGCTATGTGACTTTGGGCTAGTCCTTGACTTCTCTGTGCCTCAGTTCCCTCATCTGTAAAATGGGGATTAAGACTGTGAGCCCCATGTGGGACAACCTGATTACCTTGTTTCTACCCCAGCACTTAGAACAGTGCTTGGCACATAGTAAGCACTTAACAAATGCCATCATTATTATTACTTACCAAATACCCCAACTGTCTGGGGAATGGTAAGAGACTAGCTCTATCATCTTCTAGACTGTGAGCCTGTTGTTGGGTAGGGACCATCTCTATATGTTGCCAACTTGTACTTCCCAAGCGCTTAGTACAGTGCTTTGCACACAGTAAAAGCTCAATAAATATGATTGAATGAATGAATGAATTGGTAAAATTGAAATAAAAATCCCCAGCCCGGCCTGAAGAATATGAGTAATTTGGGGGTAAGTATCCATTATTCATTTCCATCTCCTCAGCTGTTGGTCACCAGCCAGGCCTCTTGTTCTCTCTCCTGGTTCCTGTGAGGTGGGGCAATTTTGGGGGAGTGCTAAACTAGCTCTACTTCTGCCGTTCTGATGAATCAACACTGCATCTACCACAGGATTTACCGAATGTCTGTGATACGCAAACATTATCTGAATGTCTGTGATACACTGGGAGAATACAGGGAAATGTAAGAGATGATCCTGGCGCACAAGGAGCTCACACTATTCAGGAAGGAAAGAATTCGATGGCCCCGGTTTCAGCCCCAGAGGTCTCAGCCATTTTTGCTGTGTCCATGATGTGGAGTGACAGAAATTCACGGGCGCTTCAGTTTTGTGGTGGGGTCTCCCACGTCTGTTCTCCAACGTGCACTCCCCAAATCTAGCCTGCAATTTTCTGGCCCCATCACTGCATTCCAAGCCCCACCCGCCACTTTGTGTGTAGCAGAGGAGGCTCGGAGGAGTCCTGGAGGAGTCGGGTTAAGAAACATTTCGTGGGTGAGGCCTGGCCAGCACCGGCCGGTTTCAAGGGCAGAAGGGAATGTGGCCGATCCAGGGAGAAGGCGCTGCCCGCTCTCAGCAGATTAATCTTGCTCGGTTACAGACCCCGTGAGGGGGTTACAGATGTTTCATTTGCAGTGGGCTATCCCACTTCTCCCCCCTCCATACCTCGCAACATCAGGAAGGCAGACCGTAGGGGTTAGGCCATTTCTGAGCTGACCGGTACTCAGTGAGGGCAGCCGTCCACTCTCCCTTCCCCTCTGCCCCAGGATGACTGCCCCGAGATGGGGGTGGTGAGAAGAGAGCCAGGTCTGTGGGCTCTGTCTGCCTTTCATTCATTCATTCAGTTGTATTTATTGAGCGCTTACTGTGTGAAGAGCACTGTACTAAGCACTGGGGAAGTACAAGCTGGTGACATATAGAGACGGTCCCCACCCAACACAGGGCTCACAGTCTAGAAGGGGGAGACAGGAAACAAAGCAAAACATGTGGACAGGTGTCAAGTCATCAGAATAAATAGAATTAAAGCTAAATGCACATCATTAACAAAATAAATAGAATAGTAAATATGTACAAGTAAAATGAATAGAGTAATAAATCTGTACAAACATACAGGTGCTGTGGAGAGGGGAAGGAGGTAGGGTGGAGGGGATCGGGAGGAGGAGAGGTAAAAGGGGGCTCAGTCTGGAAAGGCCTCCTGGAGGAGGTGAGCTCTCAGTAGGGCTTTGAAGGGAGGAAGCGAGCTAGCTTGGCGGATGTGGGGAGGAAAGGCATTCCAGGCCAGGGGAAGGGCATGGGCCAGGGGCCGACAGCAGGACAGGCGAGAACAAGGTACAGTGAGGAGGTTAGCAGTGGCAGAGGAGCGGAGGGTGCGGGCTGGGCTGGAGAAGGAGAGAAGGGAGGTGAGGTAGGAGGGGGCGAGGTGATGTTCAGCCTTGAAGCTGAGAGTGAGGAGTTTTTGCTTGATGTGAAGGTTGACTGGCAGCCACTGGAGATTTTTGAGGAGGGGAGTGACATGCCCAGAGCGTTTCTGCACAAAGATGATCCGGGCAGCAGCGTGAAGTATAGACTGAAGTGGGGAGAGACAGGAGGATGGGAGCTCAGAGAGGAGGCTGATGCAGTAATCCAGTCGGGATAGGATGAGAGACTGAACCAGCAAGGTAGCGGTTTGGATGGAGAGGAAAGGGCGGATCTTGGCAATGTTGCGGAGGTGAGACCAGCAGGTTTTGGTGACAGATTGGATGTGAGGGGTGAACGAGAAAGCTGAGCCGAGGATGACACCAAGGTTGCGGTCCCTCCATACCTCGCAGCGTCAGGGAGGCAGACCATAGGGGTTAGGCCATTTCTGAGCTGACCGGTGCTCAGTGAGGGCAGCCGTCCATTCTCCCCTCCCCACTGCCCAAGGATGACTGCCCCGAGATGGGGGTGATGAGGAGAGTGGCAGGGCTCTGGGCTCCGTTAGCCAGGGAAGGGTTGGCCAACCTTGATGCTCCTAGTGCCATTTTTAGCCTGGGGAGTTAATAAAAATGATCATTGTAATTATAGGACATGTTAAGTGCTTACTATGTGCCAAGCCCTGTTCTAAGAACTGAGGTAGATAAAGGTTAATCAGGTTGGACAGTCCCTATCCCACATGGGGCTCACACTCTTAATCCCCATTATAGATGAGGGAACTGAGTCCCCAAAGTGAAGTGACTTGCCCAAGGTCACACAGCAGACGTGATAGAGCCAGGATTGGAGCGCAAGTCCTACTGACTCACAGGCCCGGGCTCTATCCACTGAGCCACGCTGCTTCTGCAGAGAAGCAGCGTGGCTCAGTGGAAAGAGCCCGGGCTTTGGAGTCAGAGGCCATGAGTTCAAATCCTGGTTCTGCCAATTGTCAGCTGTGTGACTTCAGGCAAGTCACTTCACTTCTCTGGGCCTCAGTTTCCTCATCTGTAAAATGGGGATGAAGACTGTGAGCCCCATGTGGGACAACCTGATCACCTTCTGTCCCCCCCACCAGTGCTTAGACTAGTGCTTTGCACATAGTAAGTGCTTAATAAATTCCATCATCATCATCATCATTCTCCAAACAGGGGACGCACCTCTACACCCCAGTAGCCCGTTTGAAGAACTGGAAGGGGATGGAAAAGAACTGGAACCCCAGTCCAGTGCTAGAATCAGGCTACTGATGCAGCTGTCATATGAGGTGTCAGAAATCACAGATTTTCTTCAGCGGTTCAATATGAGGCAGGGGAAGATGAGAGATTTGTTCAAAACCTGTCCTACCACTGTCTACTGGGCGGTCGATGGCATCCTCCAGGGCTTCAGTGGGGCGATTCCTGGGATACTAGTGGTATTTGTTAAGCACTTACTATGTGCCATGCCCTGGAGTGGATACAAGTAAATTATGTTGGACACAGTCCCTGTTCCAAATGGGGCTCACATTCATTATTCCCATTTTACAGATGAGGGAACCGAGACACAGAGAAGGGAAGTAACTTGCGAAGAATAGAGCCCACCAGAAAAAATGCTCAGTGCCACCAACAGGGGAACAGAAATGACTGCCCAGCCCTGCTGTGTGTGTGTATGTTTAATGGTATTTTAGTAATGATAGCATTTATTAAGCACTTACTATGTGCAAAGCACTGTTCTAAGTGCTAGAGAGGTTACTACGTGATCAGGTTGTCCCACGGGGGGCTCACAGTCTTAATCCCCATTTTACAAATGAGGTAACTGAGGCACGGAGAAGTTAAGTGATTTGCCCCAAGTCACACAGCTAACAATTGGCAGAGCTAGGATTTGAACCCATGACCTCTGACTCCAAAGCCCGTGCTGTTTCCACTGAGCCATGCTGCGGACTATGTCCCAGGTACTGTACTAAGTGCTGGGGTAGATACGAGCTAATTCTATTTACTTTATTTTGTTAGTATGTTTGGTTTTGTTCTCTGTCTCCCCCTTTTAAGACTGTGAGCCCACTGTTGGGTAGGGACTGTCTCTATATGTTGCCAACTTGTACTTCCCAAGCGCTTAGTACAGTGCTTTGCACACAGTAAGTGCTCAAGAAATATGATTGATTAATCAGGTTGGACCTAGTTTATGTTCACAAAGATTGGACAAAAAAGTCTTAAATCCCATTTTACAAATAAGGGGACTGAGGCATAGAGAAGCGAAGCGATTTGCCCAAGGTCACACAGCAGACAAGTGGCAGAGCTGAGATTAGAACCCTGGTCCTCCGACTCTCAGACCCAAGTTCTTTCCACAAGACCACACTGCTTATTTATTATGTATGAGTAACTCATGATCAACTGGCCCCTTTTGCAGCCACAGAGTTAAATAAGCCTGGAGGAAATGAGCCACCTGATTAAATGAACCACCTCTACCTTTCGTGACTGACAACGGTGTTACTGAAGATGTCATTTCCTCTGAGCCACTCCCTGCTTACCCACCCCATGAAGGCAGCTATGGCTAGGTGGGATTGTGTGTGACTGACAGCAGTGACCAGACATCCCGATTTTGGAGAGAAAGTCACAGCATTTCAGTGTTCGACCTGCCTCCCGCTTTAGGTTTTTATCAATCAATTAATAGTATTGAGGCCTTACTGTCTGCAGAGAGCTGTACTAAGTGCGACCGTGAGCCCGTTGTTGGGTCTTTATATGTTGTCGACTTGTACTTCCCAAGCGCTTAATACAGTGCTCTGCACACAGTAAGCGCTCAATAAATACGATTGAATGAATGAATACTATATGCTCCGCTGCACACAGAGTGGTGGTGTGGTGGGAGGAGCTGGGAATGCAGAGATGAGGCCAGTGAAGTGCAGTAACTGCTCCTGTGGGCAAAGAATTTATTTACCTGCTCTATTGCATTATATTCTCCCAGGCGTTTAGTACAATGCTCTGCAAACGGTAAGTGCTCAATAAATAATAATGATGGCATTTATTAAGAGCTTACTATGTGCAAAGCACTCCGTTGATTGATCACAGTCCAGTAGAGTTGGTTGACACGATCCCCGCCCACAATAGTTTTTCAGTCTATCAGTGGTTTTCATTCATTCATCAGTTCAATTGTATTTATTGAGCGCTTACTGTGTGCAGAGCACTGTACTAAGCACTTGGGAAGTACAAGTCGGCAACATATAGAGACGGTCCCTACCCAACAACAGGCTCACAGTCTAGAAGGGAGAGACAGATAACAAAACAAAACATGTAGACAGGTGTCAAAATCATCAGAACAAATAGAATTAAAGCTATATTCATTCATTCAATCACATTTATTGAACACTTACTGTGTGCAGAGCACTGTACTAAGCGCTTGGGAAGTACAAGTCGGCAACATATAGAGACGGTCCCTACCCAACAACAGGCTCACAGTCTAGAAGGGGGAGACAGATAACAAAACAAAACATGTAGACAGGTGTCAAAATCATCAGAACAAATAGAATTAAAGCTATATGCACATCATTAACAAAATAGAATAGTAAATATGTACAACTAAAATAGAGTAATAAATCTGTACAAATTTCTTGAGTGCTTCCTATGTGCAGAACACTGTACTAAAAACATAGGAGAGTTCAACAGAATTAGCAGACGCATTCCCTGCCCATTGCGAGCTTACAGTCTAGTGGGGGAGCTGCATATTTGTCCGCAAGAGGATCCCTCCCTATGGAAAGAGGGAATGGAGGGAACGGGACAGAGCAGGACAGGGCAGTAGAGCTTTCCACCATCCCACAAGCCCAACGTCTGGGGCTGCCAGCTTTGGGCACAGAGTCCTGGGTCCAGTGACTGCCCAGTGAGCTGAGAGTTCTGTCTGATTCATTCATTCAGTTGTATTTATTGAGCGCTTACTGTGTGCAGAGCACTGTGCTAAGCGCTTGGGAAGTACAAGTTGGCAACATATAGAGACAGTCCCTACCCAACAGGGGAACCAGTCTCGAGGCCCCAGTGGCGACCCAAGCCCCTCAGACTTGGGGCCAGTGATGTGGCGATCCAGGTGGAAGGGGAAGGATGCTCATACCTTTCCATGCCTCACTCCCTTCTCCTCTCCTCGTTACCCCTCTCCTTCTCTCACTCTCCCTTTCTTCTCCCCCTTTCTTTTGTTCCCCACCTTCTATCCTGTACTCCCTCCATTTCATCAATCGTATTTATTGAGCGCTTACTGTGTGCAGAGCACTGTACTAAGCGCTTGGGAAGTACAAGTTGGCAACATATAGAGACAGTCCCTACCCAACAGTGGGCTCACAGTCTAAAAGGGGGAGACAGAGAACAAAACCAAACATACTAACAAAATAAAATAGAATAGATATGTACAAGTAAAATAAATAAATAGAGTAATAAATATGTACAAACATATATACATATATACAAGTGCCGTGGGGAAGGGAAGTAGGTAAGATGGGGGGATGGAGAGGGGGACGAGGGGGAGAGGAAGGAAGGGGCTCAGTCTGGGAAGTCCTCCTGGAGGAAGTGAGCTCTCAGCAGGAGCTTACTTGAAGGGAGGAAGAGCTTGGCGGATGGGCAGAGGGAGGGCATTCCAGGCCCGGGGGATGACGTGGGCCGGGGGTCGACGGCGGGACAGGTGAGAACGAGGTACGGGGAGGAGATTAGCGGCAGAGGAGCGGAGGGTGCGGGCTGGGCTGGAGAAGGAGAGAAGGGAGGTGAGGTAGGAGGGGGCGAGGGGATGGACAGCCTTGAAGCCCAGGGTGAGGAGTTTCTGCCTGATGCGCAGATTGATTGGTAGCCACTGGAGATTTTTGAGGAGGGGAGTAATATGCCCAGAGCATTTCTGGACAAAGATAATCCGGGCAGCAGCATGAAGTATGGATTGAAGTGGGGAGAGACACGAGGATGGGAGATCAGAGAGAAGGCTAATGCAGTAGTCCAGACGGGATAGGATGAGAGCTTGAACGAGCAGCGTAGCAGTATGGATGGAGAGGAAAGGGCGGATCTTGGCAATGTTGCGGAGCTGAGACCGGCAGGTTTTGGTGACGGCTTGGATGTGAGGGGTGAACGAGAGAGCGGAGTCGAGGATGACACCAAGGTTGCGGGCTTGTGAGACGGGAAGGATGGTAGTGCCATCAACAGAGATGGGAAAGTCAGGGAGAGGGCAAGGTTTGGGAGGGAAGACAAGGAGTTCAGTCTTGGACATGTTGAGTTTCAGGTGGCGGGCAGACATCCAGATGGAGATGTCCTGAAGGCAGGAGGAGATGCGAGCCTGGAGAGAGGGGGAGAGAGCAGGGGCAGAGATGGAGATCTGGGTGTCATCAGCATAGAGATGATAGGTGGAGCCGTGGGAGCGAATGAGGTCACCAAGGGAGTGCGTGTAGATCGAGAACAGAAGGGGACCAAGCACTGAACCTTGGGGAACCCCGATAGTAAGAGGACGGGAGGGGGAGGAGGAGCCAGCAAAAGAGACTGAGAATGAACGGCCGGAGAGATGAGGAGAACCAGGAGAGGACAGAGTCTGTGAAGCCAAGGTCAGATAGCCTGTTGAGGAGAAGGGGGTGGTCCACAGTGTGGAAGGCAGCTGAGAGGTCGAGGAGGATTAGGACAGAGTATGAGCCGTTGGATTTGGCAAGCAGGAGGTCATTGGTGACCTTTGAGAGGGCAGTTTCCATGGAATGTAGGGGACGGAAGCCAGACCGGAGGGGGTCGAGGAGAGAGTTGTTGTTGAGGAATTCTAGGCAGCGCGTGTAGAAAACCCGTTCAAGGAGTTTGGAAAGGAATGGTAGGAGGGATATGGGGCGATAACTAGAAGGTGAGGTGGGGTCAAGAGAGGGTTTTTTTTAGGATGGGAGAGACATGGTCATGTTTGAAGGCAGAGGGGAAGGAACCAGTGGAGAGTGAGTGGTTGAAGATGGAAGTTAAGGAGGGGAGAAGAGATGGAGCGAGAGATTTCATGAGATGAGAGGGAATGGGGTCAGAAGCCAGAGTGGCCGGAGTAGCACTTGAGAGGAGGGAGGAGAGCTCCTCTGAGGAGCTCCATTTCCCTCTATTCCCTTCCTTTGGCCACTCCTTCTTTTCTGTCCCCTCCATAGTCCTGCTTCTTAGAGCAAATCAGAAGCTTGTGGAAAACTGCCTTTCCCTCAGAGCCGCTTCTGGAGGCCCTGCCCACCTGTCAATCCTAGCCTCCCCTAGAGGCTGCAGTCTCTAGAATTTGTTAATCTCTACTACCTCCTTGAATTTTCAATAATAATAATTGTGGTATTTGTTAAGCACTTCCTATGTGTCAAGTACGGTACTAAGCCCTGGGCTAGATACAAGTGCAGACTCAGTCCTTATGCTGTTAGGGGCTCACAGTCTGAGAGAACAGATATAACAACAATAATAATAATAATAATAATGATGGTATTTGTTAAGCACTTATGTGTCAAGCACGATTCTAAGTGCTGGGGTAGTTAGAAGCTAATTAGGTTGGACACAGTCCTTGTCCCACATGGGGCTCACAGTCTTCACCCCCCTTTTGCAGATGAGGGAACTGAGACACAGAGAAGTGTAGTGACTTGCCGCAGGTCACACAGCAGACAGGTGGTGGAGCTGAGATTAGAACCCAGGTCCTCTGACTTCCAGGCTTGTGCTGGATCCACTAGGCCATGCTGCTTCCCCAGGTTATCCCCATTTTGGAGATGAGGAAATTAGGGCATGTAGAAGTGAAGTAGTTTGCCCAAGGTCCCACAGCAGGCAAGTGGCAGAGATGGGATTAGAACCCAGGTCCCCTGACTCTTTAGTCCCATGTTCTTTCCCTTAGGACAAACTACTTTCAAATCAGGTATTGCAAAGGAGAATGTGTATTATTTCCCAGAAACATTCAAGTATGATTTTCCCATTCTGTGCCATGAAAACTGATGTGTGGTCCCTGCTGGAGTGTGTAGCCACGGTTTGCGTTTTGGGTGCAATTTGAGTGAGTTTTGGATTTTGATATTGGGAAAGATAGGTGTTGTCCCATCCCTCTGTATACGCTTGCCTGGTGGCTTAGAAATGGAACCATTCCTGAAGACACATATTTTCTGCCTACGCTGGGGACAAAAGGAATGGAAATGAGTGTACACTGCAGCATGGGGGATTTAGATTAGACTGCAGCATGTGGAAAGCTGTGGAGTCTGTTGCCTGTTAGTTTTTAGGGACTGGTTAGATTCTCACTGCCTAGAATGGCCTCCGAAGCTGGGCTAGACCTCTCCTGGTCTACTTCATTCAGCCTTTCAATCATATTTATTGAATGGTCAATAAATACGAGCACTTACTGCGTGCACAAACCCTGGGAGAGCACAATATAGCAATAAACGGACACATTCCTTGCCCACAACAGACAGTCTAGAGGGGGAGCAAGGCTAGGTTATTTATCGTCAATGCCATAATATATGGAAGCGTCGGTCACGTGTCCCTCAGGTGCTAATCCAGTCAGGTAGCCTGGAAGGCAGTGTGGCCTAATGGAAAGAGCGTGGAACTGGGAGTCAGGAGTCCTTGCTCCTAGTGTCAACTCTGCCACTTTTTTATAGTATTTGTTGACAGCTTACTATGTGCCAGGCACTCCGCTAAGCACTGGGGTAGATACAAGTTAATCAGATTGGACACAGTCCGTTTCCCCCGTGGGGCTCACAGTCTTAATCCCCATTTAGCAGATGAGGTAACTGAGGCACTGAGAAGCCAAGTGACTTGCCCAAGGCTCACAGCCATCAAGTGGCAGAGCCGGGATTAGACCCTTTTGACTCCCAGTCCTGTGCTCTATCCACTAGGCCACACTGCTTCTCACAAGGCCACTTCCCTGCTGTGTGACTTTGGGAAAGTCTCTTAATTTCATTGTGCCTCTGTTTCCTCATCTGGACCTGTTCTTCCTCCCTCTTAGGTTTTGAGCCTCATGTGGGACAGGAACTATGTGAAAGTAATTATCCTGTGCTTAGCAAAGGGTTGGCATATAGTAAGCACTTAATAAATACCATTATTACTGCAAGGCAATAGAGACTCACCCTTTGAGGCAGATCTTTTGAAGCACGACTAAGTGTAGGGTCTGAATCAGAGACGAAGAGGAGCTTAGTTCGCAAGGTTGTGGGTCACTGCTTCAGACATTAAGAGAATGGCAGCTTTTTCCAGTTGCCTTTGAAATTGACATGAACTCCCTAACCACATTTTTATAATTAGAACATTCATATCTATTATAAGCTACTGTTTCACTGGGATTTCAGGATATTTATTTACATTGTTTCACTCTCACTTGTTTTTTTTCTCCATATTTGCATTCCACCTCTCCTTTCCCAAACCCTTCATCCCTCCTGTCCCTCCTACCAGGCCGAAAGAGGCCCCGGAGGTCATTTATTTGACCGATACAGAGGCAGCACCAGAGCGGGAGGGGAAGAGAAAGCAGGCCACAGAAGTGAGGTTTCAGAATGGGTATCCTTTGTCCCACATATTTGATTTGAGGGAAAAATAAGCGACATTTTTCTCACTAGCACTCACACCACAGTTTCTAACCATCTTGATGATGTCATTTGGCTCATTTCAGTCAACCTGCTTCCTCACAAGATCAGGCCAGAAGAAATGATAGTGTGTCTAAATGTGACACTGGTAAATGGTGTCCGCTGTTGTGCTGTGCAGGGAGATGGCTGTGCAGGAACTTCTGTTTAGGCAACGATGGAAATCTGTTTGTGTGAAAGTTCATTTTCTTCAAGTAACAGTAGGAAAGTTGGCAGGGAAGGGGAGAAGGGTGTTTGGCCCTCCTCCATCTCTTTTGGCCCACCCTCTACTCTTCCGTTCTTCTCTTCTCTCCCTTCCCACTAGGGCTTTTTTCTCAGGGAGTCATCTTTTTTTTATGGTATTCATTAAGCGCTTATTATTTGCCAGGAACTACTCCAAGTGCTGAGGTAGATACAAGCTAATCAGGTTGGACAGAGTCCATGTCCCACATGGGGCTCAGAGTCTTAATCCCCATTTTGCAGCTGAGGTAACTGAGGCACAGAGAAGTTAAGCGCCTTGTCCAAGATCACAGAGCAGGCAAGTGCAGCAGCAGCAGCGTGGCTCAGTGGAAAGAGTCAGAGGTCATGAGTTCAAATGCCGGCTCCACCAAATGTCAGCTGTGTGACCTTGGGCAAATCACTTAACTTCTCTGGGCCTCAGTTACCTTATCTGTAAAATGGGGATTAAGACTGTGAGCCCCCCGTGGCACAGCCTGATCACCTTGTAACCTCCCCAGCGCTTAGAACAGTGCTTTGCACAGAGCGCTTAATAAATGCCATTAAAAAAAGTGGCTGAGCCGGGATTAGAAACCAAGTCCTTCTGACTTCTCAACACTTTTGACTTTTCACTCAGCTCAGTCCCTGGATGATGGGGAAGTGGGCCACTGCAGCTCAGATACTGATTGAGGGAAGGGATGAGTGATCAAGTGTTTATTGAGCACCATATGCAGATTACTGCACTAAGCGCTTGGGAGAGTACAATACAACAAATTAGACACGTTCCATTCATTCATTCCATCGTATTTATTGAGCACTTACTGTGTGCAAAGTATCAATCAATCGTATTTATTGAGCACTTACTGTGTGCAGAGCACTATACGAAGCGCTTGGGAAGTACAAGATGGCAACATATAGAGACAGTCCCTACCCAACAGTGGGCTCACAGTCTACTAAGCGCTTGGGAGAGTACACTAATAATAATAATAATGATGGTATTTGTTAAGTGCTTACTATCATCATCATCATCATCATCAATCGTATTGAGCGCTTACTATGTGCAGAGCACTGTACTAAGCGCTTGGGAAGTACAAATTGGCAACATATAGAGACAGTCCCTACCCAACAGTGGGCTCACAGTCTACTAAGTGCTTGGGAGAGTACACTAATAATAATAATAATAATGATGGTATTTGTTAAGCGCTTATTATGTGCGAAGCACTGTTCTAAGCGATGGAGGGATGCAAAGTGATCAGATTGTCCCACATGGGGCTCACAGTCTTAATCCCCGTTTTACAGATGAGATAACTGAGGCCCAGAGAAGTTAAGTGACTTGCCCAAGGTCACACAGCTGACAAGTGGTGGAGCTGGGATCACAGCAAACAGACATATTCTTGCCCACAGTGAGCTCACAAACTAGAGGGGGAGACAGACATTAATATATATAGAAGTAATTAATACTGTATGATTTGAAGATATGTACATAAGTACCTCATTCTCGCCTGTCCCACCATCGACCCCCGGCCCACGTCCTTCCCCTGGCCTGGAATGCCCTCCCTCCACACATCCGCCAAGCTAGCTCTCTTCCTCCCTTCAAAGCCCTACTGAGAGCTCACCTTCTCCAGGAGGCCTTCCCACACTGACCCCCCTGTTTCCTCTCCTCCTCCCCATCCCCTCCGCCCTACCTCCTTCCCCTCCCACAGTATTTGAATATATTTTTGTACGGATTTATTTCTCTATTTATTTTACTTGTACATATTTACTATTCTATTTATCTTGTTAATGACGTGCATACAGCTTCAATTCTGTTTGTTCTGATGATTTTGACACCTGTCTACATGTTTTGTTTTGTTGCCTGTCTCCCCTTCTAGACTGTGAGCCCGTTGTTGGGTAGGGATCATCTCTATATGTTGCCGACTTGCACTTCCCAAGCACTTAGTACAGTGCTCTGCACACAGTAAGCGCTTAATAAATATGATTGAATGAATAAGTATGGTGGTGTGAATATCAAATGCCCAAAGGGCACAGATTCATTCATCCATTCATTCAATCATATTTATTGAGCGTTTACTGTGTGCAGAGCACTGTACTAAGCGCTTGGGAAGTACAAATCGGCAACATATAGAGGCGGTCCCTACCTAACAACGGGCTCACTGTATATAAACGGGCTCACAGCATGGATGATGCAGAAGCTGGAGAAAAGAGGGCTTAATTGGAGAAGGCCTCCCGGAGGAGATGTGACTTTAATAATACTTTGCAGGTGCAGAGAGTGGTGGTGCGGTGTATATGGAGAGGGAGGGAGTTCTAGGATGGGGAGGACATGTCAGCGGCAAAAGACAGATTCATTCAATCATTTATTGAGCGCTTTCTGTGTGCAGAGCACTGTACTAAGCACTTGATGAGATCGGGCCACAGTGGGTAAGCTAGTGCTAGAGGAGGCAAGTGGGCGGGTTGGGCTGTAGTAATAGGAGAATGGTGAGGTAGGATGGCACAACCTGATTGAGTACTCTAAAGCTGATGGTAAAGAACGTCTGATGTGGAGGTGGATGGGCAGCCATTGGAGGTTCTTTAGAAGTGGTGAGACACGGACTGCATGGTTTTGTAGAAAGTCAATCCGGGCAGCTGAGTGAAGTCCCAGCGCTTAGAACAGTGCTTTGCACATAGTAAGTGCTTAACAAATACCATCATTATTAAGTGCGAAGTAGAGTGGGGGGAGACAGGAGGCAGAGAGGTCAGTGATGAGGTAGATAGATGCAAGGTGGGATTTTTATTCTATTTATTTTATTTTGTTAATATGTTTTGTTTTGTTGTCTGTCTCCCCCTTCTAGACTGTGAGCTCGCTGTTGGGTAGGGACCATCTCTATATGTTGCCAACTTGTACATCCCAAGTGCTTAGTACAGTGCTCTGCACACAGTAAGCGCTCAAAAAATACGATTGAATGAATGAATAAGTGCTTGGATTGGCATTGTAACAGTTTGGATAGAGAGGAAAGGGTGGAATTTAGCAATTCTGTGACGGTAGAATGGATGGGATTTTGTGACGTTAGCTCTCTTCCTCCCTTCAAGGCCCTACTGAGAGCTCACCTCCTCCAGGAGGCCTTCCCACACTGAGCCCCCTCCTTCCTCTCCCCCTCCTCCTCTTCTCCATCCCCCCAGCCTTACCTCCTTCCCCTCCCCACACCACCTGTATATATGTATATATGTATTTATTACTCTATTTTATTTGTACATATTTATTATATTTATTTTATTTTGTTAATATGTTTTGTTTTGTTCTCTGTCTTCCCCTTCTAGACTGTGAGCCCACTGTTGAGTAGGGACCGTCTCTATATATTGCCAACTTGTACTTCCCAAGCGCTTAGTACAGTGCTCTGCACACAGTAAGTGCTCAATAAATACGATTGAATGAATGAATGATGAATGAACATGTTGACTATGTTGTTGGAATGAGAGACATGAGTTGAGGGCAACACCAAGGTTATAGACTTGTGAGATTAGTAGGATCTTGTACATATGTACTCCTTGTACATATTTACTATTCAATTTATTTTATTTTGTTAATGTGTTTTGTTGTCTGTCTTCCCCTTCTAGACTGTGAGCCCGCTGTTGGGTAGGGACCATCTCTAATGTGGCCAACTTGTACTTCCCGAGCACTTAGTACAGTTCTCTGCACACAGTAAGCACTCAATAAATACGATTGAATGAATGAAGTAGGATGGTGGTCTACAGTAATAGGAAATTCAGTCATATTGATTTAGTGCTTACTATGTGCAAAGCACTGTACTAAGTGCTTGGGAGAGTACATTACAACAATGAACAGGCACATTCCCTGCCCACACTGAGCTTACAGTCTAGAAGAGAACAGGTTTTGGGTAGGAAGATAAGGGGTTCAGTTTTGCATGTGTTCAGTTTGAAGTGTTGGTGGGACAGCCAGGTAGAGATGACCTGAAGGCAGGAGGAAATGTAAGACTGCAGGGAAGGAGAGAGCGGTCAGGGCTGGAGATGTAGGTTTGGGGATTATCTGTATAGAGATGGCAGTTGAAGCCTTGGGAGTGATTGAGTTCTTCAAAGAATCGAAGGGGACCTAGAATTGAGCCTTGAAGGATACCCACTATCAGAGGGTGGGAGGCAGAGGGGGATTCAGCAAAAGAAAGTGAGAAGACAGAGTCAGGGAGGAGGAGAATCAAGAGAGGACAGTGTCAGCAAAGCCAAGGTTGGATAAAGTTTCAAGAAGTGAGTGGTCTACTGTGCCGAAGGCAGTTGAGAGATCTAGAAGGATTAGGATAGAGTAGAGGCCATCCATGCATAATGATAATAATTGTGGTATTTGTTAGGCAGTTACCATGTGTCAAAGCACACTATTAAGCCCTGCTGTAGATACAAGACAATCAGTTCAGACCCAATCTCCTTCCCACAGCGGGCTTACAGCCTAAGTAGCAGGAGAACAGGTATTGAATTTTGAATTTATGGATGTGGAAACTGAGGCACTGGAAAGTGAAGTGACTTGCCCAAGGTTACACAGCGGGCAAGTGGCTGAACTGGGATTGGAATCCAGGTCTTTTGAGTCCCAGACCTGCGCTGTTTCCACCAGGCCACACTGCTTCTCCCCAGCCCCCTGCCTATGAATGACATCTGTCCTCCTCACAGTGGGTGATGTATCCTGTTGTATAAAATGATTGGGTGCTATAAAGATAAGCGAGCTAAAAATAGCCAACTGGGGAAGTAAAACATAACCTGAAACTGATATGTGTGGGCTCACCTTGTAGGAAGTGTGAATCAGTTTTGCTCGGAAGCCTTGTGGTTGTCAGTTTTTCCATTCATCAGCAATGGAACAGTGTGACGTTTCAATTTGGCGTGTTCCTCGCCACCAGGAAGAGTAGTAATACCGTTAATTAATATGCCGAGAGTGTCTTGTATTTGGGAGAGGACCCAGGAGAGAGTGTAGACTCGTGCAATCACTTCAGCCTTGCAAATGCAGAAGCAGCGTGGCTCAGTGGAAAGAGAACGGGCTTTGGAGTCAGAGGTCGTGGGTTCAAATCCCGGCTCTGCCAATTGTCAGCTGTGTGACTTTGGGCAAGTCACTTCACTTCTCTGTGCCTCAGTTACCTCATCTGTAAAATGGGGACTAAGACTGTGAGCCCCTCGTGGGACAACCTGATCACCTTGTATCCCCCCAGCGCTTAGAACAGTGCTTTGCACATAGTAAGCGCTTAACAAATGCCTTCATTATTATTATTATTATTAAATAGGTAAACTGGGACCTAGATTTTCCTGGACTAGGCCAAGGTCACCAATCTATCTGACATAGGATCCACGTCTCCTGTTTCCAGGCCAGAGCGCTATCCTCCAGACTCGCTAGAGTTGATGCCGTAAGTGTGGATCTCCTAAATGATAATTTTTGGAGGGTATTTATTGAACACCCTCAAATATACAAGGCACTGAAGCAGATCCCTCAGTAGGGCCTAGGGAAGCAACACTGTTGTACTGGAAAGAGCAGGGGCCTAGGAGTCAGAAGATCACGGGTTCTAATTCCGGCTCTGCCACTTGACTGCTGTGTGACCTTGGGTAAGTCCCTTCACTTCTCTGTGCCTCAGTTACCTCATCTGCAAAATGGGGATTGACTGTGAACCCCACATGGGACAACCTAATCACCTTGTATCCTCCCCAGCACTTAGAACAGAGTAAGCACTTAACAAGAGTAAGCACTCTTCCCCCCACTTCAACACCCTACTGAAGGCTCACCTCCTCCAAGAGGCCTTCCCAGACTAAGCCCCCCTTTTCCTCAGCTCCCCCTCCCATCCACATCATCTCAACTCACTCCTTTTGCTCTTCCCCCATCTCCCCACCCACAGCATTTATGTATCAATCAATCAATCATATTTATTGAGCGCTTACTGTGTGCAGAGCACTGTACTAAGCGCTTGGGAAGTACAAGTTGGCAACATATAGAGACAGTCCCTACCCAACGGTGGGCTCACAGTCTAAAAGGGGGAGACAGAGAACAAAACCAAACATACTAAC
Organism: Tachyglossus aculeatus; assembly: GCF_015852505.1. Lineage (NCBI taxonomy): Eukaryota > Metazoa > Chordata > Mammalia > Monotremata > Tachyglossidae > Tachyglossus > Tachyglossus aculeatus. Next base: position 48,117,492 of record NC_052069.1, on the reverse strand, counting down.
AAAATAAAATAAATAGAATAGATATGTACAAGTAAAATAAATAAATAAATAGAGTAATAAATATGTACAAACATATATACATATATACAGGTGCTGTGGGGAAGGGAAGGAGGTAAGATGGGGGGGATGGAGAGGGGTCGAGGGGGAGAGGAAGGAAGGGGCTCAGTCTGGGAAGCTTCCCAGACTAAGCCCCCATTTTCCTCAGCTCCCCCTCCCATCCACATCATCTCAACTCACTCCTTTTCCTCTTCCCCCATCTCCCCACCCCACAGCACTTATGTATTTATGTATATATGTATAATTCTATTTATTTATATTGATGCCTGTATACTTGTTTTGATGTGTACGTATCTATAATTTTATTTATTTATATTGAGGCCTGTTCACTTGTTTTGATGTCTGTCTTCCCCCTTCTAGACTGTAAGCCCTGTGTGGGCAGGGATTGTTTCTATTGCTGAATTGTACTTTCCAAGCACTTAGTACAGTGCTCTGCACACAGTAAGCGCTCAATAAATACGATTGAATGATGAATGAATGAACAAATGCCATCATATGTATATATATATACATATATATGTGTATATATACATATATATGTATATATGTTTGTACATATTTATAACTCTATTTATTTTACTTGTACATATCTATTCTATTTATTTTATTTTATTAGTATGTTTGGTTTTGTTCTCTGTCTCCCCCTTTTAGACTGTGAGCCCACTGTTGGGTAGGGACTGTCTCTATATGTTGCCAACTTGTACTTCCCAAGCGTTTAGTACAGTGCTCTGCACACAGTAACGCTCAATAAATATGATTGATTGATTGATCATCATCATCATCATTCTCTCATCCGCAAAACAGGAATTAAATACCTGTTCTCCCTCCTACTTAGACTGTGAGCTCCATGTGGGACCTGATTATTTTGTGTCTACCTCCTTGCTTAGTACAGGGCTCAGCACATAGCAAGTGCTCTAGACTGTAAACTCATGGTGGGCAGGGAATGTGTCAGTTTGTTACGTTGTACTCTCCCAAGCACTTAGTACAGTGCTCTGTACACAGGAAGCGCTCAATAAATATGATTGAATGAATGACCCTGTGAGGGGAATTGATTACTTAAAGGGTAATAATAATAATAATGGTATTTGTTAAGCACTTACTTTGTGCTAGGCACTGTACTAAGTGCTGGGGTGGCTATCACCTTGTAGCCTCCCCAGCGCTTAGAACAGTGCTTTGCACATAGTAAGTGCTTAATAAATGCCATTATTATTATTAGAAGTAAATCACGTTGAACAGAGTTCCTGTCCCATGTGGGCCTTACGATCTCAATCCCTATTTTAGAGATGAAGTAACTGAGGTCCAGAGAAGTGAAGTGACTTGCCCAAGGTCACAAAGCTGACAAGTGGTGGAGCCAGAATTAGAACCCATGACCTTCTTACTCCCAGGCCTGGGCTCTAGCCCATATACCAAGATCCAAGTGCATAGGTGATGCAGAAAGGAGAGGGGGTAGGGGAATTGAGGGCTTAGGTGGGAAAGGCCTCATGGAGGAAATGTGATTTTAATAAAGCTTTGAAGGAGGGGAGAGTCGTGGTCTGCTGTATATGAACACTCCCTTCAAAGCCCTACTGAGAGCTCACCTCCTCCAGGAGGCCTTTCCAGACTAAGCCCTCTCCTTCCTCTCCCCCTCCCCATCCCCCCAGCTCTACCTCCTTCCCCTCCCCACAGCACCTATATATATGTTTGTACAGATTTATTACTCTATTTATTTTACTTGTACATATTTACTATTCTATTTTGTTAATATGTTTTGTTTGGTTGTCTGTCTCCCCCTTCTAGACTGCGAGCCTGTTGTTGGGTAGGGACCCTCTCTATATGTTGCCAACTTGTACTTCCCAACCACTTAGTACAGTGCTCTGCACACAGTAAGTTCTCAATAAATACGATTGAATGAATGAATGAACATATATGAATATGGGCAGGGTGCTGGTGGCCTAGCATTGATTGATTGATTTTGTTTTCCCCTATAAATCCTGTTTCCCAAATATTAAATCATGATTACCATGCTTCCAAATTCTGAATCCTATAAGGGCAACTCTCAGGCATCTAGCAGAACCTCACAGATGGATTTCCTGAATTCATTCATTAAATTATATTTATTGAGTGCTTACTGTGTATAGAGCACTGTACTAAGCACCTGGCAGAGTGAGCCCACTGTTGGGTAGGGACTGTCTCTATATGTTGCCAACTTGTACTTCCCAAGCGCTTAGTACAGTGCTCTGCACACAGTAAGCGCTCAATAAATATAATTGATTGATTGATTGAGAGGACAATAAAACGTTAAATGAATTGATCAACCTAAGAACATCTGTACAGGATTTTTCATCAGCCTTTTCTTATCTCCAACACTTGAGGGAGACCCATCTAATGGCAGGCCCCAGATGGGACCTGAATGTTATTATTAATAATAATAATTAATTAATAATAATAATGGTATTTAAGTGCTTACTGTGTTCCAGGCACTGTACTAAGTGCTGGGGTGGGTAGAAGCAAATGGAGTTGGACTCAGTGCTTGTCCCATGTGGGACTCATGGTCTTCATTCCCATTTTGCAGATGAGATAACTGAGGCCCAGAGAAGTGAAGTGACTTGCCCAAGGTCACACACCAGACAAGTGGCGGAGGAGGGATTAGAACCCGTGATCTTCTGACTCCCAATCCCCTGCTCTATCCACTATACCATGCTGCCTCTCATTACGCCATGCTGCTTCCTTGTATATCTCAGAGCGTAGCCTGATTGAGCTCACAGGGCCAAAGGCCAGAAGGATTTGGCTTTCTTGCCTGCACTCTGCCTCTTCAGGCCCTGTGATGATTCATTCATTCATTGTCGTATTTATTGAGCGCTTACTGTGTGCGGATCACTGTACTAAGCGCTTGGGAAGTACCAGTTGGCAACATATAGAGACGGTCCCTACCCAACAGCAGGCTCACAATCTAGAAAGGGGAGAGATGATGATGATATTTGTTACGCACTTAATATGTGTCAAGCACTGTTCTAAGCATTGGGATAGCTACAAGCTAATCAGGGTGGACACAGTCCCTGTCCCACATGAGGCTCGTAATTCCTATTTTCCAGATGGGGTAACTGAGGCACAGAGAATAATAATAATAATTGTGGTATTTGTTAAGCACTTACTGTGCTTACTGTGCTTATATTTATTAATATAAATAAATAAATTTGTTAAGCACTTACTGTGTGCCAGGCACTGTACTATCAATCAATCAATCAATCATATTTATTGAGCGCTTACTGTGTGCAGAGCACTGTACTAAGCGCTTGGGAAGTACAAGTTGGCAACGTATAGAGACGGTCCCTACCCAACAGTGGGCTCATAGTCTAGAAGGGGGAGACAGAGAACAAAACAAAACATATTGACAAAATAAAATAAATAGAATAGATATGTACAAGTAAAATAAATAGAGTAATAAATACGTACAAACATATATACATATATACAGGTGCTGTGAGGAAGGGAAGGAGGTAAGGCGGGGGGTTGGAGAGGGGGAGGAGGGGGGAGAGGAAGGAGGGGGCTCAGTCTGGGAAGGCCTCGGTGGACACAGTCCCTGTCCCACATGAGGTTCACAGTCTTAATCCCCATTTTACAGATGAGGTAACTTCACTTCTCTGGGCCTCAGTGACATTTATTTATTTATCTTACTTGTACATATCTAGTCTATTTTATTTTGTTAGTATGTTTGGTTTTGTTCTCTGTCTCCCCCTTCTAGACTGTGAGCCCGCTGTTGGGTAGGGACTGTCTCTATGTGTTGCCAACTTGTACTTCCCAAGCGCTTAGTACAGTGCTCTGCACACAGTAAGCACTAAATAAATACGATTGATTGATTGATTGATTAACCAAGGTCATACAGCAGAAAAGTGGTGGAGCTGGAATTAGAATCTACATCCTTCTGACTCTGCGTGCTCTTTCCTTTTTATGATTGAGCCCAGGCTGACTTCATGGCAGCCCGGCCTCAACCAGGGAAAAGGAAGAACCAGGAGGATCCCCCTCCCCCCCGCAGCCCCCCTACCTTCCAAGGATTCAGCTGGTCTCAGCAAGAGATTTGTTCATGGTCCATGGAGGTGAAAACCAATGGAATGGCTAGACCCGACTTTGATTGATGTGAGAACATTTTGTTCCCAGGACACACAGAGGCCTGAGCAAAGAAGCTTTGTTGTATCTTATTTTCAGTTCATCTTGTTTTAAATGGGAATTAAAACACCCTCTTTTATCTTGGACAACTCAAGGTTAACCTTCAAACCCAGAGTGTATAGCTGTCTTGGTGAATGATGATGAGGTCTCCCCGTGTCTCCCCCAGCTCCCCCTCCCCCCCAAAATCAGTCCTGGTCCTCCTCCTTACCGCTAATTTGTGCCAGGGTCCCAAGTTGCGACTGACCATTGTGACTCCCAGTCCCCTTTTATAAGTGAAAAGAAGCTGGAGACTTATAAAAACAGAAGAGGAGGAGGAGCAGAGCACAGAAGTTAGGTGTCTACCAATTCTGTTATATTGTACTCTTCCAAGCGCTTAGTATAATGCTCTGTACACAATAAACACTCAAATATGATTGATGGTTAGGAGGAAGAGTCTGAAAAAGAATGGGTGGGTAGGCAAGCAAGCGCTTAGTACAGTGCTCTGCACACAGTAAGCGCTCAATAAATGCGATTGAATGAATGAAAGCAAATCTTTGGGCTACTTCAGAAGGCCTGGAGCAGACAAGGAAGTGAAAGGAAGGGCGAGCGTACAGTTTGAATCAGCACAGGGTGGGGTCTTGGACCATTTGTTCTGTGCTCAGTTCCTTCTGGGCAAGATGCTGGGGTGCCTGAAACTTCCTCCCCACTAAAACCCACCACACCAAGTCCCTCTCCACTTTCAAAGCCCTCCTGGGAAGCCGACTCCTCCAGCAGCGCATTCCCTGATTAATCCCCATCTTCTGGTCCTGTCAGTCAGTGAATTGTATTTGTTGTTGACAGTTGTAATTGTTGAGCACTGACTGTGTGCAGAGCACTGTGCTGAGCACTTGGGAGAATACAGTATAACAATAAACAGACACATTCCCTGGCCACAATGAGCTGACAGTCTAGAGGGGAAGACAGACATTAATATAAATAAATTACAGCTATGTACATAAATGCTGTGGGGCTGTGAGGGGAGAATGAGTAAAGGGAGCAAATCAGGACACTGCAGAGGGAAAGGGAGAAGAGGAAAGGAGAAGAGGGCTTGAGGAAGGCCTCTTGGAGGAGATAATAATAATGGCATTTATTAAGCGCTTACTATGTGGAAAGCACTGTTCTAAGTGCTGGGGAGGTTACAAGATGATCAGGTTGTCCCACGGGAGACTCACAGTCAATCCCCATTTTACAGATGAGGTAACTGAGGCACGGAGAAGTTAAGTGACTGGCCCAAAGTCACACAGCTGACAATTGGCGGAGCCGGGATTTGAACCCATGACCTCTGACTCCCAAGCCCGTGCTCTTTCCACTGAGCCACACTGTTTCTCCAGCAGTCCTCTCACCAGCCAGCTCCTCTAAACTGTAAGCTCGTTGTGGTCTGGGAATGTATCTATTTATTGTTATATTGTACTCGCCCAAATGCTTGGTACAGTGCTCTGCACACAGTAAGCACTCAGTAAATACGATTGAATGAACCAGCAACTTCAACAAAAGTTGCAGCTCTGTTTATTCTTTATTGAATTCCTGTCTTTCAGTTTTAATATTAGTAGCTGTAGTCTTATTCTTCTGGGTATTGTATATTATTTTTAGCAATTTGTTACATTGCCAACTCCCAGAGGATGGGATCCTTGCCTGTATTCTATTGTTCTTGCAGGAGTTTAGAGCTGACCTCTGCTCACCATAGGGCTTAAATTGCGCAGGACCCCTCCTTCACCCGACCTAGCATTTTGAGATTGCTGGTGCCTGCCAAAGGGGCTTCACAAAGGCAGGTGAGGTGAGGCTGGGGGTTACACCCCTCCCGGGAGAAGGGGTCTCCACAAGGCTGGGTGTCCAGAGCAATGGAGGGGTGGGTAAACATTTTCTCAGGGGTTAAAGTTTGCAATAATAATAATAATCAATCAATCAATAATATTTATTGAGCGCTTACTGTGTGCAGAGCACTGCACTAAGCGCTTGGGAATTACAAGTTGGCAACATATAGAGACAGTCCCTACCCAACAGTGGGCTCACAGTTTTTGTTAAGCGCTTACTATGTGCAAAGCACTATTCTAAGCGCTGGGGAGGCTACAAGGTGATCAGGTTGTCCCACGTGGGGCTCACAGTCTTAATTCCCATTTTACAGATGAGGTAACTGAGGCACAGAGAAGTAAAGTGACTAAGCGCTGGGGAGGCTACAAGGTGATCAGGTTGTCCCACCTGGGGCTCACAGTTTTAATTCACATTTTACAGATGAGGGAACTGAGGCACAGAGAAGTAAAGTGACTAAGCGCTGGGGAGGATACAAGTTGATCAGGTTGTCCCACGTGGGGCTCGCAGTCTTAATTCCCATTTTGCAGATGAGGTAACTGAGGCACAGAGAAGTAAAGTGACTAAGCGCTGGGGAGGTTACAAGGTGATCAGGTTGTCCCACGTGGGGCTCGCAGTCTTAATTCCCATTTTACAGATGAGGGAACTGAGGCACAGAGAAGTAAAGTGACTAAGCGCTGGGGAGGCTACAAGGTGATCAGGTTGTCCCACGTGGGGCTCACAGTCTTAATTCCCATTTTGCAGATGAGGTAACTGAGGCACAGAGAAGTAAAGTGACTAAGCACTGGGGAGGATACAAGGTGATCAGGTTGTCCCACGTGGGGCTCACAGTCCTAATTCCCATTTTACAGATGAGGGAACTGAGGCACAGAGAAGTAAAGTGACTAAGCGCTGGGGAGGATACAAGGTGATCAGGTTGTCCCACGTGGGGCTCACAGTCTTAATTCCCATTTTACAGATGAGGGAACTGAGGCACAGAGAAGTAAAGTGACTAAGCGCTGGGGAGAATACAAGGTGATCAGGTTGTCCCACGTGGGGCTCACAGTCTTAATTCCCATTTTGCAGATGAGGTAACTGAGGCACAGAGAAGTAAAGTGCCTAAGCGCTGGGGAGGATACAAGGTGATCAGGTTGTCCCACGTGGGGCTCGCAGTCTTAATTCCCATTTTACAGATGAGGGAACTGAGGCACAGAGAAGTAAAGTGACTAAGCGCTGGGGAGGATACAAGGTGATCAGGTTGTCCCACGTGGGGCTCACAGTCTTAATTCCCATTTTACAGATGAGGAAACTGAGGCACAGAGAAGTAAAGTGACTAAGCGCTGGGGAGGATACAAGGTGATCAGGTTGTCCCACGTGGGGCTCACAGTCTTAATTCCCATTTTACAGATGAGGGAACTGAGGCACAGAGAAGTAAAGTGACTAAGCGCTGGGGAGGATACAAGGTGATCAGGTTGTCCCACGTGGGGCTCACAGTCTTAATTCCCATTTTGCAGATGAGGTAACTGAGGCACAGAGAAGTAAAGTGACTTGCCCAAGGTCACAGAGCAGACATGTGGCGGAGCTGGGATTAGAACCCCTGACCTCTGACTCCCAAGCCCGGGCTCTTTCCACTGAGCCACGCTGCTTCTCTCGTTGTAATGAAATGGGGTTGCCAAGGCCCGAAATAGGACCTCACCAGACTGAAAGTGAGTCAGAAATGGAATGAAGCGGAGCAGGTGGGATAAGGTGGGTTGCCTAAGTGGAGTCCAGACTGGGATAGGTCACAGGGTTCTGGAGGTGAAAGGAAAATCAGAGGTGAGAGAGGAGGCTTATGAGTCACATGCTGACGTAGGGTGGCCTAATACCTTCTTTTATGGGTGCTAAAGCCCAGAGAGGGATCTCCAGCTATCTCTCATTCATTCATTCATTCATTCATTCAATCGTATTTATTGAGCACTTACTGTGTGCAGAGCACTGTACTAAGCGCTTGGGAAGTCCAAGTTGGCAACATATGGAGACAGTCCCTACCCAACAACCGGCTCACAGTCTATAAGGGGGAGACAGACAACAAAACAAAATATATTAACAAAATAAAATAAATACAATAGTAAATATGTACTCTGCATCTTACTTTGTACAGGGCACTGTACTAAGCACCTGGGAAAGTATAACTCTACGGAGGTGGTACACACCTTACCTGCCCACCACGAGCTTACAGTCTAGTGGGGGAGACAGACATTAAAATGAATTATAGATATGGATGTGAGTGCCCCGGGGGAGTGAATATCAGGAGCTTAAAGGACACAAATCCAAGTAGAGAAGCAGGGTGGCTCATTGGAAAGAGCATGGGCTTTGGAGTCAGAGGTCACGGGTTCCAATCCCGGCTCCGCCAGTTGTCAGCTGTGTGACTTTGGGAAAGTCACTTAACTTCTCTGGGCCTCAGTTACCTCATCTGTAAAATGGGGATTAAGACTGTGAGCCCCAAGTGGGACAACCTGATCACTTTGTATCCTCCCCAGTGCTTAGAACAGTGCTATAATAAGCGCTTAACAAAAGCCATTATTATTATTATTATTATTATTAATTACAGGGGTAATGTAGAAGGCGTAGGAGAAATGAGGGTTGAGTCTGGGAAGGCGTCTTGGAGGAAATGTGATTTGAATAACACTAGGAAGACGGAAAGAGTGGTGACCTGTAAATATGACAGGGGAGGGAATTCCAAGCCAGGGGCAGGACGTGGGCAAGGAGTTGGTGAAGTGATGAAGGTACAGTGAGGATGTTGGCATTAGAAGAGTGTAGTGCACAGGCTGGACTGTAATAGAAGCAGCATGGCCTAGGGCTATATATTAAATATATGGTATATATAATAATTTTTATATAATCTTTATATAATAGAACAGCACATGCTAGGGAGCCAGAAGGACCTGAGTTCTAATTCCGGTTTCCACCACCTGTCGGTGGGGTGACCTTGGGTAAGTCACTTCACTTCCCTCTCCTGAAGTTTTATCTTGAAATGAGGTCAACCTGAACAGACAGGTAAAGACCCGAAGTGCCCAGAGGGCCTGGGGCCTTAAAGGAAATTAGGCTGATCCTAGAAGAAATCAGGCTGAGGGCATGTACTACTTTTGATAACCCTGACTGTGTCAGCCACTGCAAGGGTTCTCGACTCTTCCAGGCGAGCGAGGGTCCCCGGACATCAGAAGGAATGATATTATTATTACAGAAGCAGCGTGGCCTAGGGAATGGAGCACAGGCCTAGGAGTCAGAAGGTCATGGGTTCTAATCCTGACTCCACCACTTATTAATAATAATTGGGGTATTTGTTAAATGCTTACTATGTGCCAGGCACTGTAGTAAGCGCTGGGGTGGAGACAAGGAAATTGGGTTGGACACACTCCCTGTCCTGTTTGGTACTCACGGTCTTAATCTCAGTTTTACAGATAAGGTAAAGGAAGCGCAGGGAAGTGAAGTGACTTGCCCAAGGCCACACAGCACAGCTGGAATAAGAACCCATGACCTTTAGATTCCCAGGCCAGGCTCTATCCACTATGCCATGTCTGCTGTGTGACCTTGGGCAAGTTACTTCACTTCTCTGGGCCTCAGTTACCTCATCTGTAAAATGGAGATTGAGATGGTGAGCACCACATGGGACAGGGACTGTATCCAACCCGATTTGCTTGTATCCACCCCAGTGCTTAATACAGTGCCTGGCACATAGTAAGAGCTTAACAGATTCCACAACTATCATTATTATTATTATTATTGTTCTGATGTGGAAAGTTTGGGGAAAGCTGATGAAATTTCTCTGTCAGAGGGAGGTTTAAAGGTGTGGTGGTCCGTTCCAGCTTGAGACTTGTCTGCATCATCATCATCAATCGTATTTATTGAGCGCTTACTATGTGCAGAGCACTGTACTAAGCGCTTGGGAAGTACAAATTGGCAACATATAGAGACAGTCCCTACCCAACAGTGGGCTCACAGTCTGCATCCACTGCTGTTGGAAAGAGCACGGGCTTGGAAGTCAGAGGTCATGGGTTCTAATCCTGGCTCTGCCCCTTGTCACCTGTGTGACTGGGCAAGTCACTTAACTTCCCTGTGCCTCAGTTGCCTCATCTGTAAAATGGGGATGAAGACTGTGAGCCCTATGTGGGACAACCTGATTACCTTGTATCCCCCCAGTGCTTAGAACAGTGCCTGGCACGACGTAAGCACTTAACAAATACCATGATTATGATGATGATTATTATTTTCACTTGGATTTGAATTAATCTCTCAGTGAGGGGGGAAATATGTCCAGGCCGGAGGAATTGATTGATCTATTGATTGTTTGCTTTCCCACTCTTGGGACCTGCTGTTCCATGGGCCAGGCATCTGGGCCTTTGTCTGGGCAAACACAATTTGAACACTTAGCTCCCTTCCTTTTCACCCTAACTCTTTCCCTTTGCTTTCCCCACACCTCAAAGCACTTATATATCTGTAATTTTACTTATTTTAAATGATACCTTTCACTTGTTTTGAGATCTTGATGCCTGTTTACTTGTTTTGCTCTTTATCTCCTAGACCGTGAGCTTGATGTGGGCAAGGATTGTCTCTCTTTCCTGCTCTATTGTACTTTCTCAAAAGCTTAGTCCAGTGCTCTGCACACCGTAAGGGCTCAATATATACGAATGAGTGAATGAATGAAAGAGCAGCATTGACTTCCCAGTGTAATTCAGTGAGGGATATATCTATAATTCTATTTATTCTATTTATAGTCCTATTTCCCCCTGCCCTACCTCCTTCCCCTCCCCACAGCACTTGTATATATATATTTGTACAGATTTATTACTCTATTTTACTTGTGCATATTTACTATTCTATTTATTTTGTTAATGATGTGCATATAGCTTTTATTCGATTTGTTCTGATGACTTTGACACCTGTCTACATGTTTTGTTCTGTTGTCAGTCTCCCCCTTCTAGACTGTGAGCCTATTAGGTAGCGACCATCTCCATATGTTGCCAACTTGTACTTCCCAAGCGCTTAGCACAGTGCTCTGCACACAGTAAGCGCTCAGGAAATAGGATTGAATGAATGAATGAATGAATTTATCTATTTTGATGATATTGCTGCCTATGTGTTTTGTTTTGTTGCCTGTCTCCCGCTTCTAGACTGTAGGCCCCTTGTTGGGTAGGGATTGTCTCTGTCAGTCTATTAGAGAAGCAGCGTGGCTCAGTGGAAAAAGCCCGGGCTTGGGAGTCAGAGGCCGTGGGTTCTAATCCTGCCTCCACCACTTATTGGTTGTGTGACTTTGGGCCAGTCACTTCATTCATTCATTCATTCATTCATTCATTCATTCATCCAATCGTATTTATTGAGTGCTTACTGTGTGCACAGCACTGTACTAAGCGCTTGGGAAGTACAAGTTGGCAACATATAGAGACGGTCCCTACCCAACAGTGGGCTCACAGTCTCTGTGCCTCAGTTACCTCATCTGTAAAATGGGAATTAAGACGGACCCTACCCAACAGCGGGCTCACAGTCTCTTTGCCTCAGTTACCTCATCTGTAAAAATGGGAATGAAGACTGTGAGCTCCCCGTGGGACAACCTGATCACCTTGTATCCCCCCCAGTGCTTAGAACAGTGCTTTGCACATAGTAAGCATTTAATACCATCAGCATCATTATTATTATTATTATCTGTGGCCGAATTTTCCTTTCCAAGCGCTTAGTATTCATTCATTCATTCATTCAATCGTATTTATTGGGTGCTTACTGTGTGCAGAGCACATTCTATTCATAAATAGAATGAATATGTACAAATAAAATAGAGTAATAAATTCATTCATTCATTCAGTAGTATTTATTGAGTGCTTACTGTGTGCAGAGCTTGGGAAGTACAAGTTGGCAACATATAGAGACGGTCCCTACCCAACAGCGGGCTCACAGTCTAGGCAGGGAAGCAGTGTGGAGGCAGGGAAGCAGCGTGGCTCAGTGGAAAGAGCACGGGCTTTGGAGTCAGGGGTCGTGGGTTTGAATCCCGGCTCCACCAATTGTCAGCTGTGTGACTTTGGGCAAGTCACTTAACTTCTCTGTGCCTCAGTTCCCTCATCTGTAAAATGGGGATTAAGACTGTGAGCCCCCCGTGGGACAACCTGATCTCCTTGTAACCTCCACAGTGCTTAGAACAGTGCTTTGCACATAGTAAGCGCTTAATAAATGCCATTATTATTAGAAGGGGGAGACAGACAAAACAAAACAAAACACATAGACAGTAACAGCTCAATAAATACCATCCATCAATCGTATTTATTGAGCGCTTACTATGTGCAGAGCACTGTACTAAGCGCTTGGGAAGTACAAATCGGCAACATCTAGAGACAGTCCCTACCCAACAGTGGGCTCACAGTCTAAAATACGATTGAATGAATGAGGGCCTGGTTGGGGGGGGGAGGATAGGGCTGCCTTTGGGGGGCATTTAAGAAGTGGTAAATCCGCACTTGAGTCCGGGAGAAATGATGGGGGGGAGATTCTCAAAAAATCCATGGAGAAGAGAGGGCAAGGAGGGGTCACGGCATGTAAATGGCCTGTGTCTGCCGGGGCTTTCGGTTTGAAAAGCTGGCTGGGGGTGGAGCCGACAGTTGTAAAATCAGCTCTGGCTCCTCCCGGTTCCTGGGCACCCCGGCCCCTCACCCCCCAGCCCGCCTAAAGACGGCACAACCGGGGGGCTGCCCAAGGGAGGATGCCAGCACCGGCTTCCCGGAGGCCTCCAGGACCCTCCAAGGAAGCCCAAGCGGAGGTGAGTGCGAAAGATGCGGCGGGGAGGGGTGTCACTCATTCATTCAGCCACTTTTATTGAGCGCTTACCGTGTGCAGAGCACTGTACTAAGCGCTTGGAATACAGTTGGGTCACAGATAGAGACGGTCCCTACCCAACAGCGGGCTCACAGTCTAGAAGGGGGTGTCATTCATTCAGTCGCTTTTATTGAGCGCTTACCGTGTGCAGAGCACTGTACTAAGCGCCTGGAATACAGTTGGGCCACAAATAGAGACGGTCCCTACCCAACAGCGGGCGCACAGTCTAGAAGGGGGTGTCACTCATTCATTTAATCACTTTTATTGAGCAATTACCGTTTGCAGAGCACTGTACTAAGCGCTTGGGATACAGTTGGGTCACAGAGGCGGTCCCTACCCAACAGCGGGCTCACAGTCTAGAAGGGGGTGTCACTCATTCATTCAGTCACTTTTATTGAGCGCTTACCGTGTGCAGAGCACTGTACTAAGCGCTTGGGATACAGTTGGGCCACAGATAGAGACGGTCCCTACCCAACAGCGGGCTTACAGTCTAGAAGGGGGTGTCACTCATTCATTCAGTCACTTTACATATCTATGCTATTTATTTTATTTTGTTAATATGTTTGTTTTTGTTCTCTGTCTCCCCTTTCTAGACTGTGAGCCCACTGTTGGGTAGGGACTGTCTCTATATGTTGCCAACTTGTACTTCACAAGCGCTTAGTACAGTGCTCTGCACACAGTAAGCGCTCAATAAATACGATTGATTGATTGATTTTATTGAGCGCTTACCGTGTGCAGAGCACTGTACTAAGCGCTTGGAATGCAGTTGGGTCACAGAGACGATCTCTACCCAACAGCGGGCTCACAGTCTAGAAGGGGGTGTCACTCATTCATTCAGTCACTTTTATTGAGCGCCTACCGTGTGCAGAGCACTGTACTAAGCGCTTGGAATACAGTTGGGTCACAGATAGAGACGGTCCCTACCCAACAGCGGGCTTACAGTCTAGAAGGGGGTGTCATTCATTCAGTCACTTGACATATCTATTCTATTTATTTTATTTTGTTAATATGTTTGTTTTTGTTCTCTGTCTCCCCCTTCTAGACTGTGAGCCCACTGTTGGGTAGGGACTGTATATGTTCCCAACTTGTACTTCCCAAGCGCTTAGTACAGTGCTCTGCACACAGTAAGCGCTTAATAAATACGATTGATTGATTTTATTGAGCGCTTACCGTGTGCAGAGCACTGTACTAAGCGCTTGGGATACAGTTGGGCCACAGATAGAGACGGTCCCTACCCAACAGCGGGCTCACAGTCTAGAAGGGGGTGTCACTCAGTCATTCAATCACTTTTATTGAGCGCTTACTGTGTGTAGAGCACTGTACTAAGCGCTTGGGATACAGTCGGGCCACAGATAGAGACGGTCCCTACCCAACAGTGGGCTCACAGTCTAGAAGGGGGAGACAGGCAACAAAACAAGTACACTGTGAGCCCGTTGTTGGGTAGGGACCGTCTCTATATGTTGCCAACTTGTACTTCCCAAGCGCTTAGTACAGTGCCCCGCATACAGTAAGCGCTTAATAAATACGATTGAATGAATGAATGAATGAGCCCGTTGTTGGTTAGGGACCGTCTCTATATGTCGCCAACTTGTACTTCCCAAGCGTTTAGTACAGTGCTCCGCACACAGTAAGCGCTCAATAAATAAGATTGAATGAATGAAAACAAGTAGACAGCCATCAGGAGAAATAAATAGAATTATAGATATCTACGCAAAATAAAACACAAAACTCTCCGGCCATCGAAGGGAGGGGATACCCCCGGACCCCGGCCACCCCCGTGGGGCATCCCCGGGAAAATTGTGGGGATTGTCGGGCTGCGGGGACTCAATCGCGCTCGGAAACCTAACAATAAGACTAATTGTGGCCTCTGTTGAGCGCTTACTATGGGCCAGGCACTGTACTAAGCGCTGGGGAGGAGAGAGGCAAATGGGGTTGGACACAGTCCCTGTCCCACGTGGTGCTCTCAGTCTCAATTCCCACTTTACAGATGAGGGATCCGAGGCCCGGAGGAGTCAAGTGACTTGGCCAAGGTCACACAGCAGACAAGAGGACTAGGGGTAGCAGACAGCCCGGCTCTGGACGAGTGGGGGGGGCGGGGGTTAGAGCTCACCTCCTCCAGGAGGCCTTCCCAGACTGAGCCCCCCCTTTTCCTCTGCTCCTCCTCCCCTCCCCATCGCCCCTACTCCCTCCCTCTGCTCTACCCCTTCCCCTCCCCACAGCAGATGTGTATACTTGTACATATTTATTACTGTATTTATTTTATTAATGATGTGTATCTATCTGTTATCTATTTAACTATTTTCATGCTATTGATGCCTGTCTACTGAGAGCTCACCTCCTCCAGGAGGCCTTCCCAGACTGAGCCCCACTCCTTCATCTCCCCCTCCTCCCCTCCCCATCCCCCCACCTTACCTCCTTCTCCTCCCCACAGCACCTGTATATATGTACATATGTTTGTACATATTTATTACTCTATTTTGTTTGTACATATTTATTCTATTTATTTTATTTTGTTAATATGTTTTGTTGTCTGCCTCCCCTTTCTAGACTGTGAGCCCGTTGTTGGGTAGGGATTGTCTCTATGTGTGGCCGAATTGTACTTTCCAAGCGCTTAGCACAGTGCTCCGCACACAGTAAGCGCTCAATAAATACGATTGAATGAATGAATGAATGTCTAATTGTTTTGTTTTCTGTCCCCGCCCCCCTTTCTAGACTGTGAGCCCGTTGTTGGGTAGGGATTGTGTCTATCTGTGGCCGAATTGAACTTTCCAAGCCAATAAATACGCTTGAATGAATGAATGAATGTCTAATTGTTTTGTTTTCTGTCCCCCCCTCCCCCCCCCCTTTCTAGACCGTGAGCCTGTTGCTGGGTAGGGATTGTCTCTATCTGTGGCTGAATTGTACTTTCCAAGCGGTTAGCACAGTGTTCTGCACACAGTAAGCACTCATTTATGTATACCTGTATATATATACCTGTATATATGTATATATGTTTGTACATATTTATTACTCTATTTATTTCACTTGTACATATCTATTCTATTTATTTTATTTTGTTAGTATGTTTGGTTTTGTTCTCTGTCTCCCCCTTTAGACTTTGAGCCCACTGTTGGGTAGGGACTGTCTCTATGTGTTGCCAACTTGAACTTCCCAAGCGCTTAGTACAGTGCTCTGCACACAGTAAGCGCTCAATAAATACGATTGATTGATTGATTTATATGAATGAATGAATGAATGAAATGGTCTCTCCTTGTGGCAACGGATGCCCCCGATGGGCATGTGGCCCGGGACAGGCCGAGCCATCAGGGCTAATAATAATAATAATAATAATAGTAATAATAATAATAATTATGGCATTTATTAAGCACTTACTATGTGCAGAGCACTGTTCTAAGCGCTGGAGAGGTTACAAGGTGAACAGTTTGTCCCACAGGGGGCTCACAGTCTTCATCCCCATTTTACAGATGAGGTAACAGGCACAGAGAAGTTAAGTGACTTGACCAAAGTCACCCAGCTGACAAGTGGCGGAGCCGGGATTTGAACCCACGGCCTCTGACTCCCAAGCCCGGGCTCTTTCCGCTGAGCCACGCTGCTTCTCTTAAGCCTCCAAAGGACCGGCCCAGGAGCTTGGCTTTCTTTCCTTGGTGGTTGAGGATTTTGGGGGGGTTTAGGAGAGGATGGGTGTTGGCCCCCTCAACTTATCAGCTTCTATCTATCTATCTATCTATCTATCTATCTATCTATCTATCTATCTATCTAATCAGGAGGTTGGTGTGGGGAGGCCAGGGCTGAAAAGAGGTCAGCTGGAAGCAGCAAGGTTTTTGGAGGGGGATAATTTCCCCCACCGGTCTCCTGCCAAGTTTTGCCAAAGTGGGCAGGGGACCCTGGTTGGTGGGGGGAAACTCTGGACAACATTTCCTCCATCCCTCCCTTTGTGGAGGGAAGAATGAATAAGCTGTTTGTGTCAGTCTGGGGGCGGGGAGGGGTTGGTCAGTTGGGGGCAGGGAAACCGACCCCCAGCAGGCCCACCCAAGGACTGGCAAGGCCCTTCCTGATGAAGCCAGCCAGAGTTGGAGGGGAGGGAAAGGACAGATTGCCCAAGATTGCATCTCTGCATCAGGTGGTTGCGAAAAGTCTAGGGACTCCAGGGTTTCACCTTTTTCCCTCCCCCCTTTTCCTTTGGGGGAAGGGGCATTTGGACAGCCCAATCTCTCCCTCTCTCTAAATACATTCAATGCCTGAGGTGGAGAGGCAAATCTGTTCATTATTAGATGGTGAAGTGCCTGAACTCAAGCTGCTATCTCTTAGGAGGTCATAGACTTCTCAGAACGAGAAGAAAAGAAATTTCCTTGCCTGGGGGAGGGAAAGGCAGCTTGGATGCCGACTGTTTTTCACCCACTTTAATGCTATGTCTGTTTATTTGTATTGATGTCTGCCTCCCCCCCCCCCCCCCCCCCCCCAGATTGTGAGCTCGTTGTGGGTAGGGATTGTCTCTTTTGCTGCATTGAACTTTCCCAAGCGTTTAGTACAGTGCTCTGCACACAGTAAACGCTCAATAAATACGATTGAATGAATAAATGAAATAAGATCTGGGATGGAGACCCCAGATTGAGCTCCCCCTTTCCTCTGCTCCCCCTCCCCATCGCCCCGACTCCCTCCCTTGCTCTACCCCCACCACAGCACTGGTTTATATTTGTACTTATTTATAATTCTTTTTATTTATATTAATGGTGTTGATGCCTGTTTACTTGTTTTGATGTCTGTCTCCCCCCTTCTAGAGTGTGAGCCCGTTGTGGGCAGAGATTGTCTATTTGTTGTTGAACTGTACTTTGCAAGCGCTTAGTACAGTGCTCTGCACACAGTAAGCTCTCGGTAAATATGTTTGAATAAATGAATGAATGCTAGAAGGGTTTGGCATCATTATCGTGCTTGTTAAGATTTTTTTTTAATGGCATTAGTTAAGTGCTTACTATGTGCAAGGCACTGTTCTAAGCACTGGGGTAGATACAAGGTAATCAGGTTGGACATAGTGCATGTCCCTGATGGAGCTCACAGTCTTAATCCCCATTTTACAGATGAGGTAACTGAGGCACAGAGAACTTAAGTGACTTGCCCAATGACGCACAGCAGACATGTGACAAAGCTGGGTTTAGAACCCAGGACCTCTGAACTTTTTCAGTTGCCAAATCAGGAAAATGAACCCATTGGAGTAATGTAAATAATGTGAAATGTGCTATGTAGGAGAGGGCAAAGGAGAGGGAAGTGAGTGTTCACAAACTTTACCCTTGCCCTCGTGGTTTGACACATTATACATGCCTTAAACTTCAAGGTTTTTCCGTTTTCTGGATACTGAATGAAGCTGCTTTCCAAAGGACAACTCTACACCCCTAGATAGTGAGGTGGAATTCCCAGCTTCTTAAATAAGTGTTCATCTCCTATAATGTTGTCTTGCAGGCACTACCATTCCACAAATTCTTATTATTGCGAAATTGTCATATTGGGCCTTCAGTATTTTGACTAAAATATTGCATTCATTCATTCAATCGTATTTATTGAGCACTTACTGTATGCAGAGCACTGTACTAAGCGCTTGAGAGAGTGCAGTGCAACAATAAACAGTCATATTCCCTGCCCACAATGAGCTTAAAGTTTAGGTGGGGCGAGCTTACAGTCCAGAGAGGGGAAATTAGGCTGTAGGGACTTCTACAGTCTAGAAATTACCTAAAAATCAAGGGACTTGTGTTCTTTTTTATATGCTTGAGCTCATTTTAAAAGCATGGTAAATAAAAGCTGACTCAGAGAGCATTATAAAATTCCAGATCTGAAATATAGAATTGTCTAAGACCGTCGTGACCTATGGGAAATGGCAAAGTTCATTTTCAGATTTTATATCTAATAAGATGAAGTATTGATGTGTATTTCTGTAGTTAAGCACTAGAACTAATAGCTTTGTTCATATCTCCCCCAAGTGTTTTTCACTGGTTCCATATGTTTGTTAGAAAAATATTTGTGACAATATACATATAAACACAAATTTTCTTTTAAGTTTACCGAGATAGTGTTGTAAATCAAATGAACCAGCCAGTGTTTCACAGATATTTCAAAATAGGGAGGCCCTTGTATTTGACATTTGTTAGGCTGTCCCTTGTTCCTCATGATAAAGGTTTCAAGGCTTTGAACTTGACACTCTGTCCCATCTTCCCATCTCATCAAAGTTGATGGAGACTTTGGAACTCAGTATTCACTTCAGGATCTGAATCAGATGTAGCCACATTTCCAAGAAGCCGTGTGGCCCAATGGAAAGGGTCCAGGACTGGGAATCAGGAATTATAAGTTTTGTTTTTGTTTTGTTTTTAATTAAATGGTGAGTGCTTACTATGTGTCAGGAACCATACTAAGCGCTGGGGTAGATACAAGCTAATCAGGGTAGACACCATCCATGTCCCACGTGGAACTCACAGTTTTAATTCCCGTTTGACAGATGAGGTCACTGAAGCACAGAGAAGTGAAGTGGCTTGCCCAGTGTCACATAATAATAATAATTAATAATGGTATTTAAGTGCTTACTATGTGCCAAGCTCTGGGGTAAATACAAGGTAATCAGATTGTCCCACATGGGGCTCACAGTCTCCATCCCCATTTTACAGATGAGGTAACTGAGGCCCAGAGAAGTGAAGTGACTTGCCCAAAGTCACACAGCAGACATGTGGCGAAACCGGGATTAGAACCCACGACCTCCGACTTCCAAGCCCAGGCTGTTGCCACTAGGCCATGCTGCTCCTTTTAGCATAGCAGGCAGTTGGCGGTGGCAGGATTGGAACCCAGGTTTTCTGACTTGAGGCCTGTGTTCTTTCCAGTAGGCCATGTTACTTCTCAATTCCAATCCTACCTCTTATTTGCCTGCTGTGGGACCTTGGTACAAGTCACTTCATTTCTCTGCCTCAGTTTCCTCCTGTGCCCAGTCTGACTGATAGGCATTGGGTAGGTACAGTGCTTGACACAGCATTAACACATACCCTTACTATTATTATAGTGGAGAAAGCCCGGGCTTGGGAATCAGAGGTCGTGGGTTCAAATCTCGGCTCCGCCACTTGTCAGCTGTGTGACTTTGGGCAAGTCACTTCCCTGGGCCTCAGTTACCTCATCTGTAAAATGGGGATTACGACTGTGAGCCCCCCGTGGGACAATCTGATCACCTCGTAACATCCCCAGCGCTTAGAACAGTGCTTTGCACATAGTAAGTGCTTAATAAATGCCATTATTATTATTATAGAAGGCAAAATATTTCTTGGAAATTCTTAAGGTCATAGTCGTCCGTCTTTCATAATCTTTTCAGTCTTCACTCTATATGTGAAGTGCTTGGTATTTCTTTGCTGTCCACTCTTCCAGTTTGATTCTTTCTTCGTCAGCCTTGCTACTGGAAAAGCAGCGTGGCGTAGTCGTTAGATCATAGACCCGGGAGTCAGAAGGTCAAGGGTTCTAATCTCGGCTCTGCCACCTGTCTGCTCCTTGATCTTGGGCAAGTCACTTCACTTCCCTGTGCCTCAGTTATCTCATCTGTAAAATGGGGATTGAGACTGCGAGCCCCACATGGGACAGGGACTGTGTCCAACCTAATTTGCTTGTATCTGCCCCAGCATTTAGAACAATTCTTGGCACATAGGAAGCGCTTAACAAATACCATATTTTTTTTTAATTGGCCCAGTGGAAAAGGGCACTGCTGTGGAAACCAGAAGTCCTTTAGTGGAAAGAGTCCGGGCTTGGGAGTCAGAGGACGTGGGTTCTAATCCCGTCTCCGCCACTTGTCTGCTGTGTGACCTTGAGCAAGTCACTTGACTTCTCTGGGCCTCAGTTACCTCACCTGTGAAATGGGGACAAAAACTGGGAGCCCCACGTGGGACAACCTGATTACCTTGTATCTACCCCAGCACTTAGAACAGTGCTTGGCACATAGTAAGTGCTTAACAAATACCATCATTATTATTATTATTCACCGGTGGTGAAGATTTTCAGACCAGACAACCACTTAGAACATTCTGTGAGGTGGGTAGACTCTGAAAAAATAATCAAAACTAGCTGGATAATGTGGGTAGCCCAGACCATAGCAATCAATCAATCAATCGTATTTATTGAGTGCTTACTGGGTGCAGGGCACTGTACTAAGCACTTGGGAAGTACAAGTTGGCAACATATAGAGACGGTCCCTACCCAACAGTGGGCTCACAGTCTAGAAGATGTACAGTCTAGCAGCTTCTATGGCCTGCCGGTCATAGCCCTGTAGTCACTGTCAGTCAGTCAGTCGTATTAATTGAGCGCTTACTGTGTGTGGAGCACTGTACTAAGCGCTTGGGACAGTACAATCAAAGGAAAAACAGACTCATTCCCTGCCCACAACGAGCTTGCAGTCTAAAACCCAATCTCGCCACTATGCAGTGATCACCTGGGCCACCAGTGGATCCTGACTACCTGTCTACTCGCTCGTCGCACTGTATGCCCCAGGAGGTGCATGATTGGTGGGGAATCAATCAGTCAGTGGTTTTTACTAAGCGCTTAGTGTGCAGAGCACTGTACTAAACGCTTGGGAGAGTACTTAACTTCTCTGGGCCGCAGTTACCTCATCTGTAAAATGGGGATTACGACTGTGAGCCCCCCGTGGGACAACCTGATCACCTTGTAACCTCCCCAGCGCTTAGAGCAGTGCTTTGCACATAGTAAGTTTTTAATAAATGCCATCATTATTATTGTTATTATTATTTGAGGGTGTGAGTGACCCCAGACTGAGCCCCCTTTTTCCTCTTCTCCTCCCCATCCCCCCCTCCACCTCCTTCCCCTCCCCACAGCACCTGTATATATATTTGTACAGATTTATTACTCTATTTTACTTGTACATATTTACTATTTATTTTGTTAATGATATGCATATAGCTTTAGTTCTATTTGTTCTGACGATTTTGACACCTCTCTACATGTTTTGTTTTGTTGTCCGTCTCCCCCTTCTAGACTGTGAGCCTGTTGTTGAGTAGGGACCATCTCTATATGTTGCCAACTTGTACTTCCCAAGTGCTTAGTACAGTGCTCTGCACACAGTAAGTGCTCAATAAATGCAAATGAATGAATGAATGAGTGGCTCTGGGCTAGCCACTAGCGCAAAATCAGTTCCTCCTCGTGGACTCCCAGCCCTGAAGTCTTAGGGCTGAGGTTTATTGGTCAGGCCTACGTCAAACAGAAGCTCCCCACCATTGGCTTTAAAGCAGTCAATCACCTTGCCATCCCCTGCCTTACCTCACTACACTCCTACTATTCATTCAGTCATATTTACTGAGCGCTTACCGTGTGCAGAGCACTGTACTAAGCACTCTACTACAACCCAGCCCACACACTTTGCTCCTCCAATGCTAACTTCCTCACTGTACCTCGATCTCGTCTATCTCACTGCCGACCTCTGGCCCAAGTCCTGTCTCTGGCCTGGAACGCCTTCATATCTGACAAACAGTGACTGTTCAAAGCCGTATCGAAAAGCACATCTCCTCCAAGAGGCCTTGCTTGACTAAGCCCTCTTTTAATAATAATAATAATGATAGCATTTATTAAGCACTTACTATGTGCAAAGCACTGTTCTAAGAGCTGGGGAGGATACAAGGTGATCAGGTTGTCCCACGGGGGCTCACACTTTAATCCTCATTTTACAGATGAGGGAACTGAGGCACAGAGAAGTGAAGTGACTTGCCCAAAGTCACACAGCTGACAAGTAGCGGAGCCGGGACTCCTCTTCTCCTACTCCCTTTTGTGTTGCCCTGACTTAGTCCCTGTAGAGAAGCAGCGTGGCTCAGTGGAAAGAGTCAGGGGTCATGGGTTCAAATCCTGGCTCTGCCACTTGTCAGCTGTGTGACTTTGGGCAAGTCACTTCACTTCTCTGGGCCTCAGTTCCCACATCTGTAAAATGGAGATTAAGACTGTGAGCCCCCCATGGGACAACCTGATCTCCTGGTAACCTCCCCAGCGCTTAGAACAGTGCTTTGCACATAGTAAGTAAATGCCATCATCATTATTATTATTATTCATCCCTCCGTCCCATCCCCCCAGCACTTACATCATATCTGTAATTTTTCTATTGTCTGCACATCTCCTCCAAGAGGCCTTTCTTGACTAAGCCCTCCTTTCCTCTTCTCCTACTCCCTTTTGTGTCACCCTGACTTAGTCCCTGTATTCATCCCTCTCTCCCATCCCCACAGCATTACATATATATCTGTAATTTCTTTCTATTATTGTCTGCCTCCCCCTCTAGACTGTAAGCTCGCTGTGGATAGGGAATGTGTCTTTTTCTTGTTGCATTGTACTCTCCTAAGCGTTTAGTACAATGTTCTGCACTTACTGTAATTATAATAATAATGATGATGGCATTTATTAAGCGCTTACTATGTGCAAAGCACTGTTCTAAGCACTGGGGAGGTTACAAGGTGATCAGGTTGTCCCACAGGGGGCTCACAGTCTTAATCCCCATCGAGAAGTTAAGTGACTTGCCCAAAGTCACACAGCTGACAATTGGCTGAGCCAGGATTTGAACCCATGACCTCTGACTCCAAAGTCCGTGCTCTTTTCCACTGAGCCATGCTGCTTCTGCTTACTGTGCTGAACAAATTCATTCATTCATTCAAACATATTTATTGAGCGCTTATTATGTGCAGAGCACTGTAGTAAGCACTTAACAGACGCATTCCCTGCCCACAGTGAGCTTACAGTTTATATGATTGACTGGCTGACTGATGTCCATAGTCAGACTAATATCATTTCTGCACCAACATTTCTACTCTCAACTAATTGTATCAAGGGTTCTCCTTATTTGCTTCTATCCCAAGACCCCTGCCTCGTGGGCAGTGTGGTTTTTAGAGAGAAACATTCATTGATTCATTCAATCATATTTATTGAGGGCTTACTTTGTGCAGAGTACTGTACTTAGAATTTGGGAGAGTACAATATAAAAACTAACACATTCCCTGCCCACAGTGAGTTTACAGTCTAGAGGGGAAAACAGACATTAATATACATAAATAAATTACAGGTTTTTTTACATGGATGCTCTGGGGTGGGAGGGGGGATGAATAAAGGGAGCAAGTTAGGACGGTGCAGAAGGGAGTGGGATCAGAGCAAAGGAAGGCTTAGTCAGGGAAGGCCTCTTGGAGTAGGTGTTTATCCAATATGTTCTTTTTTGTATTCGTATTAATGATGTGTAGTAGATAAAGCACAGCCCTGTTGGGAAAGAGCGTGGGCCTGGGAATCAAGAGGATCAGAGTTCTAATTCTGGATCCACCACTTTCTTATTTAATGGTATTTGTTGAGAGCTCACCTCCTCCAGGAGGTCTTTCCAGACTGAGCCCTCTTTTTCCTCTCCTCCTCCCCATCGCCCCCCAACCCTACCTCCTTCCCCTCCCCACAGCACTTTTATATATTTGTACAGATTTATTACTCTATTTAATTTACTTGTACATATTTACTGCTCTATTTTATTAATGATGTGCATATAGCTATAATTCTGTTTATTCTGATGGTTTAGACACCTGTCTACACGTTTTGTTGTCTGTCTCCCTCTTCTAGATTATGAGCCCGTTGTTGGGTAGGGACCGGCTCTATATTTTGCCGACTTGTACTTCCCAAGTGCTTAGAACAGTGCTGTGCACACAGTAAGCGCTCAATAAATACGATCGAGTGAATGACGTGCCTACTATGTGCCGTAATAGACACGAGCTAGTTAGGTTGGACACAATCCATGTCCCACATGGGCTCATAGTTAATTACCATTTTACAGGGGAGGTGACTGAGGCACAAATAAATTAAGTGACTGGCCCAAGGTCACACACCAGACACGTGGTGGAGCTCCCCTCAAGACTGTAAGCTCGTTACGGGCAGGAAATGTTTCTAGGAACTCTGTTATATTATACTCTCCTAAGTGCTTAGTACAGAGAGCTGCACATAGAAATATGATTGATGGATTGATTGAGCTGGAATTAGAACTCAGGTTCTTCCAACTCCCAGGCCCTTTCATTTTCATTCAATTCAGTCATATTTATTGAGTGCTTACTGTGTACAGAGCACTGTATTAAGCGCTTGGGAAGTACAAGTTGGCAACATATAGAGACGGTCCCTACCCAACACTCGATCCACCAAGCCACGTTGCTTTTCACCTGCTGTGTGACCTTAACTCCTCTGCACCTCAGTTTCTTCATCTGCAAAATAGGGATTCAATACCCGTTCTCCCTCCTATTTAGACTGTGAGCCCCATGTGGGACAAGGACTGTATCCGGGCAGATTAGCTTGTATCTACCCAAGCGCTTAGAACAGTGCTGACGCACAGTAAGCGCTTAACAAATACCGTAAAATAAGGAAACAAAAAAAACCCTGATCCGCTCAAACCTGAAAGTGGCTCTGGTAGAGCTGAATGCCCCAAAGTTGGGCACGTTCAGCCCAGAGATGCTGAAGAAACTGTGGAAAATTCCAGCCTGCGGAGGAAGTAAGTAGGGTGAAGCAGATATGATGTGTACACCCACTGGAAAGGGAGCTAACTAATAATAATAACAATTATTCATTCAGTTGTATTTATTGAGTGTTTACTGGGTGCAAAGCACTGTACTAAGCGCTTGGGAGAGTACAACAACAGACACATTCCTGCCCACAAAAAGCTCACAGTCTAGAGGGAGGGACAGACATTAATATGTATAAATAAGTAGATAAATATCAAATATATGCAGATTACAGCATGGCTCAGTGGAAAGAGCACAGGCCTTGGAGTCAGAGGTCATGGGTTCAAATCCTGGCTCCACCGCTTGTCAGCTGTGTGACTTTGGGCAAGTCACTTAACTTCCCTGTGTCTCAGTTACCTCATCTGTAAAATGGGGATTAAGACTGTGAGCCCCCTGTGGGACAACCTGATTAGCTTGTAACCTCCCCAGCGCTTAGAACAGTGCTTTGCACATAGTAAGCGCTTAATGAATGCCATTATTATTATTATTATTATTACATGTGCTTTGGGCATGGGAGAGAGGATAAATGAAGAAGCAAGTGTCACAGAAAGGAGTGGGAGAAGAGGAGAGGAGGGCCTAGTCAGGGAAGGCTTCTTGGAGGAGGTGTGCCTTCAGTGATGATGATGCTATTTGTTAAGCGCTTAATAATAATGATGGCATTTATTAAGTGCTTACTAGGTGGAAAGCACTGTTCTAAGCGCTGGGGAGGCTACAAGGTGATCAGGTTGTCCCACAGGGAGCTCACAGTCTTAATCCCCTTTTTACAGATGAGGTAACTGAGGCACAGAGAAGTTGTGACTTGCCCAAGGTCACACAGCTGACAAGTGGCGGAGCTGGGATTTTAACCCATGACCTCTGACTCCAAAGCCTGTGCTCTTTCCACTGAGTTATGCTGCTTACTATGTGCTAAGTGCTGGGGAGGGGGGATAAAGGGCAATCAGGTTGTCTCACATGGGGCTCAGTCTTAATTCCCATTTTACAGATGAGGGAACTGAGGCACAGTGAAGTGACTTGCCCAAAGTCACACAGCTGGCAAGTGGCAGAGCCGGGATTAGAACCCATGACCTCTGACTCCCAAGCCTGTGCTCTTTCCATTGAGCCACACTGCTTCTCTTCAATAAGGTTTTGAAATGGGCAAGAGCTGTTGTCTCTCTGATATGAGGCGGGAGGGCATTCCAGGCCAATCATAATAATAATGTTATTTGTTAAGCACTTACTATGTGCCAAGCCCTGTTTGAAGCTCTTGTATAGATACCAGATAATCAAGTTGGGCATAGTCCCTGTCCCACATGGGGCTCACAGCCTTAGGGGATGAGAGAACGGATATTGAATCCCTTTTGAAAGAGGAGGAAACAGAGGCAGCAACTTTGAGGGATTGCTCCAAGATCAGCTAGCGGGCAACGGGCAGAGTCAGGATTTAGAACGCAGGTCCTCTGACTTCCAAGCTCGTGCCCTTTCCATTGTTCATTCAATCGTATTTATTGAGCACTTACTGTGTGCAGAACACTGTACTAAGCGCTTGGGAAGTACAAGTCGGCAACATATAGAGACGGTCCCTACCAACAACAGGCTCACTTATTAGGTGACACCGCCAACTCAGTAGCTGTGTGAAATAGAGCTGTTTAAAAATGTCACATCCCTGGCAGACCAAACTGGGGGTGTTTTTGTTTTGTGGTTTATGGAATTTAAGTGCCTACTATGTGCCATGTGTGCTAGACTGTGAGCCCACTGTTGGGTAGGGACCGTCTCTGTGTGTTGCCGACTTGTACTTCCCAAGCGCTTAGTACAGTGCTCTGCACACAGTAAGCGCTCAATAAATACGATTGATTGATTGATTGATGTGTTGTATTAAGCACTGTGGTAGATACAAACTTAACAGGTTGGACACAGTCTCCATCCCCCATGGGCATTGCAGTCTTAACCTCCATTTTACAGATGAGGTAACTGAGGCCCAGAGAAGCTGGTCACACAGCAGGCAAGTGGCAGAACCAGGATCGGAACTCAGGTCCTTTTGAATAATAATAATAATAATAATGGCATTTATTAAGCACTTACTATGTGCAAGGCACTGTTCTAAGCACTGGGGAGATTACAAGGAATTCCAGGCCCGTGCTCTATCCACTAGGCCTCTAGACTGTAAGCTTGTTGTGGGCAGGGAATGTGTCTCATATTGTTATTGTACTCTCCCAAGTGCTTAGTACAGTGTTTTGCACACAGTAAGCACTCAGTAAATACAATTGACTGACTCACTGACTAGGCCATGCTGCCTCTTTTAGAGTGAAAGCCAGCCCTGTCCAGTTACAAGGATTTAGGACCAATTTGGAAAATATCTAAGTGGTTCCTTCTCACCATCACTTACTGTACACATTGCCCACCCTCAGGTGAAGATGTAGCCTAACTGGAAGGAGATTTCTTCTGGTGGGAAGGGAATGAATGTCTTTATTGCTATATTGTCCTCTCCCGAGCACTTAGTGCAGTGCTCTGCACACAGTAAGCACTCAATCCAGGCAGCTGAGTGAAGTCCCAGTGCTTAGAACAGTGCTTTGCACATAGTAAGTGCTTAACAAATACCATCATTATTAAGTGCGAAGTAGAGTGGGGAGAGACAGGAGGCAGAGAGGTCAGTGAGGAGGTAGATAGGTGCAATAGTCAAGGTGGGATTTTTATTCTATTTATTTTATTTTGTTAATATGTTTTGTTTTGTTGTCTGTCTCCCCCTTCTAGACTGTGAGCCCACTGTTGGGTAGGGACCGTCTCTATATGTTGCCAACTTGTACATCCCAAGCGCTTAGTACAGTGCTCTGCACACACTCAATAAATACGATTGAATGAATGAATGAATTAAATACTACTGAATGAAAGTTTTCTGAGGCTCGAACCTTGTTTTGCGGCAGCGAGTCTGAAGATACTGACCCGTCTCTGGCTAACCCGCGCCCGGAGGAGACGGGTCGTGGCCCGTGTCTATTTGAACGATCAGAGGTTCTGCGGGATGCCTTCAGTGGGTGGCACGGGCACGCCCTCTCAGCTCGCGCTCAGGCTGGCGCAGCTGGGAGATGTTCCAGGAACGCCTGCTGAAAGGAAGCTCATTCCTCGGAGTGTTTACATTCAGGAAAAGGGAAAAGCCGTAGATAACTTGAGCATTGGGGAGGCTCATCACTGGCACTGGGTGGGAGTGGAAGGGGAGGGCATTTGGCAGCTCAGCTTGGGTGAGCTGGCCTGTCGTTTTTTAATCGTGGTGATAAGCATTTGACAAGTGCTGACAGTGTGCTAGACACTCTGTAGAACAAGGGCAGAGCCTAATCTAAGGATTTTTCAGTGTTATGGTTATGTTTTCCCATATCGTTCTGTAGAGTGTTTGTGCTTGTGTCGATCTGGTTTTTTTTTTTCCCTCTCTCTCTGTCCTTCCCCGCCCCAGCCCACCGAACTTGGGGCATTAGAACTAATAGGTTTGAAAACTAATTGAGGGTGGAGATATGACTGAACATTTTGACAGGTGAAGAGGTCTGCGTAGTGTGTACTTGTGTGTCTTCACAATGCATTTGGGCTGGAACATTAAGGATTTAAGGAGCAATCATCCAACAACGCTAGCTCATGAGTGCGTGCCATAATATGGGGAAAACATCATGTGTGCAGTGTTGGGACAGGTGAGGAATGGAGAGTGAGTTTTCCTCAGCGTGGGATTTTGGAAGAACACACACCTAGTGTATGGAAGAACTGACGTGCAGCACGGCCTGGTTCTAATCCCAATTCTGCCACTTGTCTGCTGTGTGACCTTGGGAAAGTCACTTCTTTCATTCATTCATTCAGTCGTATTTATTGAGCACTTACTGCGTGCAGAGTTCTGTACTAACCTTTTGGGAAGTACAATTCAGCAATAGATAGAGACAATCCCTGCCGACACCAGGCTTACTTCACTTCTCTGTGCCTCAGTTATGTCATCTGTAAATTGGGAATTAAGACTGTGAGCCCCGTGTGGGTCATGGATTGTGTCTGCTTTGATTGAGAAGCAGCATGGCTCAGTGGAAAGAGCCCGGGCTTTGGACTCAGAGGTCATGGGTTCGAATTCCACCTCTGCCACATGTCTGCTGTGTGACCTTGGGCAAGTCACTTAACTTCTCTGAGCCTCAGTTACCTCATCTGTAAAATGAGGATTAAGACTGTGAGCCCCACGTGGGACAACTTGATCCCATTGTATCCCCCCAGCGCTTAGAACAGTGCTTTGCACATAATAAGTGCTTAACAAATGCCATTATTCAGCGCTTAGAACAGTGCTTTGCACATAGTAAGCGCTTAACAAATGCCAACATTATTATTACCCTAGTGCTTAGTACAGTACCTGACTCACAGTAAGCGCTTAACAAATACCATTAAAAAAACCTGATGGAGAACTGGGTGTATGTTTATCTGTAGAGTAGTGCCAACAATAGAACAGTTTCATCGGTAGCTCTAAAGTCACTACTTGTACTTCCCCAGTGCTTAGTACAGTGCTCTGCACACAGTAAGCGCTCAATAAATACGATTGAATGAATGAATGCCTCAGATTCTTGTTCTTCCTGGAAATGTTGCTTCAAATTCCCCCTTTGGCGTAGTAGTGGCTTTGACTTGCTTGGCATCAAAATCGTACTTGCATGATCTCCGTGTCCTCAGTTTCTGGGAAGCTGAAACACTCTTTAGGGTGTCAGTTTACTTGGGCTCATTTTTTCCCTCGTGGAAACTTCAAAAGCCCATGGTGTGCTCCTGTTGTCTGAATGGGATCAAACCCATAAATCCCTCAATGGAAATTGCCCCAATCAGTGGTATTTATTGAGTGCTTCCTCTGTGCAGAGCACTGTACTAAGCACTTGGGAGAGTATAACAGAATGGGTAGAAACGTTCTCTGAACACAATGAGCTTACTGTCTAGAGGGGAAGCATACACAAATATTTGTTCATTCATTCAGTGGTATATATTGAGTGCTCACTGTGTGCAAAGCACTATACTAAGTGCTTGGGAGAGTACAATATAACATAATATGTGATATAATAATAATGATGGCCTTTATTAAGCGCTTACTATGTGCAAAGCACTGTTCTAAGCGCTAGGTGATCACAAGGTGACCAGGTTGTCCCATGGGGGGCTCACAGTCTTCATCCCCACTTTACAGATGAGGGAACTGAGGCCCAGAGAAGTCAAGTGAATTGCCCAAAGTCACACAGCTGGCAATTGGTGGAGTTAGGATTTGAACCCGTGACCTCTGACTCCAAAGCCCAGGCTCTTTCCACTGAGCCATGCTGCTTAATATATGTAATATAGTATTAGGGCAGGGAACATGTTTACCCACTCTTATTATATATAATGTATTCCTAGACTGTGAGCCTGTTGTTGGGTAGGGATTGTCTTTATCTGTTGCCGAATTGTACTTTCCAAGTGCTTGGAATGGTGTTCTTCACACAGTAAGGGCTCAATAAATGTGATTGAATGAATATAGCATATAACATATCTTCTGGTGTTCATTGGTGGCTTCCACCAGTTTACTCTTGCTGCCAAGAGACTAGGCCGCCCGACTCCTAACGTCTGATGGTCCGTTTCAGCCTGCCGGCTTTTATGAGAACATAGTCCTTGATTTACAGCAGAGGCCCCAGAACCCAGACCTTCTGGGACATGGAGCCCTTCTGTCCTTCTGGGTACCAATGAGGAGCAATGTGGCCTAGTAGAAAGGCCACTGGCTTGCTGAGTGATTTGGCAAGTCACTTCACTTCGCTGTGCCTCAGTTTCCTCAACCGTAAAATGTGGTTTCAGTACCTATTCTCCTTCATATTATATAAACTACGTAGGGCAAGGACTGAGTGCATCCTGATTAACTTGTATCTGTCCCTCGTGTAGAACGGGGCTTAACACATAGTGCATGCTTAATAAATGTCATAATTACCATAACCGTAAAGTAAATCTGCCAGTTAAGACGGTATCCAGCACAGAATTCCAATCATATCCTCCTGCCCTTATCTTTTGGTTGGAGAGAATCCTTCGGCTTTCAAGCTAGTGGAAATATGTGAACCAGTATGTCAGTGTATTTATAACTTGTGCATTGTTCCCTCCTACAGTGGGAGGCATTTTTCTCCAATAATGCCTATCCCTGACTTTAGACTTGCAGTCGTCTTAAGTGAGTCCTCACTGTGAACAGTTTTGGTTTGGGTCTTAGTTCATGATTCTGGAATGTGGGTTGTTCTTTCCAATGGAAGACCTTGTCTCCCAGAATCCGAAGGGTGGTATTATAATAATAATAATGGCATATATTAAGGGCTTACTATGCGCAAAGCACTGTTCTAAGCACTGGAGAGGTTACAAGGCGATCAGGTTGTCCCATGGCATAGTCATAGGGTAATGGCTTAGTGTCAAGAGCATGGGCTTGGGGGGCAGAGGACGTGGATTCTAATGCCAACTCTGCCACTTGTCTGCTGTGTGACCATGGGCAAGCCACTTAACTTCCCTGTGCCTCAGTTACCTCATCTAGAAAATAGGGATTAAGACTGTGAGCCCCATGTGGGACAACCTGATTACCTGGTATCCACCTCAGTGCTTAGAATAGTGCTTGGCACATAGTAAGTGCTTTACAAATACCATAATTATTATCAATAATAATATATTATTTATTATTATTAATTAATTATTTATTAATTATTATTAATATAGTATATATAATATAGGATATATTATATATTATAATTGTTATTATAATAATTATTCCCCCTTTTAGACTGTGAGCCCACTGTTGGGTAGGGACTGTCTCTATATGTTACCAACTTGTACTTCCCAAGTGCTTAGTACAGTGCCCTGCACACAGTAAGCGCTCAATAAATACGATTGATTGATTGATTGATTATAACCTTCATTCATTGGCCAGTCATCCTGTAGGTAGTTTCAAGCTTATTGTCCATTCCCCAAGAGTCTTTTCTGGTTTTAGAGGTATATCTCTGTTTCCATTTGTGGATTAATTTAGGAAGGAGTCAACATTTACGGTTACTCAGCTTTACCCCTTCTTTTCTTCTATTTTTTTTTTTTTTTAGGTGTGAAGATGATTGCTGCTGGAAAATTTGCAGACCTTCCCAGAAACATGCAAATGAATCATCAGTTTCCCTTGGCCTCTTCCATGGACCTTTTGGGTAGCAAATCCCCTCTGACTGAGCATCATTCAGCAGCCTACCAAGATGTGTCCATCCACGGAACCCTGCCCAGGAAAAAGAAGGGACCCATCCCTATCAGGTCTTGTGATGCATTTAGTCACATGGGAACTTTACCATACTCCAGAACCCACCGAGACCACTCTCCTCTGATTCAGGATGTGATCAAAGAGAACCCACCAGACAGATGGAAGGGGGAAAAATTCATCTTCAGGTATCACCTCCTTTCATTAACAAGGATATCTTTATTTTCAAAGCAACCTTTTGGCCCAGTTTTGGAAGCAGGAAATGTGTGCAATTGACATAAGTTTGGATCGCAGATTACTTTCCCCCAGATACGTGGATGTCTCTTTTGGGCCGCAATAGAAGGTTGATTAATTTGCTGACCAGAGACTCTGCATCTGTCCTATGCCTGGCCTGTGCATAACTAGCAGACTTCCCTTGTGTTCTCATAGAGAGAGAGAGAGAGAAAGAGAGAGAATGAATATGGGAAAAATCCAGGAGAGAACTGTCCATCACACTACAGTAGATTAATGGGGATTGTGATTAGGGACTCGTTTAAAAATAGTATCGTATGGTTTCATGTCCTCATCACCAGTGGTAGGCCTTCGCAGACTGAGCCCCCTCCTTCCTCTCCCCCTCGTCCCCCTCTCCATACCCCCCGTCTTACCGCCTTCCCTTCCCCACAGCACCTGTATTTATGTATATATGTTTGTACATATTTATTACTCTATTTATTGTACTTAGTACATATCCATTCTATTTATTTTATTTTGTTAATATGCTTGGTTTTGTTCTCTGTCTCCCCCTTCTAGACTGTGAGCCCTCTGTTGGGTAGGGACTGTCTCTATATGTTGCCAACTTGTACTTCCCAAGCGCTTAGTACAGTGCTCTGCACACAGACGCTCAATAAACGCTCAATAAATATGATTTATTTATTGATTGATTGATTGGTATTTGAGTGCTTACTGTGTGCAGAACACTGTAGTAAGTGCTTGGGAGTGTACAGTACAACAGAGTTGGTAGGCACGTTCCCTGCCCACAACGAGCTTTCACTTTAGAGTGGGAGACAGACATTAATATAAACAATTTACAGTATGTAATTTATAACTCTGTACATAAGTGCTGTGGGGTTGAGGGTCCTGAGGTACGGAGAAGTTGTGACTTATTCAAGGTCACACAGCAAACAAGTGGTGGAGCTAGAATTAGAACCCAGGCTCTCTGATTCCCAGGCCCATGTTTATCCAATAGGCCATGTTACTTCCCATTGTAGTTGGTGCTTAGTAATCAACACATTAATGCTATTTGCTGAGTGTTTACTGTTTATAGAGCACCATGTGAAGCTCTTGGGAAACTACAATACAACAGAGTTTGCTAGACAGGTTCCCTGCACACCAGGAATTTTTACTATGTAGTAATTGATTTGTCATGTGGCTATCTTGGGCTCTAGACTGTTTTGGGAGGGAATATGCTTAACCAACTCTGTTATATTGTATTCTCCCAAGCATTTAGTACAGTGCTCTGCACACAGTAAGCACTCAATAAATATGATTGATTCTGAATATTTTCATTCTAATGTTGTAGGAGGCCCATTCATTCATTCAATCGTATTTATTGAGTGCTTGCTGTGTGCAGAGCACTGTAGAACATGAAATGTATGGGTTAAGCAGATCCATATGCGATTTCATGATCTGCCTTTGTCAAAGTCAGGAAGGCGGGTGATACCCAGCAACTGCTTTGCTCCTATGCTTTCAGGAAGGTAGATAGGGTCAGCTTCAAAACAAGCAGACCTGATTTCTCCTATCTGCCAGAGATCTAGGTAAACAATCCCTAGCCTTATCAACTCCACCTCTCAGGGCTTGCTCTGTAGCCTAGTCAGTGAAGTGTGATTCATCCAAGCCTGTCAGAGCTGGTTTGTGGAAAAGTCCAGTTTGAGAGGGCCTGCAGTCATGAGGCTGGCTGTTTGTGGATGAATGTGTAAGTGGGGTGTGTTGCCTCTGGTTCTCTCACGTTTCTTTGTGTGAATGAGGGGTTCCCCCATTTCGGTCCAGATCATCCCACACAGCCAAAGAAGGGGAGCAGTTGTCTCCCCAGAACTTCTAATGACCTTGGGTAGCGCTTTGAGGTGACATTGTCCAGAACTCAGATAGGTGGCAAAGACATTCTTCCTGCCATTGAGAGACACCTGGATTTGACCACTCCAGTAGGAATGATATAGTAGTAATATTTGTATTTAAGTGCTTGTTATATGTCAAGCACTGATCTATGTGCTAGTGGGAGGATTTAAGAGCTAGATAAGGCTATAAAAGCCCAGCAGTTGCTTTCCCTCAGTCAGTCAATGGTATTTGAGGTTTTTACTATGTTCAGAGCACTGTATATGCACTTGAAGAAGCTTATGGAACATACCCACTAATTCTGTTGCATTGTATACTCCCAAAGTGCTTAGTACAGTACTCTGCACATAGTAAGCACTCAATGAACACTATTAATTGATTGACAGTGGAGGAGACAGACATTAAAATTAATTACAGATAGGGGAAATGGCCGAGTATAACCAATCAGTGGCATTTTTAAGATTATATACTTAAATAATAATAATAATAATGGCATTTATTAAGCGCTTACTATGTGCAAAGCACTGTTCTAAGCGCTGGGGAGGTTACAAGGTGATCAGGTTGTCCCACGTGGGGCTCACAGTCTTAATCCCCATTTTACAGATGAGGTAACTGAGGCCCAGAGAAGTTAAGTGACTCGCCCAAGGTCACACAGCTGACAATTGGCAGAGCCGGGATTCAAACCCATGACCTCTGACTCCAAAGCCCGGGCTCTTTCCACTGAACCATGCTGCTTCTCTAGCAGCATGCACATGGTATAGTGGATAGAGCCCAGGATTGGGAGTCAAATCATGGATTCTAATCCTGGCTTCACCACTTGTCCGTTGTGTGACCTTGGACAAGTCACTTCTCTTGGCCCAAGTTACCTCATCTGTAAAATGGGGATCGGGACTGAGCCCCATGTTGGGCAGGGACTGTGTCCAACCCGATTGGCTTGTATCCACCCCAGCGTTTAGTACAGTGCCTGGCATATAGAAAGCGCCTAACAAATGTGATAATTATTATTATAATTATTAAGTGGGGAGGGGGGACGGTGATTATCAAAGAGCTTAAGGAGTACCCACCCGAACAAGTAGGCTTTGAGTCCCATGCGAGACAGAGACATTGTCCGATCTGTTTATTCTGTATCTACCCCAGGCACGTAGTATGCACTTAATAAATTCCACAATTATTATTTATTAGAAGGGAGAGTGATAAGGATGGGGAAATGAGGGGCTAGGGAAAGCCTCTTGGAGGAGATTTGATTTTAGTAGGGTTTTGAAGATGGGGAACATGGTGGGCCGTTGGATCTGAAAGAAAAAGGACTTGCCAGGCCAGTGGGAAGATGTGGGCAAGGGGTTGGTAGCAAGACAGACAAGATTGAGGTAGTGTGAATAGATTGGCATTAGTCATTCATTAATTCATTCATTCAATTGTATTTATTGAGCGCTTACTGTGTGCAGAGCACTGTACTAAGCACTTGGGAAGTACAAGTTGGCAACATATAGAGACGATCCCTACCCACCAGCGGGCTCACAGTCTAGAAGGACTACCAACTACCGTGTACAGATCGTAGTTGAAGCCATGGGAGCGAAAGGGGTTTCCAAGGGAGGGGCTGTAGGTGGAGAATAGAAGGGGACCCAGAACTGAGCCTTGAGAGACTCCCACAGTTAGAGGATGGATGACAGAGGAGGAGCCAGACAAAGAGACTGAGAGGGGTGACCAGAGAGATAGGAGAACCTATCTAGACTGTGAGCCCACAGTTGGGTAAGGACCGTCTCTATATGTTACCAACTTGTACTTCCCAAGCGCTTAGTACAGTGCTCTGCACACAGTAAGCGCTCAATAAATACGATTGATTGATTGAGAACCAGGAGAGGACAGTGTCAGTGAAACAATTTAGATAATGTTTCCAGGAGAAGGGGGTGGTCCACAATGAGCAGCAGAGTAACATAGGGTTTTTAGAGTTGCTCCTAGAAGGCAGGGAGATTTATGCCCTTGCCTTGGTTTCAAGACAAAAGAAGCTAACAGCAACTGTGCATCATCTTTCCCCAGGAGCCTTATTTTGGGGCTTTGGACATGGGACAAGCACCTGAGAATTCTCTAGTGCGGATGTTGATTCAACCTTCCCCTTGAAAAATGGTTGAGGGGGGTGGTTTTGGTGGAGTTGCTCTTCTGGTGGTGGACACTGATGAGAATCTTATACCCAATGTCATGTTTTACATAACTATTGTATTGAATCTTATACATAACTGCAGCTCACCTCCTCCAAGAGGCCTTCCCAGACTGAGCCCCCTTTTTCCTCTCCTCCTCCCCATCCCCCCACCCTATCTCCTTCCCCTCCCCATAGCACCTGTATATATGTTGGTACAGATTTATTACTCCATTTATTTTACTTGTACATATTTACTATTCTATTTATTTTGTTAAGATGTGCATATAGCTTTAATTCTATTTGTTCTGATGATTTTGACACCTGTCTACATGTTTTGTTTTGTTGTCTGTCTCCCTCTTCTAGACTGTGAACCCATTGTTGGGAAGGGACCGTCTCTATATGTTGCCAACTTGTACTTCCCAAGCGCTTAGTACAGTGCTCTGCACACAGTAAGCGCTCAATAAATACGATTGAATGAATGAATGAATTCTTCCCATGGGGTAATAATAATTGTGGTATTTGTTAAGTGCTTACTGTGTTCCAATGCACTGTACTAAGCGTAGGGGTAGATACAGGTTAATCAGGCTGAACACAGTCCCACGTGGGGCTTACACTCTAAGTAGGAGGGAGGACAGATATTGAATCCCCATTTTACAGATGAGGAAACTGATGTCCAGAAAAGTTAAAAGGCTGGCTCAGGTCACACAGCAGGCATGTGACGGAGCAGGGATTAGAACCCAGGTCCTCTGACTCCAAGGCCTGTTCTCTTTCCACTAGGCAACACTGCTTCTCAAGAGAAGTTGTCATTTGGGGTCACAGCAGAAATACTGTGGACCCAGCATAAGCAGCGCGGCTCAGTGGAAAGAGCCCGGTTGGGAGTCAGAGGTCGTGGGTTCGAATGCCGGCTCTGCCACTTGTCAGCTGTATGACTTTGGGCAAGTCACTTCACTTCTCTGGGCCTCAGTTAGCTCATCTGTAAAATGAGGATTAAGACTGTGAGCCCCATGTGGGACAACCTGATTACCTTATATCCCCCCAGCGCATAGAACAGTGCTTGGCACATAGTAAGCGCTTAACAAATGCCATCATTATTATACTGTTTTAGTGGGGTGAGGAGAAGTTTCTCCACTCAGGACCTCCCCAAATAAGAGAAGAGGGAGAGCTATTATTTTTGTTTGCTCTCCAACTCTGAGCATGGAAGCCCAAGTCTGGTTTGGTGTGGAGCTGGAGCATCTGTTGGGTAGGGACCGTCTCTATATGTTGCCAACTTGTACTTCCCAAGCGCTTAGTACAGTGCTCTGCACACAGTAAGCGCTCAATAAATACGATTGAATAGACCTTGGAGCTACATTAGCTCAGTTAAGACCCCTTCCTATGACTCCTTAAGCACTACAAAGAAGCCCCAAACCCAAATTCCTACAGAGATAGTGCCACTTCCAGCACTGTGAATGCCCAGAATTAGTCCAGGACCCAAGATCGGAAATGCCTACTCCGAAGTCGTAATCCCACTGATAAGCTGTGGTGAGGCCCACACAGGCCTTTGCTGCTAGATGTGGGACCTTATCTTGGGGTGCTGATCTGCTGGCCCGATTCCTCCTCTAAACGAGGAAACTCAAGGGGACGTGCATAGCATTTTCAAGAAACAAAGTCCCCAAACTTGAGGAAGTTCTTTTTTAAACACTCTAGGCCTAAATATTCGACCTACAGAGAGTTCAAAGCTTGTGATTCCAAGGCAGTGTTGGCCACCGGCCAGATCCACATGTCGAGGACTGGGCCGGAGGGGTGCGTTCCTTAGTTTAGAGCCCAGGCTCTTTAAAGAACTGTTTCCAGTGGCAATTCCACCAGGGCTTGGAGCTTGCTCCCGTAAGCTGTCCTGGGAGTTTTCCATATCAATCAGTCAATCAATCAATCATATTTATTGAGCGCTTACTGTGTGCAGAGCACTGTACTAAGCACTTGGGAAGTACAAGCTGGCAACATATAGAGACAGTCCCTACCCAACAGTGGGCGTGAGTTGAAAGTGGGCCTGGCTCAGCTCCAGAAGCAGCGTGACTTAGTGGAAAGTGCACAGGCTTGGAGTCAGAGGATGTGGATTCTAATCCTGCTCTGCCACTTGTCTGCTGTGTGACCTTGGGCAAGCCACTTCACTTCTCTGTGCCTCAGTTACCTCATCTGTAAAATGGGGGTTAAGACTGAGCCATACAGGGGACAACCTGATTACCTTGTATCTGAGCCCTACATGGGACAACCTGATTACCTTGTATCTACCCCATTGCTTAGAACAGTGCGTGGCACAAAGTAAGCGCTTAATGAATGTCATTATTATTATTATTAGTCTTTAATGGAATTTGTTAAGCACTTATTATGCATCAGGCACTGTCCTAAGCGCTGGGGTAGATACAAGCAAATCAGGCTGTACACAGTCCATGTCCCATGCGGGGCTCACAGTCTTAATCCCCATTTTACAGATGAGGTAATTGAGGCACAGAGAAGTGTGAAGTGTCTTGCCCAAGGTCACACAGCAGAAAAGTGGTGGAGTCGGAATTTGAAACCGGGTCCATGCTCTGTTCACTAGGCCATGCACAGGTCTGGTAGTTTTCCAATAGCTGCGACCCTATCGATTTCAGAGCTAAAGTAGATCTAGCTTCAAGGTCTTTCTCCCCTTCTAGACTGTAAGATTGTGTCTACCAACTCTGTTACATTGTTCTCACCTAAGCACTTAGTACAGTGCTCTACACTCAATAAGCACTCAATAAATGCAGTTGATTGATTGGTTGACATCAGTCACCAGATCTCTCTACCTGATCCGCAAAGCTAGTCAAAGGCGTCAGCTCCTTTCCCCACACATAGAGAAGTAGATGGCCCCAGGTGTCTAATAAAAGAAAATTCTGTAGCATCTTCCTCTTTTGGCGACAATTATCTAAGCTTGTCCTTTACTTTTAAGAGACACAATCTGAATCTAGACTCAGAGAGACTTGTAGTTCACGGGTTTAATGCTTTTGAATTCTGGTGGCCAAACAGATTTTCCCATTGGGCACGATAATCAATCGTATTTATTGAGCGCTTACTGTGTGCAGAGCACTGTACTAAGCACTTAGCACTGATAAGTGAGAGAGATCCTGGAAGAGTTGGCAAACAGAAAAGAGCAAACTGTAGGAGAGGGATCTGTGTTTGGCCAGCTATAGAGAATTTGCCATTAGCTTGCTATCAATCTCACATCTCAGTTCTCCCCTCCATCCTTAGTTGAGGGGGAGGAATTCATGAATGTGGGAGAGAGGAAAATAAGGGGAGGAAACTGGGATTGCATAATCCACCACTAACATGGCCAGCTGAATCTAGAAGACCGAGGGGAATTATTTATCTCGCTTCTCCCCCCTTATGTAACCTTATGCACACAGATTGTCCCTGGAAATCACCCCAGTTGGGGATGGTTCTCATGGCTCCCACCTCCCCGCTTGATTATTTTCTTGAAGAGAGCTTGTTTCTGGTTTATGGGGAGAATGGTCTCCTTGGAGTGTCAGGAAAGCAAGCAGCTTTTCAGGTTACCTGCCCCACTAGACATGTGACCCAAGTCAAGTGACACGGCGGCTGTTTGAGTTGGAAGGGGGCATTCTGGCTCCTACCCTGGCTATCCCCTACTGGGACACCATAAACCAGAAAAACAAGCCTGCTTCCAGAAGATAATCGAGAGGGAAGGTGGGCGCCCATTGGACCATCTCCATCTGAGGTGGTTTACAAGGAGAATTTGCATGTGTAAGGTTACGAGACAGAGGAGAAGTGAGAGAAATAGTTCCCCTCAGCCTTCTAGCCCAAGCTGGTTATGTTATTGGAGGA
Organism: Tachyglossus aculeatus; assembly: GCF_015852505.1. Classification (NCBI taxonomy): domain Eukaryota; kingdom Metazoa; phylum Chordata; class Mammalia; order Monotremata; family Tachyglossidae; genus Tachyglossus; species Tachyglossus aculeatus. The sequence continues at coordinate 48,076,901 of NC_052069.1, read as the reverse complement.
TTATTCATTCATTCAATCATATTTATTGAGCACTTACTGTGTGCAGAACACTGTACTAAGCACTGGGGAAATACAAATCACAACATATTTTTCTATTTATTTTATTTTGTTAATATGTTTTGTTTTGTTCTCTGTCTCCCCCTTCTAGACTGTGAGCCCACTGTTGGGTAGGGACCGTCTCTATATGTTGCCAACTTGTACTTCCCAAGCGCTTAATACAGTGCTCTGCACACAGTAAGCACTAAATAAATACGATTGAATGAATGAATGAACATATAGAGGCGGTCCCTACCCAACAACAGGCTCACAGTCTAGAGCGGGGATACAGATAACATTAAATCTCAGTGTCCTCCACTCATTTTCTTCTCTCCCACATTCATAAATTCCTTCCCACCCCTTAGACAGAGGGAAGAATCCAGTACAGGCAGTATTTTCTAAGCCCGGACTCTAACCAGCAGACTCTGCATGGTGAGCATTTAGGACAGCCCGTTATTTGTATGTGAGAGTTGATAGTTTGTCTCTGGCAAGGCATCTCAGAGAAGCTTGGAGAGGCTCTGTTGCTGGTAAAACCCTGGGTGAGGCGGGCAATTGGCTGAAACTGGCCTGGAATACCCGAAACAAAGAATTGCCACATCCAGAGGGTCTGGCATCAGTGATACCCTTGGGTCGACCTGGTCTCGGGGATAGGATTTTTATCGGTTGTTTCCAGGCAGCCCTTCAGATGATTTTGTAAGCACTGCAGCTTTTATGTGGGTTTGTAGTTACCCCAAATAGCTTTTGATTAATACGTTGCCGTGTAAATTCATGAACACAGGAGAACTCTGCAAAAATGTGTATGGGACAGAAGGTTGAAAAAATTTGGCTTTTTCTTGCTAAATACCTGAGACATTTCTCTAAGGTACCATGGCAAACACAGAAAGATTTGTGAAAGATCAGTCATTCTCTGCTTCTGAGTGCCTATCTGAAAGCTGGGGAATCTGCTTATTTTGAGACCGTTTCTAAAAAAAATAATAACTGTGGTGGTTGTTAAAGTGCTTACTATGTGCCAGGCACTGTACTAAGCGTTGGGGTGGATACAAGCACATCGGGTTGGACATAGTATGTGTCCCACATGGGGCTCACAGTCTTCATCCCCATTGTACAGATGAGGTAACTGAGGCCCAGAGAAGTGAAGTGGCTTGCCCAAGGTCACCCAGCAGACAAGTGGCTGAGGCAGGATTAGAACCCAGGCCCTTCTGACTTCCAGGCCTGGGTTCTATCCACTAAGCCGCGTTGCTTCCCCAAGCCTTAAAAGTGGCTAAACATTGTCTCCCAGGAGCTAGAAATTTAACCAAGCTGAACATAGCCACACCAGGACTTTGTTTTGTGTTCTTGGAGTGTTTGGGGTGGAGTTTACAGAAAAAACAATTCTCCAGTATTTCCCGGCTATTTTGTTGGGGGGGGTGGATAGTTGGGGGGTTTGGGAGTCAGTGATCATGGGTTCCAATCACGGCTCCACCACTTGTCTGCTGTGAGACCTTGAGCAAGTCACTTAGCTTCTCTGTGCCCCAGTTACCTCATCTGTAAAATGGCAATTGAGACTGAGCCCCACGTGGGACAACCTGATTACCTTGTATTTACCCCAGCGCTTAGAACAGTACTTGGCACATAGTAAGCGCTTAGCAAATGCCATCATTATTTTCATTTGTTTGGAAGTAGCATGCTGTAATTTTGTAATGGAAGTGTGTAGCCTCTTCATGGCTCATCAGTCAATCATATTTATTGAGTACTTATTGTACACAGAGCTGTATACTAAGTGGTTGGGAGAGTGCAGTATAACAGAGCTGATAGACATGTTCCCTGCCCACAGTGAGTTTCACCATCACTTTGGATATGGGTGAGGGAAAGAGTCCCTGAAAAATATATCAAGTTCACCCTGAAGCTTCCCCTCCCTCCCATCTCTCACCCAGTGAGTACATTCTGGCCCTGTTCCTACTCAGATCACAAACCCGTTGCCCAACAAATCCCATGTCGTCTTAATTTTATTTTCAGTAAGCATTTACTGAGTAAGACACTGTAAGAACCCCACTAAATATCATAGGGGCAGCTGTGACCCCTACCCATTTAGGCCATATTCATTCATTCAATTGTATTTATTAAGCGCTTACTGTGTGCAAAGCACTGTACTATACACATGGGAGAGTACAATATAACAATAAACAAACTCATTTTCTGCCCACAATGTCCATAGTGCAGGCTCTGCATTAACCTTGGCATCCTGCACACAAGAAGGGATGTTTACACCCAGAGCAGTGTCCACTCTTGGCTGGTGGAAAGAGTACGGGCTTGGGAATCAGAGGACCTGGGTTCTAATCCTGGTTGTTCCATTTACCTTTTAGACTGTGAGCCCACTGTTGGGTAGGGACTGTATATGTTGCCAACTTGTACTTCCCAAGCACTTAGTACAGTACTCTGCACACAGTAAGCGCTCAATAAATACGATTGATTTACCTGCTGCATACCTTAAGGCAAGTCACTTAACTTCTCTGGGCCTCAGTTCCCTCATCTGCAAAATAGAGATCCAATACCTGTTGTTCCTCCTACTTAGACTGTGAGCCCCCATGTGGGACCTGATTATTTTGTATCTACCCCAGTGTTTAGCTTGTTGCTTGGCACAAAGTGCATAACAAATACTATTTTATTATTATTATTGTTGTTATTTCCCCTGTCCATTGTCTTCTTTAAAGTCTGACTCCCACTGTAGACTCCTTTTGGGCAGGGTTTTGTGTCTACCAATTCTGTTGGATTGTACTTTCTCAAGTGCTTAGTACAGTGCTCTGCACAAGGAAAGCACTCAATAAATACCATTGAGTGATAGGAGAGCCCAGGGCACCCGGAAATTGGCACCAAATCTGGGCACCTCTAAGCCATTCTGGCAGTAATATAGGAATCATATTGATTCCTAGTGCCAAGAGCATGACCTTTGGAGTTAGAGGACCTGAGTTCTAATATTAGCTTGGACAAGTCACTTAAATTCTCTATTCCTGCTTCTTCATCTATAGAATGAGAATATCTGTGAACCCCGTAGGGGGAAAGGGACTATGCCTCACCTGATTATTTTGTATCTACCCCAGGGCTTAGGGTAGTGCTTTGGCACATAGAAAACGCTTTACAAATACCATTAGTAATACATCTGTTGTACTCTACCATGTGTTTAGTGCAGTGCTCTGTACAAGACAGGGGGCTCATAAATTCCAATGATTGATTAATTGATTCTTTCTACATTGAATCTGTCCTGAGGCATCCCACTATATTGCTCTTTAAGCAGAAGGACCCAGAATAGGAGTTGGTGCCCCCCGGCTTGGTGGCCTAATAATAATTGTGCTATTTGTTAAGCACTTATGTACCAAGCATTGTACTAAATGCTTGGGTAGATATAGCAGCGTGGCTCAGTGGAAAGAGCACGGGCTTGGGAGTCGGAGGTCATGGGTTCAAATCCCAGCTCCGCCAATTGTCAGCTGTGTGACTTTGGGCAAGACACTTCACTTCTCTGTGCCTCAGTTACCTCATCTGTAAAATGGGGGTGAAGACTGTGAGACCCCATGGGACAACCTGATCACCTTGTAGCTTCCCCAGCAGTGCTTTTCACATAGGAAGCCCTTAATAAATGCCATCATCATCATCATCATGTAAGATCATCAGGTCCCACGTGGGGCTCACATTGTAAGTAGGAGGAAGAACAGGTAGTGAATCCTCATTTTATGGGTGAGAGAACTGAGTCTCAGAGAAGTTAAGACTTTCTCAAGGTCATGTAACTGGCAGAGCTGAGATTAAAACCCAGGTCCTCCATCTCCCAGGCCGGTGCTCTTTCCACTAGGTCACACTGCTGTACCTCTATGATTGCTCATTTTGCTACTTGCTGTTTTTAACAGTAGCCATGGCTAAAGAGCAACATTATTCTCCTTTCTGGGTGAGGCAGAAAGCATCCTTGTTTGCCAGGCCAAGGGCCCCTCTCCCGGCAACTAAAGGGCAGGATTTCCTCTTGGCATTAGAGCTACGGTTTCCTCCTGGGCCCTTTTCATTGGTTGCCCCTTCTTGGAAGGCCCCTAAATCTATACCCTTCAACCTGGCTGTGGGTTGGTGAGGCTGGTGATTCCTTGTGACAGGAAAGATGAGTGCAGTGCTTTGTCACTTTCTACTGTTAGGCAGAGGGGTCCAGATTAGTAAGCCATTTCAGGTTTAGGAGCCCTGACTTGCTCCCCTTTATTCATCCCCCATCCCAGCCCCACAGCACGTATGTACGCACCTGTCATTTATTTATTTATATTAATATCTGTCTCCTCTTCTAGACTGTAAGCTTGTTGTGGGCAGGGAATGTGTCTTTATTGTTATATTGTAACAAAATCTCAAGGCCCTACTGAGAGCTTCAAGGCCCTACTGAGAGCTTCAAGGCCCTACTGAGAGCTCACCTCCTCCAGCAGGCCTTCCCAGACTGAGCCCCTTCCTTCCTCTCCCCCTCGTCCCCCTCTCCATCCCCCCATCTTACCTCCCTCCCTTCCCCACAGCACCTGTATATATGTATATATGTTTGTACATATTTTTTTTAACTCTATTTATTTATTTATTTAATTTATTTGTACACATCTATTCTATTTATTTTATTTTGTTAGTATGTTTGGTTTTGTTCTCTGTCTCCCCCTTTTAGACTGTGAGCCCACTGTTGGGTAGGAACTGTCTCTATATGTTGCCAATTTGCACTTCCCAAGCGCTTAGTACAGTGCTCTGCACATAGTAAGCGCTCAATAAATACGATTGATGATGATGATGATGATATTGTACTCTCCCAAGCATTTTAGTACAGTGCTGTGCACAGAGTAAGCACTTAAATACGATTGTCTGACTAATGTCAATAATCGTGGTATTTGTTAAGCACTTACTATATGCCAGGCACTGTACTAAGCACTGGGGTAGGTATAATCAGATGTGACCCAAGTCCCTGTCCCACATGAGGTTCACAGTCATGGTGGCCAGATACTGTGGGTTGTATTTCTTGGCAAAACTTGTTGCAAATTAGGATTCCACCCACTTTTCATGGAGAATGGTAAATATTAACAGGTTTGGCTCTCTAAAGGCCTATCAACAGCAGATCAATCAGTCATTCTTTTATTGAGTGTTAACTGTGTGCAGAGTGCTGTACTAAGTGCTTAGGGGAGTACAGTACAACAAAGTTGGTAGAAAACACTCCCTATCCACAAAGAGCATAGTTTAGAGGAGCTACAGTTTACAGATCATTAACTATTACAGATCATTGGGTGTTCATTGGCTACTTGATCAATCAATCCATCAGTGGTATTTATTGAGCACTTACTGTGGGCTGAGCACTGTTCTAAGCACTTGGGAGAGTACAGTACAACAGAATTAGCAGACAAGTTCACTGTCCATAGTGAGTTTACAGTTCAGAGGGGAAGACAGACATTAATATGAATAAATATCACTTATAGGAAGATGATTTTAATAAAAATAATGGCATTTATTAAGCACTTACTATGCGCAAAGCACTGTTCTGAGTGCTGGGGAGGTTACAAGGTGATCAGGTGGTCCCACGGGGGGCTCACAGTCTTCATCCCCATTTTACAGATGAGGGAACTGAGGCCCAGAGAAGTTAAGTGACTTGCCCAAAGTCACACAGCTGACAATTGGCGGAGCCGAGATCAAAACCCATGACCTCTGATTCCCAAGCCCAGGCTCTTTCTACTGAGCCATGCTGCCTCTCCAGATGTACATAAGTGCTGTGGCGTTAGGAGTGGGGCGAATAGCAAATAGCCAAAGGTCACAGATCCAAGCACATAGATGATGCAGAAGGGGGAGTGAGCCGGGAAAAAAGGGTTTAATCAGGGAGAAGATGTGACTTTAATTGTGCTTTGAAGATCTGTGCATGGATTTGTGTATCATCATCATCATCAATCGTATTTATTGAGCGCTTACTATGTGCAGAGCACTGTACTAAGCGCTTGGGAAGTACAAATTGGCAACATATAGAGACAGTCCCTACCCAACAGTGGGCTCACAGTCTAAAAGGGGGAGACAGAGAACAAAACCAAACATACTAACAAAATAAAATAAATAGAATAGATATGTACAAGATATGACCATCTTGGAGGGGATCTGTTAGTTGCACCTCTTCATCATTGTGTCTTATCTTCTAAAATACTTCCCACAGAAACCCAAAATCTGAAAATGAGGCAAATCAAAACAATCAGTACCCACCGAACAGCTGCCTGTGCCTAATTCCTTTTGGTTCTGGGCCACACGTGGAAGTGATTAAATCTGGGCACTTGCACAGCTCATTGTACTGGAGCTGCAGAACACATTAGGAAAGGGAGTTTTCCAGCTGGCAGGTGGCAGCGTTGGAATGCCACTGTGAACAGAAGTGTTTACAGTGGAATAGTTGAGATATGAGCATTCTCAGCTGTGCTTTTGCAGGAAGGACTGGAGGAATTTCGGAGGGCCATCCAACTCAGCCCAGCAGAGTGTCAGGAGACCTTTCGTAACAGAGCCCGTGATTTGAGTTCCTGAGAGGCTCCTCTGCCCCTCGCCGATGTACCTGTTTTGTCCCAGAAAGACTAACCGGATTAATTTCCTTTTATTTATAAGAGAAGCAACATTTATCTAATAAGTGTTTCTCTAATAAGCACTAATCCATGCTTAGTGGATAGAGCACGGACCTGGGATTCAGAAGCACCTGGGTTCTAATCCCAGCTCCGCTACATGTCTGCTATCTGACCTTGGCCAAGTCACTTCACTTCTCTGGGCCTCAGTTAACTCACCTGTAAAATGGCGATGAAGATCGTGAGCCCCATGTGGGATAGGGACTGTGTCCATCTGGATTAATTTGTATGTACCCCAGTGCTTAGAACAGTGCTTGGCACATAGTAAGTGCTTAACAAGTGCCATTATTATTGTCATTATTAGTATTTATATATTGCTCCCATATGCTGGCATTAATGGCCTCCTTTGGGCAGAAAGCATTCCTAAAGTCAAGCAAGAAGGTTTTCATGTCTCAGCAGCCCTTGAGCATGGGAGGGGGGTGCATTACAAAAGGAAGTCAAAGCTGAGGTCTCTGGAGTCAATTTCCATTCCTTGGGGTTGGAGGCAGGGGCCCAGGGAGAGTCAGACATGGGCAGTTCCCATTAGCAGGAATGGGAATTGTGGGGCAGACTTGGTGTTGGACTGAAAAAAACTCACATTCATACTTGGTTCTCTCCAACTCTGCAACCAACACAAGAAGCAGTGTGGTCTACTCAATAAAACACAGGGTTGGGAGCCAGAGGACCCGAGTTCTAATTCCAGCTCCATCACTTGCCTGCTGTGTGGCAAGTCACAACTTCTCTGAGCCTCAGTTTCCTCAACAACAAAATGGGGATTCATCCCTGTTCTTTCTCCTAATTAGACTGTGAGCCCCAAGTGGGACAAAGACTATATCCAGCCTGATGAACTTGTTTCTACCTCAGCACTTTGAACAGTACTTGACACAGAGTAAACGCTTAACAAATACCGTGACCTAGTGGAAAGGACCACAGGTCTAGGAATCGGGGACCTGGGTTCTAATCCCAGCTATGCCAACTGCTTGCTGTGTAACCTCGGGCAAGTCACTTAACTTCTCTGTGTCTCAGTTCTGTTCTCCCTTCTACTTAGATTGTGAGCCCCATGTGGGACAGGGATTTTGTCTAACCTACTGGACTTATATCTACTACCCCAGTGCTTAGAACAGTGTTTGACACGTAGTAAGTGTTTAACAAATACCATAAAACAAATAAATAATACCAAAAAAAAGCAAGGGTTTTTGATTAGTACTTCTAGAACTGAACCTTTGCAGCCTGGAGAAAGAAAATGAGACTATCCTAACTAGACTAACAAGCATTTATTTAATCACTATTTTATGGTTCTAGCAAACCAGTAATGTTTCTGAGCCAGATCTTCACTTCTGTGTGTTTGGTTGTCTGCAGATATACAATAGCTAATGATAGGGACTAGGAGACTAAACATGTCTGTTTCCCTTCAACCGCCTTGCATGCAAACTTACCGGCAGATGTGGTGTCAGAACTTGTCAGAATTCAGTCATCCAGTAGTCTGGAGGCACTTAGGGGACAAATGCAAATTGCCACTCAGGCCTCCAGTGACCAAGGGGATTCACTGGGTGAGTGACTGAGGGGATAACAGATTCACTGGGTAAGCTCATTAGCAAGTCTTTGGAAGGAGGCAAATCAGGTATTTTGGAGAGTTCTTCTTCCTCATCCCATTATCCCTCCTAGGACCTCAAAGTGTCACATTTTGCTGTGCTTTGGCAGTTTCACTTGGAGACGGGTGGAAGTGTTATTTAAAGAGACACAGAGGCCTGGGATCCTCACTAGACGTGCCTGTGACTAGAGCTGCCCACTGGAAGGATGGGAGAGGGAGAGTATCGGGGAGTAACTTTGCATAAATCAGTGGGTAAAGTAGACAGTTGTTAGGGTTCACTACTCTCTGAGGGTATTCTTTTCTGGGCCCAGGACCCACAGTGCTGAATTGCCAGCACGCCTAAACTTTTCCACAGACCGGTCTGCAGCACTTGTGGACCTTAGCTTGGGGAAGCAGTGTTGCCTAGTGGAAAGAGCACAGGCCCGGGAGTCAGAGGACCTGAGTTCTGATCCCAGCTATGTGACCTTGGGCAAGTCACTTCATTTCCTCTATGCCTCAGTTTCCTCATCTGTAAAATGGTGATTGAATCCTCCTCCCTCTGATTTAGACTGTGAGTCCCATGTGGGACAAGGGGCTACGTCCAACCTGATTACCTTAAATCCACCCCAATACTTAGAACAATCCCCAGCACATAGCCAGTGCTTAACAAGAACCACCAAAAATGTACTAGGCTGTAAGCTCCTTGAGGGCAGGGATCATGGCTATCAATTCTATTGTGTTCTCCCAAGTGCTTAGTACCAAGCTTTGATTTCTATGTAGGTTTTATATTTGAGGGGGTATTCAACTGTACATTGTTATTTATTCAGCTATTTCATCCTGCTTGTACTTATTCTTCCTCCATTTTCCTCTCTATCTTTTTCTATCTTTAGATTATTGTTTGTCTCCCCCACTAGATTGTAAAGCCCTTGAGGGCAGGCCATATAGTGATAATAATAGTAATAATGTTGGTATTTCTAAAGTGCTTACTATGTGCCAAGCACTGTTCTATGCACTGGGGAGGATACAAGGTGATCAGGTTGTCCCACGTGGGGCTCACAGTCTTCATCCCTGTTTTACAGATGAGGTAACTGAGGCACAGAGAAGTTAAGTGACTTACCCAAAGTCACACAGCTGACAATTGGCAGAGCAGGGATTTGAACCCATGACCTCTGACTCCCAAGCCCATGCTCTTTCCACTGAGCCACGCTGCTTCTCCAATATGGGGCTTGTTACTATTGTGCTTTCTCAAACATTTAGTACAGTGCCTAGTGTTCAGTAGGCTCAGTAAAAAGCATCTATGGGTATTGAGCACCAGAATCAATCAAGAGGATTTATTGAACCCATACTGTGTGCACAGCACTATATGAAATGCTTGGGAGACTATAACAGAGTTGATGGACACACTTCCGGCCCACAGTGAGTTTACAGTCTACAGGGGGTGGCAGACATTATTATAAATAAATAAATGATAGATATGTAGCATATCCATATGATAGATATGTAGCATATCCATACTTCATGCTGCTGCCCGGATTATCTTTGTCCAGAAACGCTCTGGGCATATCACTCCCCTCCTCAAAAATCTCCAGTGGCTACCAATCAATCTGCACATCAGGCAGAAACTCCTCACCCTGGGCTTCAAGGCTGTCCATCCCCTCGCCCCCTCCTACCTCACCTCCCTTCTCTCCTTCTACAGCCCAGCCCGCACCCTCCGCTCCTCCACCGCTGATCTCCTCACCGTACCTCACTCTCGCCTGTCCCGCCATCGACCCCCGGCCCACGTCATCCCCCGGGCCTGGAATGCCCTCCCTCTGCCCATCCACCAAGCTAGCTCTCTTCCTCCCTTCAAGGCCCTGCTGAGAGCTCACCTCCTCCAGGAGGCCTTCCCAGACTGAGCCCCTTCCTTCCTCTCCCCCTCGTCCCCCTCTCCATCCCCCCATCTTACCTCCTTCCCTTCCCCACAGCACCTGTATATATGTATATATGTTTGTACATATTTTTTACTCTATTTATTTATTTATTTTATCTGTACATATCTATTCTATTTATTTTATTTTGTTAGTATGTTTGGTTTTGTTCTCTGTCTCCCCCTTTTAGACTGTGAGCCCACTGTTGGGTAGGGACTGTCTCTATATGTTGCCAATTTGTACTTCCCAAGCGCTTAGTACAGTGCTCTGCACATAGTAAGCGCTCAATAAATACGATTGATGATGATGATGATGATGATGATGATGTAGCATCAGGAGTGTTGGGAAGGGAATTATATATATTGTCTGTCTCCCTCTGTAGACTGTCAGCTCAATGTGGGTAGGGAATGTGTCTGATATATTGTTATATTGTACTCTCCCAAGCACTCTGCACACAGTAAAGCTGAGAAGCACCATGGCACAGTGGAAAGAGCATGGGATTTGAAGTCAAAGGTCATGGGTTCAAATCCTGGCTCTGCCAACTGTCAGCTGTGTGACTTTGGGCAAGTCACTTAACCTCTCTTTGCCTCAGTTCCCTCATCTGTAAAATGGGGATGAAAACTGTGAGCCCCCCTTGGGACAACCTGATCTCCTTGTAACCTCCCCAGCACTTAGAACAGTGCTTTGCACGTAGTAAGTGCTTAAAAAATACCATTATTATTATTATTAAAGCGTGCAGTAAATATGATTGATTGACTAGCTTAAGGCAGGAGTCTGGTAATCTCCAGATTGGCCAATTGATTGCAGTCAGAGAGGCTGCCAGAGAAGCAGCATGGTGTAGTGGATAGAGCACAGACTTGGTAGCCCGGGAAGGTCAAGGGTTCCAATTCCAACTCTGCCATTTGTCCGCTTTGTGACCTTGGACCAGTCACTTCACTTCTCTGGGCCTCAGTTCCTTCATCTGCAAAATGGGGTTTGCGACTGTGAGCCCTACTTGGGACAGGGATTGTGTCCAACCTGATTTGCTTGTATCCACCACAGCGCTTAGTTCAATGTGTGGCACATAGTAAGTGCTTAACAAATACCATTATTATTATTATTATTATTATTATTATTAATTTACCGACAACCCCTTCTTGCCCAGAGCAAAGAGCCTGATGGGCAGGAAGTACCATCCTCCTGGAGGAAATCCCTGGTCCGGGCAGTGAGTCCTCCACTGTAGTCAGAGGTCAGGGGTTCTAATCATGGCTCTGCCACTTATCAGCTGTGTAACTTTGAGCAAGTCACTTCACTTCTCTGGGCCTCAGTTACCTTTTGAAATTTTGAAAAAACAAAATTGGAGTAAAAAAAAATGGTGAGATGGCATGAAGGACAACATGAAACTGAACATGGGACCTTTAGGCTAAGGTGACCAGATGACCTAATTTAGTCAGGAGAATTCCATTTCGCAAATTTGTTTGTCAGGATACTCTTTCCTGAAAAGCTAAAGCAAGAAGCCAGACAGTGAGAAAGGATGACATGGCTCAGTGGAAAGAGACATTTTACAGATTTTACCCATTTTACAGATGAGGTAACTGAGGCACAGAGAAGTGAAGTGACTTGCCCAAAGTCACCAGCTTACAACTGGCAGAGCTGGGATTTGAACCCATGACCTCTGACTCCAAAGCCCGGGCTCTTTCCACTGAGCCATGCCATCCTTTCTCACTGTCCGGCTTCTCGCTTAGATTTTCAGGAAAGAGTATCCTGACAAACAAATTTGGGAAATGGAACTCTCCTGACCAAATTAGGTCATCTGGTCACCTTAGCCTAAATGTCCCATGTTCAATTTCTTGTTGTGCTTCATGCTGTCCCACATTTTTTTTTCCTCCAATTTTGTTTTTTCATTTTGTTTGTATTTTTGCTCATAATCATGCCCTCTAAATGAGAGGGAATTATTAACTTGTGACAAGGGCCCAGTTCTGGGAGTCAGAAGGACCTGGGTTTTAATCCCAGCTCCGCCACTTGTCTGCTGTGTGACCTTGGACAAGTCACTTCACTTCTCTGTGCCTCAGTAACCTCATGTATAGAATAGGGATGAAGACTGTGAGCCCCATGTGGGACATAGACTGTTTCCAACCTGATGAGTTTGTATCTATCCCAGAGCTTAGTGTAGTGCTTAACATTACCATTAAAATAAATAAAGGCAAGGAAAATGAACTAAAGTATTTATCAGTGCATGTTCTGCTATTTTTCTAGAATAGCTTATATTGGTATTATTTTAATATTCAGGATTAAGGGTGTGAAAGGTCATTTTTCCCACTGCACATTCTTGTATAGTTTATATTTATTACACTTATCGTAGGATTGGACTGCTTATTTTTGGCAGCTGCAAACCATCTCAAACTTTACCCAGCCTGAAGCTACCGGCTCACCCGATCCCAGTCGTTCCTTAAATATTGTATTTTGCAAACTTGGTTTGACCAGCCCCTGGGACTTTGAAGAACCTCATTCTCATGACTGGCAAAGGAAGTATGTATTATAACCATTTCTGGTTTGGATTCATGTTCCACTCCTGGCCATATTGACATTTCAGAAGTGCGGTTAGACCAGTAAACAGTCTTGAGGTATTATGGCCTGGCTTGGAGTCCAAGCGCTTGGACCTTTTCTACAAATTGTGCAGAAAGTCCTAGATGCTAATTAATATACTTTAGCTCCTCTGGAATTCTGAATTTTTTTAACGTTATGGATTACGAAATTGGGCCCAAGAGGACAGAAACTTAAAGGTGTGTTACAAAAGTGCAGTGTGGCTCAGTGGAAAGAGCCCAGGCTTTGGAGTTAGAGGTCATGGGTTCAAATCCTGGCTCCGCTAATTGTCAGCTGTGTGACTTTGGGCAGGCCACTTCACTTCTCTGTGCCCCAGTTCCCTCATCTGTAAAATGGGCATTAAGACTGTGAGCCCCATGTGGGACAGCCTGATCACCTTGTAACCTCCCAAGCACTTAGAACAGTGTTTGGCACATAGTAAGTGCTTAATAAATGCCATTATTATTTCTAGACTGTGAGCCCGCTATTGGGTAGGGACCGTCTCTATATGTTGCCAACTTGTACTTTCCAAGTGCTTAGTACAGTGCTCTGCACACAGTAAGCGCTTAATAAATATGATTGAATGAATGATTGAATTACTATAAATACACAATGTAAATATAGTCCCCTTTGGGATTTGAAAATGAAACTCCTGATAGGGAGAGAGGGAGGGGTGTATATGCATGTTTGTGTGTGAGATAGAGAGCAAAAGAGAGAGATAAAATGATGATAGGGAAGGAAGGTGTGTGTGGGAAGAGGAGGGGGGGAGTTATGTGTGTGGAAGAAAAGGAGAGAGGAAGGAAGGGAAAAAAAAGCCAGTGTGTAAGTGACAATCCCTTCTGCCTCAAGTATAGGTAAAGCTGAAACGGTCCCTGGCTTTACAGTTGCAATTTTTATCCACATTACAGCGCCTGATACTCTTCCCAGAATATAAACATCAGCCTTCTGATGGGTTTTCCGTTTGTGCAGAAATATGTCTTCCAAGCTTAAAATCTTTCACCAGCCCAGCCCACACTTTCACAGCAGTGACTTTCATTCATTCATTCAATCGTATTTATTGAGCGCTTACTGTATGCAGAGCACTGTACTAAGCGCTTGGAAAGAGTACGTCTCTAGACCTCAGTTACCTCATGTGTAAAATGGGGATTGACTGTGAGCCCTCCGTCGGACAACCTGATCACTTTGTAGCCTCTCCAGCGCTTCGAACAGTGCTTTGCACATAGTAAGTGCTTAACAAATGCCATTATTATTATTACATTTCGGTAACAAATAGAGGCAATCCCTACCCAACGGTGGGCTCACAGTCTAGAAGGGGGAGACAGACAACAAAACAAAACAAGTAGACAGGCATCAGTGGTGTCAAAATAGTAGATACATATACATCATTAATAAAATAAATAGAAGAATAAATATATACAAATATACACAAGTGCTGTGGGGCAGGGAGGGCGGTAGAGCAGAGGGAGGGAGTAGGGGTGATGGGGAGGTGAGGAGGAGCAGAGGAAAAGGGGGGCTCAGTCTGGGAAGACCTCCTGGAGGAGGTGAGCTCTCATTAGGGCTTTGAAGGGGGGAAGAGAGTTAGTTTGGCGGCTGTGAGGCGGGAGGGCATTCCAGGCCAGGGGGAGGACGTGGGCTGGGGGTTGATGGCGGGACAGGAGAGAACGAGGCCCAGTGAGGAGGTTAGCGGTGGCAGAAAAGCAGAGTGTGCGGGCTGGGCTGGAGAAGGAGAGAGTGACTTATCTTATGGTTGTGAGTAGTAGGACTGAAGAGTCAGGTGACTGGGTTCTAATCCCAGCTCAGCCGCTTTTCCTGCTTTGCAATCATGGGCAAGTCATTTAACAATGATAATAATGATGGCATTTATTAAGCGCTTACTATGTGCAAAGCACTGTTCTAAGCTCTAGGGAGGTTACAAGGTGATCAGGTTGTCCCACAGGGGGCTCACAGTCTTAATCCCCATTTTACAGATGAGGGAACTGAGGCACAGAGAAGTGAAGTGACTTGCCCAAAGTCACGCAGCTGACAATTGGCAGAGCCGGGGTTTGAACCCGTGACCCCTGACTCCAAAGCCCATGCTCTTTCCACTGAGCCACTCTGCTTCTGGGCCTCAGTTTCTTCATTGGTAAAGTGGAGATTAAATACCTGTTTTCCCTTATCCTCAGACTGTGAGCCCCACGTGGGACAGGGACTGTGTAGGAACTGGTGGTTTTCCTGAACTGACCCCAGCACTTAGCAGATAGTGAATGCTCAACAAAGTCCACAGTTGTTGATGTTGTTATTGTTATCACCATTACAGTCAATTCTCCTATAAACACGGGTTGCATTGTTAAAGAATCCCCCCATTTTAATATTTATTCCACAACTGCCTCACTCATGTGTACAGCTGTTTTCCATGTCCCCACACCTTAAGATGCTCAGATCATGTTGTCAATTAATCAGTCAATAATAATAGTAACTAGGTATTGTTAAGTGCTTACTAAGTGCTAGGGAAGAAACAAGTCAATAATATTGACTGTGCACAGAGCACTGTGCTGAGTGCTGGGGAGAAGAACGTTCTCTAATTCTTCCATCTTGTCCTTTCCAATAATGATAATAATAATGATAATAATTGTGGTATTTAAGCACTTACTATGTGCCAAGCACTGTACTATGGTGGATAAAAGGAAATCAGGTTGGACACAGTCCCTGTCCCACATGAGGCAGCATGGCTCAGTGGAAAGAGCACGGGCTTGGGAGTCAGAGGCTATGGGTTCAAATTCTGGCTCCATCACTTGTCAGCTGTGTGACTTTGGGCAAGTCACTTAACTTCTCTGTACCTGTTACCTCATCTATAAAATGGGGATTAAGATTGTGAGCCCCACGTGGGAAAACCTGATCACCTTATATCCTCCCCAGCGCTTAGAACAGTGCTTTGCACATAGTAAGCGCTTAACAAATGCCATTATTATTATTATGAGGCTCATAGTTTTAATCCCCATTTTACATATGAGGTAACTGAGACATAGAGAAATGTAGTGACTTGCCCAAGGTCACATAGCAGACAAGTGGCAGAGCCGGAATTAGAACCCAGTTCCCCAGGCCTGTGCTCTATCCATTAAGCCACACTATTTCTTCAAAATGCTCAGTGAAAACTCACGTTCTAGGAAAGCTTACTGTACCATTCCTTCTGTAAACTTTCATTTTCACTGAAGTTTTGACTGGTCTAATTTCTTTCGAACTCTGGCCTGCGAATTTTTATGGAAGCATGTTATTTTGTGTTTCTGTCCATTGAAGATAGCTCAGGAATGTGACTGACCAGTAGTTCTGCAACACTTGGTTCAGTTTCTCTCTTCAAGGTCTGCTCTCTTTTACTGTTTTATCCATTTATCCATTTTATCTCTTTTATCCATTTAACCTATTTTTTCTGTGGTATTTGTTAAGAGCTCTCTTCGTGCCAGGCACTGTACTAAACGCTGGGGTAGATGCAAGCTAATCAGCTTGTATGCAGTTCTTGCCCTTCATGGGCTCTCAGTTTTAATCCCCATTTTACAGATGTGGCAACTAAAGTCAGTAAATCGGTTGTATTTGAGCATTTATTGTGTGCAGACCACTGTACTAAGTGCTTCAGAGAGTACAATATAACAATAAACAGACACATTCCTTGCCCACAGCGAGCCTGCAGTCTGGAGGGGGTAGGGAGATAGACATGAATATAAGTAAATGAATTAAAGATATGAGGCACAGAGACGTTAAATGACTTATCCAAGGTCACATAATAGACAAATGGGCAGAGCGTGCTTTGCACATAGTAAGCGCTTAACAGATACCATCATTATTATTATTATAGAACCCTGGTGCTCTGACTCCCCGGAGACCTGTCGGTCTCCATTAATTTTCATTCCCATTGCCCAGCTGTGTGGTCTTAGTGGAAGGGGCACAAACCTGGAAGTTAGAGAACCTGGGTTCTAATTCATTTATTCATTCAGTCGTATTTATTGAGAGCTTACTGTGTGCAGAGCACTGTACTAAGTGCTTGGAAAGTACAATAATAATAATAATAATAATGGCATTTGTTAAGCGCTTACTATGTAGAAAGCACTGTTCTAAGCACTGGGGGGGAATACAGTGTGATCAAGTTGTCCCACGTGGGGCTCACAGTCTTAATCCCCATTTTTACAGATGAGGTAACTGAGGCTCAGAGAAGTTAAGTGACTTGCCCAAGGTCACACAGCAGACTTGTGGTGGAGCCGGGATTCGAACCCATGACCTCTTACTCCAAAGCCTGGGCTCTTTCCACTGAGCCACGCTGCTTCTCTATCCGGCAACAAATAAAGACAGTCCCTACCCAACAACGGGCTCAGAGTTTAGAAGGGGGGAGGCAGACAACAAAACAAAACGGGTAGACAGGCATCAATAGCATCATTATAAATAAATAGAATTAGAGATATATAGACATCATTAATAAAATAAATGCAATAATAATAAATATGTAGATATTTACAAAAGTGCTTTGGGGTGGGGAGGGGGGTACAGCAGAGAGAGGGAGTAGGGGCGATGGGAAGGGGAGGAGGAGCAGAGGAAAAGGGGGGCTCAGTCTGGGAATTCTGAGTCTGCCACATGCATGCTGTATGACCTTGAGCAAGTCACTTCTTTGTGCTTCAGTTTCCTCATCTGTAAAATGGGGAGTCAATACCTGTCCTCCCTCCTAGTTGGACCGTGACCCCTGTGTGGGACAGGGACTGTGTTTGACCTGGTAATCCCCCGTCTACCCCAGTGCTTCATACAATGGTACATATTAATCACACAACAAATACCATAATAAAAACCCCAAATTTGGTTGCTGTTCATCTATCGGTACGGTGTACCATGGTCCCAGCCATGACAGCATTGCTTTTTCACCTAGGTTGTGGATGGAGAAGCAGAATGGCTTACTGGAAAGAGCCCGGGCTTGGGAGTCGGAGGTGGTGGGTTCTAATCCCGGCTCCGCCACTTGTCAGCTGTGTGACTTTGGACAAGTCACTTCACTTCTCTGTGCCTCTGATCTTATCTGTAAAATGGGGATTAAGACTGTGAGTCCTATGTGGGACAACCTGATTACCTTGTGTCTACCCCAGTGCTTAGAACAGTGCTTGGCACATAGTAAGCGCTTAACAAATACCAACATTATTCCCCCTTCTAGACTGTGAGCCCGTTGTTGGGTAGGGACTGTGTCTATATGTTGCCGACTTGTACTTCCCAAGTGCTGAGTACAGTGCTCTGCACACAGTAAGTGCTCAATAAATATGAATAAATGAATGAAATTGGATTTATTATGGTATTTAAGTACTTACTGTGTGCCAGCCACTGTACTAAGCTGTGGGGTAGATATAAACTAACCAGGTTGTACACAGTCCATGTCCCACATGGAGCTCACAGTCTTAATCCCCATTTTATAGTCAGACACATTTATTAATGATGATGGCATTCATTAAGCACTTACTATGTGCAAAGCACTGTTCTAAGCGCTGGTTTATGGAGCACCTTATGTGTGCAGAGCACTCTACTAAGTGCTTGGGAGAGTCTGATATGACAGATAAAGTAACTGAGGCCCAGAGAAATGAAGTGACTTGCCCAAGGTCTCCCAGCAGACAAGTGGCAGAGCCGGAATTAGAACCCACGACCTTAGAGAAGCAACGTGGCTCAGTGAAATAGAGCATGGGCTTTGGAGTCAGAGGTCATGGGTTCGAATCCCGGCTCTGCTAATTGTCAGCTGTGTGACTTTGGGCAAGTCACTTCACTTCTCTGGGCCTCAGTTCCCTCATCTGTAAAATGGGGATTGAGACTGTGAACCCCACGTGGGACAACCTGATCACCTTGTAACCTCCCCAGCGCTTAGAACAGTGCTTTGCACATAGTAAGCACTTAATAAATGCCATCATTATTATTATTATTCTGACTTCCAGCCCCGTGCTTTTTCCACTAGACTCCACTGTTTTTCAGTAGTGAGCTGCTGCCCCACTGGATTGTAAGTTTCCCCACTGAGATAGTAAGCTCTTTGTGGACATTGATCACGTCTATCAATTCTATCATATTGTTCTCTCCCAGATGCTCAGTACAGTGTTCTGCACACCATAACCACTCAATTCATTCATTCATTCATTCAATCATATTTCTTGAGTGCTTACTGTGTGCAGAGCACTGTGCTAAGCACTTCGGAAGTACAAGTCGGCAACATATAGAGACGGTCCCTACCCAACAGTGGGCTCACAGTCTAGAAGGGGGAGACAGACAATGAAACAAAACATGTAGGCAGGTGTCAAAATCATCAGAACAAATAGAATTAAAACTGTATGCACATCATTAACAAAATAAATAGAATAGTAAATATGAACAAGTAGAGTAATAAATCTGTACAAATATATATACAAGTGCTGTGGGGAGGGGAAGGAGGTAGGGCGGGGGGGATGGGGAGGGCGAGAGGGAAAAGGGGGCTCAGTTTAGGAAGGCCTCTTGGAGGAGGTGAGCTCTCAGTAGGACTTTGAAGGGAGGAAGAGAGCTAGCTTGGCGGATGTGTGGAGGGAGGGCATTCCAGGCCAGGGGAAGGAATAAATACCATTGATTGATAGGCTGCTCCATATACCTTCTCTCCCTCTCTCCCCACTTGACACCACCTTTACCAAGCCCAGGAAATGGGGGTCACTGCCCTGACCCAACTGGTGTGAGCGACAGTGTTCAGTGAAGCATTAATTCATTCTCTAACCAGTGTAGACTTCAGTTACCATCTTAACTCACCGCTGGTTGACGGTTCGGTTCAGGGACACTGAGCCTTTAGACTATCGGGGTGGAAATTTTCCCAGAAGAACAGGAACCTATTCCTTTGAATAATGGCTCCCAGGTCTCCTGTGTAACCTTAAGCTTGGTTTTTTTGATTAACTGGATTAGCCCCAACCTTACCTCAAACAATTAGAGAAAGGAAGTGGGACCGACCGTAAGCCTTGAGTGATGATTGAGAAGCAACTTTCATCGTTGAAATGTCTTGGGGTTTTGATAAATTTTCAGGGGTAATAGGAGGATTTGCAACCACCTGCCTTCGGCAGGATTAGCTGCTGTGTTGTAGCAGAGGGTTCAAAACAGCTCCCTAACGTAGGGGTTCAAGCGTAGCTCTCCAAGCAATTTAAAGCTGACCCATGAGCTGATTAGGGCCGTCCCTGAATATGCTGCTTCTATAATAATTATAATGGCATTTATTAAGTGCTTACTTTGTGCCGAGCACTGTTCTAAGCACTGAGGGGATACAAGGTAATCAGATTGTCCCATGGGGGGCTCACAGTCTTAATCCCCATTTTACAGATGAGGTAACTGAGAAGAGAAGTTAAGTGACTTGCCCAAAGTCACACAGCTGACAAGTGGCGGAGCCAGAATTCGAACCCATGACCTCTGACTCCAAAGCCCGCACTCTTTCCACTGAGCCACGCTGCTTCTCTAAAGATGGATGCTTCCGTCCCTCTGAAATCGAAAAAATTGAGAAGCAGCGTGGCCTAGTGGATAGAGCCCAGGCCTGGGATTCGAAAGGACTTGGATTCTAATCCTGGCTCTGCCACTTGTCTACGTTGTGACCGTGGGTGACTCACTTCACTTCTCTTTGCCTTAGTTACCTCATTTGTGTATTGGGGATTAAAGCTGGAAGCTCCATGTGGGACAGGTACTGTGTCCAACCTGATTAGCGTATATCGACCCCAGCACTTAAATACCACAGTTATTATTATTTTTACTGATTTGTACTTCCCAAGTGCTTAGTACAGTGCTCTGCCCACAGTAAGCGCTCAATAAATATGATTGAATGAACCTTTATTATTTTAATAATAATAATCATCTCCTTCAGGTGGCAGAAGTAGTAGTAGTAATAGATTTATTCAGCCCTTACCGTGTATAAAGTGCTGGAAAAGGGTACACAAGTAAACATTAGTCAGGATCTCTGGTCCTCAAGGGAGTCACAGTCTAAGGATAAAGGGAGAAATATACCTCTATACCTATATGCAGAGAAGCAGCGTGGCTCAGTGGAAAGAGCACGGGCTTTGGAGTTAGAGGTCATGGGTTCGAATTCCGGCTCCGCCACATGTCGGCTGTGTGACCTTGGACAAGTCACTTAACTTCTCTGAGCCTCAATTACCTCATCTGTAAAATGGGGATTAAGACTGTGAACCACACATGGGACAACCTGATCACTTTGTATCCCCCCCAGCGCTTAGAACAGTGCTTTGCACATAGTAAGCGTTCAACAAATGCCAACATTATTATTATTATTATTATTACCTAGTGACTGACATACAAGGAAGCAAAAATATGATAAGGACACAAAATCAACATAAAAGACATGGATAAGGCCCCTTCCTTCCTCTCCCCCTCGTCTCCCTCTCCATCCCCGCCATCTTACCTCCTTCCCTTCCCCACAGCACCTGTATATATGTATATATGTTTGTACATATTTATTACTCTATTTTACTTGTACATATCTATTCTATTTATTTTGTTGGGTAGGGACTGTCTCTATATGTTGCCAACTTGTACTTCCCAAGTGCTTAGTACAGTGCTCTGCACACAGTAAGCGCTCAATAAATACGATTGATTGATTGATAAGGATAAATCTAAAAATAAAATCAAAGTTTAGAGCACCATGGCTAGGAAACCAGTCATGGCTCGAGCCTTGTAGACACCGTCCTATTGCCTGCCCCAGCTGTGGCCGTCCCAAAATGCCCCATTGTGTGGAGGCGGCCTGCTACCATTTTGATTCTGTCCTTCCCACGAAGAGGGAACCAGGCAGGTGGGGAGGAAGCCGTGGGATGATATGGTGGGGCCGGGAGCTAGAGGAGGGTTTCCAGCAAACTAGCTTGTTTCTCCATTTACTTGTTTTTCTTTTTTTCTTTTTTAATGGTATTTGTTAAGTGGTTACTCTGTGCCAGGCACTGTACCAAGTGCTGGGTAGATATAATAATAATAATGATGGCATTTATTAAGCACTTACTATGTGTAAAGCACTATTCTAAGCGCTGGGGAGGTTACAAGGTAATCAGGCTGTCCCACGGAGGGCTCACGGTCTTAATCCCCATTTTACAGATGAGGTAACTGAGGCACAGAGAAGTGTCAGAAGTGCCCAAAGTCACACATCTGACAATTGGCGGAGCTGGGATTTGAACCCATCTGGCTCCAAAGCCCGTGCTCTTTTCACTGAGCCACACTGCTTCTCATATAAGATATAAGCGAATAAGGTTTGGAGACACAGCATGGGAGTCAGAAGGACTTGGGTTCTAATCCCAGATCTGCTCATTGCTGGCTGTGTGGCCTTGGGCAAGTCATCCCAAGTCATCTCCGTGCCTCAATTACTTCACCTGTAAAATGGGGATTAAATCCTCCTCCATCCAATTTAGACTGTGAGCCCCATGTGGGATGGGAACTCAGTCCTACCGGATGAACTTATATCTACTCCAGTGCTTAGAACAGCGCTTGGCACGTCATAAGTGCTTAAATACCATTTTTTAAAAACAGAAAACCCATTGAGATCCAGGTGGAATTTGAAAAAGGTTTTTCAACCTGTTACTAACTTGGTTCTGTGCACATGGGGTTTTTGCTTTAGAGCCTGGTGAGAAGGAAGGGGAGGGGGCTTGAACTCAGTGTTCAAGTGAGGCGGCTCCTCTCTTGCTCCGAGCCCGCTGTGGACACAGTTCAGTTGGCAATCACCCAACAAACCCCCGGCCTCAGAGTGGTCAGAGGCCTGGAGAGGGGTTGGCTGCCAGAATCCGAAGCCCATTTGGAGAACAGATCAATCAATCAGTCAATCAGTAATGCTTCATGAGCACCCATTAAGCACAGAGCACTGTGCCAACCTCTTGGGAGAGTTCAATTGAATTAGTAGACATGAATCCTGCCCTTAAGGAGTTTGCAATCTTTCGGGGTGACAGATGCTAAAATAATTTACAGTGAAGAGGAAGTAGTAAAATATAAAGATCTATACACAGGAGCTATGGTGGGGGAGTTAGTGCCCAAGAGCCTAGATGATAATAATAATAATAATAATGATCATGGTATTTGTTAAGCACTTACTATGTGAGCCCACTATTGGCAATCACCCAACAAACCCCCGACCTCAGAGTGGTCAGAGGCCTGGAGAGGGGTTGGCTGCCAGAATCCGAAGCCCATTAGGAGAACAGATCAATCAATCAGTCAATCAGTAATACTTCATGAGCACCCATTAAACACAGAGCACTGTGCCAACCTCTTGGGAGAGTTCAATTGAATTAGTAGACATGAATCCTGCCCTTAAGGAGTTAGCATCTGTCACCCCTGAAAGATTGCAAAAATAATTTACGGTGAGGAGGAAGTAGTAAAATATAAAGATCTATCCACAGGAGCTATGGTGGGGGAGTTAGTGCCCAAGAGCCTAGATGATGATAATAATAATAATAATGATCATGGTATTTGTTAAGCACTTACTCTGTGAGCCCACTGTTGGGTAGCGACCATCTCTATGTGTTGCCAACTTGTACTTCCCAAGCACTTAGTACAGTGCTCTACACACAGTAAGCGCTCAATAAATATGATTGAATGAATGAATGAATATGTGCAAAACACTGGAGTAGATACAAGGTAATCAGATTGTCCTTATGTGGGGCTCACAGTCTTAATCCCCATTTTGCAGATGAGGTAACTGATACAAGGTAATCAGTTTATCCCATGTGGGGCTCACAGTCTTAATCTCCATTTTACAGATGAAGTAACTGAGGCAACAGAGAAGTTAATTGATTTGCCCAAGGTCACGCAACAAAGTGGCTGAGCTGGGATTAGAACCCGTGACCTTCTGATTTAGATGGGGGCGGAAGTGCTAAGGGAGTCAGAGGTCATGGGTTCAAACCCCGGCTCCGCCAATTGTCAGCTGTGTGACTTTGGGTAAGTCACTTAACTTCTCTGTGCCTCAGTTCCCTCATGTGTAAAATGGGGATTAAGACTGTGAGCCCCCTTTAGGACAACCTGATCACCTTGTAACCTCCCCAGCACTTAGAACAGTGCTTGACACATAGTAAGCACTTAAATGTCATTATTATCATTATTATTATTATTAAGGGGAGAATAGAAGTGGACATGGCTCCTATGTACACATACTTGCTTCCCCTACCTGTAATTTATTTGAATTTTTTTTAACATGGCATTTAACTGCTTACTATGTTCCAAGCACTGTTCTAAGTCCTCTTGCCACTAAACCTTGGAGAAGTCACTTCACTTCTCAACCCAATTTGCTTTTATCCACCCCAGTGCTGCTTAGTATGATGGCTAGCACGTAGTAAGCACTTAATAAATACCATAATTGTTATTATTGTTCTCTAGGCCTCAGTTACCTCAGCTGGAAAATGGGGATTAAGACTGTGAATCCCATGTGGTACATGGACTGTGTCCAACCTGATTAGCTTGGATCTACTCCAGCGTTAAGTACAGTGCCTGGTACATAGTAAGCACTTAACTAATGCCATAAAAAGGAAAAAAATGCTGTTCTCCAAGTGAGGTTGGTGGTGCAAGACTACTTTGCTCCTCAGTTACCCTGTCTGTAAAATGGGGGTTAAGACCGTGAGCCCCATGTGG
Organism: Tachyglossus aculeatus; assembly: GCF_015852505.1. Lineage (NCBI taxonomy): Eukaryota > Metazoa > Chordata > Mammalia > Monotremata > Tachyglossidae > Tachyglossus > Tachyglossus aculeatus. Next base: position 48,052,650 of record NC_052069.1, on the reverse strand, counting down.
GACAAGGACTTTGTCCAACCTGATCACCTTGTATTTAACAATAATAATTATTATTATGGTACTTAAGTGTTTACTATGTGCCAAGCACTGTTCTGATGAGGTTGGGCACAGTCCCTGTCCCCCATGGGGCTCATACTCTCGAAACCCATGTGACAGATGAGATAACTGAGGCCCAAAGAAGTGAAGTGACTTGCCCAAGGTCACATAGCAGATGCGTGGCGGAGCCAGGATTAGAACCCAGGTCCTTCTGACTCCCAGACCCGGGCTTTTTCCTCTAAGCCAAGGGGCTTCTCCAACACTGAATACACTAAATCTATCCAACGCTAAATAAATAGTGCCTGACACATAGTAAGCACTTAACAAATATTTTTAAAAAATGACTTAGATCCCATCTGCCCATTGCACTCTGAACTGATGCTTAGCGTTCCGTTTGACTTGTTCGTGTTCAGACCCAAAACAGAATTTTCTACAGGAAATTTATTTTCCTAACATTACACTTGCCCCTTGCAGGGGTTTACAATGCCTATATATCTAATGGAATAATCTGAAGGCTTGCTATCCTTAGGTTTGCTATCCATAGGTGTGGTCCATCAGACTATTTCTGTCATTTGACAGACCTTCCATGCCCCTTTGTCTTGTTGCATCTGGACTGAAATTTCCTCTGACATCAAACCAGGTTGCAGTTCCACAGGGTCTCGCTCTTCCCCCTCTTCCAGCTGCTTTAGGGTTGAAGCAGATTATTCAATCATTAACCAGTCATAGCCTGCTGCTCCTGCTACCCTGGAGGGGGAATTTGTGCAGAGGAGTTTGAGCAGCGCCTAGAAGTTCCTCTTAAATCTGTATTCTCGATTGTGGGAGAGAACCGCTCAAATGTGCTAACACTCTGATTCACCTTTAGCCTTGCACCAGCTAAGAGGTGTTGTCAGTTATGCAAGTGAGGAGATGAGGAGTAAATCCTTGTTGTTGGGTACTCTGAGATGGAAAACAGTGTAACAGTCTTAAATTCGGTTGGGCATTCAGTTCAGTCTCACCTGCCCCCTTCCTCGACAAAGTAGTCCTGCTAGATTTCGCATACGGGACAATTATGAATCATCCTCTTTCTTAGGGTTCTCTGTGTTACAGTACGCTGTCCTATATTTTCTGGACTTTGGGCAGCCCAGATTGTTTGTGACTGGGGATTTTTATCTCCTGAAAGCCGGGAGTTATATCATATATTTAAATCAACATTGGGTAGGAAGAGATATCATTTCTTCCCAGCACTCCAACTCATCTATCTCGCCACCGACCTCTGGACCTCATCCTGCCTCTGCCCTGACACACCTTCCCTCCTCCTATCCGACATACGATCATTCTCCCCATCTTCAAAGCCTTACTGAAGGCACATTGCGTCCAAGAGGCCTTCCCCGATTAGGCCCTCATTTCATTTTCTCCCACTCCCTTCTGTTTCGCCCTGATTTGCTCCCTTTATTCACCCCTCCCTCAGTCCCACAGCACTTATGTACATATTGGTAGTTTCTTTCTATTAATGTCTGTCTCCCCCTCGAGACTGTCAGCTCCTTGTGGGCTGGGAACATGTCTTCCTACTCTGATATATTCTAGTCTCTCAAGCACTTAGTACAGTGCTCTGAACACAGTAAGCACTCAGTAAATGCTATTGATTGATTGAGAGCACGCTAATTTTTATTGGATGCTTCTGTGTGTTGTCATTTGTATAGTGATGTACAACCTGGGAAAAGTTGTTGATTTTTACCAAAGTAACTATATACATCGGCATCTGGGGACCAGCTACTTTATTAATAATAATAATTATGGTATTTGGTAAGCACTTTCTATGTGCCAAGCACTGTTCCAAGCACTGGGGTGGATCCAGGGTAATTAAGTTGTCCCACGTGGGGCTCACACTTTTAGTCCCCATTTTACAGATGAGGTAACTGAGACACAGAGAAGTTAAGTGACTTGCCCAAGGTCACACAGCAAACAAGTGACAGACCTGGGATTAGAACCCACGTCCTCTGATTCCCAAGCCCGTGTTCTTTCCACTAAGCCCTGCTGCTTCTCTACTTTGAGGTGGTCTTGTCTTGCTGCCTAGGACCACTCTTCCCTATCCAGAATGATCCAAAAGTTTTCAAGCATCCACTTCTTTACCGGTTCATTAATAATAATGACGGTATTTGTTAAGCGCTTACTATGTGCAAATCACTGTTCTAAGCGCTGGGGAGCTTGCAAGGTGATCACGTTGCCCCACGGGGGCTCACAGTTTTAATCCCCACTTTACAGATGAGGTAACTGAGGCACAGAGAAGTTAAGTGACTTGCCCAAAGTGACACAGCTGACAGTGTTCATTCTTCAAAAGGAAATAAATTTCACTAGATCTCTCTACCTTTCCCCAATCCCTCTAGACTGTTAGCTCATCCTTCTAGACTGTAAGCTCATTGTGGGCAGGGAATGTTTCTACCAACTTTGTTATACTCTACTCTTCCAAGCTCGTTGTACAGCATTCTGCACACAGTAAATGCTCAGTAAATGTGATTTGGCTACCTGACAGTCAGCTTTTTCTCAAGTCTTTCAAATGTAGTGTGGTCTGGTGGAAAGAGTCTTGGATTCTTGTCCCAGCTCTGCCACTGCAAGGCACTTTTACTTCTTTTTCCTCATCTGTAAAATGGGAATGACACCACTAGGTCTTAAGCTGTGAACCCCACATGGGACTGACTCAGAACAGCAGCTTTCCACCTCCTCAGGGCAGTGTGACACTACAGAAGACTTAGAGTAGATGAGCAGAACACAGGATGCTTTGTGCTACCGGAGAGGTTTAGAGAGACAAAAATGGAAGAAACGAGGAAAATTCATAAAGTAGAAGGCTGTGGGAAGACAAACAAGAGGAAGAAGACAGAAGGGAATAGTTAATAATAATAAATAATAATATAATTAGTATGGTATATGTTAAGTGCTTACTATGTGCCAGGCAGTGTACTTAGAGCTGGGGTGGACACAAGCAAATCCGGTTGGATACAGTCACGGTCCCACATGAGGCTCACAGTCTTAATCTCCATTTTACAGATGAGGTAACTGAGTCCCAGAGAAGTGAAGTGACTTTCCCAAGGCCACACAGCAAACAAGTGGCAGAGTCAGGTTTAGAACCCATGACTTCCTGACTCCTAGGGCCATGCTCTATCCGCTAGGCCATGCTGCTTCCCTAATGTTTTTAATGTTGATATTTTTGGTTAGTTGAATTTTAACCTATTTTTAGAATTATATTCTCATTGTTCCATGTGTCTGTCCTCCCCTGTTTAGATTATAAACCTCTGGTAGCCAGGGATTGTGTCTTGAGGAGTTTTATGTGATATTGGCACTAAGTACAATGTTTTGCCATTGTAAGTCTGTCACTAGTAATTATGGTATTTGTTAAGTGCTTACTATATGCCAAGCACTGTTCTAAACTGGGTAAATACAGTTTAATCAGGTTGGACACAGTCCCTGTCTCATCTGGGACTCCCACTCTTAACCCCCATTTTACAGATGAAGTAACTGAGGCTCAGTGAAGATAGGTGGCTGAGAACAAGGGAATGGGATCAGAAACACCACTATCTGGCTCTCCTTGTTCTTCAGACTCTGTGTTAATTACCGGTCCCTTACCAGACTCAAGGCCTTATCCCTAGCTCATTTACCAAGAAGAATTTCCATGAAGACCAACTGGGAATAGACTGTATTTCCTCCTGAATTAGATCAAGGGCCGGGAAGGAGAGCAGAAGGACCAGGAGTGGGAGATCGTAACATTCCCATATCGGCCTCTGCCTCCAGCCTTGCAGACAGACGACAACTTGTCCTTGGGCCCGAGGCCATTTGTAAAGAATTCCGATTTCATTTTTTACAGTATTGTGGAGGTGGCTTCTGGCCTGGAGGGAGAGGGGGCTGATTTAAAATTAAATAGTTTTTGATCTATTGCAGTTTTTCTATTTTTGTTATGCTGCCACATTCCACAATGTAGTAATAAAGAACCAGAAATAACTCTTGTCTGCTAACTGATTCAACGAAGGAAAGGAATATAGGTAGCTGAGAAATATGTCGGTTCCTATTGCCCCTCATTATCCAAAATTAAGTTTTCCCTTTTCATTTGGACAAACTTGTGATAGGGACTAAGATTAAGGCAGGTTGGAATCTAGTAATTCTGAATCTTTTCATTTTTTTTTTTTACGCTGAAAGAGTGTAGGGGGCAGGCTGTGATTGGTGTAATGATCATAGGATGTGAAGTATCCTAGGAATCAGTAATCACAGATGAATATGAATGAGGAAAACAACTAATTTTAATACCTATTTTTAATGGTATTTAAGTACTTACTCTGTGCCAGGCACTATACTAAGCATTGAGGTAGATACAAGCTAATCAAATTGGATAAAGTCCATGTCCCACAGTCTTAATCCCCATTTTAACAATAATAATAATAATAATAATAATAATGGCATTTATTAAGTGCTTACTATGTGCATAGCACTGTTCTTAGCGCTGGGGAAGTTACAAGGTGATCAGGTTGTCCCACATGGGGCTCACAGTTTTAATCCCCATTTTACAGATGAGGTAACTGAGGCACAGAGAAGTCAAGTGACTTACCCAAAGTCACATAGCTGACAATTGGCAGAGTCGGGATATGAACCCATGACCTCTGACTCCAAAGCCCGTGCTCTTTCCACTGAGCCCGCTGCTTCTCTACCCATGAGGCAACAGGCACAGTGAAGTTGTGACTTGCTTAAGGTCACACAGCAGATACGTGTTGGAGTCAGGATTAGAACTCAGGTCCTCTGATTCCCAGGCCTGTGCTCTTAACCCTGGGCCATGCCGCATCCCATTTCAGACCTACCTGAACTGACCTTTATCACAGGGAGAGTTGAGTTTCTACCCTAATTTAGGAACCATCTTCCAGTTTTCATTCTGAATAACTTGTCAATTAGGGCCTCTACTGACCATACACTATGTTGCCTTTTAGTATTCATAAAGGGATTGCTGCAACATTCATTAGAAACCAACACATAAATAAGTTTTATACTACAAAGTAGAATCAGAGCTGCTAACTATTTACAGAACACATCTCCCAGGACTGTTTACACCTTCCTAATATTGAAAATTATTGTTCACTCCAATGTTTATTCTCTCTCAGCAAAAGAGAAAATGGAAGGTTTTATTTGCTTGTGTAATCACCACTCTCCAGGTTCTCTGAGTGCCAAATATAATTCAAACCTAAATATAATTTTTAAGTTCTGAAATCTGTCCGTCCCATTCTTTCAATCTGTAAATGCCACTTGTGCAAAGCACTTTCTGTTCAGGGCTCTGGGTGGCAACGAAACCAGTCATCTCCCTGAATGAATGATGTCATGTCACACGTGGCCTAGCTGGATATGGAATCGATTTTGCTCCCTGGGTCAAGTTGTACAACCTGATGAAGAGTGGCTCAAAAAGTGGGGTGCCGGAGGAGCGCTTTGAGAGGTCTTTCTTCACCTGACTAGTGGCTGTTCACTACTGGCTCCCCCTCCCCAACCCCCCCTCCCTACCTCCTTCCCCTCCCCACAGCACCCGTATATATGTTTGTACAAATTTATTACTCTATTTTACTTGTACATATTTACTGTTCTATTCATTTTGTTAATGATATGCATCTAGCTGTACTTCTATTTATTCTGATGACTTGTCACCTGATCACATGTTTTGTTTTGTTGTCTGTCTCCCCCTCCTAGACTGTGAGCCCGCTGTTGGATAGGGATCTTCTCTATATGTTGCCAACTTGTACTTCCCAAGCGCTTAGTACAGTGCTCTGCACACAGTAAGCGCTCAATAAATACGATTGAATGAATGAATGAATGTGCAGGATTGGTTTTGCAGGCGGATGATTCCTGGAAGAAGCTCCTTTTTTTTTTTTTTTTTTTTTACCTTTTATGGTACTAGTTAAAATCCTTTTGCCAGGCACTGCGCTAGGTGATGGGGTAGATCCAAATTAATCAGTTTGGATACAGTCTGTGTCCCACACAAGGCTCACAGACTTAAAACCCATTGTACAGATGAGGTAAATGAGGCACAGAGAATTACAGTGACCTGCTCAAGGTCACAAAGCAGACAAGTGGTTTAGCTGGGATTAGAACGCAGGTCCTTCTGACTCTCAAGCCTGTGCTCTTTCCAGTAGACCACGCTGCTTCTCAGTTCTTCCCTAAAGCATGTTTTCATTACACATACTACTACTAATAATAATAATTTTGGTATTTGTTAAGCGTTTACTATGTGCCAAATACTGTTCTAAACATGTTTGGATAATGATGATGATGATTATGGCATTTATTAAGCGCTTATTATGTGCAAAGCACTGTTCTAAGTGCTGGGGGGGATACAAGGTGATCAGCTTCTCCCATGTGGCGCTCACAATCTCAATCCCCATTTTACGGATGAGGTAACTGAGGCACAGAGAAGTGAAGTGACTTACCCAAGGTCACACAACAGACAAGGGGCGGAGCTGGGATTAGAACCCATAACCTTCTGACTCCCAAGCCCGTGCTCTATCCACTATGCCACTCTGCTTCTCATCTCGGCAAGAGCATAATTAGGGAATTTTTCTTCTGACAATGTGAGCCTGTATAAATTCAGCCTGACATAGTGGCTGATGAAACCGTGCCTGTGCATGATGGTGAATGTGGGGAGGAATCCAGACATCTGCTTCTCTAGCCACAGTACCCCACTATGTTTTGCTCTGTTTTGGCTTTGGATGTATTTGTCTTTGACTTAGGGTATTTTAGTGTTGTTATTGTTTCATCTCTTTATGTGGCTGTCCTCAGTTCCCTCTACCCAGTTTGATACTTGGAGTGTAAGCCCCTTGAGGGCCAAAGACAGTGCCTATGTAGTGCTTTGTATGCACTAAGTGCTTAATAAATAATAATAATTATTATTATGGTATACATTAAGTGCTTACTATGTGCCAAGTACTGCTCTAAGCACTGGGGAAGATACAAGGTAATCAGGTTGACCCACATGGGACTCACAGTTTAATCCCAGATCGTTTTTGTGCAGAAATGCTCTGGGCATGTTACTCCCCTCCTCAAAACTCTCCAGTGGCTGCCTGTCAACGTATGCATCAAGCAAAAACTCCTCACTCTTGGCTTCAAGGCTGTCCATCCCCTCACCGTCTCCTATCTCACCTCCCTTCTCTCCTTCTACAGCCCAGCCTGCACCCTCTGCTCCTCTGCCACTAACCTCCTCACTGTACCTCGTTCTCACCTGTCCCGCCATCAGCCCTCGGCCCACATCCTCCCCCTGGCCTGAAATGCCCTCCCTCTACACATCAGCCAAGCTAGCTCTCTTCTTCCCTTCAATGCCCCACTGAGAGCTCACCTCCTCCAAGAGGCCTTCCCAGACTGAGCCCCCTTTTTCCTCTCCTCCTCCCCATCCCCCCAGCCCTACCTCCTTCCCCTCCCCACATCACCTGTATATATGTTTGTACAGATTTCTTACTCTATTTTACTTGTAAATATTTACTATTTATTTTGTTAATGATGTGCATTTAGCTTTAATTCTATTTGTTCTGACGACTTGACACCTGTCCACATGTTTTGTTTTGTTGTCTGTCTCCCCCTTCTAGACTGTGAGCCCGTTGTTGGGTAGGGACTGTCTCTATATGTCACCAACTTGTACTTCGCAAGTGCTTAATACAGTGCTCTGCACACAGTAAGCGCTCAATTAATATGATTGAGTGAATGAATCTCCATTTTACAGATGAGGTAACTGAGGCACAAAGAAGTTAAGTGGTTTGCCCAAGGTCACATGGCAGACAAATGGCGAACCGGGATTAGAGCCCTCATCCTCTGACTCCCAAGCCTGTGATCTTTCCACTAAGCCACGCTGCTTCTCTGCCAAAAGATTTGCCAAAAGAGCACTGGAAATATGACTTCATTTACCTTGTTTTTTCCACTAAGCCAAGCTGCTTCTCGTGCTATTGCTACTACTACAGCCCAAATTTTGTGTGACATGAGGCTTTGCAAGACTGTCAGAAAAACTAGGTAATATAGTGCTTTTGGTCAAGCAGTGGTATTTATTGAGCACCTATAGTATGCAGAGCACTGTACTAAGCCCTTAAGAGAGTGCAATATAACAGAGCTGGTGGACCCAATTCCTGCCCTCAAGGAGTTTACAACAAATAGAAGGGAGTGGTCCATTGTTATCTAAGGCAGCAAAGAGGTCATAGAGGTTTAGGACAGTCATTTCATTCATTCAGTCATATTTATTGAGCACTTACCGTGTGCAGAGCACTGTACTAAGTGCTTGGGAAGTACAAGTTGTCAACATATAGAGACGGTCCCTACCCAACAGTGGGCTCACAATCAAGTTCATTGGATTTGGTGAGAAGGAGTTCTCCAGTGAAATTGGAGAGTGAGGTCTTAGTGAAATGAAAGGGGCAAAATCTGGAACTTTAAAGGGTCTAGGAAGGAAGTGGAAGCTGTGAATAGTTTGAGGAGTTTGGACAAGAATAAGAAGAGGAAGATAGCGAAATAGAGCAATGTGGTTTAGAGAAGGCCTTTTTTTTTAGGATGAGGAAGTGGGAATAGTTCAAGCTAGAGGGGAAGGAGCAGTCAGAGGGTGAGCAGTGTGTGATGAGGGCCAAGAAGGGGAGAAGAGTCAGCATAAGTGTTTTTGGGGAAAAAAAAGAGATGGGGTCAGAAGTGGGGTTAGTAGGGAAGCAGCCTGGCATAGTGCCTTACCTCCTGACTGCCTTACCTCCTTCCCCTCCCCACAGCACCTGTATATATGTATATATGTTTGTACATATATATTACTCTATTTACTTTATTTGTACATATTTATTCTATTTATTTTATTTTGTTAATATGTTTTGTTTTGTTCTCTGTCTCCCATTTCTAAACTGTGAGCCCACTGTTGGGTAGGGACCGTCTCTATATGTTGCCAACTTGTACTTCCCAAGCGCTTAGTACAGTGCTCTGCACACAGTAAGCGCTCAATAAATATGATTGAATGAATGAATAGTGGCTAGAGCCCGGGCCTAGGAGTCAGAAGGTCATGGGTTCTAATCCCAGCACCTCCACCTGTCTGCTGTTTGACCTTAGGCAAGTCATTTCACTTCTTTGTGCCTCAGTTACCTTATCTGCAAAATGGTGAATAAGACTGTGAGCCCTATGCAGGACTAGGACTGTGTCCAACCTAATTTATTTGTATCCACCCCAGCGCTTAGTACAGTGCCTGGCACATTGCGCTTAACAAGTACAATAATAATAATAATATTGTTAAGGGAGGTGGTAGAGGTTGAAAGCAGGCAAGAGAGCTCTTGAAAGCCACAAAGGATGAGCGTGTGGATGAGATCTTAGGGAGCCCACAGCAGATGATTCCGAGTTTGTGAATAAGATAGTGGGCAGTGTCATTGGGGCAGGAGGGAGGTGAAGTAGGGACACTAGGAATTTCAGGATGGAGTTCAAAGTCTGGAATAGTAGAAGGGTTTAGACAGGTTTGTGGTGTTGGGGAAGGGGACAGGGCAGTGTGAGGGGTGGGGGCTGATGGCATACTAATAATAATTGTATTTGTTGAGCACTTACTGTATGCAAAGCATTGTATTAAGCATTTGGGAGAGTACAATATAACATCAGTCATATTCCCTGCCTACAGTGAGCTCATAGTCTACAGGGGGAGACAGACAGATAAAGAAAGAGGAGAGAGAGAGAGAGAGAGAGAGAGAGAGAAGAAAGAAAGAAAGAGAAAGAAAAAAGAAAGAAAGGAAAGAAAGAAAGTAAGTTTGGGGAAATGGAGAGAGAGGAGGACAGGAATGGAGTGAATAGAAGGTGGGATCAGAGAGCGCTTTTCATTTCATTTCTGGTATTTAAGCACTTACTAGGTGCCAGGCACTGTTCTAAGCGCTGGAGTAGATACAAGCTAATCAGGTTGAACATAGTCCCCATCCCACATGGAGGTCACAGTCTGAATCCCCATTTTCCAGGTGAGGAAACTGAGGCCCAGAGAAGTGAAGTGACTTGCCTAAGGTCACACAGCAGACAAATGGCAGAGCTGGGATTAGAACCCAGGTCCTTCTGTCCATGCTACATCTACTGGGCCATCTGCCTGCCTCTTCCCTGGAATTCTCAGGACCTATTGTTGGGAACTCCCAAGCTGTGTCATGTCTCCTATCCTCTCTAACTAACGCTTTCCCAAGGCCTGCAGGCCGTGCCTCCACAAACCCGGAATTAGGTGATTGTGGATAGGGATTCTAGGCTCAGCCCTGAGGACTGGGGAAGGAGGAAGTGATCCTCAGGGCATTCACCTTCCAGCCCTGAACCTTAGGGACCGCAGCTGTACTGTAAGCTCATTATGGGCAGGGACCGTATATGCTAATTGTGTTGGATTGTACTCACATTCATTCATTCATTCAATCGTATTTATTGAGCGCTTACTGTGTGCAGAGCACTGTACTAAGCGCTTGGGAAGTACAAGTTGGCAACATGTGGAGGCGGTCCCTACCCAACAGTGGGCTCACAGTCTAGAAGGGGGAGACAGAGAACAAAACAAAACATATTAACAAAATAGAATAAATATGTACAAATAAATAAATAGAGTAATAGTTCTAAGCGCTGGGGAGGTTACAAGTTGATCAGGTTGTCCCACGGGGGGCTCACAGTCTTCATCCCCATTTTACAGATGAGGTAACAGGCACAGAGAAGCCTCCTAAGCAATTAGTACAGTGCTCTGCACAGAGTAAGCACTCAATAAATACCATTGATTGAATAAGGACTCAGAGATGTCACAAATTCTCATAGAACACCAGCTGCCTTTTAGATTGTGAGCCCTGTGTGGGACATTATTGTGGTGATCTGATGGTCTCTATATGTTGCAGACTTGTACTTCCCAAGCACTTAGTACAGTGCTCTGCACACAGTAAGTGCTCAATAAATACGATTGAATGAATGAATGAATGGTCTACATACCCCACCACTTAGCCCATAGGAAGTATTTAATAAATGCCATTATTAGTCAGTCTTCCTAGCTCCTGGTTGACTCCAGATGGGTATATGTCTGGGATAAGACCTAGCCCTTCTTCTTCTTCTAGAGAAGCAGCGTGGCTCAGTGGAAAGAGCATGGGCTTTGGAGTCAGAGGTCATGGGTTCAAATCCCAGCTCCACCAGTTGTCAGCAGTGTCACTTTGGGCAAGTCACTTAACTTCTCTGTGCCTCAGTTACCTCATCTGTAAAATGGGGATTAAGACTGTGAGCCCTCTGTGGGACAACCTGATCACCTTATAACCTCCCCAACACTTAGAACAGTGCTTTGCACATAGCGCTTAATAAATGCCATCATTATTATAAGGAGAGGAAGGGAGAAGAGAGAATAATAATAATTATGGTATTTAAGTTATTACTTTCTGCCAAGCACTGGGGTCGATACAGGATACTCAGATTGGACACAGTCATCATCATCATCATCAATCGTATTTATTGAGCGCTTACTATGTGCAGAGCACTGTACTAAGCGCTTGGGAAGTACAAATTGGCAACATATAGAGACAGTCCCTACCCAACAGTGGGCTCACAGTCTAAAAGATTGGGCTCACAGTCTAAAAGATTGGGCTCACAGTCAAAGCAGAGGAAGTAGGATTTAATCCCCATTTTACAGATGAGGAAACTGAGGCACAGAGAAGTGAAGTGACTTGCCCAAGGTTATAGAGCAGACAAATGGCAGAGCTGGGATTAGAACCCAAATCCTCCGACTTCTAGGCTCATTCTCTTTCCCCAGGCCATGTTGCTTCCTAAGAGAAAGATGGGATTGATTGCCGGATCAGCTTAGGAGCTGACTGCAGAGCTCTGTTAGCTGAATTGTCTGTATACTTATCCTTCTGTATCATGGAGCTCTTCCTTTCACAATCCCTAAGGAGATTTATAGAATTAAGTGCTTTTTAGTTTCCTGGAAGTGAAGATTAGCCTGGTTTTAAATGCACCAACAAGCGAGGTGCAGACCAGTTTCCATGCTGCTTAAAGTCGATCATCTCTCATTTCGAGCACTAGCATTGTATATGTTAAGACCTGCGGTGTGAAACGTGGCTCATTGGAACCATAAACTGAACTGTCACTTGAAATTAAACAAATTTAAATGAAAGACTGAAGTATTGGGCTGTTTCCCAACTGGAATAGAGCTGAAATTTCACATGCCTGGGAGTCAGAAGATCATGGATTCTAATCCTGATTCCTCCACTTGTCTGCTCTGTGGCCTTGGGCAAGTCTCTTCACTTCCCTGTGCCTCAGTTACCTCATCTATAAAATGGGGATTGACTGTGAGTCCTATCGGGGACAGGGACTGCGTCCAACCTGATTTGCATGTTGTCCACCCCAGCGCTTAGTTACAGTGCCTGGCACGAAGTAAGAGCTTAACAAATACCATAATTATTATCAACATTATTATTATCAACAGTGATGTTTGTCTTTGCAGTGGTTTTGAACAGGTAGAAAGTCTTATTTATAAAAAGTATTTTAAAGTTTAATGTTCAAAAAACTCTATTTTACATTTGTAATGGTGCCATTGGGTTTCAGAATGCAGTGTCATGGCTGTTTATTAATAAGGCTTCTCCTGTAGACTGTTAGCTTGTTTTGGCAGGGATTATGTCTGCCAATTCTGTTGTATTTTACTCCCCCAGTCGCTTAGTGCAATGCTACACATAGTAACTGCTCAATAAATATCATTATTTGATTGATTGATTTTTATGCAAGGTATCCAAGAACAAATAAAACACTGAAATCCTGGGTACACAATTATCATTTTTTGGACAAAGTAAAAAAAGTCACAGGGAAGTCAGTGCCAGAGGGAAGAACAGAATCACTTCCTGATTTTGTTTGGTTTTTAATGGTATTTGTTAAGCATTTACTATGTTCCAGACACTGTACTAAGCGCTGAGGTAGATACAAGGTAATCATATTGGACCAGTCCGTGTCCCACGTGGGGCTCACAGTCTTAATTCCCATTTTACAGATGAGGGAACGGAGGCACAGAGAAGTGAAATGACTTTCCCAAGGTCATACAGCAGACAAGTGGCAGAGCCAGAATTAGAACCCAGGTCCTCTGACTCCCAGGCTCTTGCTCTTTCCACTAGGCCTCACCACTCTGCTCAGGCTGGGCTCCCCAGCGCTCTTATTGCTGCCACCTTGGCCATAGGCAGGACTTTGGACTGCCTTGGAAATGGCAGGACCAGGAGATGAAATTTGTGATAATCACATTCACTGTAATACCACACCCGCTGTCCAGGATCCAGACAGATGATCCCTGGAGGATTGAGTTACATTCCTCCTGTCCAGCTGTTCACCGTGTTTTCCTTCAAAGACTTGAAAGTGAGGATGGGCCCAAGGAGGATGAGTTTCCTTCCCTGGAGATTCACCCTTTCCCCTGCCAAGATCCCTTCACTTCCCGTGAGCAAGAGCCAGCGCACAGTCTTCCATTGACAGGGCAAGGTTGCCCACTTCTTTGGGAACCAATCTGTCTTTACAGCCCTGATTTGGGGAAAAAACACTTTCCTTTGGAAAGACCTGTTGTTTTTGTGCATGGAACAGGCCGAGCTTGGCACGCCGACTATACGTTAGTAGTATGACAGCTGAGAAGGCCTGAGAGACATTGAATAATAATAATAATGATGGTATTTAAGTGCTTACTATGTGCCAGGCACTATTCTAAGCACTGGAATAGATACAGGGTCATCAGGTTGTCCCACGTGGGGCTCACAGTCTTAATCCCCATTTTACGGATGTGGTCACTGAGGCACAGAGAAGTTAAGTGACTTGCCCAAAGTCACACAGCTGACAAGTGGCGGAGCCGGGATTAGAACCGCTGACCTCTGACTCCCAAGCCTGGCTTCTTTCCACTAAGCCATGCTGTTGAAGGGAGCCCTACAACTGCTCTGCCTCCAAGACCACCCCCAGAACCCCGATATCCTCTTAGAGGACCAGAGCATAACAGTAAATTCCCCAAATTCCCCTCTGCCAATCTGGGAAACCTAAGGATAAGTTTCAGAGCCCAGACAAAGCTTGAATTGAAGGAAAAAAAAAACCCAAAACTAATCAATCAATCAGTGGTGTTTAGTGAGCACTCATTCTGTGCAGAGCACTTTTGCAGAGCACTGTACTAAGCACTTGGGACAGTACAACAGAATTGTTGGACACACTCCCTGCCCCCAACAAAGCTTACCATCTAAGCATCCAGTTCCTTTGAGGAAATTGAAAAATGACATGTAGGAACCTCACAGGCCCCACTAATTTATTTTAGCTGTTATAAATAAATACGATTGACTGATTATCAAACCACCGTTTAGCCCTTTAGAAAGGACTGAGCCCCCTCCTTCCTCTCCCCCTCATCCCCCTCTCCATCGCCTATCTTACCGCCTTCCCTTCCCTACTGCACCTGTATATATGTTTGTACATATTTATTACTCTATTTACTTATTTACTTGTACATATCTATTCTATTTATTTTATTTTGTTAAAATGTTTGGTTTTGTTCTCTGTCTCCCCCTTCTAGACTGTGAGCCCACTGTTGGGTAGGGACTGTCTCTATATGTTGCCAACTTGTACTTCCCAAGTGCTTAGTACAGTGCTCTGCACACAGTAAGCGCTCAATAAATACGATTGATTGATTGATTAGAAATGTTCAGCCTGTGCTGCTGTGGTCCCTCAAACTCTTCTGTTCACAGAATCCAGTCATGATTCACTTTCACAAAGTTAGGAGGGAGTGATTTGTGAATGGAGCTGATGAAGAGGCTCGTCGGTAATCCTACCGATTACCTATGGATTTTCACTTTAGACGCTAACTTGAGGGGGAGAAATAAGTCATCGAAGTGATCCCCCTTCCCCGCGGCTCCTCCTGGAATTGGAATTAGCTCTCTTCACCCCACATCTTCCTAGTTAGGGTGGTCAGCCATAACTGGCCTGCTCCATCCCATGGAGCTGGATAAGGACCAGTGTCTGTGGCCCTGACAAGAAGGCAGCTTCACTTTACTAGCTGCTCCACCCCCACTGGCAGACCATCTCCTCGGGCCTAGCTTCTCTGCTTTCTCTCCCTCAGTCGTTCTGTTGATTCCAGGCTCTTCAACTTGTCCTGCCTCCCTATCGTCTTCTCCTCTTCTCTCCGTTTCCTTTTCCCCTGTTCCCTTTCACTCTTGTCCCAGCTCCTGCTTCTTCCCCTCCCAGAACCTAGCCCTGCTACTCATTCACACCAAATTAGAGTGGTCCACAGAGTGGTCAAGTGACCCAGGTGGGACACTTCACAGAGAAGGCTGTTAGAAAAAACAAACAGAGCAAAACCTTTCTATATAATGAAATGGAAAACTGATGTTAACCTTGCCTTCCTTAATCTTGATAACAAGCTGCTTGTATTCCCATTTAAAGGATCATTCAATTATTAAATGTTCTGTTCTCCCTTTCCCTTCCGCCTTTTTAGAATTTTTATTCCATTAAAGATCCCCACTTTTCATTACTTTGAAACATGGATGTTCCCAGGGTAATTGAATTATTGACAACCTTGTTGATGCATTTGGAGAAAAAAAGACAGTGCTTCAGCTGTTCAGGTGGAAGGAAGTTTTGTTTTGAAGGTCCTTCACCAGAAAATCTATCTGCGTTGTTCAGCAGTAGATAATTCCCTGAAGCTTTGCTTTGGGGCTTTGTGATTTGGGGAAGCTTTATACAGTAAAGTGATTTGAGTAATTTGGGCCTGCCTATGAAATTTTCTTTCTGGAATCTCGATCTAGTCATTATTGTTATTGCAATTATTATTGAACCCAATTCTGTCCATTCACTAATTCATTCGTGTTTACTGAACCCCTTCTGCATGCAGAACACTATTTTATGAGAGTAGAGAAGAGGTAAAAGACGGGGATTCCTGCTCTCAGGTTGCTTATTAAGTACTTGCCTAAACTCTTAGAGAGCAGGGATTGAGTCTGCCAACTATGATGTACTTTTACAAGTGATAGTACAGTGCTCTGCACACAGTAAGCACTTAATACTATTGATTGATCAACATGACCTTGGCTAGGTTCTCTGACATTGGACTCATTTGTTCATTCAATCATATTTATTGAGCGCTTACTATGTGCAGAGCACTGTACTAAGTGCTTGGAAAGTACAGTTTGGCAACGTATAAAGTCACTATCCAACAACGGGCTCACAGTCTAGAAGGGGGAGACAGACAGCAAAACAGAACAAGTAGACAGGTGACAATACCATCAAAATAAATAGAATTATAGATATGTACACATCATTAATAAAATGGAGTAATAAATATGTATAAATATACAAATGACTCGTGCACTCACATTCATGTCTTTCACTTGCAGGGATCAGAATATGCCGGACTCACCTATGGACTATGTGAAGGTATGGTGACCTTGCCGAATGACAGTTATTGCTCAGATCTTGCATTTGGTTTTGAATTAATTTTTCTTTTTCAATCCGGAGTTGGCCCCTAGAGTCCCAACTACCCGCACACCAGAAGTTAATTATATTATTTGAAAGAAGCAGTGGCATTTTGGATCCTTGTGGGTAATTGGTAATCAGCCCTCCTGGGTCCCTATTGTCAGCTGTGGGGGTTACTCTTTGGAGAAACCTCAGGCTAAGTTTCTCTCAAATTCTCCATTAGACATGTGCTCTAACTGTGTCCGACCTGATTATCCCATGTCTACCACAGTGCTTGGCACGTGGTAAGTACTTAACAAAAGCCACTATCATCATCATTATTATTAATAAATCCCTAGCTTGTCTTAGGTGAGATGGGCAGTGATGTTATTTTCTGCTTGTTCAGGACAGGAAACATATCTACCAATGCTGTTATGTTGTACTCTCCCAGGTGTTTAATACAGTGCTCTGCATCATCATCATCATCATCAATCGTATTTATTGAGCACTTACTGTGTGCAGAGCACTGTACTAAGCGCTTGGGAAGTACAAATTGGCAACATATAGAGACAGTCCCTACCCAACAGTGGGCTCACAGTCTAAAAGGGGGCTCAGTGCATACGTTTGATTTATTGATTGAGTGGCATTTCAGGACTCTCAGTCTTCCCAGCCTTATAAGGAGAATTTCTTTTTCCTGGTGCGTTGTTTTAAACATCCTTCTCGATAATTTAAACGTGCTCATCTCCTCCCGAAGAGGGAAGCGATAACATTCTTTTTCCAGTTGCTTGTGCAGGTGATAACCAGCCTGGGATGGGTTGGAACGAAGCCCATTCGGGTAATGGGATGTTCTGGAGAGGCAACTCCCTGTTTAAAAGCTCACCTGGAGAGGCTGGCTCCCTGTGTTTTAAGCCTTTGCTGAGCCCTTCTGTCTTCTTGGGACTCTTTCAAGAGGCTGAGGAGGCCACTCCTTCAGCCTCAGTGGTGGAAAAATGATGTCAGCCAGGGCAGAGAGAAAACATAGTAGTGACCAGAAAGTCTACCTTCCCACAGTATGAATTGCTTGAAGTTATAATAATAATGATGGTATTTAAGCACTTTCTCTGTCCCTGTATTAAGTTCCAGGGATAGGGAGAAGCAGCATGGCTCAGTGGAAAAAGCAAGGGCTTTGGAGTCAGAGGTCAAGGGTTCAAATCCTGGCTCTGCCAGTTATCAGCTGTGTGACTTTGGGCAATTCATGTAACTTCTCTGTGCCTCAGTTACCTCATCTGTAAAATGGGGATTAAGACTGTGATCCCTATGTGGGACAACTTGATCACCTTGTATCCTCCCCAGTGCTTTGCGCATAGTAAGCGCTTAATAAATGCCATTATTATTATTATTATTAAATGCTGGGGTGGACACAAGCAAATTGAGTTGGACATAGCCCCTGTCCCATGTGGGGCTCGCTGTCTCAACCCCATTTTACAGATGAGATAACTGAGGTACAGAGAAATGAAGTGACTTGCCCAAGGTCACACATTAGACAAGTGGCAGAGTCAGAATTAGAACCCATGACCTTCTGTCTCCCAGGCTCTTGCTCTATCCACTATGCATTGCTGCTTGGCATTGCGATTTCCCTTGCCTTTCTAGATAGGGCCAGCCAATCTGTAAGGTGACTACCCACCCGTCCTTCCTTCTTCTCTAATAGTAATTGTGGTATATGTTAAGCACTTACTATGTGTTAAGCACTGGGGTAGCTACAAAATAATCAGGTCCCTCACGGGGTTCACAGTCGTAAGTAGGAGGGAGGACAATGAATCCCCATTTTGCAGATGAGGGAACTGAGACAACACAAAGTTAATATTAATAATAATGCTGATGGTATTTGTTAAGCGCTTACTATGTGCCAAGCTCTGTTCTAAGTTCTGGGAAGGTTATAAGGTGATCAGGTTGTCCCACGGAGGGCTCACAGTCTTAATCCACATTTTACAGATGAGGTAATTGAGGCACAGAGATGTTAAGTGACTTGCCCAAAGTCACACAGCTGACAAGTGGTGGAGCCTGGATTAGAACCCACAACCTCTGACTCCCCAAGCCCGTGCTCTTTCCACTAAGCCATGCTGCTTCTCAGTTACTGCCCAAGGTCTTATGCCAGTAATTGGCAGAGGCAGTAAGACTGGGAAGACAGAGTCCTGAAATGCCACTCAATCAATAAATCAAACGTATGCACTGAGCGCTTAATGTGTGCAGAGCACTGTATTAAACACCTGGGAGAGTACAACATAACAGCATTGGTAGATATGTTTCCTGTCCACATCAAGCAGAAAATAACATCACTGCTAGGGATTTATTAATAATAATCATGATGATAGTGGCATTTGTTAAGTTCTTACCATGTGCCGAGCATTGTGGTAGACATGGAATAATAATAATAATAATAATGATAGCATTTATTAAGCGCTTACTATGTGCAAAGCACTGTTCTCAGCGCTAGGGAGGTTACAAGGTGATCAGGTTGTCCCATGGGGGGCTCACAGTCATCATCCCCATTTTACAGATGAGGTAACTGTGGCTCAGAGAAGTGAAATGACTTGCCCAAAGTCACACAGCTGACAAGTGGTGGAGCCGGGATTTGAACCCATGACCCGACTCCAAAGCCCGGGCTCTTTCCACTGAGCCACGCTGCTTCTCTGATCAGGTCGGACACAGAGCACATGTCTAATTGTGCTCTTACCATTAGGCCACACTGCTTCCCTGGTAGTATTTATCTGTTCCTTCCTCTTCTTGCTTTCCAACCACTCTGCCTCTCCATTAGCATTCCACAGAGAAGGGCAGGGGAAGAGGATTAAGAGAAGAACCCTCTTGGCTACTTGTAACTAGTTTAGTGGATGAGGAAGAACGTGGAACTGGCTGGATTTTCAGTAAATTTCATTGATTCAGACTATCCCTGCCATCTATTAACAAGGCTAATGGACAGTTGCCCGCAGTTTGACCACATGCTATTGATTTCGGAGCCTGTTTGTTCTCAGGGGTACTGTAGATTTTCAGGTGCTTAATAGGTGGTGTTTCAAAAATTTCTCACTTCTCGACCTGTGTTTGAATCTGGTCACAGTTTACAGTGGATATCAATTTTGCCACCATCATGGCGGCAAGGTTGTTTACTGTCCTATGGTTGCCGTGGGTCACTGGAGTGCTCATGCCTTGATTGACTGGTGGTGAGGGGGAGAGGAATTGATTTTTCTAAAGCCCCTTTTATAAAAGGAGGTATGCATAGGGTGTATATGTTTGTTCATCCATTCACTCGTATTTATTGAGCGCTTACTGTGTGCAGAGCACTGTACTAAGCGCTTAGGTAATAATGATGCCATTTGTTAAGCGCTTACTATGTGCGAGGCACTGTTCTAAGCACTGGGGGGAATACAAGGTGATCAGGTTGTCCCACGTGGGGCTCACAGTCTTAATCCCCATTTTACAGATGAGGTAACTGAGGCTCAGAGAAGTTAAATGACTTACCCAAGGTCACACAGCGGACATGTGGCGGAGCCGGGATTAGAACCCATGACCTCTTGACTCCCAAGCTTGTGTTTTTTCCACTGAGCCACACTGCTTTTCTCATGTCATTGTCATAGGTCATTGACAAGAGGCAGGAGGAAGGGAACGGGTTGGTGGAAGGGCCCAGACTATTGAGGACAGACAAACCCGGGAGTTCTGAAGCGTTGACCTCCTCCACCCGGGAGGAAGGGAGCCTCTCACATCACCACATTTGTTCTGTACCCCTTGAGCGCTTTCAGCTGAGCCCCTGGGTGCCCAAGGTCACACAGCAGACATTTGGGGGAGCAGGGATTGGAGCCTGGGTCCTTCTGACATAATAATAATAATAATAATGGCATTTATTAAGCGCTTACTATGTGCAAAGCACTGTTCTAAGTACTGGGGAGGTTACAAGGTGAACAGGTTGTCCCACGGGGGGGCTCACAGTCTTAATCCCCATTTTACAGATGAGGTAACTGAGGCCCAGAGAAGTGAAGTGACTTGCCCAAAGTCACACAGCTGACAGTTGGCGGAGCCGGGATTTGAACCCGTGACCTCTGACTCCAAAGCCCGGACTCTTTCCACTGAGCCACGCTGCTTCTGACATACTGGCTTTTGCTCTTTCCATTCATTCATTCACTCAATCGTATTAATTGAGCACTTCCTGTATGCAGAGCACCGTACTAAGCACTTGGGAAGTACAAGTCGAGCGGGCCATGCTGTTTCTTTACCCTCCTAAACCCCCTGCAGCTTAAAAGAAGCAGCGTGGCTCAGTGGAAAGAGCCCGGGCTTTGCAGTCAGAGGTCATGGGTTCAAAGCCCGGCTCCACCACTTGTCAGCTGTGTGACTTTGGGCAAGTCACTTCACTTCTCTGGGCCTCAGTTACCTCATCTGGAAAATGGGGATTAAAACTGTGAGCCCCTGTGGGACAGCCTAATCACCTTGTAACCTCCCCAGCGCTTAGAACAGTGCTTTGCACATAGTAAGCGCTTAACAAATACCATCATTATTATTATTATTATTATTTAAATGGGCATTAAGGTTGTGAGCCCCATATGGGACCGGGTATAGAGCATGGGCCTGGGAGTCTTCTAGACTGTCTTCTAGACTGTGAGCCTGCTGTTGGGTAGGGACCATCTCTATATGTTGCCAACTTGGACTTCCCAAGCACTTAGTACAGTGCTCTGCACACAGTAAGCACTCAATAAATATGATTGAATGAATGAATGAGTCAGAAGGACCTGGGTTCTAATTCTGACTCTGCCACATAATAATAATAGTAATGATGGCATTTATTAAGCGCTTACTATGTGCAAAGCACTGTTCTAAGCACTGGGGAGGTTACAAGGTCATCAGGTTGTCCCACGGGAGGCTCACAGTCTTAATCCCTATTTGACAGATGAGGTAACTGAGGCCCAGAGAAGTTAAGTGACTTGCCCAAAGCCACACAGCTGACAATTGACGGAGCTGGGATTTGAACCCATGACCTCTGACTCCAAAGCCCAGGCTCTTTCCACTGAGCCATGCTGCTTCTCTGCAGTATGACCTTGGGCAAGTCACTTCACTTCTCTGTGTCTCATTTACCTCATCTGTAAAATGCAGTTGAGACCGTGAGCCCTATATGGGACAGGGACTGTGTCCAACTCAATGTGCTTGTATCCTTCCCCGTGCTTAGTACAGTGCCCGACACATAGTAAGCTCTTAACAAATATCTTTTTTTTTTTTTTGGTGGCTTCTGTCAGGTGTCTAGATTTGGATGTCAACTCCCTCCTAAATCCCTGAGGAACACATACTCTTTTTTTTTGGAGGAGGCAGTATCTGTTAAGCACTTATGTACCAGGCACTGTTGTAGGGGGAGACAAGTTAATCATATTGGATATAGTCCCTGTCCCACATGGGGCTCAAGTCTTAATCCCCATTTGCAGATGAGAAAACTGAGACCCAGAGAATTGAAGTGACTTGCCCAAGGTCACACAGCAGACAAGTGGCGGAGCAGGGATTAGTACTGCTGACCTTCTGATTCCCAGGCCTGTGCTCTATCTACTACACCATGTTGCTTCTCTCGATCTCTGAGGCACCCAATCCTGGCACCCTCTGGGCTGCCACCCCAACTCAGCCTCTTGGAAAACCTGCTTGGAACTCCGGGAGTGGCACCAACCAGGGTGATTTTCCCAGGAGTGGCTCAGGGCCGAACAACCAAGCAGCAAATAATCCCAATGATGGTTCTCAGCCGTTGGCAAGGAGAGCAAACTAGCAGTCTAAAAGACCCAGAGTTACATAACAATGCTCAGTCATCAAACCAAGTATTTCCTAGGGGACAGTAAGTCATTTCTAGCCTGTCTTCCTTGGATATTCGAATAAATGCCCATTTTATGCACCATTAGTCTGGTTAGAAAGTAAAGAATTCCTTCCATTCAACTTTATCGATTTCATTTTGGTTAAGTGGCATGGATGACAAAAACTTTCTAAACAGTGTTATCTTGGTTATTGCTGGATGCTTGGAAACAGATCGTAAAGTCCCAATTTGAACGACGACATGAATCAGCACCTGTATATATGTATATATGTTTGTACATACGTATTACTCTATTTTACTTGTACATATTTATTCTATTTATTTTATTTTGTTAATATGTTTTGTTTTGTTGTGTGTCTCCCCCTACTAGACTGTGAGCCCGCTGTTGGGTAGGGACCATCTCTATATGTTGCCAATTTGTACTTCCCAAGCGCTTAGTACAGTGCTCTGCACACAGTAAGCGCTCAATAAATACGATTGAATGAATGAATGAATCCCAGTTTTTTTGTGATGAACAGACCTTTAATATTTTCGTGTGCTTTTCTATACAACAGAGGCCTCGTTTTCTTTCTAATCAATCAATCATATTTATCGAGCACTTACTGTGTGTAAAGCACGGTACTAAGTGCTTTGGAGAGGACAACACAATATAACCCTGCCCACCTTGAGTGTGCAGTCTAGAGAGGGAAATCAATTCTATCGTACCTTCCATAAGAACCAAATATAGAGGAGAGAACCAGCAAGACATTGGTCACAACATCTACATTTTCTCATGAATCATCCCCCCCCAAAGAGGAAGCTAGTTGTGCTTCTCACCCTACTAGTGATAGTGATGGGTGGGTGGAAAATGGGAGATGAGAAGACAGTTTTTGAAGGAGGGGAAGCTTGTTGGAGAATGAATGCAGAGGCGAGATCAATCTTAATTTGTATTCCTAGTCCTCCTTCAGACCTGCTGTGCAGTTTGGATTGCAGCCTTATTAATATGGCATTGAGAAAAGACCAGTTCTTTGGTTGCCTAGCCACCATTGAGTCTTCTAAGTATGCATAAAAGAGAATCATGTGATTCCTTGGGTCTCAGAGCTGTTTGGAATTCTCCTCAGCCCTTCTTCCCAGAGTTCATCCCCTGTGCTATGGCCCCCTGTTAGAAGTTAGGCCCCAGTGACAGGATTCAGCACGAAAACCAAAGTTAGGAGACTGGGAAACAAAATGAGGACAAGGGCCTCTTTTTTCATCCTCTCCTGATTTCCTCCACTTTTGCCTAAATTCATTTTATTTTTGTGCAGGAGACCTTTTGTCGTTTTAAACCCCAGATTGAACTATGTGACCTCTCTCTCTCTCTCTCTCTCTCTCTCTCTCTCTCCCTCTCTCTCCCTCCCTCCCCCTCTCTCTCCCTCTCCCTCTCTCTCCCTCCCTCTCCCTCCCTCTCCCTCTCCCTCTCTCTCTCCTCTCTCTCTCTCTCTCTCTCTTCTCTTACCTGGTGACTTAGTTTAGAATCTGCAAGTGGGCCTCTTGGCAGCTGGCAAAAAACTCACTCCTCACACTCCCCCCCATCCCTTGTGTATCTGACTTGGGACATCCTTTAATGATGATGATGATTATTTTATTATTATTATTATTGTTATCAGTAGTAGTAGTATTACTACTGCTACTACTAATAATAATTGTATTTGTCAAGGGCACTGCACTTAACTCTGCCTGTAAGCAGATCGGTTGTAGCCCTTGCCCGTCCCACTTGATCCTCAGAGGCTAAGCTGGAGGGAGAAAAGGCAGTTTAATCCCCATTTCACAGTTGAGTAAACTGAGATAGAAGCTGAGCAGTTAAGTGATTTGCAGAGACCTCCTAGATTTTAAGCTTCAGGGCCCTCTTCCGCTGTCATTTCCATCACAATCTGCTTCCCAGAGTTCTCCAACCAGAACTCTGTCAGTTGGGAAGTGACAGTGGCAGCTGTGAGTGCAATGGAAGCAGTGTGGCCTAGTGGAAAGAGCACGAGCCTGAGAGTCAGAGGACCTGGGTTCTAATCCCAGATCTGCCACTCGCCTGCTATGTGACCTTGGGCAAGTAACTTCTCTGTGCCTCCGTTTCCTCATCTGTAAAATGGAAATTCAATATATGTTCTCCCTCCTATTTAGACTGCGAGTCACGTGGTACGGAGACTGTGTCCAACCCAGTTAACTTGTTCTAATCCCAGCTCTGCCGCTTGTCTGCTGTGTGACCTTGGGCACATCACATAACTTCTCTGGGCCTCAGTTATCTCATCTGTAAAATGAAGATTAAGATTGTGAGCCCCATGGGGGACATGGACTGTGTCCAACCCAATTAACATGGTCTATCCCAGCACTTAGTATAGTGCCTGGTACATAACAAATACCATCATTATTATTAGTAGTAAGCACTTAACAAATATCATAGGAATAATAGTAATTCCCAGGCCCCTCTTGGAGGGCTGAAAAACATGGCCACTTCTGTCTTCCAGAGATAGAGGCAGCCCAGATTTACCAAACCTTCGAATAAAACTGACACTTTATTCAATCCAAGGAAATAAAATCTAATAAGCAATACCCTAAATGCAGTTAAAAAAGCACCACCTAGCAATTCCAAGACCCATATAAATGTTTATTTTTAATTGAGATCGCTTTAGAAGCACATTCATTCAGTCGTATTTATTGAGCGCTTACTGTGTGCATAGCACTGTACTAAGCGCTTCGGAGGTACAAGTTTGCAACATATAGAGACGGGCCCTATCCAACAACTGGAATTCACCCCAAAAGAAAACCAACCATTCGGATTCACCTTCCCATCAATTCTGCTGAACAGCACCCAGGCAGAGAGAATTTTCCCAACTCTCTTCCAGTTTGAGCTGTTCCTGCTCTGAAATGTTCCTTTAAGAGAAGGTCTTATTCCACTTGGAACAGAGTTTCCTGTGCTCAGACCTCAGAAAGCAGTTTCTTTCTGTTGGAATGTTGACGCATTAGCTCATCTAGCAGATTAAAAGAAGAGTGATTATGCTAAAGCCAGTTCCAAGAGCAGCACACTGGTGTGTTGGAGACTTAAATACTGAGAAGTGGCGCTGTGACTTCAGCCTCTTTCTTTGTGCTGGCATTATGGCTGCAGCGGTTAAATAGCTCTTTGAGAAGGCTCTTTCATTCCAGGAGGGGAATGGCATTTCCATCAGCTGACCAAGGGAGGAGTTTCAGTTCGAGTCCAACGAAGCCAAACAGGAAAGGCGGGAAGGAGGTGCGGATTTTTTGGAAATGCTATTTTTAGCATAAATTCTGTCCGGATCAATCTGTCTCGGGTAGAACGGCCCTCCTGGTGGCTTCGCATCTGGGATGTATTGCCCTTTTTGAATAGGCCAACTCACAAAAATCATGAAAGAGGCTGTCAGCAACAATAGCATACTGTGCATTCTGGGAGAGGTAACACATAATGCGAACCAAAATAACAGATTTTTGGGCTGGCTTTCATATATATTGAGTGCTGTATTATGCGCTTGGGAGAGTACAATATAACAGAGTTGGTAGACATGGTCCCTGCCCACAAAGAGTTTACGGACTAGAGGATTTTTGCCCAAATCTGCACATCCAGAGCAAACCCTATTTTCCCCTGTGAGGACAGGACGATCAAACTGGACCAGCTGTGACTGTAGAACCATTCAGTTTTGGAGTTCTGGTATTCACATTCTGAGGAACTAAATTAGAGTTACCCACTCATTCCCTGTCTCCTCCACCCCAACAGCACAAACTATGATTATTCCTGTCAGGTTTTCTGGTGCCCAAAAGACAAAAAATAAGATTATTGTATCTGAAATAAATGTAAAGGCGGGAAAGGGGCCTGAAATCTGGAAATCGTACCCACGAAATCTGGAAATCGTGGTATTTGTTAAGCACCGTATTAAGCACTGGGGAGGATATAAGATAATCAGATCAGGAATAGTCTGTAGCCCAGATGGGGCTCACAGTCTAGGTAGGATGGAGAACAGGGATTGAACGTCCACTTTATAGATAAGGAAAGTGGGGCACAGAGAAGTGATTTGCCCAAGGTCACAGAGCAGGCAAGGGGAGGGCCAGGATTACAACCCAGATCCCTTGAATCCCTGGTTTATGCTCTTTTCACTAGACCATGCTACTTCTCCAAAGCAAAATCTTTGAATATTTGGTTTTCTGCTGCAGAAGAACCATCAGAATAGGAAAATGTATCGAGCTTTCAGACAGGCAAAGTTTGTGAAGCCAAAGTCACCTGCCATCTTAGGGCATGGGCTCAACTAGCAGATTTTGTACTTTTTAAGCCAAAGGATACCACGCCGTCGTATCTTCCTCTGGCCATGGAGTTTGTCCCTCCCTGTTTCATCTGTAGAAAAAAAGCAAAAAAACCCAACAAAATAAACCCAATGTCTGCTGGGCCAAAGCCATCAATGGGGATCTGCTTTATCGCATTGCCTTTCAGTTCTATAGAACTGTATTTATTCAATGTTTCTGAGAAGTGGAGCTGTATATCAGACCTACCAGATCTTCTGGATGGAGATTCTAGGAACGAGTGTTCCACAACGGAAAAACAGTATTCTCTTTTCATGGTTTTCTTTCTTCTCTTATCAGTTGTGTGGTTGCTTTAGAGCTTGGATGTGGGCTATCTGGGAAAGAGACAATAATTGACAATAATGCTTGATGGAGGGGGAGAAAAGAGGGATAGTCTTCCCTTTTTTGGCTCTGTTCTCTTAGGGTGGAGAAAAATTAGAATGAGATTTCAGAAGGTGAGAGGTATGTGAAATAGCATGGCTCTATTCAGTTGTATTTATTCAATCATATTTATTGAGCCCTTACTGTGTCTAAAGCGAACTTACTGTGAACTGTGCGCTCTACTCAGAAAGTGTAAGAACGGAAGGAAGGAGCAAAGAGGAGGAATGCTGGTTTGGGATGAAGAGCCAACTTTGCAGGCAGAAAACAAGGGTGTGTGTAAATTGAATAGAATCTTTTATCTTCCTCCTTTTAAAAGGGGCTTGGAGATAACTCTGCACAGAGTTTGTGTAAGTACAGATTTCCCCGTCCGCCCAGTAACATCTAATTTTCTGGAGCATGAGTGCTTTGATAATCTCAAAGTGTCTCAGGGCGTGTTTACACTAGCATTCCGATGGCGAAACACGTCATTGCAGAAATCACTTATCTTGCACTTTACTGTAACTGTGAGCTTTGCACAACTCCCCTGTAGATATGTTAGATTCAGAAATCTTACACTAAATTTGCCTCAACGTCTCAGTAGGTATAGTGACCAGCATTTTATTAGTAGTCTAATGTCATTAAACCTAACTATTATTACAGCACTGATTGTTAAATGACAGCACTCAGGAAGGGAGACTTCCTTGTGTCCCGTCTAGACTGTAAACTCATTCTGGGCAGGGAACTTGTCAGTTCATTGTTATATTGGACTCTCCCAAGTGCTTAACACAGTGCTATGCACACAGTAAGCTCTCAATACGTATGATTGGATAAATACGACTGAATGAGTGTCCCAGGAAAGACCAGTCAGTCAATCGTATTTATTGAGCACCTACTGTGTGCAGAACACTGTACTAAGTGCCCGGGAGGGTACAGTATAAGAGACACACACTCCCTGCCCACAATGAGCTTACAGTGTAGTCTCAGCATGGTCTGTCACTTGGCTGTTTAATATTGCCTTCTGATGCTTTTCCTGGGAAAGTTGGGAAGAGAGAGGACTTTTAGTACCAGAATTTGAGACAAGCTCCCCTCTCCATCTTCAGGAGAATACTAATTGTGCTATTTGTTAAGCACTTATTATGTGCCAAGGACTTTACTAAATGCTGAGCTAAATTCAAGATAATCAGGTCCCGTGTGGGAACACATAGTCCAAAAAGGAGGGGGAGCAGGTGTTGAATCCAAGTGGGAAAATTTTTCCCAAGTTGCCATAGGTTTCTTAAGGGGAATTCTGACAACAACAGCTTTCCACAGGTCAGAATCCTGCAGTTCATCTTTGTCTGGCCAGAACGGGGGAGGTTTTAGGAGAGAAGCAGTGTGGCTCAGTGGAAGGAGCCCGGGCTTTGGAGTCAGAGGTCATGGGTTCAAATCCCGGCTCCGGCAATTGTTAGCTGTGTGACTTTGGGCAAGTCACTTCATTTCTAGACTGTGAGCCCACTGTTGGCTAGGGGCCGTCTCTATGTGTTGCCAACTTGTACTTCCCAAGCGCTTAGTACAGTACTCTGCACACAGTAAGCGCTCAATAAATCTGATTGATTCTCTGTGCCTCAGTTACCTCATCTGTAAAATGGGGATTAAGACTATGAGCCCCACGTGGGACACCCTGATCACCTTGTATCCCCCCAGTGCTTAGAACAGTGCTTTGCACATAGTAAGCGCTTAACAAATACCATTATTATTATTATTATTTTATTTTTAGGAGGAAGAATTTGGAATGCATCAAATGTTAGACCTTGGAGTGGTTACTGGGTGAACTCTGCCCCCTAGTGTCAATCAGTTGCAGCAGCCTGAAGAATTTCTCCCCGTTGGAATTCAGTTCTGCTCATAATTACCCAAATATTTATTACATTCCTACAGCCTGTAACAGAACTTAAGAAAGATCTTTCATTCAGTTGCATATAATTATTACATTACTACAACATGAAACAGAATTTAAGGTGATTGATTGATTGATTAAGGAAGATCTTTCATTCAATCGTATTTACTCTCCCCCTTCTAGACTATGAGCCCACTGTTGGGTAGGGACTGTCTCTATATGTTGCCAACTTGTACTTCCCAAGCGCTTAGTACAGTGCTCTGCACATAGTAAGTGCTCAATAAATACGATTGATGATGATGATGATGATTTACTGAGTGCTTACTGTGTGCAAAGCACTGTACTAAACACTTAATAATAATAATAATAATAATGGCGTTTGCTAAGCGCTTACTATGTGCCAAGCACTGTTTTAAGTACTGGGGGGGGATACAAGGTGATCAGGTTGTCCCACTTGGGGCTCACAGTCTTAATCCCCATTTTACAGATGAGGGAACTGAGGCTCAGAGAAGTTAAGCGACTTGCCCAAGGTCACACAGCAGACGTGGTAGAGCCGGGATTAGAACCCACGACCTCTGACTCCCAAGCCCGGGATCTTTCCACTGAGCCATGCCGCTTCTCTTGGGAGAGCACAAGATCTAAGACATTTTGTACAGGGGGATGGACAAAATCGTTTAGACAGAAACAGAGGACTCTGCATCTAAATTATAAGTGTTCCTCATTTCGAACAGAATCAGTCAATTGTATTTGAGGGCCTACTATGTGCAGAGCAAAAACACAGCTATGTAAATACAAACACTGAAGATGCATTCTTTTCCACAAAAGTAGGTCCTGCAGTTGTGGACTTGAGGTGAGAGAAGGGAGGATGTGGGGGAAGAGAGCCTTTGATGTTAGGGTGCTCTCCCCCCCAACAAGAGGGAAGAGCCATAAACAGCCCTTGGGATTGTTCCATAGCTGCCTTTTAAAAACCTCCTTCACTGATTTACCTAGATTAGGTCTTTGCTTGTTCCAGGTTAAATCTGTGAACAGGTAAGGGCATTTTGAGGGGAAAGAGCGTAGCAATCTGGCCCTATGATTTGCAAATACACACCTTTTTTCATTCATTCAATCGTATTTATTGAGCACTTACTGTGTGCAGAGCACTGTACTAAGTGCTTGGGAAGTACAGGTCAGCAACATATAGAAACGGTCCCTACCCAACAACAGACTCACAGTCGTCTTCTTCAGGAGAGGTGGACTTGGAGCTATGATTTGAGAGATGAGAGGGAGAGGCTGATTGATGAATCATAGAGGGCTGCATGGATGCAATATCATAGACTGGTCAGGAAAAAACCAAGAGGGAGAAAAGGGAAATATAATGGTATTTCTTAAGCTCTTACTATGTGCCAAGCACTGTTCTAAGCGATGCGGTAGATACAAGGTAATCAGGTTGTCCCACGCGGGGCTCACGGTCTTAATCCCCATTTTACAGATGAGGTCACTGAGGCCCAGAGAAGTTAGGTGACTTTCCCAAAGTCACACGGCTGACAAGTAGCGGAGGCAGGATTAGAACCCACAACCTCCGACTCCCAAGCCTGTGCTCTTTCCCCTAATGCGACCAGCACAGAGGGAATGAGGGAGGGTCAGGGGAGAAGGCTGATTGTGGGGAACCTTTGAGAGCATTTTGAGAAGACAAACCAAATATCATCCATGAAGTGATTGTATTTATTGAGTGCTTACTGTGTACGGAGCACTATCCTAAGTGCTAGGGAGAGTACAGTATGAAAGAGTTGGTAGACACAATTCCACAGTCGAGTGGGGACTATGATGACAGTTGTGGTCAGGGAATATGTCTGTTAATTCTGTATTGTACTTTTTCAAGCACTTAGTACAGTCCTCTGCATGTAGTAAGTGCTCAATAAGTACCATTGATGGATGGGGCATTGATTGAAGGAGGTAGGGAAGCCAGGGAAGAAAATGATCTAGTAATTCAGAAAGAGTTGACATGGGCCTGGAAGAACTTAAAATGTAGTTTTGTTCCTGGGGCTTTCCCCCTTTCTGCAGTGGTTTATCCTGCCTTTAGATCAAGTTTTCTAAGATCAATAACATTTAGGTAAAGATAAGTAATAGTATTTATTAAGTACTTACTGTACGTCGAGACAGTGCTAAACCCTGGGGTAGATTTATGGTAATCAAATCTGACACAGTCCCTGTTTTCTTATGGAATTCACAATTTTAAGAAGGAGGAAGAGCAGATCTCATCTCCCCATATTTCTGATGAGGAAACTGAGGCACAGAGAGGTTAAGTGAGTGGCTAAAATCTCACAGCAGACCAATGGAAGAGCTGGGATTAGACCGCAGTTCTGATTCCCAGGCCTGTAATCTTTTCCCTAGGTCCCACTGCCTCTCAATGTAATTATTTTTTTCTAATTGATCAATCAAATCATATTTCCTGAACACTTGCAGAGCACTGAACTAAGGGCTTGAGAGAGTATAACAGATGTAGTAGCCATGTTCCCTGCCCACAAGGAGATTACAGTCTAGATGGGAAGACATTTAAAGAAATTACAGATATGTACCTATGTGCTTTGGGGCTGAGGGTGGGGTGAATAAGGGGTACAAATAAGACTCAGGATGCTTAAAAACTGGTAGGTTTTTTTTTGCACTGATCATTGACCCAAGATGCTTAAGAATGAGTGGTTTGCTTAAATATCAAAAGAGAATGGAGAATTCATTTCCGTAAGCATGTGTATTCAGGAGAGAGTACTCAAATAATAATAATAATAATAATAATAATGATAGTGGTATTTGTTAAGCACTTACTATGTGCTGAGCACTGTTCTAAGCGCTGGGGTAAATGCAAGGTAATCAGGTTGTCCCACCTGGGGCTCACAGTCTTCATCCCCATTTTACAGACGAGGTAACTGAGGCCCAGGGAAGTTCAGTGATTTGCCCAAAGTCACACAGCATACAAGCGGCGGAGCCGGGATTAGAACCCATGACCTCTGACTCCCAAGCCCGTGCTCTTTCCACTGAGCCACGCTGCTTCTCATGTGCTAACAGCATGTGGGGAAGGAACGTGGAATGTGTCTACCAACTCTGTTGCTCTGCACATGGTAAGCGCTCATTAAGTACCACTGATTGATTGATTTACTTGATGGGAAGCAGTGTGGCCTAATAGAGCACAGTCCTGGCAGCCAGAAGGCCTGGGTTCTAATCCTGGCTCTGCCACTTGCTTGCTGTATGATCTTGGGCAAGTAACTTATCTGTTCCTCAGTTTCCTCAACTGCAAAATGGAGATTCAATACAGACCGGGACTGTGAGCCCGAAGTGGAATAGGGACTCTTTCCAGCCTGATTAACTTGTATCTACCCCAGCGCCTAGAACAGTGCTTGACACATAATAAGTGCCTAACAAATGTCATTTAAAAAAAAGGCAGCCCCATTTGTTTCATCTTTTTAAATTTTAAGCCCATCAAACCCCCAAAACCCCAACCAAGATTACTGTAAAGCTGCCCAGCCTGCTTCTTATCAATGCAATCATGGAATAAATTCTGTGGATAGCCAGAAGACAAATCTGAGTTCTTGTGAATTTAGTGAATGTGAGTGGGATGGCATGCCAGTCTCTGGGAGCCAGACTATGCTGTTTGACCCTTGCAGGCAATTTCCTTTTCAGATTCGGTTCTCTCCAGATGGCACGTAATTGTTTCTTGAATGACCCTAGTGTCCGTGCCACAGGAACCTGGCTGGAGAGGCCATTTGACATCTTTATTAGCCTGTGGCTGAGAGGGTGCTGTACAAAGCCTCCATTCACACACTCAAAGGGTTTTTTGTGTTAGAGAAGTGATGAAACTGATTTGCTGTTTCCTGTGACCATCGGTCTCCAATTAAGGTCCCTGTTCCCAGGCACAGGTGTAAGGATTTTTGATCCGGGCTTGTGTTCTAGCCTGTTGACCCCCGTTTGTTATTGCTCTGTCCACTCCAACTTCGACGCTAACCTGGCCACTTTGCAGGGCCCAGGGAGTAAATTATCAGGATGTCTCTAAATTTCCCAGGATGAATAGTTAAGTTCCTTGCAGGTTGTCTCCCTGACAACCACTTGATTTGCTGCAACACTCTAAATTGTCCAAAGAGTAGTCAGTATGCTGGGATATCCTTTCATTTTGGGGTCACAGGCAGCACACAACTTGGAATTCTTGTTTTGGTGATCTCAAAATCCCCTTCAATCACTCAATCAATACTATTTACTGAGCCCTTACTGTGTGCAGAGCACTGTATTAAGCTCTTGGGCGAGTACAATACAACATAGTAGGCACATTCCCTGTCCATAAGGATCTTACAGTTTAGAATAGAGGAGATAGGCCTTGAAATAAATTACCAATGTGTGCTTAAGTGCTGTGTGGTAGAGGGTGGGGTGAATATCAAGTGCTTAAAGGGTACAAATGCATGGCTTAGTGGAAAGAGCCCGGGCTTGGGAGTCAGAGGTCATGGGTTCTAATCCCGACTCCGCCACTTGTCAGCTATGTGACTTTGGGCAAGTCACTTAACATCTCTGTGCCTAAGTTAACTCACCTGCAAAATGGGGATCAAGACTGTGAGCCCCATGTGGGACAACCTGATTACCTTGTATCCCCCCCAGTGCTTAGAAGAGTGCTTGGCACATAGTAAGTGCTTAAATGCCATTGTTATCATTTTTTTTTATTAAATCCAAGGAACTAGGCAACACAGGAGGGAAAAGGAGTAGGGGAAATGAGGGATTAGATAGGGAAGGACTCTTGGAGGCAATGTGATTATAATAAGGCTTAAAGGTGGGGAGAATAGTTTCTCAAATATGGGGGAGAGAGTTCCAGGCCAGATGGACGATGTGGGAAAAGGGTTGGAAGATGAGATAATAATAATAATGATGGCATTTGTTAAGTGCTTACTATGTGCAAAGCACTGTTCTAAGCGCTGGGGAGGATACAAGGTGATCAGGTTGTCCCACATGGGGCTCCCAGTCTTCATCCCCATTTTACAGATGAGGGAACTGAGGCCCAGAGAAGTGAAGTGACTTGCCCAAAGTCACACAGCTGGCAACTGGCAGAGCTGGGATTTGAACCCATGACCTCTGACTCCCAAGCCTGGGCTCTTTCCACTGAGCCAAGGTACAGTGAGCCGGGTTTCCACAGATCATACTTGGCTGAAGCTGTGGGGAGGGTGCAGGGGGTGGGGGTGGAGTTTGGGGGGTCGGGGGGAAAGGTTGAATGAAGTGAGTTAATGGGGGCTAACATTGGGGGAGAGGTATGAAGGGGGCACTGTGAGAGGATGACAAGGATGAGGAGGGGTTGGATGGGATTGAACTGAGGAGGGCTGGCCTGTGGGGAGGGGGATAGGAAGGGTGGTGAGTGCGAGGGGCAGGGTTGTGGGGATCAGAGGGAGTGAACTGAGGGCACATGGTGGGGCATAACAGAAAGAAAGTCCAGAGCTGCAGCAGCTGATCTGTAGAGCCTGTGGCCAAGGCTGGTTACTTTGGCAACTCCCAGATTGGTTGGGCGGCAGCCCAAGAGAATCCACAAGGTCTAAACTGCCATGGGCAAGTCATTATAGCGGTTGTCCACAATGAATGGGTGAGGACTGTCAAATGGTTAGGTGTTGATGGTTGACTGACATGTTGCCATCTTCTTGGTGAGCTACTGTCCTGCTTCTTTGGAGGGGCCTAGGTCCTGGTGTACGGAAGGGTGGGAATAGTGGGAGGATGGAGGAGTCCTTCCTTGTGCAGTACCATCATCATCATCATCAATCGTATTTATTGAGCGCTTACTATGTGCAGAGCACTGTACTAAGTGCTTGGGAAGTACAAATTGGCAACATATAGAGACAGTCCCTACCCAACAGTGGGCTCCCAGTCTAAAAGTACCAAATTCCCAGTGACAGATGGGAGGTGTGTTTGTGTGTGTGGTGGAGGGGGGGATGAGGGGGCCGGTGTCCCCTGCCCCTGGTGTCGAGAGGTTTGGGATCTCTTTCCTCTGGGCAGTTCAGGGCCTCTGGTGTTTGGGGGATTATGACCCTCCCCTTTGCTCAGCCCTTAGACACCCTTGTGCAGAGGGCAGCCCTTCCCTCAGGTGTGATCCCATGCCTCTGGTGTGAGGGGAGAGTCCAGGGGGCTCAGCGCTCCTTCCCCCAGAGTAATCCTAGGTCCCTTGTAGTGGGGGAGAGGAGGGCTCAGTTTTTGCCCCCTTTTACCTTGCCCAGTGGACGCTGGGTGGTCTTGAGGCCTTTCCCTCAGGTGTGATCCCAGTCCCAGATGCAGAGGTGGGACGAGAGGGCCCTGTGTTCCTTCCCCTGGAGCAATCATTGGTTCCTAGTGGTGGGGAAGGGGCTTTGGATGGTGGAGACCTTGACCTTGTCTCAGTTTTTGACCTCTGGTTTGTCCAGCGGCAGCCCTTGTCTCTGGCACGATCAGTGGTGTGTGTGGGAAGGAGGGGCCCGTGGGCTCTGCGTCCCTTCCTGCTGGCACAGTCCTAGACTCCCTAAAGATGGGGAGGAGATATGGTGGGGATGGGGTTGGCGACCCCTCCACTTTGTGGGTGGCTCTGGAGGGGTTGCCCCACTTCAGACCTCTGGCACTTGGTGCTGCTACCTCTCACAGCCCCGTTGACATCAATGCCATCTTGGAAAGCTACATACAAGCTAGATATAAGTGGTATTTTTATCAGTGGTATTTATTGAGCATTTACTATGTGCTGAGGACTGGACTGAGCATGTAATACTACAGAGTTAGCAGGCACTTAACGAGCGTGCAATCAAGAGACGATCTTATGGTCTAGAAATACAAGTTTCCTTCCCCACATCGTTTGTCTAAGTAGATGGGGAAAGTTGACTGAGTGTTTTAAAGCCAGTGGTAAGCAGTTTCCCCCGCCCTACCTCCTTCTCCTCCCCACAGCACCTGTATATAGGTTTGTATAGTTTTATTACTCTGTTTATTTTACTTGTACATATTTACTATTCTATTTATTCTGTTAATGATGTGCATCTAGCTTTAATTCTGTTTGTTCTGATGACTTGACATCTGTCCACATGTTTTGTTTTGTTGTCTGTCCCCCCTTTCTAGACTGTGAGCCCGTTGTTGGGTAGGGACCGTCCTTATATGTTGCTGACTTGTACTTCCCAAGCGCTTAGTACAGTACTATGCACACAGTAAGTGCTCAGTAAATACAATTGAATGACTATAGAGGTGGATAGGCAACCACTGGAAGTTCTTGAGGAGTAGGGAGACATGGACTGAATGGTTTTGTTTTCTTTTTTTAGAGAAATGATCCAGGCAGTAGAGTGAACTAAGGACTGGAGAGCAGAAAATCAGGAGGCAGGGAGGTCAGTGAGGAGGTTGATGCAGTAGTCAAGGTGGGATGTGATAAGTGCTGGGATCGGTGTACTAGCAGTATGATTCATTCATTCATTCAATCATATTTATTGAGCACTTACTGTGTGCATAGCACTGCACTAAGTGCTTGGGAAGTACAAGTTGGCAACATATAGAGGCGTTCCCTACCCAACAACGGGCTCACAGTCTAGAAGGGGGAGACAGACAACAAAACAAAACATGTGGACAGGTGTCAAGTCATCAGAACAAAATGAATTAAAGCTAAATGTACATCATTAACAAAATAAATAGATGGAAAGGAAAGGGCAGATCCTAGAGATGCTGTGAAGGTAGAATCAACAGGATTTGGTGATGGACTGAGCATATGGGTTGAGAGGTGAGTTGATACCGCCAAAGTTATGGGCTTGTGAGACACAGAGGATGGTGGTGTTGTCTTCTATGATGGGAAAGATGGAAGAAGGGCAGGGTCAGTACTATAATAGTAGTAATAACAACAATGATAGTGGTATTTAAGCGCTTACTATTCCTCAAACATTGTGCTAATTGCTGAGGTCAAAGAGCCTCTACCCTCATGGGTTTACATTCTATGGGGGAGAGAGAACAGCTCTTCCACATCTTACCTCCTTCCCTTACCCACAGCACCTGTATATATGTATATATGTTTGTACATATTTATTACTCTATTTATTTATTTTACTTGTACCTATCTATTCTATTTATTTTATTTTGTTAGTATGTTTGGTTTTGTTCTCTGTCTCCCCCTTCTAGACTGTGAGCCCACTGTTGGGTAGGGACTGTCTCTATATGTTGCCAGCTTATACATCCCAAGCGCTTAGTACAGTGCTCTGCACACAGTAAGCGCTCAATAAATACGATTGAATGATTGATTGATTCCACCCAAACTCCATCCTCCCCTGACTTTGCCGTCACTGAAGGTAACACCGCCATTCTTCCGATCTCACAAGTCCGTAGCGTTAGCATGATCCTCCACTCATTTCTCTCATTCAGCCCACAGAATTGAATCTGTCGCCATATCCTGTCAGTTGTACCTCCACAATATTGCTAAAAGCCACCCTTTCCTCTCCATCCAAACTGCTTTTATACTTATTCTAGCAGTTACCGTTTCCCACCTAGTCTACTGCATCTGCTTCCTCACTGATGTCCCTCCCTCCTCTCTTTCCCCACTCATTCATTCATTCAGTCGTATTTATTGAGTGCTTACTGTGTGCAGAGCACTGTACTAAGCACTTGGGAAGTACAAGTCGGCAACATATAGAGACGGTCCCTACCCAACAACAGGCTCACAGTCTAGAAGGGGAAGACAGACAACAAAACAAAGCATGTAGGCGGGTGTATAATAAGAATAATAATGGCATTTGTTAAGCGCTTACTATGTGCCAAGCACTGTTTTAAGCACTGGGGGAGATGTAAGGTAATCAGGTTGTCCCATGTGGGGCTCACAGTCTTAGTCCCCATTTTACAGATGAGGTAACTGAGGCAAAGAGAAGTGAAGTGACTTGCCCAAGCTCACCTAGCAGACAAGTGGCAGAGCCGGGACTCGAACCCACGACCTTCCGACTCCCAGGCCTGTGCTCTATCCACTAGGCCATGCTGCTTCTCTTAAGCACTCCTGGCCATAACCTCACTCTGCTGCCCAGATCAGTTTTCAAACAAAAACCACTCACGGGGGAGTCGATCATAAAAATATTTACACTCGCTGATCAAAAAATAAATACTCGAGTACACATATATGCAGGCGTGCTAAGGAGGGTGTAAACCATTCCATAAGTATCTTCTTTAGGGGCATTTAAGTGGTTACTATGTACCAGGCACCATACTAAGTGCTGGGGTAGATGCAAGCTAATCAGTTTGGACCCAATCCACGTCCCACATAATAATTATAATAATAATGATAGCATTTATTAAGCGCTTACTATGTGCAAAGCACCGTTCTAAGTGCTGAGGAGGTTACAAGGTAATCAGGTTGTCCCATGGGGGGGGGCTCACAGCATTAATCCCCATTTTGCAGATGAGGTAACTGAGGCACGGAGAAATGAAGTGACTTGCCCAGAGTCACACAGCTAGCAATTGGCGGAGTCGGGATTAGAATCCAGATCCTTTTGATTCCCAGCCCTGTTCTCTATCCACTAGGCTATGCTGCTCCTCTAAGTAATTGCCTGTAAGGATGCTAGTGCATTTACAAGCAGAAGGTTAAAAGATTCTCCTCTGTGCATCTGTCTTTACACCTCTGAGTAATTCTAAATCTAAATTTCCTCTCCTCTCCTGCCAGGAGCCAACCCCCCTCACCCCCACCCCGAAACCTCCCCACCAAGCGTTTATTGAGTCTGCAGGAACTAGGGGCTTAGCAGGAGTCTAAGTGGCTGCATGTGACAGGACTTAAGGACAGCACTGCTTAAATCCTCAGTTTTATTTTTATGGCGTTTGTTAAGCGCTTACTATGTACAAAGCACTGTTTTCAGCGCTGGGGAGGATACAAGGTGATCAGGTTGTCCCACGTGGGGCTCACAGTCTTAATCCCCATTTTACAGATGAGGTAACTGAGGCACAGAGAAGTTAAGGGACTTGCCCAAGGTCACACAGCTGACAATTGGCGGCACTGGGATTTGAACCCATCACCTCTGACTCCAAAGCCCGTGCTCTTTCCTCTGAGCCATGCTGCTTCTCAATCAGTAATTGAGTAGAATCCGTGACCTCTGACTCAATCAATCGTATTTATTGAGCACTTACTGTGTGCAGAGCACTGTACTAAGCGCTTGGGAAGTACAAGTTGGCAACAGATACAGTCCCTACCCAACAGTGGGCTCACAGTCTAAAAGACTCCCAAGTCCGTGCTTTTTCCATTGAGCCACGTGTAGGAGTGGGCAGCTGGGACTTGATCCCAGGATTCTCCACCTCCTTAAGGATGCTGGTAATAATAATAATAATAATGATGGTATTTGTTAAGCACTTACTATGTGCAAAGCACTTTTCTAAGCGCTGGGGGGTACAAGGTGATCAGGTTGTCCCACGTGGGGCTCACAGTCTTAATCCCCATTTTCCAGATGAGGAAACTGAGGCCCAGAGAAGTGAAGTGACTTGCCCAGAGTCACACAGCTGACAAGCGGTGAAGCCCGGATTTGAACCCATGACCTCTGACTCCAAAGCCTGGGCTCTTTCCACTGAGCCATGCTGCTTCTCTAATAATAATAATAATGGTATCTGTTAAGCACCTACAGTGAGCAAGGCACTCTTCTAAGCGCTGGAGTAGTTATGTTAATCAGGTTGGACAAAGTCCCTGTCGCACATGGGGCTCTCACTCTTAATCCCCATTTTACAGATGAGGGAACTGAAGCCCAGAGAAGTGAAGTGACTTGTCCAAAGTCATACAGCAGACATGTGGCGGAGCCGGGATTAGAACCCAGGTCCTTCTGACTCCATGCCCACGCACAATCCACTGTCACTTCGTTTTTGTGCCCAGGTGGGAATCCAGTGGTACCTCCAGATGTGGCTCCCTCTCCTTTCCTACCCCTGTATCCTTCGCTCCTTCTAGACAGGGACAAAGTAGATCTGTATTGTGGGCAGGGAATGTGTCTGTTATATTGGATTCTCCCAAGCACTTTAGTGTAGTGCTCTGCACAAGACTGTGAGCCCACTGTTGGGTAGGGACTGTCTCTATATGTTGCCAACTTGTACTTCCCAAGTGCTTAGTACAGTGCTCTGCACACAGTAAGTGCTCAATAAATACGATTGATTGATTGATTGATATTAAGCACTCAATAAAATAAAATAAAAGCAGCATGGTTCAGTGGAAAGAGCCCGGGCTTGGGAATCAGAGGTCACGGGTTCTAATCCCAGCTCCCCCACATGTCTGTTGGGTGACCTTAGGCAAGTCACTTCATTTCTCTGAACCTCAGTTACCTCATCTGTAAAATGGGGACTAAGACTATGGGCCCCACGTGGGACAACGCGATGACCTTGTAACCCCCACAGCGTTTAGACCAGTGCTTTGCACATAGCGCTCAACAAATAATAATGAAGGCATGTCATCATTACTATTATTATTATTAATAAATGCCATTGATCAATTGATTAAACTCCAAGGCCACTACCAGCATTTCCTGGTGAATAACTCATTGTCTGAATCCGAGACCCAAGTCCCATCCAATCTGGAACTTCTGGGTATTATCCTGGCCCTTGGTGTTGCACTTGGCTATCTGGGAATTTGGGGAATGAACGCAATCCTTCTCATGACAGTGAAATCCATTTGAGTTAACCTTTTCCCAAACAGAGATCCAGTCATGCTCATGCTCAGTCAGTCGTCTAGACTGTGAGCCCGCTGTTGGGTAGGGACCGTCTCTATATGTTGCCAACTTGTACTTCCCAAGCGCTTAGTACAGTGCTCTGCACACAGTAAACGCTCAATAAATACAATTGAATAAATGCCCCCACAAATGCTGACAGCGGCATTTAATCTACAGGTGGCCATCAGATAAGGTCCAGGGCTAGTATTCATTTTTTTCCTGTCCTGAGTGAATATGGACCCCCTTTCTTTACTGTTGTCTCCTTCCTCACCTATTTCTTTCTCAATTTTATAGGTCTGGGGAAGTGTGCTTCTATCCAGGGGATCTAAAATCTTTTATTTCTTACCAATAAACCCCAGGTTCAACAAATTCCAGTGAAGAGTTGACCTGGCATGGTTATAATTTTTTTTGGATGTTCTTCTTTTGAAGGTTGAACTCCAAACAATTGGATGCTTCAATAAAATTGTTATTTTCTTAATAAGCCTTGGGGAGAGCCCACGAATGCCCAGTACAGTGTAAGCTTGTTGTTGGCAGTGAACGTACCTACCAACTCTGTTGTATTGTACTTTCCCAAGCATTCTTCACATAGGAAGTGCTTATGATTGATTGATTGATTGATTGGAAGTTTTGGTTTGGTTCATAGTTCAGAGAAGCAGTGCGGCTTAGTGGAAGAAGCACGGGCTTGGGAATCAGAGGTCATGGGTTCTAATCCTGGCTCCGCCACTTGTCTGCTGGGTGACTTTGGGCAAGTCACTTAGCTTCTCTGTGCCTCAGTTACCTCATCTGTAAAATGGGGATTAAGACTGTGAGCCCCACATGGGACAACCTGATAACCTTGTATCTATCCCGGTGCTTAGAATAGAGCTTGGCACATAGTAAGCACTTAACAAACACCATCGCTATTGCTATTATTAGTTCTGCCTCCTATTAGAGTGTAAACACCTTGTGGGCAGGGAACATTTCTTACATTGTACTTTCCTGAGAGTTTCATACAGCACTTCACACTCAGAGGGGGGCTCAGTAGTCACCATCAATCAACCAGTTGTATTATTGAGTGCTTACTATGCACAGAGCATTCTACTAAGCGATTGGGAGAGTACAGTATAACAGTATAGTTGGTAGACAGTTCCCTGCCCACAACGAGCTTACAGTTGTGGTGTTGCAGTCGTTGATTGAGTACTGTAACTACTCAATCAGCTAAGCATTTGGAAAAATGTTGGAATTTGGGCAGACAAAGATACCAGCTGGTAATCTTGGCTCCTGTTTTAGTCAGGATAGAGCTGTCAGCCTATTGCTGATTCAAGGGATGTTTTGCCAGTATAATAATAATAATTATGTTATTTGTTAAGCTCTTACTATGTGCAAGGCACTGTATTAATCATAATAATGATGCTGGCATTTGTTAAGCGCTTACTATGTGCAAAGCACTGTTCTAAGCGCTGGGGGAGGGTACAAGGTGATCAGGTTGTCCCACGGGGGGCTCACAGTCTTATTCCCCATTTTACAGATGAGGTAACTGAGGCACAGAGAAGTTAAGTGACTTGCCCAAGGTCACACAGCTGACAATTGGCAGAGCTGTATTTGAACCCATGACCTCTGACTCCCAAGCCCGTGATCTTTCCACTGAGCCACGGTACTTCTCTTAAGTGCTTATGTGGGACTCCTCTCTATCTCCTCTGTGGAGCTCCTTCTCTTATGCCCTTTTGGATTTGCAACAGACAGTGTATCTCAACCAACCAGATGGTTTCCAGCTTGTCTTTATCATATCAAATAGATAATCTTGTGCCAGCAGTAATCCTTATTTTCTTAGAGTTGTGTTAATCATTAACTCCAAGGGCAGTTTCATACTCTGTCCAGGAAAACTGAAAGATTTTTTTTCTGGTTTTTTTTTTTTTTTAATGGTATTTGTTAAGTGCTTACTGTGTGCTAGTCCCTGAGCACTGGGGCAGCAGATACAAGCTAATCAGGTTGCACACAGTCCATGTCCCACAGTCTTAATCCCCATTTTTCAGACGAGGTAACTGAGGTACAGAGAAGTGAAGTGACTTGCCTAAGGTCACAAAGCAAGTGAGTGGCAGACCTGGGATGAGAACCCAGGTCCTTTGATTCCCAGGCCCGTGCTCTTTCCATTAGGCCACACTGCCTCAGGATTCCCCTAAATTGCGATTTCTGAGCTTTAAGCCTGATGTCACTAGCTACTCATTTATGTATTGATGCCATTGGTATTTCTTGAGGACCCACTATGTGCACAGTACTGTACTCAGTGATAGGGAAAGTAATAACAAGGAAGGTATTTGTTAAAGCGCTTACTATGTGCCAAGCACTGTTCTAAACACTGGGGTAGTTACAGTGTAACTGAGTTGCCCCACATGGGGCTCACAGTCTTAATCCCATTTAACAGATGAGGTAACTGAGTCTCAGAGAAGTTTAGTGACTTGCCCAAAGTCAGCTGTGTAGCTGACAAGTGGCAGAGCTGAGATTAGAACCCACCACCTCTGACTCCCAAACCCAGGCTCTTTCCACTAAGCCACTCTGCATCTCCACAGTGGAGTGCGTAGACACAATCCCTGTCCCAAAGGGGCCTACACCCTAGCTGAAAAGACAGATGCTAAAGTAACAGGAGAAAGAGAAAAAAAGGGGGTTTTATACACGAGATAGCACTTGAGTAATAAGCTGTTACATATATGTACATACAATAATAATAATAATAATAATGATGGCATTTGTTAAGCGCTTACTATGTGCAAAGCACTGTTCTGAGCGCTGGGAGGGATACAATGCGATCAAGTTGTCCCACATGGGGCTCACAGTCTTAATCCCCATTTTGACAGATGAGGTAACTGAGGCTCAGAGAAGTTAAGTGACTTGCCCAAAGTCATATGTGTAAGGGCTAGGAGAAGTTGTAAGTACACAAGTTCCCAGGGTGTGCAGAAGGGGATAGGACCTGGCAGTTCCGGGGATAGAACTTGGGAAGATGAGAAATCAATTAGTAAATTCACCCTCTATAATAATAATAGTAATAATAGCATTTATTAAGCACTTACCATGTGCCGACCACTGTTCTAAGTGCTGGGGAGGTTACAAGGTGTACAGGTTGTCTCATGTGGGGCTCACAGTCTTAATCCCCATTTTACAGATGAGGTAACTGAGGCACAGAGAAGTTAAATGACTTGCCCAAAGTCACACAGCTGACAAGTGGCGGAGCCTGGATTTGAACCCATGACCTCTGACTCCAAAGCCCGGGCTCTTTCCACGGAGCCACACTGCTTCTCTTCTATAATGTAAGCTCACTGTGGACAGGGAATGTGTCTACCAACTTTGTTTTATTGTACTCTCCCAAGGGCTTAGTACAGCGCCCTGCATAGAGAAGCAGCGTGGCTCAGTGGAAAGAGCCTGGGCTTTGGAGTCAGAGGTCATGGGTTCAAATCCTGGCTCCGCCAAATGTCAGCTGTGTGACTTTGGGCAAGTCACTTCACTTCTCTGGGCTTCAGTTACCTCATTTATAAAATGAGGATTGAGACTGTGAGCCCCATGAGGGACAACCTGATAATCTTGTAACCTCCCCAGCGCTTAGAACAGTGCTTTGCACATAGTAAGCGCTTAATGAATGCCATTATTATTATTAGTAGTAGTAGTAGTAAGTACCTCTGAGTGATTGATTGATAAAGCCTTCTGGAAGAGATGTGATTTTTAGGGAGGCTTTGAAGGTGGGGAGAGCAGTGGTGTGTCAGATTTGGAGGAGGAGGGAATTCCAGCATGAGGAGAGGCATGACTAAAGAGGTCTGTGGTAGAAGAGATAATAATAATTATAATAATTGTGGTATTTATTAAGTGCTTAGTATGTTCCAAGCACTGAACTAAACGCTGGTGTAGGTACAAGATAATCAGGTCCCTCATGGGATTCATGTGGGGCTCACAGTTCACTCACAAGACCCAGTGAGTTGGGGTGTATTGGAAGAAGAGCGTGAATAAGTAGCAGGGAGAGAGCTGATTGAGTGCCTGAAGCCAGCAATAATAATTATAACTCTGGTAGTCGTTAAGCACTTACTATGTGCCAAGCACT
Source organism: Tachyglossus aculeatus (assembly GCF_015852505.1). NCBI lineage: Eukaryota > Metazoa > Chordata > Mammalia > Monotremata > Tachyglossidae > Tachyglossus > Tachyglossus aculeatus. The sequence continues at coordinate 48,008,230 of NC_052069.1, read as the reverse complement.
GATTAACAAGTTAATCAGGTTGGACACAGTCCATGTTGTGGGGCTCACATTTTAAGTATGTGAGGGAGTAGGAGCTAATTCCCATTTTAGAGATGAGGTAACTAAGGCCAAGAGAAGCAACTTGCCCAAGGTCACACAGCAGACACAGCCAGGATTAGAACCCAGGTTCTCCGACTCCTGGGCCCGTGCTCTTTTCACTAGGCCACGCTGCTTCCCAGTGGTCAGGAGTTTCCGATTGATGCTAATCAATCAGTGGTATTTATTGAGTTCTTACTGCACTAAGCACCTGGAAGAGAACAGTGTAACGGAGTTGGTAGACACATTTCCTGCTCACATGAGCTTATGGTCTAGAGGGGGAATGGGTAATGGGTTTTTGAGAATTGGGGCGCTGTGTGCAGAAATGGCATTTTAGAAAAATGATCTGGGCAGCAGAGTGAAACACAGACTGGAGAGGGGCGAGACAGGGAGACCACTGAGGTTGCAAGCCATTGGCAGATCCTGGAAATACTGTGGGGAGAAAAACCAATGGGATCTGGTGACCAACATACCGAGGGTCAAAGAGACGATGCCGTCGAGGAAACTGCCAATTATATTGGGTTAGTTCTACTGTACTCTCCCAAGCGCTTACTACAGTGCTCCGCACACAGTAATCGCTCAATATATATGACTGATTGATTGCCAAGGCTGCCGACTTGAGGGATTAAGAGGATGTCATAGGTATCAACAGCGATGGGAAAATGAAGTGGAGAGGAGAATTTGAGAGAGAAGATGAGGTGAGTGTCAGGCATATTGAGATTAAGGGGCTGGCAATGCGGCATCCATAGAGAGATGGCCAGAATGCAAGAGGAAATGCAAGATTGCAGAGAAACGCCTCATCTTTCAATTTAAGGCCCACGATCTGCTTTCTCCTTCCTGCTTAACCTCACTCCTCTCCCACTACATCCCAATCCTCACAATTCACTCCTTTAGTACCGAACTACTTAGTGCATCTCAAACTCCCCCTGCACCCCATCTCCCTCTACCTCAACTTCTCCTGCCCAGAATGCCCTCCCTCTTCCTATTCGACAGACCTGTTCTCCACATCTTAAGGCCCTAATAAAATCACATCTCCTCCAGGAAGCCTTTCCAGACTAACCCCTCATCTCCCCACCCTATCCTCCCAAGCCCTCTGCATCACCTGAGTGATTAAGACTTTGAGCCCCATGTGGGACAGGGACTGTGTCCAACTTGATTCGTTGCCTCAGTGCTTAGAACAGTGCTTGGCACATAATAAGCACTTAACCAAAACCACAGTTATTATTATGACCTTTGCACTTGTCTATTCCTCCTAAACACTATGACACTCACCCAACCCTACATCACTGGTGTACATATACATCTTTGTACTTTGTGACTTCCCTTATGTGTAATTTATTTTAATGTCTGTCTCCCCCAATGGGTTGTATGTTTCTAAAGGGCAGGAAGTATGTCTATCAACTGTTGTACTGTCCTAAGACGTATGGTCTAGTGGATAGAGGACTGGCCTAGGAGCCAGAAAGACCCATATTTAATCCCAGGGCTGCCACTTGTCTGCTGTGTGACCTTGGGCAAGTCGCTTAACTTTCTTGGGCCTCAGTTACCTCATCTATAAAATGGGGATTAGGACTGAGTCCTACATGGGACATGGACTGTGTCTAACCTGATTAACTTGTATCTAACATAGCGCTTAGTATGATGTGTGACACATAGTAAGCACTTAAATACCGTTAAACAAAAAAGTGCTTAGTACAGTGCTCTTTGCACAGTAAGCCCTCTATAGTAATAATAATAATAATAATGATGGAATTTATTAAGCGCTTACTATGTGCAAAGCACTGTTCTAAGTGCTGGGGGGTTACAAGGTGATCAGGTTGTCCCACAGGGGGATCACAGTCAACCCCCATTTTACAGATGAGGGAACTGAGGCCCAGAGAAGTGAAGTGACTTGCCCAAGGTCACACAGCTGACACTTGGCAGAGCTGGGATTTGAACCCACGACCACTGACTCCAAAGCCCTTGCTCTTTCCACTGAGCCACGATTGACATCTCAATAAATGTCACTGATTGATTGATAGGAGAGAGAGGTTGGAGCCAGTGAGGTATTGAGCGAATGTACCAAGGATGCCAGAAGGCAGAGTTGGGAGCGGGGGTTTGTGAGCTGAGCACTTTTGCTCTCTGGGTACGGTGCCATGCTTCCAGAGGTGTTTTGTCTCTGTGCAGCTATTTAAAATTGCTAAAATAGTCCCTCTGGATGACCTCAGCAGCAAGTTTCAGAACCTGACAGGTAGGACTTCGGATGGTGTCAAATCAGTGATCTAGTTAGAGGCAACATTTGACTCTCACAAACCCTTCAATCAATCAATCAATCGTATTTATTGAGCGCTTACTGTGTGCAGAACACTGTACTAAGCACTTGGGAAGTACAAGTCGGCAACACATAGAGACAGTCCCTACCCAACAGCGAGCTCACAGTCTTGAAGGGGGAGACAGAGAACAAAACCAAACATACTAATAAAATAAATAGAATAGATATGTACAAGATAAATAAATAAATAAATATGTAATAAATATGTACAAACATATATACATATACATCATCCATGATGATGATGGTATTTGGTAAGCACTTACTATGTGCCAACCACTGTTCTAAGCGCCGGGGGAGATACAAGGCCATCAGGTTGTCCCACTGTGAGCCCTACAAGGGACAACCTGCTTACCCTGTATTTACACTAGCGCTTAAAACGGTGCTTGGCACATAGTCAACGCTTAATCAATCAATCAATCATATTTATTGAGCGCTTACTGTGTGCAAGCACTGTACTAAGCGCTTGGGAAGTACAAGTTGGCAACATAACTGCTTAACAAATCCATAATTATCATTATCCCATGTGCGGCTCACAGTCATCATCCCCATTTTCCAGATGAGGTAACTGAGGCAAAGAGAAGCAAAGCGACTTGCGCAAAGGCACAGAGCTCACAAGTGGTGTGTGCAATCAATCAATCAATTATATTTATTGAGCGCTTACTGTGTGCAGAGCACTGTACTAAGCGCCTGGGAAGTACAAGTTGACAATTATAGAGACAGTCCCTACCCAACAGTGGGCTCACAGTCTACAAGGGGGAGACAGAGAACAAAACCAAACATATTAACAAAATAAAATAGAATACAGCCAAGAGCAAACCTTCTGTCCTTCTACCTCACCTTTCCTCAGAGGTCCAAGAACAAGATTTCTTTTTCCCCTTCCTGGAAATTCAGTGTGGGGGCAGTGGTCATTAGTCTGAAAACAAAAAAGGGGGAAAAAAGCACCACAATTCACCACACATGCACAAGAATGATATCACGAACCACTGTACAATCACAATTGTTTCTGTTAGATTTGTTTTGTGTCGGTGTTATTTGGCCTTGAGACGTCTTGTTCCATTTTCAAGTTGTTGTTATTATCCTCTAAAAGAATTCATAAAACTTTGGGAGAATATTATTCTCCCAAAGAGATCCAAATAAGTCAGTGTGTGATTTTAATATATAATGAAGTATAAAAATAGGAATCAAATGAAAATGTTACCAATCAAACAATCAGTGGTATTTACTAAACGCTTGGATGAGTGCAGCATTCATTCATTCAACCATATTTATTGAGTGCTTACCATGTGCAGAGCACTCTACTAAGTGATTGGAAAGTACAATTCAGCAAAACAGAGACAATCCCTACCCAACGGGCTCACAGTGTAGAAAGTGGGGAGACGCAACAAAACAAGTAGACAGGCATCAGTAGTGTCACAGCATAGGTAGACACAATTTCTACCCTCATGGAGTTTGAAAACTTGGAATTCTTTCACTGGGATAGGCAGCCATCTGGTTTGCCGGAATCCCCGGCCCTCAGTATGTAAGGCTTGGAAGTATGTGAATATTCTAAGTATATAATGTTAGATCTCTTTCCCGAAGCTGAGTGCTTGGGAGAATAACAATAATAATTATAGTGCACGTTAAGTGCTTATCATGTGCCAAGCACTGTTCTAAATTCTGGGGTAGATTTAAGGTAGGTTGGACACAGTCCCTGTCCCACATAGAACTCACACTCCTAATTTCCATTTTACAGATGAGGTAACTGAGGCCCAGAGAAGTGAAATGATTTGCCCATGGTAACACAGCAGACATATGGCAGAGCCAAGATTAGGATTGGAGAAGCAGCGTGGCTCAGTGGAAAGAGCCCGGGCTTTGGAGTCAGTGGTCATGGGTTCAAATCCCGGCTCCTCCAATTGTCAGCTGTGTGACTTTGGGCAAGTCACTTAACTTCTCCGGGCCTCAGTTCCCTCATCTGTAAAATGGGGACTGACTGTGAGCCCCCTGTGGGACAACCTGATCACCTTGTAACCTCCCTAGCACTTAGAACAGTGCTTTGCACATGGTAAGCGCTTAATAAATGCCATTAAAAAAAAAACCTCATGACCATCCAACTTCTAGGCCCAGGCTCTATCCACTATGCCACGATTCTTCTCCACAGAGTTGATAGACATCTGCCACTGATGCACGTCAGTGATATCTGCCCAAAATGAGCTTACAGTCTACAGGAGTCATCCATAAGTCCCTCAGTGAGAAGGATCATGTCATTAATATGACATTAATAGGAAGAAATAATAATGGTATTCGGGTAGGGACTGTCTCTATATGTTGCCAACTTGTACTTCCCAAGCGCTTAGTACAGTGCTCTGCACACAGTAAGCACTCAATAAATATGATTGAATGAATGAATTAAACACTTACTAAGTATCAGGCACTGTACTAAGTACAGGGGTGGTTACAGTACTGGGTTGGACACAGTCCCTGTCCCATGTAGGGCTCACAGTCTCAGTCCTCATTTTACAGATGAGGAAACAGAGGCCCAGAGAACTGAAATAACTAGCCCAAGGTCACACAGCAGACAAGTTCCGGAGCAGGGATTAGAACCCATGCCCTTCTAACTCCCATGTCCACTATGCCTTGCTGCTTAAATGTATAATTTAAAGCTATGTACATAAGTGCTGTGGGGTTGGGGGGAGAGGGGGGACAAATATCAAATGTCCAAAGGTCATACAGAATTAATGGACTGCATACATAATTTGGGGTAATTTTTGGTAAAGACAGGATGGTATCTCATTGTGGTGTATTGAACCAATCCCACATTTATTACCTTGTTCCTATGAGAAAGTTGGTTCTGCCTTGCAGCATTTTTTTATGGTATTTGTTAAGGGCTTACTGTGTTCCAGGCTCTTAACTAAGCACTGGGGTAGAGAAAGGATAATCAGGTTGGACACAGTCCCTGTCCCACATGGGGTTCACAGTCTTAATCCCCATTTTACAGATGAGGGAGCTGAGGCCCACAGAAGTGAAGTGACTAGCCCAAGTTCACGCAGCAGACAAGTGGCTAAGGCGGGACCCAGCGCTTAGAACAGTGCTCCAGCGCTTAGAGGCAATTTTCAGGAAATATATGGTCGTAAGTGGGAGAGTCTCACCTTGGGCCAGTCACTTAACTTTTCTGTGCCTCAGTTACCTCATCTGTTAAATGGGGATTAAGACTTGTCCCCCACGTGGGACATGGACTGTGTCTGACAGTAGCTTGTATCAACCCGGCACTTAGAACAATGCCTGGCGCATAATAAGCGCTTAACAAATACCGTAAAAAAAGGAATAGCATTGATTGATTGGTGAGTAATGTAATTAATGCAAGTGGTTCCTTGGCAGCTGCCTCATGGCGTATGGAGCTGGTAATGAGCTGCTGTGACTTTGACCCTAAATGCACTGTGCATGTAACAGTTTCCCTCTCCCTTCTGCATCGCCTTGACTTGCTCCCTTTATTCATTGCCCCCCTCCCAGCCCCACAGCACTTATGTACCTATCTGTAATTTTATTTATTTCTATTAACGTCTGTCTCCCCCACTTGACTGTACGCTATTGCAGACAAGGAATATGTCTGTTTTATTGTTACGTTGTACTCTTCCAAGTGCTTAGTACAGTGCGCCACACTGTAAGCACTCAATAAATACGACTGACAGGTATTTTCGTCTGCATTGTGTAACACGGTATACCCCTGCCCATCTTGTGGCTCAATCAATCAATCAATCGTATTTATTGAGCACCTACTGTGTGCAGAGCACTGGACTAAGCGCTTGGGAAGTACAAGTTGGCAACATATAGAGATGGTCCCTAGCCAACAGTGGGCTCACAGTCTAGAAGGGGGAAACAGAGAACAAAACAAAACATATTAACAAAATAAAATAAATAGGATATGTACAAGTAAAATAAATAAATAGAGTAATAAATATGTACAAATATATACATATATACAGGTGCTGTGGGGAAGGGAAGGAGGTAAGGCAGAGGGGATGGAGAGGGCGAGGAGGGGGAGAGGAAGGAAGGGGCTCAGTCTGGGAAGGCCTCCTGGCTCGTTACAGTCCTGGCGGGGGAGAGAGTGTAAGGGGCACTTACTCACTGGCAGCACTACTCAATGCTATTTATTGAGCGCTTACTGTGTGCAAGTACTGTACTAACCTCTTGGGAGAATATAGTTTAACAAAAGACACATTCCCTGCCCACAATAATAATAATAATAATAATAATGGCATTTGTAAACGCTTACTATGTGCCAAGCACTGTTCTAAGCACTGGGGGGGATACAAGGTAATCAAGTTGTCCCACATGGGGCTCACAGTCTTCATCCCTATTTTGCAGATGAGGTAACTGAGGCCCAGAGAAGTGAAGTGACTTGCCCAAAGTCACCCAGCTGACAAGTGGCGGAGCTGGGATTAGAACCCACGACCTCTGACTCCCAAGCCCGGGCTCTTTCCACTGAGCCACACAGTTTCACAATGAGCTTACACCCTTGGCATAGTGGATAGAGCACGGGTTGGAGAGTCAGAAGGTCATGGTTTCTTATTCCAGCTCCCCTACTTGTCTGGTGTGTGACCTTGGGTAAGTCACTTCCCAAGCAGCGTGCTCAGTGGAAAGAGCACGGGCTTTGGAGTCAGAGGTCATGGTTCCTAATCCCGGCTCCGCCACTTGTCATCATCATCATCATCAATCATATTTATTGAGCGCTTACTGTGTGCAGGGCACTGTACTAAGTGCTTGGGAAGTACAAGTTGGCAACATATAGAGACAGTCCCTACCCAACAGTGGGCTCACAGTCTAAAAGTAAAGCAGCAGTGTGACCTTGGGCAAGTCACTTCATTTCCCTGAGCCTCAGTTACCTCATCTGTAAAATGGGGATTAAGACTGTGAGCCCCACGTGGGACAACCTGATCACCTTGTATCCCCCCCCCCCCCCAATGCTTAGAACAGTGCTTGGCATATAGTAAGCGCTTAATAAATACTACCATTATTATTAGTAGTAGCAGTACTTCACATCTCTGGGCCTCAGTTCCCTCATCTGGAAAATGGGGATCGGGACTGTGAGTCCCACGTGGGACAAGGGACCGTGTGCAACACGATTTGCTCGTATCCACCCCAGCACATAGTACAGTGCCTAGCACATAGTAAGCGCTTAACAAATACCATCATTATTATTATCAATCCTGAAGTGTTCTTGACTGCAGTGAGAGCAGGAGCAGATTAATGCAGGGGCTCAAAGAGGGTGAGGCCCCCTTCCATCTCCCCCCCGAAGGCTGTCCACCCCACAGCACAGACTTCCAAAGCAGCATGGCTGAGTGGAAAGAGCACGGGCTTTGGAGTCAGAGGTCATGGGTTCAAATCCTGGCTCCACCAACTGTCAGCTGTGTGACTTTGGACAAGTCACTTAACTTCTCTGTGCCTCAGTTACCTCAGCTGTAAAATGGGGATTAAGACTGTGAGCCCCCCGTGGGACAACCTGATCGTCTTGTAACCTCTCCAGTGCTTAGAACAGTGCTTTGCACATAGTAAGCAAGTAATAAATGCTATCATTATTATTATTATTATTAAGTGCATACTATGTGCCAAGTACTGTTCGAAGTGCTGGGATAGATAATAATAATGATGGTACTTGATAAGCACCCCATTTTCAAATTTTTAAAACAACTTTGCCCTTTCTTCACCATCTAATTTCATTTGAAAAGGCGAGGGAGAAGCTCCTTCAGTCTCATTAACAAATACCGTCAAGGGGATAACTTCTAGCAACCGGGTAGCTATTATCAGATGTCAGGAAGCCAGTGCTTACTTCCCTCCTGCAAAACCCAGCAAATGGTAGGGAGGATAGATTGATGTTTTTTCCAAGGGAGAGGTAGTTCACACCTTTCCGGTAACTCAGCGTATTTCTTGATCGTGATGCCATCTAATTGAGAAAACCTGGGAAAAAAAGATCCGCATGGGAAGGCTGTATCAGTTATTTCTGTGATATATCCTTCTTGGAGAAGCAGCGTGGCTCAGTGGAAAGAGCACGGGCTTTGGAGTCAGAGGTCGTGGGTTCAGATCCCGGCTCCGCCAACTGTCAACTTTGTGACTTTGGGCAAGTCATTTAACTTCTCTGGGCCTCAGTTACCTCATCTGTAAAATGGGGATGAAGACTGTGAACCGCATGTGGGACAGTGAGCCCACTGTTGGGTAGGGACTGTCTCTATATGTTGCCAACTTGTACTTCCCAAGCACTTAGTACAGTGCTCTGCACACAGTAAGCGCTCAATAAATACGATTGATTGATTGATTGACAACCTGATCACCTTGTAACCTCCCCAGCGCTTAGAACAGTGCTTTGCACATAGTAAGCACTTAATAAATGCTATCATTATCATTATTATTATTAAGTGCATACTACGTGCCAAGCACTGTTCTAAGCACTGGGATAGATAATAATAATGATGGTATTTGATAAGCACTTACTATGTGCAAAGCACTGTTCTAAGCGCTGGAGATACCAGTTAATCAGGTTGGACACAATACCTGTCCCACATGGGGCTCACACTCTTATCCCCATTTTACAGATGAGTGAACTGAGGCCCAGAGAGGTGAAGCAACTCACCCAAGATCACACCGCAGACATGTGGCAGAGCTGAGATTAGAACCCAGCTCCTTCTGACTCTATCCATTAAGCCACGCTGCTTCACATTGCCCCTTGCCAATCCCGGTCCCTGCAGCAGGACTTGTTGCCAGATTTCCCTGGCACGGGGTTGGCCAGGGTGATGGAGGAGGATGGAGTACCTCAAGGGAAAGCTATTTCTCCAAGAGGCTTAGTCATATCTCCCAAATAAGATTCCGGTATAATCTGTCAGGTCAAGGAAAGAGATCCTGCACAGTCTAGTTGAGTTGTCTCTCTCTCTCCCTCCCTTTTTGTCTCTCCTTTGCTCACAACCTGTTGGGTTTTTTTTTTTACGTAGTATTTAAGTGCTTACTATGTGCCAGACACTTTACTAGCTGCTGGGATAGATACAAAGTAATCAGGTCAGACACAATCCCTGTCCCACGTGGGACTCACGGTCTTAATTCCCATTTTATAGATGAAGTAGTTGAGGCACAGAGAAGTTAAGTGATGTGCAGAAGTCACACAGCAGTCGCACAGCAGTCAAGTGGTGGAGCTGGGATTAGAACCCAGGTTCTCTAACTACCTCGTCCCTCACCCCACCACGCATGTATATCACGTATATCACCACGTATATCACAACATGTGTGATAACACAATCATATCATGCAGCACATAATGGGGGACAAAAATCAATTACCCCAGAGAATAATAAGTGGGGCATACTCTGGCTCAGAATGGGAGACTTCATTGTCAGTGAATCAATCAGTGATATTTAATAATAATAATAATAATAATGATAGCATTTATTAAGTGCTTATGATGTGCAAAGCACTGTTCTAAGCACTGGGGAGGTTACAAGGTGATCAGGTTGTTCCATGGGGAGCTCATAGTCTTAATCCCCATTTTACTGATGAGGTAACTGAGGCACAGAGAAGTGAAGTGACTTGCCCAAAGTCACACAGCTGGCAATTGGCGGGGCCGGGATTTGAACCCAGGACCTCTGACTCCAAAGCCCGTGCTCTTTCCACTGAGCCACACTGCTCCTTATTGAGCACTTACTAAACGTGTGGGAGAGCACAATACAACCGAATTAGTAGACATGTTCCCTGCCCACAAAGAGCTTACAGTCTAGAAGTTATCATCCTCATCCATTTATATTGAGTCAGAGAGTTTCCATGATGTGGTTATCCAGTCATGGAAACTCTAACTTCTTATTAGTACAGTGCTCTGCACACAGTAAGCGCTCAATAAATACGATTGATTGATTGATTATTTCATTGGAGGTAAAGAGGGCCTGTTTACCAATCAATGTCTCTGATGATCAGTTAACTCATCATTACCCCTGAGCCCTCACTCTCTCACTCTGCTCCCACAAACTTTTTAAACTTGCTTCCCCCACCCCGACAGTGGCTTTTAAAATGGTTTCCCAGTTTCCTCATGGCTCCCGAGTGCGGCCTCCGATGAAGTCAATAACGTTGATAATGATGGTACTTGTTAAGTACTTATGTGTCAAGCACTGTTCTACACGCTGGGGTAGTTACAAACTAATCAGGTTGGACACAGTCTCTGTCCCAAATGGGGCTCACAGTTTTCATCCCCATTTTACAGGCGAGGAAACTGAAGCACAGAGAAGTGAAGCAACATGTCTAAGGTCACACAGCACACAAGTGCCAGAGTCGGGATTAGAAACCACGTTCCCAAGCCCATGCTCTATCCAACTAAGCCGAGTTGTCAAGTGAAACCTTATAAACGTTTTTTGTTGTAACTTGAAATATTGTAAACCAAGGAATTTGTGTGTGTGTGTGTGTGCACCCTTTATTTTGGTTTATTGGTCAATGAAGAGGTTAATAATGACATCATCGCATTTCCCAGTGAGTCGTCTCCATTGCTCACTTTATGATCCCATTGACGCCATCCCTGAAGCTCAGTTCCAGGGTGTTTTAATTAGCCCAAGGGCCAAAAATGTTGCCGCATATTAGTAGATGTCAGAAGAACAGAGTGGGCACAGCAACCGAGCCAGTGGCTGCCAGGATTGTCTGGCACATTGCTATTCAAGTTTGATCGCAGCCAATGGCATCCTGCCCCCACGTCTTTTCTCGATAGAGGATCGCAGAGAGAACCCAACAAAACCTAGTGACGCTGTCTGTGTCATTCTAGAACAAAACGCGACTGCAAAAGAACAGGAAAGAAAGCTAAGCCTTTGGAGCATGAGATTGTTCACGGTCGATGGAGGGGAAACCAATGGAATGGACCCAGAGGGAATTTGGATTGCAGGAAAAGCATTCTGCTCCCAGGACAGATGGAGCCTGGTGAAACGAAGCTTATGTTTGTGCACTGTTTGTTTGTGGAATGTGTGTGTTTGTGTTCCTTTGAATCTCTAATTCGTGAGTGCCTGGTTAACAAAAAGTTCTGGTCTTCATAAAGCAAGGTCTCTGGGCCACTTTAGGAAAGGACGTAATGGGAAGACACTTCGCTCCTGTAATCATCATCATCATCAATCGTATTTATTGAGCGCTTACTATGTGCAGAGCACTGTACTAAGTGCTTGGGAAGTACAAATTGGCAACATATAGAGACAGTCCCTACCCAACAGTGGGTAATGCCAACCTTCTCACTGTGCCTCGATCTCATCTATCTTGCCACCGACTTCTCAATCACATCCTGCCTCTGGTCTGGAATGCCTTCCCACCCCACATCCAGACAATTACTCTCCCCTTCTTCAAAGCCTTATTAAAGGCATATCTCAATCAATCAATCGTATTTATTGAGCGCTTACTGTGTGCAGAGCACTGTACTAAGCGCTTGGGAAGTACAAGTTGGCAACATATAGAGACAGTCCCTACCCAACAGTGGGCTCACAGTCTAGAAGGGGGAGACAAAGAACAAAACAAAACATATTAACAAAATAAAATAAATAGAATAGATATGTACAAGTAAAATAAATAAATAAATAAATAGAGTAATAAATATGTACTAACATATATGCATATATCCTTCGAGAGGCCTTCCCTGACTAAGCCCTCCTTTCCTTTCCTTTAAATTCATTCTTTCAGTTGTAGTCATTGAGCACTTACTGTGTGCAGAGCACTGTATTAAGCACTTGGGAAAGTGCACTACAACAATAAACAGTGATATTCCTTGCCCACAGTGAGTTTACAGTCTATTCATCCCCACCTGCCAGCCCCACAGTACTTATATACATAGCTGTAATTTATTTATATTAATGCCCACATGCAGTAAGCTCACTGTAGGCAGGGAATGTGCCTGTTTATTGTTACATTGCTCTCGCCCAAGTGCTTAGTACAGTGTTCTGCACACAGTCAGTGCTCAATAAATACAGTTGACTGACTTAGAGAGATGGGGCTGAAATGGACACATCCATTCCTTCTACTCTTGATTTTTCTGCTTTCTGTGCCTTTTTACAGTGCCTTTGGAGGTAGCAGGGATTTGACCCTAAAAGGGAATCTAATCCAGAAGGGAAAACTTGATCCCCAAGTCCCACACCTAAAATCTCTTATGTTTCACATGTCAGTCACATCAATATCCCATCCCAACAGAGTCCATTGACTAGCACAATCCCTTCTCCAGAGTTGGTTGAGCAACACTCAAGTCGTCTTAGATTTTATTTTATTTTTTTAATGGTATTTGTTAAGCGCTTCCTATGGGCCAGGCACCGTACTAAGAGCTGGGGCAGGTTGGACGGAGTCCCTGTCCCACAAGAGGCTCACAGTCTCAATCCCCATTTTACAGATGAGGTAACCGGGGCACGGAGAGGTGAAGTGACTTGCCCAAGGTCACACAGCGGACAAGTGGCGGAGTCTGGATTAGAACCCAGATCCTTCTGACTCCCAAGCTTCTCAGATGGGCAGCTCTGATGTCTTGTCTTATGCTGTGGTCTCCTACCCATAGCGATGCCACGGACACGCCTCTTCCAGAACGCCCCGCTGTCCACCTGTAGTCGTTTTGGTAGTGTAGCCATAGAGTTTTCTTGGTAAAAATCCAGAAATGGTTTACCATTGTCACCTTCCATGCACTACACTTGAGTCTCCACCCTCGACTGTCTCCCGTGCTGCTGCTGCCCAGCACAGGTGGGTTTTGACTTGTAGCAGATTACCATCCACTCTCTAGCCACTGCCCAAGCTGGGATGAAATGGGTAGACCTCTGCTTGACTCTCCGTCCTGTAGTCGAGGCTGGTAGAGAACTGGAAATTCTCCAGGTGTGACCCTAAGAGGGGAGCTTCGATGATTACCGCACCCCATATAACATCCCGTAGTGTCCTGTTGCTAAGGGATCGCTGTAATAATATGTTCCCACCCTCACTTATCTCTCTGCCTGATGTGCATCTCCCAGAAAAGATCTGATGTGAAACCTCAGTGGGACAGGTCGGTGTCTGACCATTCATTCAGTCATCCATCTTATCGTGCTTACTGTATGCAGACCACTGTACTAAGCACTTGGGAGAGTCCAGTGTAATCATAAACAGACACGTCCCCTGCCCACAAGTGTACGGTCTAAAGGGATAGAAAGATTTGTGAGGTCCCACTGACATTTGAACTAGGATTGCTAGATTCAAACTCCTGAGTGCTAACCATTAAATGACCAGATTCATTCATTCATTCATTGTCATATTTATTGAGCGCTTACTGTGTGCAGAGCACCGTACTAAGCTCTTGGGAAGTAGAAGTTGGCAACATATAGAGACGGTCCCTATCCAACAACGGGCTCACAGTCTAGAAGGGGGAGACAGACAACAAAACAAAACATGTGGTCAGGTGTCAAGTCGTCAGAATAAATAGAAGTAAAGCTAGATGCACATCATTGACAAAATAAATAGAATAGTAAATATGTACAAGTAAAACAAATAGAGTAATAAATCTGTACAAACATATGTACAGTTGCTGTAGGGAGGGGAAGGAGGTAGGGCGGGGGGGATGGGGAGAAGGAGAGGAAAATGAGGGCTCAGTCTGGGAAGACCAGATTATCTTGTACCTATCCCAGTCCTTATTACAGGTCTTGGCACAAAGTAAGTGCTCATTTATTATCATTATTATTAAATGAGATCTTAATAATAATAATAATTTTGGTATTTGTTAAGGGCTTGCTATGTGCAAAGCACTGTTCTAAGCGCTGGGTAGGATACAAGGTGATAAGGTTGTCCCATGTGGGGCTCACAGTCTTAATCCCCATTTTACAGATGAGGTAACTGAGGCACAGAGAAGTTAAGTGACTTGCCCAAAGTCACACAGCTGACAAGCGGCAGAGCTGGGATTAGAACCCATGACCTCTGACTTCCAAGCTTGTGCTCTTTCCACTGAACCACACTGCTTCTTCTTAGATCTTGGCCTATTGCTGTTATTATTATTATTATTTTGGTATTTAAGTCCTTACTGTCTATAAAGCACCGTTCTAAGCCCTGGAGTAGCTACAAGCCAATCAGGTTGGACACAGTCCCTATCCCACATAGGGCTCACAGTCTAAATAGGGAGAACAGATATTGAATCCTACTTTTACAGATGAGGAAACTGAGACTCAGAGAAGGTAAGTGACTTGCCCAAGGTCACACAGCAAGCCATTGACAGAGCCAGGGCTAGAACCCAGGTCCTTCGTTTCCTCTTGCCACTAGGCCAAGGTCTTCTGGTGAAATACATTTTAGTGTGGGCAATTCTGAGAAATCCTTGCGGCAGCTTCTCTCACCCACCTATACCAAGTTGGGCTTGATGCGTCATGAATTTTGTCCTATCTGGAGTTTTATACTGTAGCAGAGTTGCTTTTTCCTGGCAGGTGGAAGGAAGGTCAAAACCCCCAGGCTGTTTCCACTCCGGGGTGTCCTGTGAACTCCTTGTGGGCAAGAACCGTGTCTACCAACTTTGTTGTATTGTACTCTCCCAAGTGTTTAGTACAGTGCTCTGCACATAGTGAGCCCTCAATAAGTACAATTAATTGTGCAGCTTGTTCTTCAGGGTGGAGAGGTAGGGACTGCTTGGCGGGGGCAGATGAAGGCAGGGAGAAGGCTTGGTGTGGGCAGGAGACGTGTGTACCAACTCTGTCGTACTCCCCCAAGCACTTGGTACTGCACTCAGCACATAGTAAGTGCTCAACAAATACCACTGATGATGCGGATATGGTGTGCCTTTTAGCCAGTTCATCTCTCTTCAAAAGTCTAGCAAGTGTGCCTCTTTCAGTTACTGTTTTGATTAACTTGTGTCTATCCCAGTGCTTAGAACAGTGCTTGACACACAGTACGCATTTAACTACGATAAACGAAAAAACCCACGGTGTCATCAACATATTTACCCCATTGTGCATAGGCAGGGAGAGTGGTTTTCCTTTCTCTTATGGCAGCTGAGGCGGGTGTCCTCAGGAGCCCACCTACACATTGAAAGCAGCCTGGCATCGTGCCCAAGTGTACACAAATGCCCACTTATCTTAACCTTCTTCCCAAGGCACCCGGAACCGAGATTGTGAAATTTCCATTTCGAGGTGATGGGACACTGACTCTTTGTTCCTGGCGTGACACTACAATTCCTGTGGTCGATGATTTCAGTCTCTGCAGCTCGTGCAGTTGGAAGCATTAGAAATAAGAAATCAACACCGCCCATCTGATTCTCTCTGAGCGTTCATTCATGTGCACCTTTCTGAGACAGCGTGACACTGCGGTGACAAAGGAGCAGTACCAGAGAGTGGAAATCTTAGCTGGGCCAGGCTGGGAGGAGAGCCACTGGGCTTGTAGATACTCTCATCTCCACGAAGCCATCCAGGCTTCTGGGTTGGGAAGTAGGGCTGGTCTTGGAAGAGGAAAAGGAGACCCAGCAGTTATCCTGGGAAATTGAACTGGGCAATTTGATGGTCATTTGTAACTTTTAATCCCAGGAATAGTCACTTGGAGCAGATGCTGTCCCTAGAGGAAAATTGGAGCCAGACTTACTGTAGGGGTTCCTCAAGGGTCAGTTCGTGGTCCCCTTCTGTTCTCTATCTACACTCACTCCCTTGGTGAACTCATTCGCTCCCACGGCTTCAACTATCATCTCTACGCTGATGACACCCAAATCTACATCTCTGCCCCCGCTCTCTCTCCCTCCCTTCAGACTCGTGTCGCCTCCTTCCTTCAGAACATCCCCATCTGGATGTCTGCCCACCATCTAAAACTCAGTATGTCCAAGACTGAACTCCTTATCTTCCTTCCCAAACCCTGCCCTCTCCCTGACTTTCCCATCACTACCATCCTTCCCATCTCACAAGCCCACAACCTTGGTGTCATCCTCAACTCTGCTCTCTCGTTCACTCCTCACATCCAATCCATCACCAAAACCTGCCGGTCTCACCTCCGCAACATTGCCAAGATCCGCCCTTTCCTCTCCATCCAAACGGCTACCCTGCTGGTTCAGTCTCTCATCCTATCCCGATTGGATTACTGCATCAGCGTCCTCTCTGAACTCCCATCCTCCTGTCTCTCCCCACTTCAGTCTATACGTCACGCTGCTGCCCGGATCATCTTTGTTCAGAAATGCTCTGGGCATGTTACTCCCCACCGCAAAAATCTCCAGTGGCTACCAGTCACCCTACGCATCAGGCAAAAACTCCTCACTCTCAGCTTCAAGGCTGTCCATCACCTTGCCCCCTCCTACCTCACCTCCCATCTTTCCTTCTCCAGCCCAGCTCGCACCCTTCGCTCCTCTTCCGCCACTAACCTCCTCACTGGGCCTCGTTCTCGCCTGTCCCGCCGTCGACCCCCGGCCCACGTCCTCCCCCTGGCCTGGAATGCCCTCCCTCCGCACATCCGCCAAGCTAGCTCTCTTCCTCCCTTCAAAGCCCTACTGAGAGCTCACCTCCTCCAGGAGGCCTTCCTGTATTGAGCCCCTCTTTCCTCTCCCCCTCCCCATCCCTACCTCCTTCCCCTGCCCACAGAACCTGTATATATGTTTGTACAGATTTATTACTGTATTTTACTTGTACATATTTACTATTCTATTTATTTTGCTAATGATGTGCATCTAGCTTTACTTCTGTTTATTCTGATGACTTGACACCTGTCCACATGTTTTGTTTTGTTGTCTGTCTCCCCCTTCTAGACTGTGAGCCCGTTGTTGGGTAGGGACCGTCTCTATATGTTGCCAACTTGGACTTCCCAAGAGCTTAGTACAGTGCTCTGCATGCAGTAAGCACTCAGTAAATACGATTGAATGAATTTTCCCCAATACCCCCTTAAGTGACAGGCTGAAGAGGACAGCGTTGAGAATTCTCTCTCTCCCTCTCTCTCTTCTCTCTCTCTTCTCTCCCTCTTTCTCTCTCTCTCTCACTTCCCCTTCTCTCTTCCCTCCTATCTCCCTCCCTCCCCCATCTCTCTCCCTTTCTCTCTCTTCCCCCACTCTCTCTTCCCTCAGCTTTCACTCCCCTGCTCGCCCTCTCACCCTTCTCTCCTCTGCTCTCTCTCTCTCCCCACCTCTCTCTCTCTCCCCCTGGCTCTATCCCTTTCTCTTTCTCCACCCCTTCTCTTTCTCTCCCCTTCTCTGGCCCACAGGATGAGTTTGGCTTGTCCACTAACAGGAGCTACCCTCCCCAGATAGGTCACGTACACATCAGCTCCACCAAGCTGTGTGACTTTGGGCAAGTCACTTAACTTCCCTGTGCCTCAGTTACCTCACCTGTAAAATGGGGATTAAGATTGTGAGCCCCCAATGGGACATGCTGATCACCTTGTAAACCCCCGCCAATGCTTAGAACAGTGCTTTGCTATTAGTAAGTGCTTAAATGCCATCATTATTATCAACCAATCAATCAGTGGTATTTATTGAGCACTTATTATGTTCAGGGAGCACTATCATCATCAATCGTATTTATTGAGTGCCTACTGTGTGCAGAGCACTGTACTAAGCGCTTGGGAAGTACAAGTTGGTAACATATAGAGACAGTCCCTACCCAGAAGTGGGCTCACACTATAGTAAGCTCTTGGAAGAGTGTGGTACAGGAAAAATGTGTCTGTTTATTGCTATATTGTACTCTCCCAAGCACTTAGTACGGTGCTGTGCACACAGTAAGCCCTCACGACTGAGTTAATGAATGAATGACAACAGAGTTGGTAGACATTTTCCCTGCCCGCAAGGAGCTTGCAATCTAGAGGGGGAGACGTTCATTAAAATAAATTATGGATGTATATGCAAGTGCTGTGGGGCTGAGGGTGGGATGAATGCCCCGTACTTTCCAAGTGTGTAGTGCAGTGCTCTGCACACAGTAAGCTCTCAATAAATAAATATGATCGATTAAAGGGTTCAGATCTGGGAAATGAGGGCTTGGTGTGGCAAGGCCTCTTGGAGGAGAGGTTATTTTAATAAGACTTTGGGAGGGGGCTATGTGAGGGTCCTAATAACCTCCTCAAATCAACCAATAGGCTTCTTTTCTCAGATCCATCCCCCCACCCCTGCTTCTCTTAGGCCAGATGCCGAAGGGATAAGCTTGTGGCTCCTGGGAGCTGAGGATCTGTTGAATGAGGCTGGCTGGCTGGGCTGTGGTTTCCATGGTTACTAAGTACGGTCATCTGGTATAAAGGCTGACCATGGAAACTTGACTTTGGAAACAATGCCTACTCCCCAGACCCTTTCTTAAATCAGTTTTAATCCCCCTGCCTGGGTGAAAAAGGAATGGGGGTACCCCCAGGTGAAACTGGAGTTTCTTTCAGGGGTCTATCCTCTTGAGTATTTCCCCACCGTGCTCTTTGACAGACATCTTTTCTCCCCGTGCCAGTGATGCTTATCTGTCAGACAGCCAGAGTGGGGGCACTAGAGAAAAGTATAAAGGGGAGGGTTCCTCCCCTCCATTTTTGTCTGCCTTAAGGAGGGAGAACAAAATTTAGACCCGAATGTTTAGAAAACATCTCTTATCCTAACTACTTGTTTGCCCACACCGTCTGAATCAGCAGAAGCAGTGTGGCTTATCAATCAATCGTATTTATTGAGCACTTACTGTGTGCAGAGCACTGTACTAAGCGCTTGGGAAGTACAAGTTGGCAACATAAAGAGACAGTCCCTACCCAACAGTGGGATCACAGTCTAAAAGGGGGAGACAGAGAACAAAACCAAACATGCTAACAAAATAAAATAAATAGAATAGATATGTACAAGTAAAATAAATAAATAAATAGAGTAATAAATATGTACAAACATATATACATATATACAGGTGCTGTGGGGAAGGGAAGGAGGTAGCGGGTAGAGCACACACGTGAGAGACAGAAGGACCTGGCTTCTAATTCCGGCTCTGCCACATGTCTGCTGTGTGACCTTGGTCTGGTCACTTCTCAGTGCCTCAGTTACCTCATGTGTAAAATGGGGATTAAGACTGTGAGCCCCATATGGGGCTGTGTCCAACCTGATTAACTTGTTTCTACCCAGGGCTTAGAACAATGCTTAATGATAATAATAATAATAATAATAATAATATAGTAATAATAATAATAATAATAATGGCATTTATTAAGCACTTACTATGTGCAAAGCACTGTTCTAAGCACTGGGGAGGTTACAAGGGGATCAGGTTGTCCCACGGGGGTTTCACAGTCTTCATCCCCATTTTACAGGTGAGGTAACGGAGGCACAGAGAAGTGAAGTGACTTGCCCAAAGTCACACAGCTGACAATTGGCAGCGCCAGGATTTGAACCCCCTTACCTCTGACTCCAAAGCCCTTGCCCTTTCCACTGAACCATGCTGCTTCCCCGCTTGGCACATAGTGCTTAAATACCATAATGATAATAAATGTTAATAATAACAATAATAATAATAAAAGATAGGACCCACTATAGATTGGGTTTGTAGGTATAGCTCTCAAAAGGGAGTGTGTTGTAAATTCACTCATTCATTCAATTGTATTTATTGAGCGCTTACAGTGTGCAGAGCACTGTACTAAGCACTTGGAAAGTACAATTTGGCAACAGATAGAGACAATCCCTACCCAACCACGGGCTCACAGACTAGAAGGGGGGAGACAGACAACAAAACAAGTAGATAGGCATCAATAGAATCAATATAAATGAATAGAATTATAGATATATACACAGCATTAATGAAATAAATAGAATAAAATATGTACATATATACACAAGTGCTTTGGGCGGGGAGGGGAGTAGAGCAGAGGGAGGGAGTCAGGGTGATGGTGAGGACTGGAGAAGCAGAGGAAGGTGGGGGCTCAGTCTGGGAAGGCCTCCTGGAGGAGGTGAGCTTTCAGTAGGGGTTTCAGTTGACCAGAGCTCCCATTTTAATCAGGGCAGACTTGCCATTTGACCCTGACAAGGCCAATGGGGTTGTGAGAATCATTTGGTAATGATGGGGAAGCAGTGTGGCCTAATGGAAAGAGCACCATACTGGATTGAAAGTGAGAAGCTGCCTGGCATAGTGGATAGAGCACTGCCCTGGGAGTCAGAAAGTTGTGGGTTCTAATCCTGGCTCCACCACTTGTCTCTGTGTGACCTTGGGAAAGCACTTCACTTCTCTGGGCCTCGGGATTGAGACTGTGAGCCCCACAGGGGACAGGACTGTGTCCAACCCGATTTGCTTGAATGCACCCCAGTGCTTAGTACAGTCCCTGGCATATAGTAAGCGCTTCACAAATACCATTTTTTTTAAAGTGGAAGGTAAGAGGAGAAAGGAGGGAAAGGGAACAGGGGGATGGGATAAGACGGGAGAAATGACGATATCTGCTTTCGTTTTAATCTACTGTTCTTCTGGGGCTGGGAACCATTGAAGAACCATAAACTTTAAAGCAGTCCACTACCTTGCTTCCCTCCTACCTCACCTCGCTTTTCTCCTACATCCCAGCCCACACACTTCACTCCTGTAGTGTGAACCTTTTCACTGTGCCTCCATAATGATAGCATTTATTAAGCGCTTACTCCATCTCACCTGTCTCGCTGCCGACCCCCTCATCCACATCCTGCCTCTGCCCTGGAACAACCGCCCTCCTCAGATCTGACAGACATTTACTCTCCCCCCACTTCAAAGCCTTACTAAAGGCACATCTCCTCCAAGAGGCCTTCCCAGACTAAGCCTCACTTTTCCTCATCTCCCACTCCCTTCTTCATCACCCTGCTTTGCTCCCTATACTCTTCCCCCTCGCATCCTCCACCACTTATGTATATGTCTGTAATTTTATTTATTTGTATTGTCTGTCTCCACCCCCATCCCGCCCTCCCCCACCCATCTAGACTGTAAGCTCGCTATGGGCAGGGAATGTGACTGTTGTATTTTCCCAAGCCCTTAGTACTCTGCACACAATAAGCGCTCAATAAATACCACTGAATGAATGAATGAACAAACTAGGCAATGGTGGGCTACCAGACTATAAACTTGTTGTGGACAGGGAATGTGTCTGTTATATTGGTGTTTTGTACCCTCCCAAGTGTTTAGTACAGTGCTCTGCACACAGTAAGTGCTCAGTAAATCCAATCGATTGCCTGCCAGGGTGAGCCGACAGTGACTGTGGCCACTTGGCCAGGTCAGAAACGCCTACTCTGTTGGCTCAGAAAGGCCAGCTCAGCCACAGAGATTGATGATAATGCTGATGACTGTGGCAGAGGCGGCTGTCAGTGCCGCTGCTGAAAGCCTCATTTCAGGAGCTGTGAAATCATCAGTGGCCTGATGATTGTCTTTGTTCCGAAGTGCAGTAGCAGAGTTGTGGGGGCTAATTCTAAGTAATTTTTCAGGATTATTTATTTCGATTTTTGCTTTCAGAGCTCCTAAAGTCAGCTTTTGAGAGAGATGCAGAGAGGTTGCGGGGCAACACGGGTTTCTTTCAAAAATAATTTTTGATGTATGAATTTCCAGGAGCAGCCAAATCATCAGTCTCAAGGATGATTGAGGGTTTGATCGTGTAACTCTTGCAAACTCCTTGATTCCCTATCTGTCAATTAGCAGTATTTATTGAGCACTCACTGATTGCAGAGCCCTATACCAAGCATTTGAGAGAAGAAGTAGAATTAGTAGAACTGACCAAGGGGCTTACAGTCCAGCAAGGGACCTTAATAATAATTATAATTCTGGTATTTGTTAAATGCTTACCATGTGCCAGGCACTCTACTAAGCGCTGGGGTGGATACAGGCAAATCGGGTTGGACACAGTCCCTGTCCCACGTGGGGCTCAGTCTCGGTCCACATGTTACAGATGAGGTAACTGAGGCACAGAGAAGTTAAGTGACTTGCCCAGGGTCACACATCAGACTAAAATCACTTACAGGGAGGAAGGAGGAGAAGAAGGTATGTACATGTAGATGTAGGGAGGTCATAGCATAGCATTTTGCTATTCACCTCCCCTACAACACTTACGCACGTCAGTGATTCCTTTTAATGTTGGTCTTCCCCTTTAGTCTCTAAGTTTCCTGTGGGCAGGGATTGTCTATACCTACCCTTTTGGATTGAACTCTTCCAAGCACTTAGGGCAGTGCTCCGCACACAGTAAACCCTAAAAAAATAATTGAGTGCTACGTAGGGCGGACATTGAGCTAGGAGAAATTGTCTTTTAGCTGGTAATGTAGCACTAGTCTGTGGATTGGGTAATTTGCCAGCCACAGTTGATTAAATAGGTGGGTGTATGTAGAGGTTTTCATGGAATAGTAGACAGGATAGCCAATGGTAATAGGGAAACCAATGACTTGATTTTTGGAAAAAATCCGCCCCTGCCTGAGGGTTTGAAATTTGTGCTTCCACCACCCCATGTGAGCATGAAAATTGCGTTGGCACATCCTCGCCGGGCAAGGGAAGCAAAGCTCGGCTCTCTTGTTTTCACAAGCCGGCTTAACCTGGCCCAACCACAGAGGCTCTCTGCAGCCTTGGCCCTTTTAGTTCCTCCATCATGCCTCATCTAGAGCTGCCCCTATCCAGATGTAATCATCTCTGTTTCTGCTCCTTGACAAGTTCCTGCCTGGGCTAAGTAACGAAAGGTAGCAGTACGCTCTCCTCTTCGTGGGGGACGCAGCCATGAGCAGTTCCCGTTTGGAACTGGTGGAAAACAGAGGCAGCCACAGGCCATGTTTTGTTTTGTTGTCTGTCTCCCCCTTCTAGACCGTGAGCCCGTTGTTGGGTTGGGACCGTCTCTATATGTTGCTGACTTGTACTTTCCACGTGCTTAGTACAGTGTTCTGCACACAGTAAGTGCTCAATAAATATGAATGACTGAATGGAAAAGAGGGCTCAGCACTACAGTAACTTTAAGCAGCCAAAATTGCTCCATGAGCGCTTACTGTGTGCAGAGCACTGTACTGAGCACTTGGGAGAATACAATATAATGATAAACAGACACATTCCCTGCCCTCAGTGAGGTTACAGTTCTGGTGAGCCCAGTCCATTTCTGTGGGGTCAGGCCAGACTCGGGGAGAGGTGCGGTGCACGCTGTGCTTTGCTATGGTATAGGTAATAATAATAATAGTTACAGTATTTGTTAAGCACTTACTATGTGCCAGGCACTGTACTAAGCACTAGGGTGGATACGAGCAAATCAGGTTGGATACGGTCCCTGTCTCATGTGAGGGCTTGCAGTCTCAATCCCCATTTTCCAGATGAGGTAGCTGAGGCACAGAGAAGTGAAGTGACTTGCCCAAGGTCACCCAACAGACAAGTGGCAGAGCCAGGATTAGAGCCCATGCCCTTCTGACTCTCGGGCCCATGCTCTATCCACTTCGCTTTGCTGCTCTGAGGGGAGAGCATTGTCTTAGCTTGTTTGGAAATGGGTTGGAACGGCTAAATGGGGTGGGACTGGGGGGAAGCTTAGCGGGAAGGAGGAGACGTGGATCTTTCTGATGACCTTTCTTCTTGCTCGGCCCAGAAGGTTGGTGGTAGAAAGAGGGTGCTTAGGTGGTCCTCCCTCCCCTCAGCTCACGGAGCCGTGTGTGACCTGCCCACCGACCCCAGGTTGTTTGCCGACAGACTTGCTAATTAAGCGCCAGAAGTCCGCATCGGCCTTGCCAAGAGCCATGGCCGGGCCAAAGTTCTCAGCTGCTTCTCGTTGTTTTCCTGCAACTGGCTGCCAGGAACATCCTAATTAAAAATAAACAGGTCTTGACGTTTTTCTGCCCCGGTTACCTAGGTTTGGAGGATGAGTCCTATGGGTCGGCTACAGCTCCGGACGAACCCCAAGCAACCACCAACTCCCTCCCCATCACCGAGCGCCCACCGAGGGGGCGGGACGTGGGTGAGCTGTCTCGCTCCGTTCAGTCTTCCTGGCTGAGAAGAAGCGGTTGGGTGGCAGAGAGGGGCCAGCCGAACCACCAGGCGCAGGCTGAGCGGTGGAGGTATACGGGCAGGGGACGAGAGAAATAGCAGCCTCAGTGTGTGCCGTTTAATGATTTCCACCCCGGGGCTCCAAGCGAAGGGGTAGTGGAAGAGCGCAGCCTCTCCTGAGGGGGGTTAGGATTTCATTGGAGAGCGAGGCCAGTCACATGAGAGATCCTGGCACTCTGTCCAGGGTAGGCCGGACACAAGCCTGCCGGAGGGTTGGGAGCCGATGGTATTGACTTGGCTGAGGGGAAAGGTCCCAGACTGATCTGGAAGCAGGAGGAGGAGGAGGAGATTGTTCCCAGCCTGGGGTAGTAGCCTGCGGTAGCAGCAGCTGGCTCTATGTAGTGTTCGGTTCTTAACTTCTGCAAATTGCTGAGCGCAAGAGCAGTGGCCGCCAACTTATCTTTCCCCTCGAAAGAAGCGTGGGGTCCGGAAGATTGGAAAATGCCCAAGCAGTGCAGTGCCTTCCACACTCTGTCAGCGGCTCTGTGCTGCTTTTATCACCGTAAGTCTGTCGTTGGAGGCAAGGTAGGTGCTAGCCCCAGATCTAACAGGTCTACAAATCCCCCACGCGGGCTGGGAAGCTTGGCTTTCCCAAGAAGCTTTGTTTAAAAGTTGGTTTATTTGCGGGATGCACCAGACAGTTGTCTCTGGGGGATGATGGTTTGTTGCCAGGATATCATTCCGTGTCAAGATCTTTGTATTCTCCCTGTGTTGCATCTGCAGTCTTTTGGCTATAGGCCTCTTTTTGCTTTTTTTGAGGGGAGGGTAGTGATTCTAAGTCTTATTGGCCTGTATCTTTAAGCTGAAATGTCTGCCAAGAGATGAAGTTATTTTTCTTGGATCAGACATTGGCATAGACTGTTTAGGATCTTGTATTTTTTTGGCCCGTGTCAAGACTTTCAGAAGTATTTGTCTGTAGAAGCTCACCGGCTTGTTTGATTTGCGAGCAAAGATTGACACCTTTCAGGGTATAAAATTGGCCACTTGTCTCCACTCATAACATTAAATCCTGATGCTTTCACATGAAGTGTCGGTACTCGAATTGGATGGGAATGTATAGTGGAAGAATTTCATCTGACTGATTCCATTGATGGAGGGGATGAACATATGCTAATGAAATATTCCGTGCCCTGCATCGCATGCTTTTGAAATCCATTTAAAATTAAAATGAGTTGACGCTCCTTCTGATCTTGGTGTTCTCAGAGAGCAAGAATCCTGTCAGCTTTGCCCCCAAGTAACTTGCAGACTTAATGCTATGTAGATAGATTCATGGAAAGTAAGAATCTAAAAGGAGCTCATAGACCATTGCCTGCAGCCTGAAGTTGCCACCAGGTCACACTGGGAGAGTAAAGCAGGTAACCTCTCCAGTAGAACGGCCAAACTGCCTCGTCCTTTCCATCAAACAAACCTTTACGGGTTGGTTACGTTTTGCTTCTTCTTAATTCACCCTTAAAAACATCCAAAGGTGTAGACGGCTGCACTAGATGAAAGGAAGTAAATGTACTTTCTGTCATAAAGGCGGCCACTGCATTGTTCGAAGAGGTTCTGTGGCGTTCATCTGAATCAATAGGTTTTGGGCCATGGTGGCCAATTAACCAACAGTAAGTACCATTCCCAATCTCCCTCTCTTAAGAGGGACTCTTACTGCTTCATGCCCAGTGGGTCAAGGCTATTACCTAAATGTAGACTCTCCTGATTTAGGTCAGAAGAAATTGGATCATTGATGTTATTTTAAAGTGGTCAAAGATAGACCAGTAGGCCCATCTGAGAGTGAATCGCATGGATCTGGGGACTGACCAAGGTATTTTACAGCCCAGAAATCCTTTGGGAGGCCTGATTTGCTAATTGTACTGTTGCACCCCAGAATCTGGGACTATAGAGAAGTATTTCTGATTAGGTCTTGGAGTGCCAGTTGTGTTTTGGAGAGGGTGTCAACCCCATCAAGTGAAAGCTCCTAGTGGGCAGGGATTGTGTCAGTTATTCTGTACTTTCCAAGCACCTAGTACAGTGCACAGCACTGAGTGGGAACTCAGTAAATGCTGCTGCTACTAATTAGTGATGGTATTTGTTAAGCGCTTACTATGTGCGAAGCACTGTTCTAAGCGCTGGGGGGGATACAAGGTGATCAGGTTGTCCCACGTGGGGCTCACAGTCTTAATCCCCATTTTACAGATGAGGTGACTGAGGCCCAGAGAAGTGAAGTGACTTGCCCAAAGTCACACAGCTGACAAGTGACGGAGCAGAATTAGAATCCACGACTTCTGACTCCCAAGCCCGGGCTCTTTCTACCGAGCCATGCAGCTTCTCACTACTACCATTAGGGTGGAGGAAAGGCATATTGACCCGTAGGGTTGTGGTAGAATCTGCCCTGGGGTGAATTTGTGCTGTGGCCGAGTGGAAAACACAGACCTGGGTTCTAATACCGGTTCCATCACATGTCTGCTGTGTGACCTTGGGCAAGTGACTTCACTTTTCTGTGCCTCAGTTATCTCATCTGCAAAATGGGGATTTAATGGCCGTTCTCCCTCCTACTTAGACTTTGAGCCCTTTGTGGGACCTGATTATCTTCTATTTATCCCAGTGCTTAGTACGGTGCTTGACACACAGTAAGTGCCTACAAATACTATTATTATTATCATCATTATTATTACTATTATTAATGACCTCAAAGCAGATTCTACCACAACCCATGAATATCATTCATGTGCAAGTTGAAAAGAGACTTTCCAAGACTTCCTGGAGACTTAATCCAGAGCAAACGAGACCCTGCCTCACCCTCCCTAACTTCCCACCCAAAAACCTCCACTCCCAACCAAGCTACCGCCCTTGATTTTCGTGTCCAAGAAGAGGATGATATCCTCCATTGCACTCAGAGTGCTTCTTCTGATTGAGAATCAATGCTCCTGTCACTTGGGGCCTCATAGACTGTGAGCCCATTGTTGGGTGGGGACTGCCTCTGTTGCCAACTTGTACTTCCCAAACGCTTAGTACAGTGCTCTGCACACAGTAAGCACACAATAAATATGATTGAATGAATGACTAGGCACAGGAATGGATCTTCTCGCTGACACTGGAGAAGCAGTGTTGCCTAGTGGAATTCATTCATTCAGTCGTATTTATTGTGCACTTATTGTGTGCACAGCACTGTACTAAGCGTTTGGGAAGTACAAGTTGGCAACATATAGAGAAGGTCCCTACCCAACAATGGGCTCACAGTCTAGAAGGGGGAGACAGACAACAAAACAAAACATATGGACAGGTGTCAAGTCATCAGAATAAATAGAAATAAAGCTAGATGTGCATCATTTACAAAATAAATAGAATAGTAAATATGTACAAGTAAAATAGAGTACTAAATTTGTACAAACATATATAAAGATGCTGTGGGAAGGGGAAGGAGGTAAGGCTGGGGGGATGGGGAGGAGGAGAGGAAAAAGGGTTCTCAGACAGGCCTGGGTATCAGAGGACCTGGGTTTTGATACTAGCTCTGCCACGTGCTTGTTGTGTGACCTTGTGCAAGTCACTTAATTTCTCTTGTGCCTCAGTTCCCTCATCTATAAAATGGGGGTTAAATCCTCCTCCTTTCGACTTAGACCGTGAACCCCATGCGGTACATGAACTACGTCCACCCCGATGAACTTGTATCTACCCCAGTGCTTAGAACAATGCTTGACACATAGGAACAAATACCATAAAGAAAGAAAGATGATGAATGGCTTGCAAGAAGGCAAAGCCCTGCTCCTCAAACTCTTTGTTTTCCAAATCTGACCCATAGTCTCTCATCTCCTCTCAACCTTTCCTAAGCTTCTCTAGGAAGAAATGCCTCCCTCACTGCAATGTTTTATTATGTTAGTAGTTGTCCACAAGCCATGCTCTAGTTCTGTTGACTTCTACTTCAGAGTTTTGCTTGTTCTGATTGGTTTCCATTACTATAAGAGATTCAAAATTAAGTTGGGATTGGTTGCCTGATAATAGAACAGAAATAAAGCTTCAGTTCTTGACCATTGACATTGCTTTACTTGGCAGGAATTTCTCATACCAAAAATAACACCGAGGTTGTCATGGTAACTTTCCAGTTGATCTAATCCATATTGTCTCTGGAGAAAGTGGAACAGTATTAATAGTGTTTGTTTTATGGGAAAAGAACTAAAAATACCACAGCCGTTTACACAGAATCCTATCCCAGGTGGCTGGTTTTAAAAAAAAAATAAAAAAGATGATTTGTAGGGGGATGTTTCAGTATTTAAGGTCTGTTTGGTGGACTAAAATAGGTTTGATTTATCTTGGAATAAACTGGCTGGGCCAGAAAGCGGGGGGTCATATGCAGTGAACAGGGTTTCCTGCCAAAGGCCAGATTAACCCCAACTGGGGATTGATTGAGTGGGATGTTGGGAATGGGAAGAAAAGATTTAGGCAGGTGTAAAGTGAGCATCTGGTACACGTAGGGTGACCATCCAGCTTTCAGCTGCTCTGCCCCAGTCCAATGCAGGCCACGGGGGAAACGGGAGAGATCCGCCAAAGGGAGTCCGTGATTCTTGAGTACACCACCATATTTTGATGCATTCTTACTGCCTCAGGAATGCCAGTTTATTGGAGCATTCATTTCCAGATGAACGGCAAAAAAGAGGGTGACAGTGGACATGGATGAGGATAGCTTTTCACTGACAATGGATGGTGGGTAGGGACAGTGGCTCATCTACCCCAGTGCTTAGAACAGTGCTTGCACATAGTAATTAAGCACTCAACAAACACCACAGTGATTTTTCTTAGTATGGTAGTTCCGGAGAGTCGAGCTTTTATTCCAACTGCACTGTTAAAGTGTGACCCTCCAATGAGAATCGCTGTATCTACCTGTTCCCCATTCAGTCTGCCCTTCTTAAAAATGGTAATAGTAAAGCAGAGTCACGAGAAAAACCTGCATGCTAGGGCAATATGATCAGGAAACAGTCAGCCAATCCCAGCTGAATACATAATAATAATAAACAATAAGAAATAATAATCAAATAAGAATAAGTAATAGTAAAATGCATAATAATAATTATTGTTGTTATTATTATTGTGGTATTTGTTAAGTGCTTACTATGTGCCAGGCACCGTACTAAACGTTGGGGTGAATACAAGCAAACTGGGTTGGACACAGTCCCTGTCCCACGTGGGGCGCACAGTCTTCAGTCCCCATTTTCCAGATGAGGCAATTGAGACAAAGAGAAGTTAAGTGACTTGCCCAATGTCACAGAGCAGACAAGTGGTTGAGCCGGAATTAGAACCCAGATCCTTTTGAGTCCCAGGCCCTTGCTGTACCCACTAAGCCACACTGCTTCCCTAGTGAGTGATGGGTGAAGGTGGACAGAATAAGGAGCGAAATTGTCTCTACTTCTGATTGATGCCCACACGTCTGCACACAGTAAGCGCTCAATAAATACGATTGATTGATTGATCTCCCAACTAGCTCCAGTCAGCTCCTTACATGGGCCAAGTTCTGGCTGCTTGCTTCTTCATCCCCTGACTCACCTCCCCGTGGACATACTCACTCAGATCACCCACTGGTCCTGTCCCCTTGGGATTTCCACGATAACAGAGAAGCAGCACGGCAGCAAGGCCAGAGAAGCAAGGCTCTACTTCTCTGTGCCTCAGTAACCTCAATTGTAAAATGGGGATTAAGACTATGGGGCATGGTCTGTATCCAACCTGATTATCTTGGATCTACCCCAGCGCTTAGTACAGTGCCTAGCACATAGTAAGCGCTTAAAAAAACCAACAGGCAAGTCTCCAGCAAAGCTCCCCAAATAATCTCCCAGCAGCTGGTGCCATATAAATTAACTCTGGTGTTATTATGGTGCTCAGTGTGCAGTAAGTGCTCAATAAATACCACTGCTGTTAGAGGTATTCAGGTAGAAGGGAGGGTGTGAATCAGAGGTCAGCAGTGAGAGAAAAGAAAAGGATGAACAGTGAGTAGGTTGGCTTACGAGGAGCAAAGCGTGGGTGTAGTGGGAGAGGATCAATGACTGAGTACCATAAAGCTGATGGCTGGGGATTTTTCATTTTCCGTTGGAGGTTTTTGAGGAGTGAAGAGATGAGTGGAAAAAAAGATGTTTTAGGAAAATGATCTGCACCGCAAAGTGAAATATGGGCTAGGGACGGGAAAAGGCTGGAGACAGGGAGGTCAGTGAGGAGGCTGATGCAGTAAAGTCATTTTGGATGGGGAGGAAGGGATGGATGTTATGAAGAAATAACCAGATTTGGTGACTGAACATGGGGTTTGAAATAAAGAGAGAACTTGAGGATGATGCCATGGCTGTGAGCTTCAGAGACTGGGAGGATGGTGGTGTTTTCAGCAGTGATTTTTTTTTATTGTATTTATTAAGCACTTATTATGTGCCAGACACTTTACTAAGCGCTGGGTTAGATGCAAGATAATCAGGTTAGACACGGTCCATGTCCCATATGGGACTCACAATCTTAATCCCCATTTTACAGATGAGGTAACTGAGGCACAAAGAAGTTAAGGGACTTACCATAGGTCACACAGCAGACAAGTGGGGGAGCATTGATGGCAGACAGTGGAGGCAAAGTTAGAGGGAGTAGAGGATTTGGGAGGGAAGATGAGGAGTTCAGTTTTAGACATGGTGATCTTGAGGTGTCGGAAGGACATCCTTGTAATTTTGTTGAGTGCTCACCTGGTGAGTGGCACTGTTCTAGATGCTTGAGAAATACAGAATAAATAACACATCTTCTGTCCCACGGGAGAGGTAAAAGAAAAGGTATTTCTAGTGTTTGTAAAATTATTGAATTTTCAGTTAGACCTAGCTGTAATGAATCTTAGTGCCTGTCTCCTCCACTAGATTGTAAACTCCTAGAGTGCAGGGACTGTGTTCAGTTGGTTTTTCATCACTGGGAATTTGGTGAGTGTGGGTGGGGTAAGCTGTTTTCTCGACTCCTTTTTTTTTTCCCGCATTCTTCACGTGCATGTGTCCATTTTCGTGTGGTTCATCTTCACTTCGTGTCTTTAACGCGCATCGTGGCTGGGGGACAGGAGTGGGGGGAGAGTCGCGCAGTGAGAAGGTTGGCCGAGGGGGAATGCTGGGCTCTTAGGATCTTTTCAAGGGCCTTTGTTAAAGCACTCGCTGGGTGCCTGGCACTGGTGCCAGGGAAACATTCAAATGACATAGGCCCCCAGGGGTTGCGCAGGAATCTCCA
Organism: Tachyglossus aculeatus; assembly: GCF_015852505.1. Lineage (NCBI taxonomy): Eukaryota > Metazoa > Chordata > Mammalia > Monotremata > Tachyglossidae > Tachyglossus > Tachyglossus aculeatus. Next base: position 47,976,787 of record NC_052069.1, on the reverse strand, counting down.
TTTTATAGATGAGGCTATTGGCATACAGAAACGGACTTGCCCAAGGTCACCCAGTAGACAAAGGGAGGAACTTGTTTCATTGTCTGTCTCCCCACTTCTAGACTGTGAGCCTGTTGTTGGGTAGGGATTGTCTATCTGTTGCCAAATTGTACTTTCCAAGCGCTTAGTACAGTGCTCTGCACACAGTAAGCGCTCAATAAATACGATTGAATGAATGAATACTATAAAAATAACTGTAGACATTTCTTAAGCACTTACTGTGTGCCGAGCACTGGGGAGGATACATGACAATCAGATTGAACACAGCGCCTGCCTATAAGGAGCTCACAACCTGAGCAGGAGGGAAAACATGTATTCAATCCCTATTTTACTGGTGAGGAAGTGGAGACCCAGAAAAGTTAGGTGATTAGCCCAAGGTCACGCAGCATGCAAATGGCAGAGCCGGAGGTGGAACCCAGGTCTTTTCTCAGGCCTGTGCTCTTTCCACTAAGCAACCCTGCCTCTATTAACTCTATTGTACTTTCCAAGTTGAGAGCTTAGTACAGTGCCGTGCACAGAGTAAACACTCAGTGAGTATTGTTGATTGATTAGTTGAGATTAAACACTATTAGAGGTGAGGATTCATGCCGTAAGGACACTTTAAAACTGTATTAGTAGTAATTCTGAATTTTGAGCAGTCGGTCAGTCATTTGAGTGCTTACTATGTGCTGAACACCGTACTGAGAGCCTGGGAAAGTACAGTGCAAAAATATAACAGATGCATATCCTGCCCACAGTGACGTTACAGTCTAGAGGACCCAGTTTAGTACAGAGCACTGCACTAAATATGACAGAAACACAGGACACGATCCCTGCATATAAAGAGTTTAGGGACATAGCATGGCTTAATGGAAAGAGCCTGGGCTTGGGTGTCAGAGGTTATGGGTTCTGATCCCAGCTCTGCCGCTTGTCTGCTGGGTGACCTTTGACAAGTCACTTCAATCAATCAATCAATCGTATTTATTGAGCGCTTACTGTGTGCAGAGCACTGTATGAAGCGCTTGGGAAGTACAAGTTGGCAACATATAGAGACAGTCCCTACCCAACAGTGGGCTCACAGTCTAGAAGGGGGAGACAGAGAACAAAACCAAACATATTAACAAAATAAAATAAATATAATAGATATGTACAAGTAAAATAAATAGAGTAATAAATATGTACAAACATATATACATATATACAGGTGCTGTGGGGAAGGGAAGGAGGTAAGACGGGGGTGGGGATGGAGAGGGGGACGAGGGGGAGAGGAAGGAAGGGGCTCAGTATGGGAAGGCCTCCTGGAGGAGGTGAACTCTCAGTAGGGCCTTGAAGGGAGGAAGAGAGCTAGCTTGGCGGATGGGCAGAGGGAGGGCATTCCAGGCCCGGGGGATGATGTGGGCCGGGGGTCGACGGCGGGACAGGCGAGAACGAGGTACAGTGAGGAGATTAGTGGTGGAGGAGCGGAGGTTGCGGGCTGGGCAGTAGAAGGAGAGAAGGGAGGTGAGGTAGGAAGGGGCGAGGTGATGGACAGCCTTGAAGCCCAGGGTGAGGAGTTTCAGCCTGATGCGCAGATTGATTGGTAGCCACTGGAGATTTTTGAGGAGGGGAGTAACATGCCCAGAGCGTTTCTGGACAAAGACAATCCGGGCAGCAGCATGAAGTATGGATTGAAGTGGGGAGAGACACGAGGATGGAAGATCAGAGAGAAGGCTGATGCAGTAGTCCAGATGGGATAGGATGAGAGCTTGAACGAGCAGGGTAGCAGTTTGGATGGAGAGGAAAGGGCGGATCTTGGCAATGCTGCAGAGCTGAGACCGGCAGGTTTTGGTGACGGCTTGGATGTGAGGGGTGAATGAGAGAGCGGAGTCGAGGATGACACCAAGGTTGCGGGCTTGTGAGACGGGAAGGATGGTAGTGCTGTCAACAGTGATGGGAAAGTCAGGGAGAGGGCAGGGTTTGGGAGGGAAGACAAGGAGTTCAGTCTTGGACATGTTGAGTTTTAGGTGGCGGGCAGACTTCACTTCTCTGGGCCTCAGTTCCCTCATCTATGAAATGGGGATTGAGACTGTGAGCCCCATATGGGATAGGGACTATGTCCAACTCAATTTGCTTGTATCAACCCCAGTGCTGGTACAGTGCCTGGCACATAGTATGCACTTAACAAATACCATCATTATTATTATTATGTTTCAGGGACCTTTGCCCAGCCCATTAAAGTTTGAGGTAATTTGAGAGTCGCCTGAAGTGATAGGAGATTTTACTTTTGAAAGCTTTACTTTTGAAAGACTCTAGGGGCGGGAGACTGAGCAGGGAAGGGCTCCCACCGTCTTTCCCAGGGGCAGAATTCCAGATCAGAATTCCAGATCCCCTGGCACTAGTGATTCCTGGCAGCTTCCCTGTCTGTGCCTGCTGATGGTATTAGATCTCCAGGGGGGTGACAGGCTCCCCGGGTGTCAAGGCCGGCCTGCCTCAGCCTATTTGCTGCCCACCAAGCCCACCCCATGGGAACCGCAGCCCCCAGGGGAGGGGGTCGTTCCCGAGAGCTGGGGGTGGGGATGGGAGGATACCCGGGGGTCACACCGCCCATCCTCCTAGTCCAGGGCTGGGCTGCCCACCACAGGCAGCCCTGGAGGCAATTTGTATTTATTTATTTATAAAATTCTTTTCATGGTAACGCTTATTGTGTTATGGATAGAAGAACCGTTACCAAGGTTGTAGAATATGGCGAGGACGGGACGTCTGGAGAAAATATATCCATAGAGACGCTACGACTCAGAAACGACTCGACGTCATTTGGTAAAAATAATGATACTGTGTGTCAAACACTGTTCTAAGCACGGTAATAACTGTGGTATTTGTTAAGCGCTTACTATGTGCCAGGCATTGCAGTAAGCGCAGAAGTGGATTACAAGCAAATCGGGTTGGATGCAGTCCCTGTCCCACAAGGGGATCGTAGTCGTAATCCCCATTTTCCAGATGAGGTAACTGAGGCCCAGAGAAGTGAAATTACTTGCCCAAGGTCACACAGCAAAGTGGATTTAGTACTAGGGCCTTCTGACTCCCAGGCATGTGCTCTGTTCACTAGGTCAAATTGTCAGACACAGTCCCTGTCCCAAATGGGGCTCAGCCAATGTAGGAAGGAGAACAGGTCTCCTGGTCATCCAGGAGGTGCCGACTCCCTCTCGTGTTATCGGCTTCTGCTCCATCGTGACTCCTTCTAATCGACTTGCCCGAAGTCACCCAGCAGACAGTTGGCGGAGCCGGGATTTGAACCCACGACCTCCGACTCCCAAGCCCGGGCTCTTTCCACTGAGCCACGCTGCTTCTCTAATGAGGTGACTGAGGCCCAGACAAGTTGTGACTTGCCCAAAGTCACACAGCTGACAAGCGGCGGAGCTTGGATTATTCGAACCCATGGCCTCTGACTCCCAAGTCCGGGCTCTTTCCACTGAGCCATGCTGCTTCCCAACTCTTCCAACTGCTCAGTACAGTGTCCTGCATACGATGAGGAAACAGAAGCCCAGAGAACTTAAGTGACCTGCCCAAGGCCAAACAGCAGGTAAATGACAGCCCAGCCCGCACCCTCCACTCCTCTGCTGCCGCTCACCTCCTTACTGGGCCTCGTTCTTGCCCATCCTGCCATCGACCCCCGGACCACATCCTCCTCCCGGCCTGGAATGCCCTCCCTCTGCACATCCGCCAAGCTAGCCCTCTTCCTCCCTTCAGAGCCCTACTGAGAGCTCTCCCTCCTCTTCTCCTCCTCCTCCTCCTCATCATCAATCGTATTTATTGAGCACTTACTATGTGCAGAGCACTGTACTAAGCACTTGGGAAGTACAAATTGGCAACATATAGAGACAGTCCCTACCCAACATTGGGCTCACAGTCTAAAAGGGGGAGACAGAGAACAAAACCAAACATACTAACAAAATAAAATAAATAGAATAGATATGTACAAGTAAAATAAATAAACAAATAAATAAATAGAGTAATAAATATGTACAAACATATATACATATATACAGGTGCTGTGGGGAAGGGAAGGAGGTAAGATGGGGGGGGATGGAGAGGGGGACGAGGGGGAGAGGAAGGAAGGGGGTCAGTCTGGGAAGGCCTCCTCCCCATCCCCCCCGCCCTACCTCCTTCCCCTCCCCACGGCACCTGTATATATGTATATATGTTTACTCTATTTATTTTACTTGTACATATTTATTCTGTTTTATTTTGTTAAAATGTTTTGTTTTGTTGTCTGTCTCCCCCTTCTAGACTGTGAGCCCGCTGTTGGGTAGGGACCGTCTCTATATGTTGCCAACTTGTACTTCCCAAGCGCTTAGTACAGTGCTCTGCACACAGTAAGCGCTCAATAAATACGATTGAATGGATGAATGAATGAATCCCCATTTTACTGAGGAGGTAACTGAGGCACAGAAAAGTGAAGTGACTCGCCCAAGGTGTCACAGTAAGCAATTGGCAGAGCCAGGAGGAGAACCAAGGTCCTCTGACTCCCAGGCTGGCTCTTTCCAGCAGGCCTCTCTGCCAATGGCTTCTTCCTGCATGAGAAGGGCCAAGTGCAGTCCCTCTTCAGACAGGATCACCGTAACCGAGCTTCTCCCTCAAACTGTTTCCTCTGCCCTTAGGAGCTCTGAGTATCCAGTGCCAGGCTCAACAGGAAGGATACCCTGACGGGCAGCAGGCATTGGCACCCCGAGCTGGGCCCCCGAAGCGTGCTTCCTGGCATGGGCCTTGTGTTTGTTGGAGAAGCCTGGCCAGGAAGCCCAGGCCCGGCCAGGATCCTGGGAATGTTCTCACAGCCGGCTCTCAGGACACAGGTCCCCCCAGCCAGCGCAAAGCAGCATAGCCCAGTGAATAGAGCACGGGCTAGGGAGTCGGAAGATCTTGGGTTCTAATTCCGGTTCCGTCGTATGTCCGCTGCGTGACCTGGGGCAAGTCACTTCACTTCTCTGAGCCTAAGTTACCTTATCTGGAAAATGGGGATTGAGACTGTGAGCCCCACAGGGAACAAGGGACTGTGTCCAACCCTATTTCCTTTTACCCACCCCAATCAGTCAATCAATCAATCGTATTTATTGAGCGCTTACTGTGTGCAGAGCACTGTACTAAGCGCTTGGGAAGTACAAGTTGGCAGCATATAGAGACGGTCCCTACCCAACAGTGGGCTCACCCCAGCACTTAGTATAGTGCTTGGCACATAGTGAGTGCTTAACAAATACCACAGTTATTATTATTATTGGCCAAGATGGAGTACTCTGGGAACTGCCACTCCTCAGACCCCCGGGCCCATCCTGGATGCTCACTCCCAGCATAATGGGGAGAGATAGATGTTTCTTGCCTTATGCTGTCGAGTCATCTCTGACCCATAGCTACATCGCGGACACATCTCTCCCAGAACATCCCACCTCCATCTGCAATCGTTCTGGTCGAGTATCCATAGAGTTTTCTTGGTAAAAATCCTGAAGTGGTTTTCCATTACCACCTTCTGCACAGTGAACTTGAGTCTCCTCCCTCGGCTCTCTCCCATGCCACTGCTGCCCAGCACAGGGGAGTCTTTGACTTGTAGCTGATTGCCTTCAACTTGGTAGCCACTGACCAAACTAGGAGTGGAATGGGTATTCATCTACTTGACTCTCTCTCCCATAGTCGAGACTGGTAGAGTAAACTCTCGAGGTGCAACCCTGAGAAGGTGGTGGTATTTCACCGCGAGGTTGAAGCTGTTCTAGAGCCATCCTACTTCCTCCCAACCTGCTTTTGTCCTCCACTCCTTTGCTCATGAATCTCTCTCGTGACATAGCTCCATCATTTTTTTTACTAAAAAGAATCCCTTTCCTGAGCATTCATTGATCCTGGCCATTTTTCTGGCTTGTGGTGGGGGTGGGGGAAAGACAGTGCTGTTTGTATGTGTTCCCTTCTCAGGTCAGTCTTAGAGAATAATAGTAATAATAATAATAATGGCGTTTTTTAAGTGCTTATTATGTGCAAAGCACTGTTCTAAGCACTGGGGAAGTTACACGGTGATCCCATGACCTCTGACTCCAAAGCCTGGGCTCTGACGACCGCAAGCCCCATGGGGGCTGGGGGGCCATGTCCGACCCGAATGACTTGTCTCTACCCTACTGTCTACCCTATTGTCTATTTATTTATAAGTAAATTTATTTATTTATTTATTTATTTTACTTGTACCTTATCTATTCTATTTATTTTATTTTGTTAGTATGTTTGGTTTTGTTCTCTGTCTCCCCCTTCTAGACTGTGAGCCCACTGTTGGGTAGGGACTGTCTCTATATGTTGCCAGCTTGTACTTCCCAAGCGCTTAGTACAGTGCTTTGCACACAGTAAGTGCTCAATAAATACGATTGATGATGATGATGATCAGGTTGCCCCATGTGGGGCTCACAGTCTTAATCCCCATTTTACAGATGAGGTAACTGAGGCATAGAGAGGTTAAGTGACTTGCCCGAAGTCACACAACTGACAAGTGGCTGAGCTGAGATTTGAACCCACAACTTCAGACTCCAAAGCCCGGGCTCTTTCCACTGAGCCCCGCTGCTTCTCTAAGGACCCTGGAGTCCAGATATCCCCACACGAGTTTGGGTCTACACACCATATATCGTCTGGGCTTCAGTTTCTACTTCAGTAATAGGGAGAATGATCCTTTTCCTACTTGCCTCACAAGAATGCCGTGCACACAGAGTAGTAGCAGTGATCATTATTGTGGTTATTATTATTATTTTTATGATTATTACTACTAATAGTAGTAATAGCGCCGATCCTGTGCTGTAGCAGTGATACGGGATTTACAAAGTCTCCGGTCGGTTCCGACTTCTTGCCAACTCGGACTCCTGGGTGGAGGCTGCTCCTGGAGCCACTTTTGAAGTGTTTGCAGAAGGAGAGCCCCTCCTTAGGGCATTCTGGGAAATTCTCCATCCACAGATACCATCATCATCATCATCACCCGTCCCCCCAAGAAGAAGCGTCTCGTGGCCTGTCATTTTTGGGGACTGCTTTTCAGTTGGAGACTCTCATTCCCCCAGTGCCATTAATAACTCGAGTTCACCCTTAGAGTGATTGTGGCCAGTCCACTGTCTGGACGGGGGGCAGGAGGTGGGCAGAAGTTAAAATTCCCAATGGGGACCAGGAGGCAGGCTGGTTTAAATGCCTCTAGGCTGTACATGCCACACCAGGAAATCATCTAAATCGGATATAGAGGAAAGGCTCTCTCGGGAGTTTCAGCAGGGCAAGATGTTAACAAATGGCCCATGGAAACTCTCATCAGGGTTTCAGTTTACCTCTTAACTGGGAAGGAGGGGAAGACTAGGGCCAGAACTCGTATTAGGGTGCAGATGTGACTTTGGGGAACTAATATTCATTCATTCAATCAATCTTATTTATTGAGCGCCTTCTGGGGGATAAGCTGCAATATGACTACAGCCCCCTGGGTCCTGGCAGAATGTATGGTCATCTGATATTCCCCCCAACCCCACAGCACTTATGTACATACAATTAAAATATATATTATTAATAAATTAATATTAATAATATTAACAATCACTATACCAATGATTAATATTAATTATATTAAGTATTTATTCATATTAATGTCTCCTCCAAGAGGCCTTCCCAGGCTAAGCCACACTTTTCCTCATCTCCCACATCTTCTGCATCGCCCTGACTTGCTCCCTTTGCTCTTCCCCATCCCCTCCCAACAGCACTTATGCACATAACTGTAATTTTATTTATTTGTATTGATGTCTGTCTCCCCCAATCTAGACTGTAAGCTTGTTGTGTGTTCAGTAAATGCTCAATAAATATGATTGAATGAATGAATGTCTCGCTCCCCCTCTAGACTGTATGCTCATTATGGACATATCTATTCTATTTATTTTGTTAGTATGTTTGGTTTTGTTCTCTGTCTCCCCCTTCTAGACCCTGAGCCCACTGTTGGGTAGGGACTGTCTCTATATGTTGCCAACTTGTACTTCCCAAGCGCTTAGTACAGTGCTCTGCACACAGTAAGCACTCAATAAATACAATTGATTTATTGATTGACAGGAAACTTATCTGCTAATTCTGTTGTATTGTACTCCCCCAAGTGCTTAGTATGGCGCTCTGCACATAATAAGCACTCGATAAATGTGATTGATTGATTGATAGCCTGTTATCGGGGTGGATGTGCTTCATCTGAGCTGGCTTTGTTTGGAACACCTGACTCTGGAGGTGGAAATTAAGGGTGCTCAGTGTTCTGGGCTTGCTTAGTTCCAGAGAGAAAGCATTTTCAGTGTTTCAGTGTAACAGCCAAGCCGAGCTAAGCTTCAAACAGAAGAGCGCTGCTATTCCAGAAGGCCGAGATTGCAGAAAAGCCCGGGAGCCTGCCGAATAATTGGGGAGAAAAGACTTGCTCGAGTTTCACATCAAAGGCGATAGCTCTAGAGGCTCGGGTACAGACCAGCATTATCCTAATGTAATTAGTTGGGCATGTGGGATTCGATTTCCACCTCTGATTAGAGAAGGCTTCCACTCTGAGGCTCCAGTTGACAGCAATTGAAATGCAATTAGTCCTTTTCATTCGAAGGTTCGGAAAGTCGAATTTTAGGGGAAGCTTTTCAGGACTCAAGAAGAGAAGGGTGCCACCCTTACCCTCTTCCAATTTCCTATTCATCCTTATCCATGACCGCTCTTGGATAAGGATGCTATTCTCAGACTAAGTGAAGTTATCAGGGTAAAAAATAAAGGAAATGGGTTTGGTGTGTCTCTGGAGGCTCCAATAACAGTTTCAGATCTTTATTGAGTCTCACAGTCCTTATCTCATCAACTGCCTGTGATATGGAAAATAACATTCAGTAGGAAAGAGTGCTTCTTAATTTAACTGAATTACAAATCAGTGCTTAATGACACTGGAGTGGGGATAGCTTGCAAAACGTGATAAATGACACAGATCTAATTCTAAAATGATGTTAGCATCCATTTGTAAGGGCATTACTGAAAATTAGAATGTATCTGGAATCTGAAAGTCGGGGGAAGAAATATGTCATCCTGGTGTTTAAAAATTATGAACGCTAAGCCAGAATCACAGATCTCTCCTGCTTGTTTGTCCCCTCTGTTGAAGGGTAAGCTCTTTGCCAACAGTCCCCAGTCAAACCCCAAAGTGGTAAAATTCCTCCTTGGGAAGCCTGGGTATTTATTAAGCATGAAAGTTGTGCCGAGCACTTTGCCAACTGCTTGATAAATAATCAGAGCAGACACAGTCCCCAGCTCACATAAGGGTCATACTTCTAAGAGGTAAGGAGAGTGGGTATCTTACTCCCCATCTTACAAAGTAAAGAAAGGCCACAGACCTGGGTTCTAATCCTGGCCCCTCCCACTTGTCTTTGTGTGGCCGTAGACAAGTCACTTAACCTCTCTGTGCCTCAGTTACCTCATCTGTTCAATGAGGATTAAACCCTCCTTCCTCCGCCTTAGGCTGTGAGCTCTACATGGGCCAGTAACTGTGTCCAAGAATAGCGCTTGAAACATAGTAGGTGCTTATCAAATACCATTTTAAAAAAAATTAAGGAACTCAGAGGGGTTAAGCAGAGAAGCAGCATGGCCCTGTGGATAGAGCACGGGTCAGAAGGACCTGGGTTCTAATCCTGGCTCCGCCACTTATCTGCTATGAGACTTTGGGCAAATCACATAATTTCTCCGTGCCTCATCTGTGAAATGGGGATTAAGATTGTTGTTGTTGCTATTATGTGACTACCCAAGGTCACCTAGCAGGCTGGTGGCCGACTCCCAGCCCCACGCTTTTTCCGCTAGATCACATTTTCATCTCTAGCCGTGAGGACAGTCCTATAAATAGAGACAGCCTTCCCAAAGTGTCCGTGTTTGCCAATAATTTGCCCCAGGGGGTTATTGGGGTGGCCAGTTCTGCAGCCCACCCAGCTGCATGACATGATTGGACAGCCCCCGCCATGTGCCAGCGCTTAGTACAGTGCTCTGTACACAGTAAGCGCTCAATAAATACGATTGAATGAATGAATGAATGCATGACATGATTGGACAGCCCCCACCATGTGCCTGAGGATGGTCCTGATGGATTTCCTTTTGGCTCCCCTCCCTGGTTTGGCAGTTTGAGAACAGCCGTGGTTCTGCCATCTGCTCTGCGACGTGGGAAATTTTTTCTGTTCATTCAGTTCAAAGTGGTCTGATAGTTTGTATGTTAAAAAATAAAATTCCACATTAACCATTTGGACCAGGACCAAACGGTTGCCATCATTAGAGAAGCCGTGTTGCCTTGTGGATTGAGCACGGGCCTGAAAGTCAGAAGGATTGAGTTCTAATTCCGGCATCGCCACTTGTCTGCTGTGTGACCTCGGGCAAGTCACTTCACTTCTCTGGGCCTGTTATCTCATCTGTAAAATGGGGATTAAGACTGTGAACCCTAAATGGGACAGGGATTGTGTCCATCCTGATTAACCTGTATCTACCCCAGCACTTAACTCAGTGCCTGGCACATAGTAAGTGCTTAACACACACTATTAAAAAAAATTATCATCCACTGACACGTACCTGTGGCCGTGGTCTGAATGGAAGCCTCCCTCACCAGTGGAATCTGTCTCTGGGTTTTCCTCCTCCTGCATGATGTTCCCCTCAGATAAGGAGGGAATGGGGAAAGGTGAAAGGACCAAGTGGAAAGAGGTGCTGGGAGGTGGGAAGTGAGTGGGGTCACTGAGAGCTCACAGGCTCATGGAGACTGCTGGTCTAATAATAATAATAATAATAATAATAATAATGGTATTGTTAAGCGCTTACTATGTGCAAAGCACTGTTCTAAGTGCTGGGGAGGTTACAAGTCACCTGGGAAGGTTGGGCAAGTCCCTTCACTTCTCTGTGCCTCAGTTACTTCATCTGTAAAATGGGGATGAAGACTGCGAGCCCCCTGGGGGACACCCTGATCACCTTGTAACCTCCCCAGTGCTTAGAACAGTGCTTTGCACATAGTAAGCGCTTAATAAATGCTATCACTATTGTTGTTATTACAAGGTGATCAGTTTGTCCCACGGGGGACTCACAGTTTTAATCCCCGTTTTACAAATGAGGTAACGGAGGCCCAGAGAAGTTAAGTGGCTTGCCCAAAGTCACAGAGCTGACAGTGGAGCCGGGATTTGAACCCATGACCTCTGACTCCAAAGCCTGTGCTCTTTTCACTGAGCCACGCTGCGGGCTTGGGAGTCAGAGGTCATGGGTTCGAATCCCGCCTCCCCCACATGTCTGCTGTGTGACCTTGGGCAAGTCACTTCACTTCTCTGTGCCTCAGTTCCCTCATCTGTAAAATGGGAATTAAGACTGTGAGCCCAACATGGGACAACCTCATCTCCTTGTGTTCCCCCCGGCGCTTAGAACAGTGCTTTGCACATAGTAAGCGCTTAACAAATACCAACATCATTATTATTATTATTATTTATTATTATTATTATTCTCCAAGTCTAGACTGTAAGTTCATTGCAGGGCAGGGAACGTGTCTACCAGCTCTTTTATATTGTACTCTCCCAAGCGTACAGTGCTCTGCCCACAGTGAGCAGTCAAATTCTATTGATTGATTGGTCTTGAATCCTCTGCTGTTCAGTAGGGACAGTTTTACATTTTCCTTAGCTCTTCGAGGGCCACTTTCCGGCAAGTGCCGGGATGCGAGATTGGTTCCTTTCCAGAGCAGACACCACCTTGCACTTTCACCACTTCTTTTCCCACGTGCTCTTGACACCCAGAAATGGCATGGCCTAGCGGATAGAGCACGAGCCTGAAAGTCAGAAAGACCTGGGTTCTAATCCGTACTCCGCCCCTTGCCTGCCGTGTGACCTTGGGCAAGTCACTTCCACTTCTCTGGGCCTCAGTTTCCTCATCTGTAAAATGGGGATTAAGACTGTGAACCCCATGTGGGACAGGAAACCTGATAAGCTTGTATCTACCCCAGCACTTAGTAGAGTGCCGGACACATAGTAGCCCCTAATAAATGCCATTAAAAAAGAAAGTCTGCCAGGCTGAAAGGTTTGATAGCATAGAGCAGCAGTGTGGCTTAATGGAAACAGCACAGACTTGGGAATCAGAGGACGTGGGTTCTAATCCTGGCTCTGCCACTTATCAGCTGTGCGACTTCGGGCAAGCCACTAAACTTCTCTGTGCCTCATTTACTTCATCTGTAAAGTGGGGATTCACTCATTCATTCATTCAATCGTATTTATTGAGCGCTTACTGTGTGCAGAGCTTGGGAAGTACAAGTTGGCAACATATAGAGACAGTCCCTACCCAGCAATTCATTCATTCATTCATTCATTCATTGTATTTATTGAGCGCTTACTGTGTGCAGAGCACTGTACTAAGTACTTGGGAAGTACAAGTTGGAAACATAGAGAAGTGGTCCCTACCCAACAATGGGCTCACAGTCTAGAAGGGGGAGACAGACAACAAAACAAAACATGTGGACAGGTGTCAAGTCATCAGAATCAACAGAAACAAAGCTAGATGCACATCATTAAGAAAATAAATAGAATAGTAAATATGTACAAGTAAAATAGACTAATAAATCTGTACAAACATATACGGGTGCTGTGGGGAGGGGAAGGAGGTAGGGCAGGAGGATGGGGAGGAGGAGAGGAAAAAGGGAGCTCAGTCTGGGAAGACCTCCTGGAGGAGGTGAGCTCTCAGTAGGAGATTAGGATTAAGACTGTGAGCCTCACGTGGGACAACCTGATTACCTTGTCTCTATCACTGCTTAGAACAGTGCTTGGCACATAGTAAGCGCTTAACAAATACCATTATTATTATTTGTATCATTATTATTGTTATGGTGTGATGAACATACATCTTCTCTGGCTCATGTTTCCCTCCCTTCCACCTTAGGGTGGAAGCTGGACCTGGAGAGGAACTTTTTTCTTCTTCTTTTTTTTTTTTAATCTTTTGGCCGTTTCTCCAGAATTTTCCACTCGAGGGAGCTTGGGAACAGTTCTTGCCCTGGAGATAAGAAATCCCCCTAGACTGTGAGCTGTGTGTGGAACCGGGATTCAATCTGTCTTGATTGTAATCATCTCTTTCCTAGTGCATGGAGCACAATACACTCTTCACATACCATAGTTATTATTAGATGAAAAAAATACAAATAATTGTGCAGATAGCCTCTTATTTTGTAAAGTATTATGTGCTGCCAGCCTGCATTGGGATAGTGATGGTGTCTGGAGTCTTCAAATTCCCTTCGTGCACAGATAATGTAGTCCCGTGACTCATCTGTAAAACAAAAATCTGGGACTTAATAATAATAATAATAATGGCATTTGTTAAGCGCTTACTATGTGCAAAGCACTGTTCTAAGCGCTGTGGGGGATACAAGGTGATCAGGTTGTCCCACGTGGGGCTCACAGTTGTAATCCCCATTTAACAGATGAAGTAACTGAGGCTCAGAGAAGTTAAGTGACTTGCCCAAGGTCACACAGCAGACATGTGGCGGAGCTGGAATTCGAACCCATGACCTCTGACTCCAAAGCCTGTGCTCTTTCCACTGAGCCACACTGCTTCTGTAGGACTTATATCCTATTATACAAAGTGGCTTAGAGTGTACATATTTTAGTTCTCTTTACTTATCTAGATGTCACTTCTGGGTGGGCAAGGCTTTCTGCAGCTGAGGAAGAAGGAGAGCTGCTGAAAGTTTGGTTCCAGCATTTAATCCCCATTCCCAGCACGATCCAGTTATCTTGGCACATCATCCTCTCCTGGCTTGGTGCCACCCCGGATGAGCTTTCTAATAATCGCGGCCACGAGGGCCATCCCGGCCTCCCCCAGGCTGTGCTTACACAAGTACCGTGGGCCGAAGAGATGAGCATTTAAGACAGAAAATCGTTTTCAGCATCTTTCGAGAGCACACCACACCCCCGTGGGACAGATAGTCGTTAATAGAGTAGTTTTATGAATCGCAGGAGGATTGCCAAGGGGTAGGAAGAGGGAGAGTCCAAACCTCCAGGGAGGCAGGGGGCTGCCAGTGTGCTAATATGGTAACAGTCTTTCCAAGAGACGATTCAGAACCCCACCAGACTGTGAGCCCACCTTTTAGACTGTGAGCCCACTGTTGGGTAGGGACTGTCTCTATATGTTGCCAACTTGTACTTCCCAAGCGCTTAGTACAGTGCTCTGCACACAATAAACACTCAATAAATACGATTGATGATTGATTGATTCCCCTTTGGTCCGGCCCCGCTTCAACGCGTGCAGTCTCGCTTTTGGGTGCCTAGTGGCAATCTGCAAGGCTTGGGAACCATTCTAAAGCCAAACTGCCTGTCTGCTGCCTTCTTCCTTTCCCAGCTCCTCTTTGCCATCTGCTCAGCACATGGGAACTCTGGGGAGATGGCCCGGCGTGGGGAGACGGCGGAAAAACACGCCAGGAATGTCTCAACAACAAACGAAGCCTTTCTAGGAATGCAGGGAGCAGGCCTGGATCGCAGGCTCTGGAAGGCTGGAACTGCCCTGTGTGACACACCAAACTAAGTGAACGCTTAACAACAGTAATAAGAATAATATTTGTTAAGCTCTTAGTGTGTGCCAGACTCTGTATTAAGCGCTGGGGGTAGATACAAACTAATCAGGTCCCACGTGGGGTCACAATCTAAGTAGGAGGGAGAACAGATATTGAATCCCCATTTTGCAGATGACAGGACTGAGGCACAGAGAAGTGAGATGACTCGCCCAAGGTTACGCAGCTGGTGTGTGGCAGAGCCGGGATTCGGACCCAGGTCCTCTGACTCCTAAGCCCGTTGGTCTTTCCACCAGGCCACACTGTTGCGTAGTGATTTGGGTCATGTTTTCCTTCCACATTCTTCTAGTCCCCCTCCTAGCACATAATAATAATAATAATAATAATGATGGCATTTGTTAAGCATTTACTATGTGCAGAGCATTGTTCTAAGCGCTGGGGGGAGATACAAGGTGATCAAGTTGTCCCACGTGGGGCTCACAGTCTTAATCCCCATTATACAGATGAGGTAACTGAGGCTCAGAGAAGTTAAGTGACTTGTCCAAGGTCACACAGCAGACATGTGGCGGGGCTGGGATTCGAAACTATGACCTCTGGCTCCAAAGCCCGTGCTCTTGCCACTGAGCCACGCTGCTTCCTGGGGGGAGGCAGGATGGGGCAAACATTTGGGCAGAGGTGGCTATGGTGGAGAGAGAGGGTGAGGCAGGGACAAGTAGCCCACATCCTCCCCCTGGCCTGGAATGCCCTCCCTCCACACATCCACCAAGCTAACTCTCTTTCTCCCTTCAAAGCCCTATTGAGAGCTCACCTCCTCCAGGAGGCCTTCCCACACTGAGCCCCCTTTTTCCTCTCCTCCTCCCCATCCACCCCACCCTACCTCCTTCCCCTCCCTGCAGCACCTGTACATATGTTTGTACAGATTTATCACTCTATTTTACTTGTACATATTTACTATTCTATTTATTTTGTTAATGATGTGCATTTAGATTTAATTCTATTTGTTCTGACGACCTGACACCTGTCTACATGTTTTGTTTTGTTGTCTGTCTCCCCCTTCTAGACTGTGAGCCCGTTGTTGGGTAGGGACCGTCTTTATATGTTGCCAACTTGTACTTCCCAAGCTCTTAGTACAGTGCTCTGCACACAGTAAGCGCTCAATAAATACGATTGAATGAATGAATGAATGTAGTAATAATAATAATTGTGGTATTTATTAAGCACTTACTGTGTGCCAGGCAGTGTACTAAGCCCTGGGATGGATACAAGCAAATGGGTTTAGACACAGTCCCTGTCCCACATTGGGCTCACCTTCTCAATCCCTATTTTACAGATGAGATAACTGAGGCACGGAGAAGTGAAGTGACTTGTTCAAGGTCACACAGCAGACACATGGCAGAGCCGGGATTAGAACCCGCAATCCTCTGACTCTCAGGCCTGTGCTCCATCCACTAGGCCATATACATACTCCCTCATGTCCATCTTCAATATTGTTTTGTTTTATATCGTTTCAGCATTCCTTATCAATTAATCGATGGCATTTATTGAGCACTTACAGTGTTGCAGAGCACCGTTCTAAGTACTTGGGAGAGTACCGTACAGCATGTTCCCTCTCCACAAGGAGCTTACATGTCCATCTCCTGTCCCCTCTTCCCACTGTATTCTTAGATTGTCAACCAATCGATGGCATTAACTGAGCACTTACTGTGTGCAGAGCACTGTACTAAGCACTTTACTGTGCCTTATTATCCCCCCCCACCCCCGGATAGCTTTACCCGGTGCTGCTTAGTTCAGCAGGCATGTAATACCACCACTACATGGCATCTTACTGCGTGGCAACTTGGGTGGTTAAATTGGCGGACCGGGGCGGCCGTAACATTGTCATCAGTAGCATTTATTGGACGCTTACCGAGTGGAAGCATTCTAATAAACACTTGGGTGAGAGCGGCCGAAGCAAAATGTGGAATTCGGGGCCTCAAGAGCTGACAATCTACTGGGATGGGCAGGCGGACAAAAAATATTTACAAATTGTGGGAGCAGGAGGCAGAAAGTAGTGTAAATGTATTGGGAGGAAGCAGGCGAAGTGATCGATCAGTGGTATTTACTGAGTACTTCCTGTTGCTGGGGGTTGCACTAAGTCCTTGAGAAAGCACAGTACAACAGAGTTGGTCAGTGTGATCCTTGGGTAAACACCCAAGTTCTTAGTTGATGCAGGAGGGAGGATAATAGAATAATAGACTATAGAAGTGAACAAAGAATAGATTTATGTGGATAAGTACTGAGGATTAGAATAAAATGTATTCTATTTAGCACTTTCAGGGTGCAGTACACTGTACTAAGCATTTGGGTAGTGCAGAACAAACAAGTAGCACACTCTTAGGGAACGTGACTATCACTTCTGTTATATTGTAGAGCAGCAGCATAGTGAAAAGAGCCCGGGCTTGGGAATCGGAGGATGTGGGTTCTAATCCCAGCTCAGCCGCTCGTCTGCTGTGTGACCTTGGGCAAGCCACTTAGCTTCTCTGTGCCTCAGTTACCTCACCTGGAAAATTGGGATTAAGACTGTGAGCCCCATGTGGGACAACCTGATTACTTTGTATCTACCCCCAGCACTTAGAAAAGTGCTTAGCACATAGTAAACCCTTAAATGCCATAATAGTAATATTCTCCCAAGCACTTAGTACAGTGCTCTGCGCATAGTAAACACTCAATAAATACCACTGATTGATTGATTCCCTACCCACAAGGAGCTTCCTGTCTAATGGGGGAAACAGGCTTGGTAGTATTTACCAACAACAATCAAAATAAAGAATCGAATGTACCAGTGAATAACTGTGTAGGCACATAGGTGCTGAGGATGAGTATAAATTGAAATGGATAATAATAATAATGGCAATATTAACATTATCATTAATATTATTATTATATCATTGCTACATTATTAATAATTATAATCGTTATAATAATTATGTAATATGCGATGTTATATATGACATCACTATAATAATTAATAATTATCACACTATTAATATATTTAATTATATTAATTAATTAATTTATATTATAAGTATAATAATTATTAATAATCACATTATTATTATAACTATTTTTAATAGTAATAATGATGGCATTTATTAATCACTTACTATGTGTGTAAAGCACTGTTCTAAGCGCTGGGGAGGTTACAGGGTGATCAGGTTGTCCCACGGGGGGCTCACAGTCTTCATCCCCATTTTACAGATGAGGTAACTGAGGCCCAGAGAAGTTAAGTGACTTGCCCAAAATCACCCAGCTGACAAGTGGCAGAGCTGGGATTTGAACCCAAAACCTCTGACTCCAAAGCCCGGGCTCTTTCCACCGAGCCACGCTGCTGTGTGGATGGATGGGGCAGAGGGAGCTGACGGGATGCTGGGAATGAATCGGGGCGGGGGGTTGGAGGAAGTGGACTTCCAGAGGGCTGTGAATCTGGGGATGGCGGTGTCCTGTCACATCAGATGGAGAAGGGAGTTCTAAACTGGAAGAAGAGCGTGAGCGAGGAAATAGAAGCAAGAGTGACGAGTGGTCAGGAGGGATGACTTAGTGGAGCGCCCCGAAGCCAATTCATTCATTCGATCGTATGTGTTGAGCGCTTACTCTGTGCAAAACACTGTACTAAGCACTTCTTGGGAAGCTCCTCTTGAGGCGGAAGGCGACGGGTAGCCATTAGGAGGCTTATTAGAGAGAGTGGATCTTAAATTGTACGCTCACCACTTACACCATCCCAATTGTGTCACCACTCGATTTTTTTTTTTTTGACCTAATGGAAAGCTGCCGGCATCAGTCATTCAGGCTCCACACGGAGCTCAGTTTCCCAGCCTGCCACCCCCTCCTCCACCCCGAGAAATCCTCGGGGCATCTTCCACTGAGGGCCACCGTGTATGCCTTCCTTCAGGCCATGAGGGTAAAAATCTCTGGATTCTGACAGTGGGAAGGGACCTCTCAGGGCAGGGGGAAGAACTTGAAGGAAACTTACGAACTTTGCTTCCTGCCCTCTCCACCCCACTGTCTGCACCCTTTCCTTCTCTCTGTTTTCTCCCTCGGGTTAGCATGTCCCCTGAACCCTGTTTGATCTTTCCGGCCTGGGAATCCCCTCACTCCACTCATTTTCCTCTGAATTTCTGGCTGGATATGCTCTTCCCCATCCTCCCTCTCCCTGCTGCCACAGGACAGGGACAGAGAATTCCCTGTCATTTAAATAGACTGATGCTTAAGAATAAAGTAGATTTCAGACAGGAAACCAAAGACCTGAGGAACAGGACACTCGAAAAGCTCATTTTACTTTCTAGCTTCCTGAAAGGGGCATCCCAATCTCTGCACCGTTGGCCTAATTTGGTGACACTCTCCTTCTTGCTTTCTGTCTTTGGCCTCTCCTTCCCCCTGCCTCACACAAAAGTCTGGAATGGCGTGAGACCGCACCATTTTCTGTGCTGGGAGAAACAATGTGGCCTTGTGAAAAGAGCAGGGGCCTGGGAATCAGAGGGCCTGGGTTCTAATCGTGGTTTTGCCGCTTGCCATCTCTGTGATTTGGGGCAAGTCACTTCCCTTCTCTGTGCCTCAGTTTCTTCATCTGCAAAATGGGGGTTCATTCATTGTCATATTTATTGAGCGCTTACCATGTGCAGAGCACTGTACTAAGCGCTTGGGAGAGTACGATATAACAATAAACAGATACATTCCCCGCCCACAATGAACGTCTAGAGGGGGATTCACTACCTGTCCTCTCTTCTACTTAGACTGAGCCCCATGTGATGATCATGGCATTTAAGTGCTTACGAAGTGCCAGGCACTGTATTAAGCACTGGGGTGGATATAAGCAAATCGGGTTGGACACAGTCCCTATCCCACATGGGGCTTATAGTCTCATTCCCCATTTTACAGATAATAATAATAATAATAATAATAATAATAATGGCATTTATTAAGCGCTCCCTTCAAGGCCCTACTGAGAGCTCATCTCCTCCAGGAGGCCTTCCCAGACTGAGCCCCTTCCTTCCTCTCCCCCTTGTCCCCCTCTCCACCCCCCCATCTTACCTCTTTCCCTTCGTCACAGCACCTGTATATATGTATATATGTCTGTGCATATTTATTACTCTATTAATTTTACTTGTACATATCTATTCTATTTATTTTATTTTGTTAGTATGTTTGGTTTTGTTCTCTGTCTCCCCCTTTTAGACTGTGAGCCCACTGTTGGGTAGGGACTGTCTCTATATGTTGCCAACTTGTACTTCCCAAGAGCTTAGTACAGTGCTCTGCACACAGTAAGCGCTCAATAAATACAATTGATTGATTGATTGATGAGGTAACTGAGGCACAGAGAAGTGAAGCGACTTGCCCAAGGTCACACAGCGCACAAGTGGCTGAGTCAGAATTAGAACCCATGACCTGACTTCTAGGCCCGTGCTTAATCCACTAAGTCATGCTGCTTCTCCGTGCTACACCATCTGGGCCAGGGACTTCATCCAAACCGATTATCCTTGTATCTTGCCCCAGCGATTGGCACATAGTAATAATAGTAAGAATAACAATAAAATTTTCCAGCCAGTGTCTGCTGAGGCAGGGAGACCGGAGGTTCCTGGGGGAAATTAGAGCAGCAGATCAGGGATTAGCAAGGCCTGTGGTGTAAAGCCTCACCCCCGAAATCCTGTGCTCTCCCTGGTACCTCGGCATCAAAAAGACATGAGCCCCCCGTTGAGTTTTTAAGTTGTGATTATGAGAGAAAGATGAAAGAGGAGTCGGGTGGGTCTGTCCCCTCTGTTCCTGCAGGTGGTCATGTGAGGGCTTTGGCGGATCTCCGGAGGAAGGGCATTCCGCGGCTTCGGCTCAGGAATGCTTTGCCCACGGTTCTACCTTGCTTTATTCTGACAGCTGCCCAGACAGCTGCTCCATGAGGCCACAGAGTTTTAGATGAGCCGGAAATTTGTAACCCGCGTGCAAATGCCCGACTAGAGTTCCTCGTTTCTCCCATTTGCCCTCCTTTAGGGGCCACCTATGCCCCTGAATCCAAAGCCCTTATTGTGGGTAGGGAACGTGCCTGTTTATTGTAAAATTGCACTCTCCCAAGCGCTTAGTACAGTGCTCTGCTCATGGTAAGTGCTCAATAAATATGATTGCCTGACTGACTAATAATAATAATAATAATATCTGTAGTATTTGTTCAGTGCTTACTATGTGCCAGACATTGTACTAGGCTTGGGAGTAGATTAGAGTCAAGATAATTGAGTTGGGTACAGTCCCTGTCCCACACAAGGCTCACAGTCTTAATCCCCATTTTACAATTGAGGAAATTGAGGCTCAGAGAAGTTAACTGATTTGCACATGGTCACACAGCAGACAACTAATAATAATAATAATAATAATGGCATTTGTTAAGCACTTACTATGTACAAAGCACTGTTCTAAGCGCTGGAGGGATACAAGGTGATCAAATTGTCCCACGGGGGGCTCCCAGTCTTAATCCCCATTTTACATATGAGGTAACTGAGGCTCAGAGAAGTTAAGTGACTTGCCCAAGGTCACACAGCAGACATGTGGCAGAGCTGGGATTCGAACCCATGACCTCTGACTCTGAAGCCCGTGCTTTTTCCACTGAGCCACGCTGCTTGAGTTAGGATTAGACTCCAGGTCCTTCTGATTCCCAAGCCCGTGCTCTTTCCACTGGGCCACGCTGCTTCCCTGTTTGGCTGTAGTTGACCTTGCCTGCCCTCACCTTGGTTATCAGGCTTATAGTGGCATAGCTGTCCTTCATATTCAAAGAGGGTGCTCCCAGAGAGAGGTTTCCAATAAACGCACTCTGGAAAGTGAGTAATAATAAAAATGATTATAATAGTAATTGTGGTATCTCTTAAGATACGTGCCAGGCACTGGGGTAGATATAAGATAATCAGGTTGAACACATTCCCTGTCCCAAAACGAAAACTTGATCCTGGGGTTAGAGTCCCCTCCCCAGGCTCCCCCGCTCCCCCAAGGCCCGGCTGCGGGGAATGATTAACGCGGCCATCAAAAGGGCCGGCCGGCCAGCCGGTCCTGCCCTGTTGGCTTCCGTCTCCGAACTCCGGGCTTTTGGCTCTGGAGATGGAGGCCGGCAGGATGAGGCGCTCACCCCCGCTCTCCATGGGGGGCTTTCTCTTGTCCCATTGCAGTTCTCCAGGGAGCGGCCCGTCATGGACAGGACCCCGGACAGACTGAAGAAGGAGCTGGAGGAAGAGCTGCAGCTCAGTGGGGACCAGTTGCGAAGCCACGCCTGGTATCACGGCCGCATTCCCCGACAGGTACCGCTGCCCTAGTCGGCCGTCTCTCTGTCCGTCCGTCCATCTCATCTCAGCCAAGCCAAGGAGTGGCGTTTTCGCCCCTCACTGAGCCACGTGGGCTAAGGAGACTGTGAGCCCACTGTTGGGTAGGGACTGTCTCTATATGTTGCCAATTTGTACTTCCCAAGCGCTTAGTACAGTGCTCTGCACATAGTAAGCACTCAATAAATACGGTTGATGATGATGATGATGTAATAATAATAACCGTTGTATTTGTTAAGAGCTGAGTCAGCTGGGCTAATGCTGATGTAGTAACAATAATTGTGGTATTTGTTAAGCGCTTACTATGTGCCGGGCACTGTACTAAGTGCTAGGGTGGATAACAAGCTCATCCGGTTGGACACAGGTCCCCGTCCCACATGAGCCCCCTTTTCCCTCTCTTCCTCCCCATCCCCCCCGCCCTACCTCCTTCCCCTCCCCACAACACCTGTATATATGTTTGTACAGATTTATTACTCTGTACATTTTACTTGTACATATTTATTATTCTATTTATTTTGTTAATGATGTGCATTTATTTATTTATTTATCTTGTACATATCTATTCTATTTATTTTATTTTGTTAGTATGTTTGGTTTTGTTCTCTGTCTCCCCCTTCTAGACTGTGAGCCCGCTGTTGGGTAGGGACTGTCTCTATGTGTTGCCGACTTGTACTTCCCAAGCGCTTAGTACAGTGCTCTGCACACAGTGAGCGCTCAATAAATACGATTGATTGATTGATTTAGCTTTAATCCTGTTTGTTCTGATGTCTTGACACCTGTCCACTTGTTTTGTTTTGTTGTCTGTCTCCCCCTTCTAGACCGTGAGCCCACTGTTGGGCCCACTGTTGGGTAAGGACCATCTCTATATCAATCGTATTTATTTATTGAGCGCTTACTGTGTGCAGAGCACTGTACTGAGCGCTGGGGAAGTACAAATTAGCAGCATATATGTTGCCACATTGTACTTCCCAAGCGCTTAGTACAGTGCTCTGCACACAGTAAGTGCTCAATAAATACGATTGAATGAATGAATGAATGGAGCTCCCAGTCTCAATCCCCATCATTACAGATGAGGGAACTGAGGCCCAGAGAAGTGAAGTGACTTGCCCAAGGTGACACAGTAGATAAGTGGAGTCACAATTAGAACCCATGACCTTCTGACTCTCAGACCCGTGCTGTATTCATTCATTCATTCGGTCATATTTATTGAGCGCTTACTGTGTGCAGAGCACTGTACAAAGCACTTGGAAAGTACAATTCGGCAACAAATAGAGACAATCCTTACCCAACAACAGGCTCACAGTCACACTTTCTCCACTACACCATGCTGAGGAGCTTACAGGAGGAGCTTCTCCCCCTTCTAGACTGTGAGCCCGCTGTTGGGTAGGGACTGTCTCTATGTGTTGCCAACTCGTACTTCCCAAGCGCTTAGTACAGTGCTCTGCACACAGTAAGCGCTCAATAAATATGATTGATTGATTACAGAATTGCCTGTCAGCCTAAACCAATCACATCCCCATGGAAGCGGGGCGGGGGTGGGTATTGTGTAACCCACAAAATTTGTGGGTTACTGCTGTTTTGGGTGGGTGGTGGTTATAACCATTCATTCATTCAATTGTATTTATTGAGTGCTAACTGTGTGCAGAGCAATGTACTAAGCGCTTGGGAAGTACAAGTCGGCAACATATAGAGACGGCCCCTACCCAACAACGGGCTCACAGTCTAGAAGGGGGAGACAGTCAACAAAACAAAACATGGAGACAGGTGTCAAAATCGTCAGAACAAATAGAATTAAAGCTATGTGCACATCATTAACAAAAGAAATAGTAAATATGTACAAGTAAAATAAATAGAGTAATAAATCTGTACAAATATATGTACAAGTGCTGTGGGGAGGGGAAGGAGGTAGGGTGGGGGGGATGGGGAGGAGGAGAGGGAAAAGGGGGCTCAGTCTGGGAAGGCCTCCTGGAGGAGGTGAGCTCTCAGTTGGGCTTTGAAGGGAGGAAGAGAGTGTGGTTATGTGAGATGAGCCCCAGCTCCCGTCCTAGCTCTGCAAATCTCTCACATTCTCTGCCTCTGTCTCTCTGTCTCACTCTTTAATAATAATAATGGTACTTGGTAAGCGCTTACTATGTGCCAAGCGCTATTCTAAGCACTGGAGTAGATACAAATTGATCAGGTTGGACACAGTCCCTGCCCCACATGGGGCTCACAGTCTTAATCTTCCCTTCCTCACAGCACCTGTATATATGTATATATGTTTGTACATATTTATTACTCTATTTTACTTGTACATATCTATTCTATTTATTTTATTTTGTTACTATGTTTGGTTTTGTTCTCTGTCTCCCCCTTTTAGACTGTGAGCCCGCTGTTGCGTAGGGACTGTCTCTATATGTTGCCAACTTGTACTTCCCAAGCGCTTAGTACAGTCCTCTGCACACAGTAAGTGCTCAATAAATACAATTGATTGATTGATTAATCCCCACTTTTACAAATGAGGTAACCGAGGCCCAGAGAAGTGAAGTGACTTGGCCAGGGTCATACAGCAGACAGGTGGCAGAGCCAGCATTCGAACCCAGGTCCTTCTAACTCCCAGGCCAGTACTCTATCCACCAAGCCACGTTGCTCTTCTTTCTCTCTGTCTCTCTCTCTTTTTCTCTCTGTCTCTCTCTTCCTCACCCCACAAGGTAGGTTCCCGTCAGCCATGGCTGAGCTTCCGGGGCCCCAGCAGCAGGAGGGACATTCATTCATTCATTCAGTCGTATTTATTGAGCACTTACTGTGTGCAGAGCACTGGACTAAGAGCTTGGGAAGTACAAGTTGGCAACATATAGAGACGGTCCCCACCCAACAACGGGCTCACAGTCTAGAAGGGGGAGACAGATAACAAAACATGTGAACAGGTGTCAAGTCATCAGAATACATAGAAATAAAGCTAGATGCACATCATTAACAAAATAAATAGAATAGTAATAATAATAATAATGGCATTTGTTAAGCACTTACTATGTGCGAAGCGCTGTTCTAAGCGCTGGGGGGATACAAGGTGATCAGGTTGTTCCACGAAGGATCCCCATTTTACAGATGAGGTAACTGAGGCCCAGAGAAGTGAAGTGACTTGCCCAAAGTCACACAGCTGACAACTGGCAGAGCCGGGATTTGAACCCGTGACCTCTGACTCCAAAGCCTGTGCTCTTTCCACTGAGCCACACTGCTTCTCTGTAAATACGTACAAGTACAGTACAATACGTACAAGTAAAATAGAGTAATAAATCTGTACAAACTTATATACAGGTGCTGTGGGGAGTGGAAGGAGGTAGGGCGGGGGGATTGGGAGGAGGAGTGGAAAAAGGGGGCCCAGTCTGGGAAGGCCTCCTGGAAGAGGTGAGGACAGGAGTGAAGACACCTGCTCAGGCACTTCCCCATAGCCCCCATTTGTCTGAACGGTGTAAGTATTTTGTGCGTGATCTGCATCAGGGCAGTGAGCAACCACGGGCCCTTGGGCGTCATCCAGAGCGGTGCCAGAGAGTCAGTGACCACGGCTGGTGGCCTGCAGCCATTCTGCTGGGGGCTTGGTAGCCAAATCCACGAGCAGAGCCTGTGGCCCTTATAAAGCAGCCAGTCAAAAAGCACTCCTGCTTTTGGCGCTTTTGGCCAGCCACTTTGAAGTAGCCCCAAATCAAGTCACGAGGACTTGACCGAGGCTCATCCGCTATTGACGACTCCGTCATCATGCGGGGAAACGGACGGAGGAAGGTTTGGCATTTTATTATGTGTGCGGCTTGGGGGGCTAACTGGCAAGCCCAAGGGGCTGCCATGACGGCTGCCCACTCCCGCTAATGCTTGGGTGGTCAACGGGCAGAGCTCTGTGTTGTCCGCCACTGAAAACCACAGCTCTGCCTGGGCACCTCCCTGTGGAGGGGCTGACCCGCAGCGGGGGAAGAAATGGAGGCCACTTTCATTTCCCACTTCCTCACTGCACAGTGACCTGGCTGCTATTGTTTCCACTTCCCCACTGCACATGGTCTCATCATTTCCCACTTCCCCACTGCACACCGGCCTGGCAGCGATTGCTTTCCACTTCTCCATAGCACATAGGTTTATGTGCTTCCCCTTCCCTTCCCTTCCACTCCCTCCCACTAATGCTTGGGTGGTCAATGGGCAGAGCTCTGTGTTGTCCACCACTGAAAACCACAGCTCTGCCTGGGCACCTCCCTGTGGAGGGGCTGACCCGCAGCGGGGGAAGAAATGGAGGCCACTTTCATTTCCCACTTCCTCACTGCACAGTGACCTGGCTGCTATTGTTTCCACTCCCCACTGCACACGGGCTCATCATTTCCCGCTTCCCCACTGCACACCAGCCTGGCAGCGATTGCTTTCCACTTCCCCGTAGCACATAGGTTTATCATTTCCTACTTCCCCACTGCGCAACAGCGTGGCTGCTGCTGTTTCCCTGCACTGGCTCATCGTTTCCCACTTCCTCCCTGTTCACTGGCTCGGCCGCTGTCATTTCCCACTGTGCGCCGGTTTCTTGCTTCTGACTGCTGTCATTTCCCTCTTTTTTTTCCCAAAGGTATTTGTAAGCGCTTAATATGTGCCAAGCACTGTACTAAGTGCTGGGGTAGATGTAAGATGCCCCCCAAGTGCTTCCCCGCTGTGCTCTGGCTCAGTATTTCCTGCTTCCTCACTGCACTTCTCAAAACTGACAGCCATTTCCTATTTTTCCACTATGCGCTGGTTCGACTGCTGTTGTTTCTCACTTAATAATAATAATAATAATAATAATAATGATGGTATTTGTTAAGCGCTTACTATGTGCCAAGCACTGTTCTAAGTGCTGGGGTAGGTACCAGGCTATCAGGTTGTCCCACATGGGGCTCACAGTCTTAATCCCCATTTTACGGATGAGGTAACTGAGGCACTGAGAAGTTAAGTAACCTCCCCAAAGTCACACAGCTGACAAGTGGCGGAGCCGGGATTAGAACCCACAACCTCTGACTCCCAAGCCCGGGCTCTTTCCATTAATCCACGCTGCTTCTCCAGTGCGCCCTGGTTCGTACTAGCCCGAGCAACCTATCTGTTCTCGGACTGATGGGAGCAGCAGGCCAGCCTCCGGTCCAGAGAGGCGGGTATTCCGGAGTGGGAGGCCCCCCCTGACCTGGCTGGCTCCATTCATTCATTCATTCAATTGTATTTCATTCATTCAGTCATATTTATTGAGCGCTTACTGTGTGCAGAGCACTGGACTAAGCACTTGGGAAGTACAAGTCATTCATTCAGTCGTATTTATTGAGCGCTTACTATGTACAGAGCACTGGACTAAGCGCTTTGGAAGTACAAGTTGGCAACATATAGAGATGGTCCCTACCCAACAACGGGTTCACAGTCTAGAAGGGGGAGACAAGTGTCAAAATCGTCAGAACAAATAGAATTAAAGCTATATGCACATCGTTAACAAAATAAATAGAATAGTAAATATGCACAAATAAAATAAATCGAGTAATAGATCTGTACAAATATATATGGAGGGGAAGGAGGTAGGGTGGGGGGGATGGGGAAGAGCAGAGGAAAAGGGGGGCAGAGCACTGTATTCAGCACTTGGGAGAGTACAGTACAGACATGTTCCCTGCCCACAATGAGCTTGCAGTCCAGAGGACGGAACATTTTTCCACACCTTCCCCTCTGACCCCTGAGCCCCTCTGAATAATAGTACTAATTGTGGTATCTGTTAAGCGCTCACTATGTGGCAAGCACTGAAACAAAGTGCCAGGGTAGATACAAAGTAATTGGATTGGACACAGTCCCTGTCCCACATTAGGCTCACAGTCTTAATCCCCATTTTACCGGCAAGGGAACTGAGGCCCAGTGAAGTGACGTGACGTGCCCAAGGTCACACAGTAGATGAGTGAATTGCACTTTCCAAGCACTCAGTACAGTGCTTTGCCCACAGTAAGAGCTCAATAAATACGATTGAATGAATGAGTGGTGGAGCGGGGATTAGAATCCAGCTCCTTCTGACTCTAGACCCATCCCCTACGCACTAGGCCATGCTGCTTCCCTCTTGCTTCCCTTATCCAAGTCATGACACCCCATCCAAGGCCCTCACTCCGGACCCTACTCCCAACTCTCCACACTTCATTCATTCATTCATTCAATCGTATTTATTGAGCGCTTACTGTGTGCAGAGCACTGTACTAAGCGCTTGGGAAGTACAAGTTGGCAACATATAGAGACGGTCCCTACCCAACAGTGGGCTCACAGTCTAGAAGGGGGAGACAGAGAACAAAACCAAACATATTAAAATAAAATAAATAGAATAAATATGTACAAATGAAATAGAGTAATAAATACGTACAAACATATATACATATATACAGGTGCTGTGGGGAGGGGAAGGAGGTAAGGCGGGGGGGATGGGGAGGGGGAGGACCGAACAAGTAGCCCAGTAGAGCCCAAGTAGCCCCACTACATAGTCAGAGAAACCCCAGTCCTTTGCCAGAAGCAGAAGACAGTGTGAAAAATAACAACAGTGATGGTATTTGTTAAGTGCTTACTATGTGTCAAGCACTGTTCTAAGCACTCAGGTAGATACAAGTTAATCAGGTCTGACAGTCCCTGTCCCACATGGTGCTTAGTACGTTGCTCAGCCCACAGCAAGCGCTCAATAAATATGATAGACGGACAGATTGGTGCTCTGGTCTAAGTAGGAGAGGGAACAGGTATTGGATCCCCATTTTACAGAGGAGGAAACTGAGGCACAGATACCTAAAGTGACTAGCCCAAGCCCACACAGCAGGCAACTGGCAGAGCCGGGATTAGAACTCAGGTCCTCGGACTCCCAGTCCCACGCCCTATCCACTAGCCTGTGCGGCTTCCCTAGTAATGAAAGCAATGACAAACAAACGGAAGGAAATGGGAAAAGCAGCGGCAAAGATAATAATAAATAATGATGGTATTTGTTAAGCGCTTACTATGTGCAAAGCAATGTTCTAAGCGCTGAGCATTGTGGTGATGGTGGTGGGCAGTCATATTTATGGAGAGCTTATGGTGTGGAGAGTGTTTATTAAGTGCTTGGGAGAGTACAATGTAACAATAAGCAGACACATTCCCTGCCCACAGTGAACTTATAGTCTAGAGGCTATAGTCTATAGACTATAGTCTATAGTAATAATAATAATAATGGCATTTGTTAAGCGCTTATTATGTGCAAAGCACTGTTCTAAGCACTGGGGGAGATACAAGCTGATCAGATTGTCCCACGTGGGGCTCACAGTCTTCATCCCCATTTTACAGATGAGGTAACTGAGGCTTAGAGAAGTGAAGTGACTTGCCCCAAGTCACCCAGCTAACAATTGGCGGAGCTGTGGTCTATATGTTGCCAACTTGTACTTCCCAAGCGCTTAGGACAGTGCTCTGCACACAGTCAGTGCTCAATAGTAGGGACCGTCTCTATATGTTGCCAATTTGTACTTCCCAAGCGCTTAGTACAGTGCTCTGCACACAGTCAGCGCTCAATAAATACGATTGAATGAATGAATGAATACGATCAAATGAATGAATGGAGGGTAGAGAGGTGTTCATCCTTGCAACCGACATGGTCTTCACCTCTCAGGTCTCAGAGAGCCTCGTGCAACGAGACGGCGACTTCTTGGTCCGAGACTCCCTCTCCAGCCCCGGGAACTTCGTCCTGACCTGCCAGTGGAAGAACGTCGCCCAGCACTTCAAGATCAACCGGACGGTCCTCCGACTCAACGAAGCCTACTGCCGCGTTCAGTATCAGTTCGAAATGGAAAGCTTCGACACCATCCCCGGGCTCGTGAGGTGCTACGTGGGCAACCGGAGGCCGATATCGCAGCAGAGCGGCGCGGTCATCTTCCAGCCCGTCAACCGGATCCTGCCGCTCAGGTGTCTGGAGGAGAAGTACGGGGTTCCGCCCGTCCGACGCAGAGAATGTGGCCCCTCGGAGGGGAGGCCTGAAATGACGAAAAGACTGAGCCTCAGCATGAGCCCCGGGCAATCCCGGGAGCAGAGTTTTAATCTCCCAAGGTAGGTGGAAATCTGCGGTCCGCCGGGGCCAACTGGCCAGTGTCCGGGCTTTGGAGTCCGAGGTCAGGGGTTCGTATCCCGGCTCCGCCGACTGCCGGCTGTGTGACTTTGGGCAAGTCACTTCACTTCTCTGGGCCTCAGTTCCCTCATCTGGAAAATGGGGATGAAGACTGGGAGCCCCCCGTACACAGCGGCATGGCTCAGTGGAAAGAGCCCGGGCTTTGGAGTCAGAGGTCATGGGTTCGAATGCCGGCTCCACCACATGTCTGCTGTGTGACCTTGGGCGAGTCACTTAACTTCTCTGAGCCTCAGTTCCCTCATCTGTAAAATGGGGATTAAGACTGTGAGCCCCAAGTGGGACAACTTGATCACCTTGTATCCCCCCCAGCGCTTAGAACAGTGCTCTGCACATAGTAAGCGCTTTACAAATGCCATCATTATTATTATTATTATCACCTGATCACCTTGTAACCTTCCCAGCATTTAGAACGGTGCTTTGCACACAGTAAGCGCTTAATAAATGCTATCATTATCATTATTCATGTCATTGGGGAAGCAGCGTGGCTCAGTGAAAAGAGTCCGGGCTTGGGAGTCAGAGGTCATGGGTTCGAATCCCAGCTCTGCCACTTGTCAGCTGTGTGACCTTGGGCAAGCCACTTAACTTCTCTGGGCCTCAGTTACTTCATCTGTAAAATGGGGATTAAGACTGTGAGCCCCAACTGGGTCAACCTGATCAACTTGTATCCCCCCCAGCGCTTAGAACAGTGCTTTGCACATAGTAAGCACTTGACAAATACCACCATTATTATTATTATTATTTGGCAGAGTTATGGTCACACAAGGCTCAGAGCATCTGTCTTCCAGGCTCTTAATAGTAGTAGTAATAATGATAATGATGGTATTTGTTATGCAGTGTGGCTCAGTGGAAAGAGCACAGAGTTTGGAGTCAGAGGTCATAGGTTCAAATCCCGGCTCCACCAATTGT
The DNA here is from genome assembly GCF_015852505.1 of Tachyglossus aculeatus. Lineage (NCBI taxonomy): Eukaryota > Metazoa > Chordata > Mammalia > Monotremata > Tachyglossidae > Tachyglossus > Tachyglossus aculeatus. Next base: position 47,945,898 of record NC_052069.1, on the reverse strand, counting down.
CAGCTGTGTGACTTTGGGCAAGTCACTTAACTTCTCTGGGCCTCAGTTCCCTCATCTGGAAAATAGGGATGAAGACTGGGAGCCCCCCGTGATCACCCGATCACCTTGTAACCTCCCCAGCGCTTAGAACGGTGCTTTGCACTCAGTAAGCACTTAATAAGTGCTATCATTATTATTATTCATGTCATTGGGGAAGCAGCATGGTTCAGTGGAAAGAGCCCGGGCTTGGGAGTCAGAGGTCATGGGTTCGAATCCCAGCTCTGCCACTTGTCAGCTGTGTGACCTTGGGCAAGCCACTTAACTTCTCTGTGCCTCAATTACTTCATCTGTAAAATGGGGATTAAGACTGTGAGCCCCAAGTGGGACATCCTGATCACCTTATATCCCCCCAGCGCTTAGAACAGTGCTTTGCACATAGTAAGCACTTAACAAATACCACCATTATTATTATTATTATTTGGCAGAGTGATGGTCCCACAAGGCTCAGAGCATCTGTCTTCCAGGCTCCTAGTAGTAGTAGTAATAATGATAATGATGGTATTTGTTAAGCAGCGTGGCTCAGTGGAAAGAGCACAGACTTTGGAGTCAGAGGTAATAGGTTCAAATCCCGGCTCCACCAATTGTCAGCTGTGTGACTTTGGGCAAGTCACTTAACTTCTCTGTGCCTCAGTTACCTCATCTGTAAAATGAGGATGAAGACTGTGAGCCCCACATGTGACAACCTGATTACTTTGTATCTACCCCAGCGCTTAGAATAGTGCTTGGCACATATTCATTCATTTATTCATTCAATCGTATTTATTGAGCGCTTACTGTGTGCAGAGCACTGTACTAAGTGCTTGGGAAGTACAAGTTGGAAACACATAGAGACGGTCCCTACTCAACAGCGGGCTCACAGTCTAGAAGGGGGAGACAGACAACTAAACAAAACATATTAACAAAATAAAATAAATAGAATATGTACAAATAAAATAGAGTAATAAATACATACAAACATATATACAGGTGCTGTGGGGAGGGGAAGGAGGTAAGGTGGGGGGGTGGGGGGAAGAAGGGGGAGAGGAAGGAGGGGGGAGAGCCACGTAGTCAGCAGGATTTGAACCTGCGCGGGGAAACGCGCTTCAAGCGCTAGTACAGTGCTCAAGCACTTAGTACAGTGCTCTGCACACAGTAAGTGCTCAATAAATATGATTGATAAATACGATTGATGAAACCCCAATGGATTTCTAGTCCATTGCCTTAACCACTTGGCCACAACTGTAAGTTACATAGTAAGCGCTTAACAAATACCATCATTATTATTATTATTATGAAGCATTAGAACCCAACACAGACAAATAAAGCAAAATGGAAACAAAATGAGTAGGGCGCTGAGACTAGAGGAGCAGAATTTCAGGCTCCTTGGGGCTCCGAGTTCAGGGCATACCTGCAGCTTTTGGTGGGCAATTGTTTTCCTCTATAATAATCCCTCTTGGGTGCTGTCGATTTAGGCCGAACTGAGGCAGAACCATGATAGGCATCTTACCTAATACCCCACAGCACGGGACGACTTCTGTAGCCTCCCGGCTTCTGCACTCTTACATCTTTCCACAGTACTGTGGTTTAACCCTAGGGATTCAAAAGAATTCTCCTTAGAAGCCACACACTCAGTTACCCTCTGACGTGGGATTGCCCCAAGATAAGGGTAAGGATTGCCCCTCTCTAGCACGTGCTTCTAAACTGGCACCAGCCACAGGCCCGCAACCGTTTCTGCCAAGGTTGCGTTTCATGTTCTGTCCAAAGAAAAACCACAAGTTATCGGAAGAATGTTCCTTGATTCCCCATTGATGCTTTATGCAAACTGTGTGGTGAAAGAACTGGGTGGTTGTAGAGATAGGCTCCCCGGTTTGATTGCATCCAACTATTAACTGAGACCTGGAAGAAAATTTAAAAGGGAAATTCAGTAATTTTCAGTAATGGATTGTTAAGGAGCTGTTTGTGCTCTGCACAAAGTAAGCACTCAATAAATACGATTGATTGATTAAGTAGAAATTCAAGGGAATGGAGACGCACAAATGTAAAGTCAAGCTAATATGCATGGTCTAGACCTGACTGTCCCCTAATCCGGCCGGCTGGGGGACTTTCAGCAAGTCACTTAACCTCTCTGGGCCTCAGTTTCTTCATCTGTAAAATGAGGGTGATAATACTTGTCATTCCACTCCTAACAGGGTGAGGGTAAAATGAGTTAATTGATGTCCCAGTGCTCTGGGAAAATAAAAGCTCTCTATAAATATCAAGATGTTATTATACATAATAAAAGGAGGGGCGTAACGGGAGACAGACATGGCAGAGGTTTCTAGTGAGCTGGTTCTGCCTGATCTTGTTATCTTGTTGCTATAGCATCATTTATTAGGATGATGCCATTTATCTGCTGCGTGACCTTGGGTAAGTCACTTGCCTTCTTTGTGTCTCAGTTCCCTCATCTATAATATGGGGGTTCAATACCTGTTCTTCTTTCTATTTTAGTCTGTGAACCCCACATGGGATCTAATTATCTTGTATCTACAGCAGTAGAACAGTGCTTGTTGTGTAGTAAGTGTTTCACAAATACTATTATCGTTGTTATTATTATATTTATTGAGTTATCAAGCACTTCCCTGAAAGCTAGATTAGATACAAGATAAGACCATCTGTCTCACAAAGGGCTCACAGTTTAAAAAGTAGGAAAAGTAACTATCTTCTTTCCATTTTACAAAAGAGGAGACTGAGGCACTTCATTCATTTATTCAGTCGTATTTATTGAGCATGTACTGTGTGCAGAGCACTGTACTATGCGCTTGGAAAGTACAATTCGGCAACAAATAGAGACAATCCCTGCCCAACAACGGGCTTACAGTCTCTGCTCACAATGAGTTTTCGGTCTAGAGGGGGAGACAGACATTAATCTAAGCAAATAATTTATAGATATGTACCTAAATGCTGTGGGACTGAGGGTGGGATGAATATCATATACCCAAAGGTCACAGATCCAAGTGCAGTAGCTTTTTCCTCTCCCCAAAATATGAAAAGAGACAACGAATCCAAGAATCCATAGTGGAATATTTGGGGCTTCACGTGGGAAATGAGGACTTTCTGCCCCCTTTCTCGTATTCACCACAGGCAGCTGATCTCATAATGTCTCGAGTCAGGGAATACATTGAAATCATGGGAAGATTTTTCCAACAGTGGCACTTCATTCATCTTAATAATGATGGTATTTGTTAAGCGCTTACTATGTGCCAAGCCCTGTTCTAAGCACTGGGGTAGATACAGGAGAATCAGGTTGGACACAATCCCTGCCCCATATGGGGCTCACAGTCTTCATCCCGATTTTATAGATGAGGTAACTGAGGCCCAGAGAAGTTAAATGACTTGCGCAAGGTCACCCAGCAGACATCTTGTGGTCCAACACTCGAAAGGCGCAGGTGCTGCCCACTTCTTTCCAAACTACCACCCCCACCCCGCTCCCCACTTTTCCCTCTCCTCCCCCCCAGCCCTCCCCCTCTTCACTTCCCCCCCCCCCCCCCCCCCCCCGGTCCCCCAAAGCTCGGGATGGCCTCTCGGTATGTCCCACGTTGACCTCAGCGGAGCATCATCATCATCAATCGTATTATTGAGCGCTTACTATGTGCAGAGTACTGTACTAAGCACTTGGGAAGTACAAATTGGCAACATATAGAGACAGTCCCTACCCAACAGTGGGCTCACAGTCTAAAAGGGGGAGACAGAGAACAAAACCAAACATACTAACAAAATAAAATAAATAGAATAGATATGTACAAGTAAAATAAATAAATAGAGTAATAAGCACTTATTATACAACCAGGTGACATGCCAGCCCCGGTTCCCGGATGGCAGGATTTGGTTTTTTGCTGTGATCCCTGCTCGGTGACTCAAATAACACTTTCCCCGAGGCTTCCTTCCACTCCCTCCCACCACTGGGGCCAACAGGAGGCTGCCTGGTGCCTACGGGCAGCATAGACGCGATTTAGCCGGGGCGGAGTTTGGGACGGATGTTCTTATTTGCTTTATTCTTTATGTCCTGATTCTCTGGAAGGTAGGAAAGGACTTTGCTCCCTTCTGCCGAGCACACTGGGCTGGAATTATACACCGTTCCAGGTTTCTGGGAGGCCGATTCTCACTTGGAGGGGAGAGCTAGCTCACCGGGAGCAGGTGGTCCAGCCACCCTCGAGGAAGAGTCTGTCTGTCTGGGCCAGATGGGGCCTGTCTTGGGGGAGTGGCAGTGTGTGTGCGTTTATGTGTGTGTGTGTTGGGGGGCCATAGAACCCCAAAGAGTGGAAGAGGAAGTGGGGCTTGGTGTCTCCGACAAATCCCTTTAACAAGCTTGGACTCTCCCCTCCCTGGATGGTTCTTGGAAGTATTGGTTTTATTTTTTTTTTAATGATATTTGTTAAGCGCTTACTATGTGTCAGGCTAGTACTGTTGTAAGCACTGGGGTAGATGCAAAGTAAACAGGTTAGATGCAGTCCATGTGATAATAATGATTTTTGGTACTTATTAAGTGCTTACTGTGTGCCAAGCACTGTTCTGAGATACAAGTTAATCAGGTTGGATACAGTCCCTGTCCCCCATGGGGCTCACAGTCTTAATCCCCTTTTGACAGATGAGGTAACTAAGGCACAGAGAAGTGAAGTGTGTTGCCCAAGGTCACATAGCTGTTATATAATAATAATAATAATAATGTTGGTATTGCACTGTTCTAAAAGCTGGCAGGGTGGGGGGGGGGGGCGGATACAAGGTGATCAGGTTGTCCTATGTGGGGCTTACAGTCTTCATCCCCATTTTACAGATGACGGAACTGAGGCTCAGAGAAGTTAAATGACTTGCCCAAAGTCACACAGCTGACAAGTGGTGGAGTTAGAATTAGAACCCATGACCTCTGGCTCCCAAGTCTGTGTTAATTCCACTGAGCCACATTGCTTCATGTGGAGCCAGGATTAGAACCCATGACCTCTGGCTCCCAAGCCCGTGCTCTTTCCACTGAGCCGCGCTACTTCATATGGAGCCAGAATTCAAACCCAGGTCCTTCTGATTCCCAGGCCCATGCTTTATCCACTAAACCATGCTGCTTCCCTGTGGGGCTCTCACTCTTAATCCTCATTTTTCAGATGAGGAAAGTGCTTTTCAATTAAGCACTTACTAGGTGCCAAGCCCTATACTAAGGACTGAGGTAGAACATTTTCAAGTCAGACACAGCCCCTGTCCCATATGGGGTTCACAGTCTAAGTAGGAAGGAGAGCAGGTATTTCATCCCCATTTTGGAGTTGGGGAAAATTAGGCACAGAGGAAGTAAAGTGACTTGCCCAGGGTCACACAGCAAACACGTGATTGGAGCCTGGTTGAGAATTCAGGTCCCCTGGCCCCCCTAAGCCCTTTCCACTAGGCCAGCTGCACTGCTCCTTGCAATCACTGTGTGTAACTCCTGAGAAACAGCGTGGTTTAGTGGAAAAAAGAGCAAGGGCTTGGCAAAAGTTGTGGGTTCTAATCCCGGCTCTGCCACTTGTCAGCTGTGTGACTTTGGGCAAGTCACTTAACTTCTCTGGGCCTCAGTTACCTCATCTGTAAAATGGGGATGAAGACTGTGAGCCCCACGTGGGACAACATGATGACCTTGTGTCTTTAGAACAGTGCTTGGCACATAGTAAGTGCTTAACAAATACCAACATTATTATTATTATTATTATTATCTCTCTAACTCTTCCCCCTTCCTCCCCCCACCAACTTTACCTGATGCTGTCAAGTGGTCTCCGACCCATAGCAACGCCATGGACACATCTCTCCCAGAACACCCCACCTCCATCCCCCACCGCCAACTACACACTCAACAATCCCCAGCACGGAGATATTGAAAAGCAGCGTGGTCTAGTGGAAAGAACCTGAGCCTGGGAATTAGTGGACCTGAGTTCTAATCCCAGTTCCGCCACTTGTCTGCTGTGTGACCTTGGGCAAATCACTTAATTTATCTGTGCTTCAGCTCCTCATTGGCAAAATGGAGATCCGATACCTGTGCTCCCTGCTACTTAAAATGGGAGCCCTTAGTAGGACCCGATTATCTTGTATCTACCCCAGCACTGACGAAATTGCTTCCATATAGTGAGCGCTTAACAAATACCACAATTATTATTTCCTACAGAGACCCCCCCTCCCTTAGCATGCCTGGGTCAGGTTTCTCTGTAATCCTTACGGATTACCTGGGGAAAACGGAGAGTTGCCCTGAAGTGGAAATTGAACAATGGCAATTGTTGGCCCACTAATGCTGTTGTCAAAATTGCATGCTAGCTAAACCAGTTGTTCATCCCAAGTCTGGAAGTAATTTTAGTCCATTCAAATGATGCATTCCAGTTCATCTGATTCCCCCGGGAGCTTTGGGAAACGTTTCTCCGCTTTCCCTCCACCTCCCGCAGCTCAACCGGATGGAAAAACCCAGCGACAAAGCATATTTTAGGATTTAACTCAGTTGAAAGTTGAGAGGTAGGGACGGGGGCAGGGGAGAACACGGGGGGATTGGTAAGAAAATTCCTTTTCTGCCTTCTCCAGCCAATCAGTTCCCATGCTGCTTGCTAGGTCATGCTGCAGTGCTATTATTATAGCTTGCTTTTTTTTAAAAAAACAAATAACTTTTGACATACTTCTTGAGAGCTTTCTGCTTTGGATGACTTGCTTCTGTCCTGGTTTGTGTTTCCCTCCAGAAATAAAGAAAAAAGTGGAAGCCAGCCAGCATGCCTGGACCACGTGCAGGATAAGAGGACACTCCTCAAGGCCCACCAGTCTGAGAGCTTCCTACCCATTGGTATGTCATCTGGGGAAACCCCTTTAAAAACGCACTGATAAAGAAGAAGAAGAATGATATTTTAGTGCCGGTTCTGGTGCAAAGCGCTAGGAGAGATACATAACAACCAGGTCAGAAAGAGTCCCTGTCCCACATGGGGCTCGCAGTCTCAGCAGGAAGGCAAACGGGTATTGAATCCACATTTTACAGAAGAGGAAACTGAGGCGCAGAATTTAAGTGACTTGTCCAAGGTCACAGAGTAGGTGATACTCATAAATATGGCATTTAAGTGCTTACTATGTGCCAGGCACTGTACTAAGCACTGGGGTGGATACAAGCAAATCGGGTTGGACACAGTCCCTGTCCCACCTGGGGCTCACAGTCTCAATCCCCATTTTACAGATGAGGGAGCTGAGGCCTGGAGAAGTTAAGTGACTTGTCCAAGTTCACTCAGCAGACAAGTGGTGGAGCCGGAATTAGAATCCAGGTCCTTCTTACTCCTAGGCCTGTGAAAACACCAAGCCTGGGGTGCGGGGTGAGAAGCAGCGTGGCTCAATGGAAAGAACACGGGCTTTGGAGTCAGAGATCAAGGGTTCAAATCCCGGCTCCGCCACTTGTCAGCTGTGTGACTTTGGACGAGTCACTTCACTTCTCTGTGCCTCAGCTCCCTCATCTGTAAAATGGGGATTAAGACTGTGAGCTCCCCCGTGGGACAACCTGATCACCTTGTAACCTCCCCAGCACTTAGAACAGTGCTTTACACATAGTGCTTAATAAATGCCATCATTATTACTATTATTATTATTATTACGGGGGCTAAGCGAGAAGGACAACAGTGGGGACAGAACCAGGGTCCTAGTCAGTCAATCAATGGTATTCATTGAGCACTTTGTGCAGAGCACTGTATAAAAGCACTTGGGAGAGTACAGAACAACGAAGATGGGAGACGTGGTCCCTGCCCACAAGGAGTTTACAATCTAGAGAGGAAGAGAGACATTAAAATCAATTCCAGGCATGCACATAAGTTCCATGGAGCTGAGGATGGGGTGAATTCCATGTGTTTAATGGTTACAAATCAAGTGCATAGGTGATGCCGAGGGGAAAGAGAGTAGGGGAAATGAGGCTTTGGTTGGGAATGGCCTGTGGGACCTATGATTTTAATAAGGCTCTGAAGATGAGAATGGGGGCGTCTATGGCATATGCACTCCAGAGGGAAGATGTGCGCTAAGGTAGACAAGATTGGGGTTCAGTGAGTAGGTTAATGTTAGAGCAGTGTAGTGTGCAGGCTGGGTTATAGTGGGAAATCAGTGATAGAAGACAGGACTGTGAGCCCGTTGTGGGCAGGGATTGTCTCTCTGTTGCTGAATTATACTTTCCAAGCCCTTAGTACAATGTTCTTCACACAGTAAGCGCTCAATAAATACGATTGAATGAATGAAAGGGGCTTGGGGAGGCAAGACGATTGAATGTTTTATGGCCAGTGGTAAGGAGGAGTTTCTGTTTGATGAGGAGGTGGACGGGCGGCCACTGGAGGTTCTTGAAGAGTAGGGGGACGTGAACTGAACTTTGTCTACAAAACTGATCCGGACAACAGAGTGAAGTGTGGACTGCAGTGACAGGTGGCAGGGAGGTCGGCAAGGAGACTGATGTAGTAGTTGTATGTTGTGTGTATATGTTGCCAACTTGTACTTCCCAAGCGCTTAGTACGGTGCTCTGCACACAGTAAGCGCTCAATAAATACGATTGTAGCCATGGTGGGAAATGATGAGTACGTGGATCAGCAGCGTGGCTCAGTGGAAAGAGCAGGGGCTGGAGAGCCAGAGGTCGTGGGTTCTAATCCCGGCTCCGCCACTTGTCAGCTGGGTGACCTTGGGCAAGTCACTTAACTTCTCTGGGCCTCAGTTCCCTCATCTGTAAAATGGGGATGAAGACTGTGAGCCCCACGTGGGATAACCTGATTACCCTGTATCTACCCCAGTGCTTAGAACAGTGCTTGGCACATAGCAAGTGCTTAACGAATACCAACATTATTATTATCTTGGGTAAGTCACCTTCTGTTCTCTGGGTTTCAGTTACCTCATCTGTAAAATGGGGATTAAGACTTTGAACCCTGAGTGGGACAGGGAATGTGCCCAACCTGATTAGCTTGAATCCACCACAGTGCTTGTAAGTACCTACAGAAGCAGTGTGGCTCAGTGGAAAGAGCACGGGCTTGGGAGTCAGAGGTTGTGGGTTCTAATTCCGGCTCCGCCACTTATCAACTGTATGACTTTGGGCAAATCACTTAACGTCTCTGTGCTTCAATTACCTCATCTGTAAAATGGGGATTAAGACTGTGAGCCCCATGTGGGATAACCTGCATCTACCTCAGTGCTTAGAACAGTGCTTGGAACATAGTAAGCGCTTAACAAATACCATCATTATTATTATTACCTAGCACATAGTAAGCGCTTCAAAAATACCATAAAAACAAAAAATATCAGCATAAGTGGCAGTTTGGGTGAAGGGGAACGGGTGGATTTTAGAAATTTGGGGATTTGATGACAGGTTTCAATAGATGGGTTGAATGGGAGAGATGAGTCGAGAATTATGCCAAAGGTATGGATTCATGAGACAGGGAGACTGGTGGTGGTTGTTCACAAGTGATGGGGAAGTCATAGGGAGGACAGGGTGTGGGCGAGAGATTTAGTGCTGTTTTGGACAAGTTAAGTTGGAGGTGTTGATGGGACAATCCAAGTAGAGGTATCCTGAAGATTTAGTCTGATGCGGTCAATTCTCCTTGGGGGAACTGAAGTGAACAAATCTGAGGCAATTACCTGGGCAATTCTGATGAGAAATTGTAATTTTCCTCAGTGGCCCAGGTAATGCTAGCTTGCAGGGGATATTAACCTCTTTGCCAGCACTGCCGTGGCCTTTACCCAGCTGCTCCATGGGTCCAGCCCTGGCCTGAGCTGTAGTAGTAATAGCGTTCATTAAGTCCTTACTGTGTGCCGAACACTGTACTGGGTGCTGCGAAAGAATACACAGTTGAGATTTAGACACAGTCCCTCTAAACAGTGGGAGAGAGTGTGGGCTCTATCTACACTCACTTCCTTGGTGAACTCATTCACTCCCACGGCTTCAACTATCATCTCTATGCTGATGACACCCAAATCTACATCTCTGCCCCTGCTCTCTCTCCCTCCCTTCAGGCTCGGGTCTCTTCCTGCCTTCAGGACATCTCCATCTGGATGTCTGCTCGCCTTCTAAAACTCAATATGTCCAAGACTGAACTCATTTTCTTCCTTCCCAAACCCTGCCCTCTCCCTGACTTTCTTATCACTGTAGACCGCACTACCATCCTTCCCGTCTCACAAGCCCGCAAACTTGGTGTCATCCTCGACTCCGCTCTCTCATTCACCCCTCACATCCAATCCATCACAAAAACTGCCTGTCTCACCTCCGCAACATTGCCAAGATCCACCTTTTCTTCCCCATTCAAATCGCTACACTGCTGGTTCAATCTCTCATCTTATCCTATCCCGACTGGATTACTGCATCAGCCTCCTCTCTGATCTCCCATCCTCCTATCTCTCCCCACTTGTCTATACTTCACGTTGCTGCCCGGATCATCTTTGTGCAGAAATGCTCTGGGCATGTTACTCCCCTCCTAAGTAATCTCTAGTGACTGCCCGTCAACCTACGCATCAAGCAAAAACTTCTCACTCTCAGCTTCAAGGCTGTCCATCACCTCGTCCGCTCCTACCTCACCTCCCTTCTCCCTCTCCAGCCCAGCCCTCACCCTCCGCTCCTCTGCCGCCGCTCACCTCCTCACTGGGCCTCGTTCTTGCCTGTCCCGCCATCGACCTCCAGCCCACGTTATCCCTGTGGCCTGGAATGCCCTCCCTCCGCACATCCGCCAAGCTAGCACTCTTTCTCCCTTCAAAGCCCTACTGAGAGCTCACCTCCTCCAAGATGCCTTCCCAGACTGAGCCCCCTTTTTCCTCTCCTCCTCCCCATCCCCCCCGCCCTACCTCCTTTCCCTCCCCACAGCACCTGTATATATATTTGTACAGATTTATTACTCTATTTTACTTGTATTTACTATTCTATTTATTTTGTTAATGATGTAACTTTAATTCTATTTGTTCTGACAACTTCATTCATTCAATCGTGTTTATTGAGCGCTTACTGTGTGCAGAGCACTGTACTAAGCACTTGGGAAGTATAAGTTGGCAACATATAGAGACAATCCCTACCCAACAGCGGGCTCACAGTCTAGAAGGGGGGAGACAGACAACAAAACAAAACATATTAACAAAATAAAATAAATAGAATAAATATGTACAAGTAAAATAGAGTAATAAATATGTACAAACATATATACATATATATATGTATGTATATATATATATATATATATATATACTGGTTCTGTGGGGAGGTGAAGGAGGTAAGGCGGGGGGGATGGGGAGGGGGAGGAGGGGGAGAGGAAGGAGAGGGCTCAGTCTGGGAAGGCCTAAGTCTGATTGACACCTGTCTAGGTGTTTTGTTTTGTTGTCTGTCTCCCCCTTCTAGACTGTGAGCCCGTAGTTGGGTAGGGACCGTCTCTATATGTTGCCAACTTGTACTTCCCAAGAGCTTAGTACAGTGCTCTGCACACAGTAAGCACTCAATAAATATGACTGAATGAATGAATGGGCAGGGAATGTATCTGTTTATTGTTATATTGTACTCTCCCAAGTGCTTAGTATAGTGCTCTGCACCCAATAATTATGCAATAAATGCAACTGAATGAATGAAATAACATTATTAAAGGAGCAGATCACTCCCCATGCTGCTCCTAGCACCATCCCAGAGGTTTATTTCCCTCTGGATCCTGAAAAACCCTCTCCAATTCTCCTCCCTCCCTGTCACACCCACTTCTTACTCAAAAGTCAATTTCAGGGCCGCAGGTTGCTGAACTGTGCAAGTGAGTCAGAAAGCCGTGTGTGTTGTGGCTAGAAGGTGTGGTGTTTGTCCGTGCCCTCTGGGTTTTCCAATTTTGACCGGAGCATCCATCCGTGTTGGAGTGATATGGGGTTGGAGTGACTCAGTGGCTGCTGGGAGTCCATTAGGGCTTGGAAAAGACCTGTGGGATTGGATAATTCAGGATTGACTCAGTTCTAGAATTCAGTCTTTCTCCCAGTGAGGCTGGGGGAATGATGATGATGATGGTATTTGTTAAGCGCTTACTATATGCAAAGCACTGTTCTAAGCACTGGGGAGGTTACAAGGTGATCGGGTTGTCCCACCGGGGGCTCACAGTTTTAATCCCCATTTTACCGATGAGGTAACTGAGGCACAGAGAAGTTAAGTGACTTTCCCAAAGTCACACAGCTGACAGTTGGTGGAGCCGGGATTTGAACCCATGACCTCTGACTCCAAAGCCCATGCTCTTTCCACTGAGCCACGCTGCTTCTCTGGCTCAGGGGAAGTCAGATCTCCTTCCCAAAGAAGATGAAGCAGCGTGACTCAGTGTGGAAAGAGCCCGGGCTTGAGAGTCAGAGGTTGTGGGTTCTAATCCTGGCTCTGCCGCTTGTCAGCTGTGTGACCTTGAGCAAATCACTTAACTTCTCTGTGCCTCCGTTCCCTCTTCTGTCAAATGGGGATGAAGACTGTGAGCCCCACATGGGACAACCTGATTACCTTGCATCCACCCCAGTGCTTAGAAAAGTGCTTGGCACATAGTAAGCGCTTAAAAAAATACCAACGTTATATTATTATGAAATCCAGCAGCAGCAGCACATGAAGAATAATAATAAGAAGAAGAATGATCCTGATAGTTAAATGTGTACGATGTACTAAGCGCTGGGGTAGAGACAACTAAATCAGGTTGGACACAGTCCCTGTCCCACAGGGGACTTACAGTCCAAGTAGGAGGGAGAATAGGTACTGAATCCCCATTTTTGTACTTGAGGAAACTAAGGTAGGGAGAAGTTAAGTGACCCGCCCAAGGTCACACAGCAGGCATGTGTCAGAACCAGGATCAGAACCTCCAACTCCTGGACCTGTGCTCTTTCCACTAGGCCTTCAGTGGGAGAAAGGCTTCAACCCATTCATTCATTCAGTCATATTTACGGAGCGCTTACTGGGTGCAGAACACTGTACTAAGCTCTTGGGAAGTACAAGTCAGCAATGTATGGAGACAGTCCCTACCCAACAACGGGCTCACAGTCTAGAAGGGGGGAGGCAGACAACAAAACAAAACATGTAGATAGGTGTCAAAACCGTCAATAAATAGAATTATAGTTATATGCACATCATTAATAAAATAGAGTAGTAAATATGTACAAGTAAAATAGAGTAATAAATATGTACAAATATATGCAAGTGCTGTGGGGAGGGGAAGGAGCCCACATGTTTAGCTCCTCTAATGCTAACCTTCTCACTGTACCTGGATCTCATCTATCTTGCCGCCGATCCCTTGCCCAGATCCTCCCTCTGGCCTGGAACGCCCTCCCTCCTCAAATCCAGCAGACAATTACTCTCCCCGACCCTTCAAAGCCTTTTTGAAGGCACACCTCCTCCAAGAAGCCTTCCCAGATTAAGCCCCCCTTGCCTCTTTTCCCAATCCCTTCTGAGTCGCTCTGACTTGCTCCCTCCATTCATCCCCCCTCCCAGCCCCACAGCACTTATATACATATCTGTAATGTATTTATTTCTATTAATGTCTGTCTCCCTCTCTAGACTGTAAGCTCATTATGGGCAGGGAACGTCTCTGTTTATTGCCATATTGGACTTTCCCGAGTCCTTAGTACAATGCACATAGTAAGCGCTCAATAAATATGACCGAATGAATGAATCTGTTTCCGATTCCTTTTCAAACTCCAGGTTGCAAGGTCCCATCTCAGTCTCCCGGAGTGAACGTGAGCCCGGGCCCCGGTTCCCCGGTGTTCCGGACGGGCAGCGAGCCCACCCTGAGCCCCACGACGGTGCGCAGGATGTCCTCGGAGGGGCAGGCCGGGGAAGCCCTGAGGGGGTCCGACAGCCAGCTGTGCCCTAAACCGCCTCCCAAGCCCAGCAAAGTGCCTCCCCTGAAGCCGCCACCCCAAGCCTCCCCAACTTGGCCCAACTCAGAAGCCAACTACTGCGAGTTAAACCCCGCACCCCCGGCCGGCTGCGACCCAACTGGACCCCCCCTGCGTCTCAAGAGCGGCCACGTGGAGCTGCTCAGGGCCGGAGAGAATGCCTCATTCAGAAACTCCGACACCAACTATCTGTTCCTGGAAGAAGGCTCAGCGCGGCACTCCCTGGATCCCCCGGCCCCGCAAACGGAGGAGGACCGGGAGGAGTGCACCGGCTTCGTCGTGCCCCTTTGGGAGACCGCGTCGTCTTTCAAGCCAAATGACTTTGAGTCCAAATTCCTCCCCCCTGAGAACAAGCCTCTGGAGATGGCCATGCTGAAGAGGGCCAAAGAGCTGTTAGCCCACAGTGACCCGAGGACCATCGCCAAACACATACTGAGAACGGACTGCAAGGTAAGGCTTTTCGTCTCGTTTCAAAAGAAAAAATGGAAGAGCCGCTTTTCCGGACTGTACGTCGAGTTGTGCGGTGTTGGTGTTTTTTCCAAAAAGGATTGTGGCCCGGGGATTTTCTTTTCCAATGTTAACAATCAATCAACGGTGTTTATTGAGGGCTTACTGTGTGCAGAGACTCAATCGATCAATCAGTGGTGTTTACTGAGCGCTTATTGTGTGCAGAGACTGTGTGGGAGAGTACAACAAAGCAGAATTCTGTAGACGTGTTCCCTGCCCACAAGGAGTTTACAGTCCAGAGGGTGAGCGTATAGTCTATAGGCTTTAACAGGAGATCCTCGGGACTCTCTGGCTGCATGAACCACCTGTAAGAAGAGTTGGCTGCGGGTGGACCAGGCGGGTGAGGTTGGCATTGCTGCTAGGGAGGAATTTGAGGGGGGGAGAGACCACACAACAGAGAACAGTACAACGGAGTTGTTAGACCCGTTCCCTTCCCACAGTGAGCTTACAGTTTAGAGGGGGGAGACAGACATTAATATAAATAACGTATAGATATGAACATAAGTGCCCTGGGGCTGAGGGTGAGGTGAATACTAAATGCCCATAGGATACAGATCCAAGTTTACAGACAACACAGAAGGGAGAGGGAACTGGGGAAGGCCTCTCTGAGGAGGTGGGATCTCTGGAGGTGGGAAGAGTGGTGGTTTGGAGAATAGAGGCAGGGAGGTAGTTCCAGGCCAAAGAAAAGATGCGGAAAAGGGGTCGGCGGTGAGATAAATGAAATTGGACAACATTGAGCAAGCTGGGGCTACAGGAGCCAAGTGCGCAGGCTACCCTGTGGTAGATCAGTGAGGTAAGGGAGGAAGGGGCAAGGTAATTGGGTGCTTTAAAGCCAGTGGTAAGGAATTTCTGTCTAATGAGGAGGCAGTTAGGCCATTACTTGGACGTTCTAGAGAAGTACGGAGGTCCGTAGATTTGTAGAAAAATGATCCAGGCAGCAGAGTGAAGTACGGACTGGAGTGGGGAGAGACAGGAGGCAGGGAGGTCAGCAAGGAACAAGGAAGCAGATGCAGTAATCAAGGTGGGATAGGATAAGATCTTGGATTGCCATAGTAGCAGTTTGGATCGAGAAGAAAGGATGAATTTTAGTAATGTGACAGTAGAACCGACAGGATTTGGTGACATATTGAATACGTGAGTCAAATGAGAGAAACGAGTGGAGGATAATGCTGAGATTCTGGGCTTGTGAGATAGGGAGGGTGTTGGGAAAAGTAGGGGAGGTCAGAATTTGGGTGGAAAGATAAGGAGTTCTGTTAAATGCAAAATTAGAGTAAATGGTGGGTTTGGATGGTGCGGAGAGACTCCAGAGGACTCTTTGGAATGTTGTCCGGTAAGGAGTGTGACTTGTCCGAAGCGGATCCAGAGGTGCAGGTCTGTCCCGAGCCCAGCTGTGCATCCCCATGGCAGCGAAGGGGACCACGGCCCACACTGCTATTGGAGCTGAACTACTGGTTCAGCCCGTGCTTCGGAAAATGACTGGAGAGTGTTTTCTGGCCTGTCAGCTCTCTGAAGTTTGTCCCCAACTTCCTAACTCCCCTCCCCTCCCCCATTCCCAAATCCCTACCCACTTCACACCCCTGGACTCAAAGCACTAAGGTAGTAGTAATATTATTTATTAAGCACCCGCTGGGTGCAGCGTGCTATAATAATAACGATGATGGTATTTTTTAAGCGCTTACTGTGTGCCAAGCACTGTTCTAAGCACTGGGGGAGATACTTGGTTATCACGCTGTCCCAGGTGGGGCTCACAGTCTTAATCCCCATTTTACAGATGAGGTAACTGAGGCGCGGAGAAGTGAAGTGATTTGCCCAAAGTCACACAGCAGATAAGTGGCGGAGTCGGGATTAGAACCCCCGACCTCTGACTCCCAAGCCCGTGGTCTTCCCACTAAGCCACGCTGCTATACTAAGCACCTGGAAAGAATACACGGGTGGGAATTGGACACAGGGTCTGTCCCTTTGGCTGCAGGCAAATGCCTCCCTCCCCCCGTCCTTCCCTCTGCGGGCTTCAGCAGCCAATCCCGGGGATGTGGTTCACCAGACCTGCATCATCATCATCATCAATCGTATTTATTGAGTGCTTACTGTGTGCAGAGCACTGTACTAAGCGTTTGGGAAGTACAAGTTGGCAACATATAGAGACAGTCCCTAGCTGACAGCTAGCAGTCAGCTAGCATCACTAGCTGAGCTCCGAGCTCCGAAGCGGTGTGGTGAAGTGGCAGGACGCTGGTCCAGAAGCCAGCGGACCCAGGTTCGAGTCCGAGCTGTGCCATTAGCCTGCTGTGTGACCTTGGATAAGTCACTTAACTTCTCAGTACCTCAGTGTCCCCATCTGTAAAATGGGAATAATAATGCCTGCCTTGTCTCCCTACTTCAGAGGGGTGTTGCGGGGTTTGAAATGAACTCATTAATGTGAGAGTGCTTTGGTAATAAAAGCACTATAGCGAACTAAGGTATTATTCGAGAATTAGAGAAGCAGCGTGACTCAGTGGAAAGAGCAGTGGCTTGGGAGTCAGAGGTCATGGGTTCAAATCCCACTCCAGCAATTGTCAGCTATGTGACCTTGGGCTTAGCTTCTCTGTGCCTCAGTTCCCTCATCTGTAAAATGGGGATTAAGACTGTGAGCCTCACGTGGGACAACCTGATCACCTTCTAAAGTGTGAGCCCACTGTTGGGTAGGGACCGTCTCTATATGTTGCCAACTTGTACTTCCCAAGCGCTTAGTACAGTGCTGTGCACACAGTAAGCGCTCAATAAATACGATTGATTGATTGATTGTATCCTCCCCAGCACTTCTCCCCCTTCTAGACTGTGAGCCCACTGTTGGGTAGGGACTGTCTCTATATGTTGCCAACTTGTACTTCCCAAGTGCTTAATACAGTGCTCTGCACACAGCGCTCAATAAATACGATTGAATGAATGCATGAATGAACAGTGCTTTGCATATAGTAAGCGCTTAACAAATGCCATTATCATCATCATTACTAACAAATATCATTATTATTATTATAGTAGTAGGGGTTGGGGGTGAAACGATGCCCAGCGAAAACGTGGCTGGTTGGAGGGCATCCTGCTGGTTCCATTGCACTAATAATAATAATAGTTGTGGTACTTGTTAAGTGCTTACTATGCGCCAGGCACTATACGAAGCACTGGATGAGTGCAAGCAAATCGCATTGGACACAGTCCCACGTGGGGCTCACAGTCTCAATCTCCATTTTACAGGGGCGGTAACTGAGGCCCGGAGAAGTGAAGTGACTTCCTCAAAGTCACATAGCAGACAAGTGGCAGAGCGGGGATTAGAACCCATGAAGTTCTGACTTGGAGGCCCATGCTCTATCCCCTAAACCATGCTGTACTAAGCATTAGCTAGGCCCAGACCCAACCACAATGGGTTTTACAACTCTTCTCCAACAGCAACCTGGAGAGATAATTAGCTCCGAAGGTCAGGCCATTATGCACTTGTTAAGTCAACTGTCTTTCCTGGACCATAAATCCACCCCCTTCCTCTGGGGCCCACTATGGAAGTGTTTTTATGACCAATAAATCAGTAGTATTTGTGTGCAGAGCACTGTACAAAGTGCTTGGGGGAGTACAACACAACAGAGTGGGTAGACGTGTTCCCTGCCTGCAAGAAGCTTACTGTCTAGATGACGACATTGAGTCTGAATGAGCTTTTCAAGCCACCTAAGGGTGAAGAGACATCAGATGCTGTGTGTGCATATGATATTTGCTCCTACCCATGCAAGATAACTCATTTATCAAATGGCCTATCGGAATCACTACTAAAGGTCTACCGTGCAGCATGGCGAAGTGGATAGAATGTGGCCTGGGAATCAGAAGGTAGTGGGTTCTAATCCTGACTCTGCCACTCATCTGCTGTGTGACCTTGGGCAAGTGACTTCACTTCTCTAGGCCTCAGTTTCCTCATCTGTAGAATGGGAACTGAGACTATGAGCCCCACATGGGACAGGGACTGTGTCCAACCCGATTTGCTTGTAAAGTAATAATAATGGTATTTGTTAAGCGCTTACTATGTGCCAAGCACTGTTCTAAGCACTGGGGTAGATACAAGGTAATCAGGTTGTCCAATTTGGGGTTCAGTCTTAATCCCCATTTTACAGATGAGGTAACTGAGACACAGAGAAGTTAAATGGCTTGCCCAAGGTCACACAGCAGATGAGTGGCGGAGCGGGATTAGAACCCACATCCTCTGCCTCCGAAACCTGTGCTCTTTTCACTAAGCCATGCTGCTTCTCGTATCCACCCCAGTGCTTAATATAGTGTGGCTTAGTGGAAAGAGCCCAGGCTGGGGAGTTAGACGTCCTGGGTTCTAATCCCAGGTCCACCATGTGTTAGCTATGTGACCTTGGGCAACTCACTTCACTTCTCTGGGCCTCAGTTCCCTCATCTGTAAATAATGATGGCATTTGTTAAGCACTTACTATGTGCAAAGCACTGTTCTAAGCGCTGAAAAACAAAAGGAAGACTGTGAGCCCCACGTGGGACAACCTGATAACCTTGTATCTCCCCCAGCGCTTAGAACAGTGCTTGGCACAAAGTAAGCGCTTAACAAATACCATTATTATTATTATTATTATTACAGTGCCTGACACATAGTAAGCACTTAACAAATACCATTATTGTTTTGTAAACCTGAGTAGAGAGTTTCAGGAGCGCTGCCTTTGTCAATCAGTCAATCAATGGTATTTATTGAGTGCTTACTGTGTGCAGAGCACAATACTAAGCGTTAGGGAGAGTATACTACAACAGAGTTGGTAGACATAGTCCCCGTCCACAAGGAGCTTATAGTCCGGAGGGCTGATTTCTGAGCTTCTAACCCATCAAGTCCCACAGATTAGCTCCGGAGCAGGGAAGTGATCCAATTGCTAAATGAAATCCTTGAAAAGTGAATCTGATTCAGATCCTTTAGTGAAGTGAGTGGTAGTAGTAGTAGTAATAATAATAGCAGTTATTGAGCACCAAGTGGGTGCAGAGGATTGTTCTTCAAAAAAAATAGGTAAAAGCATATACATGAGTGTTGATGGTGAGGATAAATACATTCATAATTACTAGTCAGTCAGTCATATTTATTGAGCAGTTACTGTGTGCAGAATACTGTTCTAAGTGCTTGGGAGAGTACAACAATAAAAACACACATTCCCTGCCCACAACAAGCTTACAGTCTAGAGGGGGAGACAGGCATTAATATAATTGCTAGAGACGGTCAGGGTGCTGGGAGATTAATCAGGAAAGCTTGTTGGAGGAGGCAAGGTTTCAGGAGGGCTTTGAATGTGGGGAGAACTGTAGGCTGTCTGATTTGAGAAGGGGCATGGCCTAGGCGATAGAGCAAGGACCTGGGAGCCAGATGGACCTGAGTTCTAATTCCGGCTCTACCACATGTTTGCTGTGTGATCTTACACAAGTCACTTCACTTCTCTGGATCCCAGCTACCTCATCTGTAAAATGGGGATTAAGAGTGTGAGCCCCACGAGGGACAGGGACTGTGTCCAACCTGATCACCTTGTATCTACCTCAGTGCTTAGAATAGTGCTTGGCACATAGTAAGCGCTTAACAAGTACCATAATTATGGTTATCGATATTATTATTTGGGGAGGGAGGGCGTGCCAAGCCAGAGACAAGTGAAGGGATTTGGGCAGTAGAGTTGAGAGTGAGGCACAGCTTGGAAGGCCAGCTTGGGAGAAACAGTGAGTGAGAGGTGGGGTAATGTGGGTGAAGAGAACAGGTAGGTGAACTGCCGTCAGATGGTGGAGAGCCTTGAAGCCGATTCCTGGTTATGGTTTCCAGAGAGACACAGGGAGCCAGTGCAGAGTTTGGAAGAGAAGAGAGATGTGGATTGAGTGAGTCTTCAGGCAGGTGATCTGTCTGGCGGTGTGGGATATGGATTGGAGAGGGAAAGAGGCTGGAAGACTAGTGAGGAGGCTGATGCAGTATTCCAGTTACGTAAGATATTAGAACGGATTCCAGGATACTGGCAGTTTTGGGGGCGAGGAAGGGGCTGATCTAAGGGGATATAGCCCAGGAAGAACCGGCAGGATTTGGTAGTAGGCTCGTTGTGAGGGTTGAACAAGAGCCAAGGGTCAAGGAAAACAGTGAGACTACGGGCTTCTGGGACGGTGGATTAGTGCTATTGACGAAGATGGGAAAATCAGGGGAAGGACTGGGTTTAGAGGGAAAGATGAGGAGTTCTGTTTTAGACATTCAAGGCACCGGAAGAATGTCCAAGAGGAGATGTGGAATTGCAGGTCAGAGAAGGCCAAGGTTAGAGAGATAGATCTGGGAGTTATCCGAGTTCTGCTTTCACGAGAACCAGAGTGGACTCGCAGAAGGAGCACTGGACTTGAGTCAGAGGTCCTATGATCTAATCTTGGCTCTACCACTTGTCTGCTGTGTGACCTTGGGCAAGTCAATTCACTTCTCTGTGCCTCAGTTACCTCATCTATTAAATGGGGATTAAGACTGTGAGCTCCATGTGGGACAGGGACTGTGTCCAATCCAATTTCCTTGTATCCACCCCAGCACTTAGTATAGTGCCTGGCACATAGTGCTTAACAAATACAAAAAAAGAGAGAGACAAGTGCCCCAGGAGAGTGAATGTAGAGCAAGGAGAGAAGGGAACCCAAAACAGAGTCAGAAGCCGGCAAATGAAACTGAGAAAGAGAGGTAGAGGGAGAAGGAGAATCAGGTTTGAACTGTCAGCAAAACTAAAGCCTGATCAATGGGTGGCGGAGGGTAGAGGGAGTGGTCCCTAGTATCAAAGGCAGTAGGAAGATCGTGGAAGATTAAGACAGTTTAGAGCCCTTTGGACTTGACTTGAAGGAAGGAGAGGAGCAATGAGATAGAAAACCAGACTGCAGAGGATGAAGGGAAGACTTGGGAGAAAGAAAATTAAGGCTGTGGGGATACTTCATGACCCGTCACAAGAAATCAGTTAGGAACAGGAGCAGGGAAATAAGGCAATAGTGCTTTGCACACAGTCAAGTGCTCAATAAATACGATTGAATCAGGGAGGGCTTTTTTTAAAATGGTATTATTTCTTACTATATGCTAGGCAATGTTCTAAGCGCTGGAATAGATAGATACAAGGTAATCAGGTTGGATATAGTCCATATCCCACTTGGGGCTCACAGTCGTAATCTCCATTTTACAGAGGAGGTAACTGAGACACAGAGAAGTGAAGTGACTTGCCCAAAGTCAACACAGAAGACAAGTGGCAGAGCAGGAATTAGAACCCAGGTCCTTCGGGCCCCCGGGCCCATACTCTATTCATTCATTCAATCGTATTTATTGAGCACTTACTGTGTGCAGAGCACTGTACTAAGCGCTTGGGAAGTACTAGTTGGCAACATATAAAGACGGTCCCTACCCAACAGTGGGCTCACAGTCTAGAAGGGGGAGACAGAGAACAAAACAAAACATATTAACAAAATAAAATAAATAGGATATGTACAAGTAAAATAAATAGAGTAATAAATACATACAAATATATACATATATACAGGTGCTGTGGGGAAGGGAAGGCTGGGATGTGAGGGGTGAACGAGAGAGCAGAGTCAAGGATGACACCAAGGTTGCGGGCTGTAATAACAATCATGGGTTTTTTGATAGTATTTGTCAAGCTCTTACTATGTGCTAAGCACTGTTCTAAGAGCTGGGGGAGATACCAGATCATCAGGTTAACCCATGCTCTATCCACTAGACAACACAGCTTCTCACCTGGAACAAACCCTCTCCCTTTAAGAGGAATGCCATCCTTCGAAACGCTCACCTTCACGGATGTTACAGTGCTCTGCACACAGTAAGCGCTCAATAAATACGATTGAATGAATGAATGTTTGGTCTTTCCAGGGGAGAGGACAACTCGGGTCTTAGTTTTAATAATAATTGTTGTGGTATTTGTTAAGCGCTTACTATATGCCAAGCACTGTACTACGTGCTGGGGTAGATACAAGCAGATCGGGTTGGACGCAGTTCCTATCCCTCGTGGGACTCAATCTCAATCCCTGTTTTGCAGGTGAGATAACCGAGGCCCAGAGAAGTGAAGTGACTTGCCCATGGTCACACAGCAGACAAGTGGTGGAGCTGGGTTTAGAACCCATTACTTCTGACTCGCAGTCCCATGCTCTGTCCATTACCGTGTCCCAAAGCCATTCAGTTCATTGGGTGTTTTGCTTCTTTCTCTCCTGAGTAGTTTTGGCACCTCACAGCATTGGCCCCATTTTAGGTAATCAATCAATTGTATTTATTGAGCGCTTCCTGTGTGCAGAGCACTGTACTAAGCACTTAGCCCTGGGAAGACCTCTCAGGCAAGCAGCCCAGCCACCACCTTAGACATTTTGTCTGCATTGTGGAGAAAGGAGAGACCATCCTTTGAACAATAGGCACGCCACTTTAAACATTACCGTAGCACTTTTGAATATATATTTAAATCATTTACCGGAGCTTTTATCTCAGGACAAAAGTTCCCATTGATTGAAGTCGCTTAGAGATTCAGGTGAAGCGAAGCTGACAGATCCCGGCTGTCAAAACAAATGACTAAGTGCTGAGAGTGGTTGTTCTTTGAACAGACTTAAGTGCGGGCATGAGGGAGAGATATTCCTGTCACGGGAAGGTGTGGGAGAGATACTCCTGACACGGAAAGGGGCAAATTTGAGCCTGCAAAATGGGAAGGTGACTACCAACTCTTGTATGGTACTCGCCCATGCGCTTAGTACAGTGCTGTGCACACAGCAAGGCCTAATGGTTAGAGCACAGGCCTGGGAATAAAAAAAAAACAGGGTCCTAATCCCAGCTCTGCCACTTTTGTGCTGTTTGACCTTGGAAAAGTCACCTCACTTCTCTGTGCCTCAGTGACTTTGTAAAATGGGGATTAAGACTGCGAGCCCTATGTGGGACATGGACTGTGTCCAACTTGATAAATTTGTATCTACCCCTGGGATTAATACAGTGCCTGGCATATAAAATGATATATAGTAAATGCTTAACACGTACCTTTTTTCAAAATGGTAAGCGCTCAATATCATTGATTGATAACTGGTGTTTGCACTGAATACCAATGTTAGAGGCAAAGTTTACTACATTACACCCTTCGGTGAAAGAGAATCTCCGTGTTTCCATGTCTGAGTTTCCCCATCGGTTCAAACCAAGCCGATGCCAAATGGAAGAAGGAAACTCTGAGCTCTAGCCAGTGAACCATTGGCTCACTCATTGAGTCCACTCAAAAGTCCATTTTCATAGGACCACTTCTGCCAGCTAGGGAAGACAATATCAAAGAGCATCTGCAGTCACTTGAAATGGGAGGGTGGATCCAAGGAGATTCCCATCTCATTCGTTCAGTCGTATTTATTGAGCACTTACTGCATGCAAAGCATTGTACTAAGCTCTTGGGAAAGTATACTACAGCAATAGTCGGTGACTTTCTCTGTCCACAATGAGCTTACAGTCCATTCATTCATTCAATCGCATTTATTGAGCGCTTACTGTGTGCAAATCACTGTACGAAGAGCTTGGAAAGTACAGAGGGCAGGAGACAGACATCAATACAAATAAATAAAATGCCAGATATGTACTTAAGCGCTGTAGGGCTGGGAGGGGGAAAGAGCAAAGGGAACAAGGCAGGATGATGCAGAAGGGAGCGGGAGATGAGGAAAAGTGGGGCCTAGTCTGGGAAGGCCTCTTGGAGGAGATGTGCTTTCAATAAGGTTTTGAAGAGGGGGAGAGTAATTGTCTTAGCTTATGGGTGCCGCTTGCCACTTGGTTTTTCATAAACACTCGAAGCTGCCGTGCCTTGCGTTACTCTTCATTTTTCAGTCAGAGGACCTGGTTTCTAATTCCTGCTCCACGTGTCTGCCGTATGACAGTGGACAGGTCACTTAACTCCTATGTGCCTCAGTTACCTTATCTGTAAAATGGGGATTAATATTGTGAGACATGTGGGACATGACCAACCTGATTAGCTTGCCCCTATCCCAGTGCTTAATACTGTTCCTGGCACATAGTGAGCACTGAAAAAAAATCTGAGCAGTTCTTTTGTGAACTTTTACCAGTTTATATGAGGTCCTTCTGGGCAGGGAATGTATCCGCCGTAGTGTTGTACTGTGCTCTCCCAAGTGCTTAGTACACTGCTCTGCACAAAGGAAGTGTGAGACATGTACATATCTATTCTATTTTATTTTGTTAGTATGTTTGGTTTTGTTCTCTGTCTCCCCCTTTTAGACTGTGAGCCCACTGTTGGGTAGGGACTGTCTCTATATGTTGCCAACTTGTACTTCCCAAGCACTTAGTTCAGTGCTCTGCACACAGTAAGCGCTCAATAAATACGATTGATTGATTGATTGACTGACCAACCTGATTAGCTTGCCCCTACCCCCAGTGTTTAATACTGTTCCTGGCACATAGTAAGCACTTAAAAAAAATCTTCTGAGCAGTTCTTTTGTGAACTTTTACCAGTTTATATGAGGTCCTTCTGGGCAGGGAATGTATCCACTGTAGTGTTGTACTGTACTCTCCCAAGTGCACAAAGGAAGTGTTTAATAAATACTATTGATTGAATGACTAAGTAGTATTGGCCCCTGACTGCTAGCAAGTCTTGCTCCAGGAGGGTACAGAGAAGAAAACAGAGTTTCCTTTCTTCCACTATTACAGCAAATAATAATAATAATGACATCTATTAAGCGCTTACTATGTGCAAAGCACTGTTCTAAGTGCTGGGGAGGTTACAAGGTGATCAGATTGTCCCATGGGGGGCTCACAGTCTTAATCCCCATTTTACAGATGAGGTAACTGAGGCCCAGAGAAGGTAAGTGACTTGCCCAAAGTCACACAGCTGACAACTGGCAGAGATGGGATTTGAACCCATGACCTCTGACTCCAAAGCCCAGGCTTTTTCCACTGAGCCACGCTGCACATTGTTCAGCCTGATGTTTGCAGTAAACTATTTCAGCAAAACCCAAGTGTTCCAAGGCCTGGAAGGAAATTCCTTCTGACCCGACATACTCTGTAATCCAAATGAACAGTCTGTTTCATGGCAGTGGATTACCTTACTCTGATTTTCTGTCTAAAGCTCTAGTTTATGCACCCAAATGCCTTGGGTAACCATGCCCAGACATTTGGAGACCTCTTAAAGGTGTTTTAAATATTAATGAGGACATCTGGGTGGCCCCGGATGTTCAATTAATTTAGCCCTATAGATTAATCATCATTTGGAGGCAACTTCCTGAACCTTTGTCCTTTCCAGGTTGCTAGGATACTAGAGGTCTCTGACGAGATGAAGAGGGTCATGGGAGTGAACTCCGGCCTGGAGCTCATTATCTTGCCATATGGACACCAACTGCGCCTGGACATAATTGAAAGGTAAGCATTCGCGTCCCTCTACATTTCGGCTTCCCGATCCTTCCTCGTTCGTTCAACTGTATTTATTGAGCGCTTACTGTGTGCAAAGCCCTGTCCTAAGTGCTTGGGAGAGTCTTCCTCTCTTCCTCCCTTCAAAGCCCTACTGAGAGCTCACCTCCTCCAGGAGGCCTTCCCAGACTGAACCCCATCCCCCCCGGCCTTACCTCCTTCCCTTCCCCACAGCACCTGTATACATGTATATATGTTTGTACATATTTATTACTCTATTTATTTTACTTGAACATATTTATTCTATTTATTTTATTTTGTTAATATGTTTTGTTGTCTGTCTCCCCCTTCTAGACTGTGAGCCCGCTGTTGGGTAGGGACCGTCTCTATATGTTGCCAACTTGTACTTCCCAAGCATTTAGTACAGTGCTCTGCACACAGTAAGCGCTCAATAAATACGATTGAATGAATGAATGAATAAATAAAAATAATACCTGCATATATGTTTGTACATATTTATTACTCTATTTTACTTGTACATATTTATTCTATTTATTTTATTTTGTTAATATGTTTTGTTTTGTTGTCTGTCTCCCCCTTCTAGACTGTGAGCCCACTGTTGGGTAGGGACCGTCTCTATATGTTGCTGACTTGTACTTCCCAAGCGCTTAGTGCAGTGCTCTGCACACAGTAAGTGCTCAATAAATACGATTGAATGAATGAATGAATAAATAATAATAATACCTGTATATATGTATATGTTTGTACATATTTATTACTCTGTTTATTTTACTTGTACATATTTATTCTATTTATTTTATTTTGTTAATATGTTTTGTTTTGTTGTCTGTCTCCCCCTTCTAGACTGTGAGCCCGCTGTTGGGTAGGGACCGTCTCTATATGTTGCCAACTTGTACTTCCCAAGCGCTCTGCACACAGTAAGCGCTCAATAAATACGATTGAATGAATGAATGAATAATGGCACTTGCTTAGTGCTTACTATGTGCCAAGCACTGTTCTAAGCACTGGGGGAGATACAATTAATCAGGTCGGACACAGTCCCTGTCCCACATGGGGCTCACACAGCAGACAAGTGGTGGAGCTGGGATTTAGAAACCGTGACCTTCGGGCTCCCAGGCCTGTTTTTCTCCACTAAGCCATGCTGCTTCTCAGCTGTGTGCGTCTCCTGTGCTATGCCACCACTTGTCTTCTTTGTGACCTTGAGCAAGTCATTTTACTTCTCTATGCCTCTCATACCTCATCTGTAAAAGGGGGTTAAAACTGGGAGCCCCATTAGCTTGTAATGAAAATAATAATAATAATTATTATGGTATTTGGTAAATGCTTATTATGTGCTGGGGTAGATACAAGGTAATCAGGTTGCCCCATGTGGGGCTCACAGTCTTAATCCCCATTTTACAGATGAGGTAACTGAGGCATGGAGAAATTAAGGGGCTTACCCAAGGTCACACAGGAGACAAGTGGCGGAACTGGGATTAGAACCCACATCTTCTGACTCCCAAACCTGTGCTCTTTCTACTAAACCACGCTGCTTCTCAGCATCTGCTGTCTACTCCAGATACTCCAGTATCTACTCCAACACTTAGTACATGCCTGACATAATAAGTGCTTATACAGGAGAGCAGGGGGTATGCAAGAACAAATAAAAGCTGTAGTTCATTCATTCATTCAATCGTATTTATTGAGCACTTAGTGTGTGCAGAGCACTGTACTAAGCGCTTGGGAAGTACAAGTTGGCAACATATAGAGACGGTCCCTACCCGACAGCGGGCTCACAGTCTAGAAGGGGGAGACAGACAACAAAACAAAACATGTGGACAGGTGTCAAGTTGTCAGAATAAGTCGAATTAAAGCTAAATGCACATCATTAATAAAATAAATCGAATAGTAAATATGTACAAGTAAAATAAAATAAAATAATGCATTGCGTTCTATCTGGCAGATGCTACCTCCTCCAGGAGGCCTTCCCAGACTGAGCCCCCTCCTCCCCATCCCCCCACCTTACCTCCTTCCCCTCCCCACACCACCTGTTTATATGTATATATGTTTGTACAGATTTATCACTCTATTTTACTTGAACATATTTATTCTATTTATTTTATTTTGTTAATATGTTTTGTTTTGTTGTCTGTCTCCCCCTTCTAGACTGTGAGCCCACTGTTGGGTAGGGACCGTCTCTATATGTTGCCAACTTGGACTTCCCAAGCTCTTAATACAGTGCTCTGCACACAGTAAGCGCTCAATAAATACGATTGAATGAATGAGAAACAAAACATATTAACAAAATAAATAGGATAAATATGTACAAGTAAAATAAAGAGTATTCATCATCATCATCAATCGTATTTATTGAGCGCTTACTGTGTGCAGAGCACTGTACTAAGCGCTTGGGCAGTACAAGTTGGCAACATATAGAGACAGTCCCTACCCAACAGTGGGCTCACAGTCTAAAAGGGGGAGACAGAGAACAAAACCAAACATACTAACAAAATAAAATAAATAGAATAGATATGTACAAGTAAAATAAATAAATAGAGTAGTAAATATGTACAAACATATATACATATATACAGGTGCTGTGGGGAAGGGAAGGAGGTAAGATGGGGGGGATGGAGAAGGGGGAGTGGGGGACGAGGGGGAGTAATAAATCTGTACAAACATATATACATATTCACAGGTGCTGTGGGGAGGGGAAGGAGGTAAGGCAGGGGGGATGAGGAGGGGGATAATAATATTGTACTCTCCCATGCACTTAGTACAGTGCTTTGCATACAGTAAGTGTTCAATAAGTACAACTGAAAGAATGAATGATACATAAGCATAGTTGGATTCCTTTCCCCATGGCGGGCCGGTGTGTGTGATGCCATCAGCGCCGTGATTTGCCTCTGGTCTGAGCCCACTGTTGGGTAGGGACTGTCTCTATATGTTGCCAACTTGTACTTCCCAAGCGCTTAGTCCAGTGCTTTGCACACAGTAAGCGCTCAATAAATACGATTGATCGATTGGTCAGCCCCATCTTGGGGAGGGTTGGCCTGACCCCGGCCTCCGTTTCTTTCCAGGCACCACACCATGGCCATAGGCATCGCGGTGGATATCCTGGGCTGCACCGGAACCCTGGAGGAGCGGGCGGCCACTCTGAACAGGGTCATTCAGGTCGCCGTGGAACTGAAGGACTCCGTGGGAGATCTGTACGCCTTCTCCGCCGTCATGAAAGCGCTGGAAATGCCACAGGTAAATTACAGTTTGCTCCCTCTGCCTCAGTACGATACACTTAGCAACCGACAGTGGATTTCGTCAAGGGCTTCCATGCCCCGGATCACGAGACTTAAACCATCCTCAGACAATTGTGATGATGATATTTCATTCATTCATTCAATCGTATTTATTGAGCGCTTATTGTGTGCAGAGCACTGTACTAAGCGCTTGGGAAGTACAAGTTGGCAACATATAGAGGCAGTCCCTACTCAACATTGGGCTCACAGTCTAGAAGGGGGAGACAGAGAACAAAACAAAACATATTAACAGAATAAAATTAATAGAATAAATATGTACAAGTGAAATAAATCAATCAATAGAGTAATAAATACGTACAAACATATATACATGTATACAGGTGCTGTGGGGAAGGGAAGGAGGTAAGGGGGATGGGGGGCATTGACTGACTGACTCCAGTCAGGCTTTTCTTACCCCCCAAACCAGTGCGATGCTCCCTTTACACCAGGTTCTTCCCCCCTGATTTAACACACTGAAAAAGTATGTGTTGAGCGCTTACTTTCTGCAGAGCATTCATTGTCATATTTATTGAGCGCTTACTGTGTGCAGAGCACTTTACTAAGCGCTTGGGAAGTACATGTTGGCAACATATAGAGACGGTCCCTACCCAACGGCGGGCTCACAGTCTAGAAGGGGGAGACAGGCAACAAAACAAAACGTGGTCAGGTGTCAAGAGCACTGTACTAAGCACTTGGGGAATACACCATTACAGAGTTAGTAGACATGTCCACTGCTCACAAGGAGCTTACAGGCTAGAGGGGGAGACAGACATTAATATAAATAAATACAGGAAGACTACAGGAAAAAGACTGTTAGACAAAAGACCATACAAAGGAAATGTGTGTGTGTGCACACATGTGGCAGGGGGGGAGAAAGGGGGACAGACCCACCCACTCCCACTCAAATCCACAAATGTAGTAACCCATTTCTTATGCCCCAGCTCCTGAATTGCAGGATAAGATTGCATCTTTTGGGTCCTGGCAACAGGTGAAAGTGGAAAAAGAGGGAACAAGCAAGGAAACAAGGCTTAACACGCAAACCTGTGGAAAAAAATTTGTGATACATAAAGAGGGCTTGGAGAAAAAGGGAAAGGAAGGTGGGGGGGGAAACCACCAACCTGTTTCTGAATAAGGAAATTCTGACCTTTCATGGTGGTGATTCTTTCCTCTATGTCCTCCCAGGAGGGGAAAGTGGAAACTTTCTGGGGAAAATTTAAAAATAGGGCTGCCTATATTGGAAAATGTTGACCCATACACTTTTAGACTGTGAGCCCACTGTTGGGTAGGGCCTGTCTCTATATGTTGCCAATTTGTACTTCCCAAGCGGTTAGTACAGTGCTCTGCACATAGTAAGTGCTCAATAAATACGATTGATGATGATACAGTAATTTCTGTTCTTAAACTTCCCCCAATTCACCAGATGTCACATTGTGGCAACCATTGATTCGAGGGGCAAAAGGGTTTTATTTTATGATATTTGTTAAGCCCTTACTATATGCCAGACACTGTACTAAGTGCTGGGGTAAATACAAGCATATCAGGTAGGACACAGTCCACGTCCCATGTGGGGCTCACGGTCTTAATCCCCGTTTTACAGATGGGGTCACTGAGGCACAGAGAAGTGAAGCGACTTGCCCATGGTCACACAGCAGACAAGTGGCAGAGTCCGAATCAGAACCCAGGTCCTTACTCCCAGGCTAAGTCACGCTGTTTCACATGCTGGTTTGGGGAAAATAACTGAAACATTCCACACGGGGTATGTTTCTACTTCTCCAGCTTGCTTCTAGAACTAAACACTCTTATCAGTCTATTAGCATTTTATGGGGAAGGAATCCATAGCTGCTGAATATGTGATTACATGGATCTTTAAACACTTGAGTGAAAGGCAGTGCCATCCAGTGTAGAGCTATTTATTTATATAAATATCAGTCCCCCCCCGCAACAGACTGTAAGCTCATCATGGGCAGGGAATGTATCTGTGTATTGTTGTATCGTACTCTCCCAAGTGCTTAGTACAGTGCTCAATAAATACGGTTGACTGACTGAGTAGAGTTGGATCTTGTCATGGCCAGTTCACATCCTGCACATCCCAGCGCTTAGAACAGTGCTTTGCACATAGTAAGCGCTTAATAAATGCCATTATTATTATCCTGTTGAGGCAGTGTTCCTATTTTTCCATCCCATTCTAGCAGAATGATTTAATGAAAATGGAAAACCAACTATATATTGTCCTGACACTTATTCTGGGCATAGGTGAACCACTGCTGACTGAGCTGGAAGGCTTCCATCTTCCAAAGGGAAAATGAAATGAAGGGGAAAAGAAAGGAATGAACTAAAACCTGTAGCGATTTTTAAAATGCTTCCACGGGGGCTGTTCTGTCTTCACAACAACCTCATAAGCCGTTGCAGAGAAGCATTGTGGCTCAGTGGAAAGAGCACGGGCTTGGGAGCCAGAGGTCATGGGTTCTAATCCCGCCTCCGCCACTTAGCTGTGGGACTTTGGGCAAGTCACTTAACTTCTCTGTGCCTCAGTTCCCTCATTTGTAAAATGGGGATTAAGACTGTGAGCCCCACGTGGGACAACCTGATTACCTTGTATCTACCCAGTGCTTAGAACAGTGCTTTGCACATAGTAAGCGCTTAATAAATGCCATCATTATTATTATTATCTTCCAAAGGGAAAATAGAATGAAGGAGAAAAGAAAGGAATGAACTAAAACCGGTAGCGATTTTGAAAATGCTTCCACAGGGGCTGTTCTGTCTTCACAACAACCTCATAAGAGGTTGCAGAGAAGCAGTGTGGCCCAGTGGAAAGAGCACGGGCTTGGGGGCCAGAGGTCATGGGTTCTAATTCCGCCTCTGCCACTTGTCAGCTGTGGGACTTTGGGCGAGTCACTTCACTTCTCAGTGCCTCAGTTCCCTCATCTGTAAAATGGGGATTAAGACTGTGAGCCCCATGTGGGACAACCTGATTACCTTGTATCTACCCAGTGCTTAGAACAGTGCTTGGCGCATAGTAAGCACTTAAATACCAAAATTATTGTTATTATTATTATGAGGGGGAGATAAGGAAACTGAGGCTCAGAGGTTTCTGAACAAATCAGTCCTGAACTACTCACTTTACTAATTCAGGTGTTTGGAAGTTATGTTGCCAACTTGTACTCCCCAAGCGCTTAGTACAGTGCTCTGCACACAGTAAGCGCTCAATAAATAAGATTGATGATGATGATGGATATGCAGCCTACCTCAGATAGAGTTCTTTCCCACCCCAGGGGGTTTCGTTGCAGAACAAAATCCCAGTCATTCTGTAAAAAACCAGAATGTTGCTCTCAACAGATCACAAGACTAGAAGAAACCTGGACAGCACTGAGACACCAGTTCACCCAGACGGCTATCCTGTACGAAAAGCAGCTGAAACCCTTTAGCAAGACGATACATGAAGGCAGAGGTAAGTCAAGCACATCTGGCCTCCGCGTGACTGTGACCACCCCCTCCGTAATGAGTCCCTCGACCCTAAGCCACAGGTTTGCGCTTCTCTGGAGAAGGGGAACAGAAAAGCGGAGCTGCATTAAAGGGAGGGAAGAGTCTCATTTGTCACATTAATAATAATAATAATAATAATGTTGGCATTTGTTAATCGCTTACTATGTGCAAAGCACTGTTCTAAGCCTGGGGTGGGTACAAAGTGATCAGGTTGTCCCACGTGGGGTTCACAGTCTTCATCCCCATTTTTACAGATGAGGGAACTGAGGCTCAGAGAAGTTAAGTGACTTGCCCAAGGTCACACAGCAGACATGTGGCGGAGCCGGGACTCGACCCCATGACCTCTGACTCCAAAGTCCGTGCTCTTTACCACTGAGCCACGCTGCTTCTCTAATTACTGTGGTGAGGGGCTCCTTTGTTAACCGACCCAATAACGTGGAGAAGCCGCGTTGCTTAGTGGGTAGGTCACGGGTGCGGGAATCAGAAGAACTTGGGTTCTAATCTCAGCTCTTCCACTTAATAATAATAATAATAATAACTGTGGGGTTTGTTAAGCGCCTGTGTGCCAATTACTGTTCTAAGTGCTTGGGTAGGTACAAGGTAATAAGGTTGGACACGGCCCACGGCCCACTTGCGGCTCACAGTATTAATCCCCATTTTCCAGATGAGGTAATTGAGGCCCAGAGAAATGAAGTGATTTGCCCAGCATCACACACATAGAGAAGCAGCGTGGCTCAGTGGAAAGAGCCCGGGCTTTGGAGTCCGAGGTCATGGGTTTGAATCCTGGCTCCGCCACATGTCTGCTGTGTGATCTTGGGCAAGTCACTTAACTTCTCTGAGCCTCAGTTACCTCATCTGTAATGGGGATGGAGACTGTGAGCCCCATGTGGGGCAACCTGATCACCCTGTATCCTTCCCAGCACTTAGAACAGTGCTATGCACATAGTAAGCGCTCAAAAAATGCCAATTATTATTTTTATTATTATCCTCTGACTCCCAAGCCCGTGCTCTTTCCACTAGGCCATACTTGTCTGCTGTGTAATCTTGAGGAAGTCACTTCACTTCTCTGGGCCTCAGTTCCCTCATCTGGAAAATGGGGATTGAGACCGAGAGACCCATATAGGACATGGACTTTGTCCAATATAATTACATTGTATCTACTCCAGTGCTACAGTGTATATACCTCAGCGCTTAGAACAATACTTGGCACATAAGCGGTGTGGAAGCAGCGTGGCTCAGTGGAAAGAGCCCGGGCTTGGGAGTCAAAGGTCATGGGTTCAAATCCCGGCTCCACCACTTCTCAGCTGTGTGACTTTGGGCAAGTCACTTCACTTCTCTGGGCCTCAATGACCTCATCTGTAAAATGGGGATGAAGACTGTGAGCCCCCCCGTGGGACAACCTGTTCACCTTGTAATCTCCCCAGCGCTTAGAACAGTGCTTTGCACATAGTAAGCGCATTATAAATACCATTATTATTATTATCATTATTATTACCCCAGCACTTAGTACCATACCTGCACATAGTAAGCGCTTAAAAAAACCCACCACCGCGCAAAAAGCCATCATCATAATATCATCATCATCATAATAACAGTATTAATAATAATAATATTGCTTGTATCCACCCCAGCGCTTACATGCCTGGCACCTAGTAAGCGCTTAACAGATGCCGTAATTATTATCATTATTACCACCCACCCCGTCTCCCTAGATTTGCCCCCTCCTTCCTCTCCCCCTCCCCACCCCCCCCGCCTCCTCCTTCCCCTCCCCACAGCACCTGTATATATGTTTGTATGTATTTATTACTCTATTTATTTTATTTGCACATATTTATTCTATTTATTTTATCTTGTTTATATGTTTTGTTGTCTGTCTCCCCCTTCTAGACTGTGAGCCTGTTGTTGTGTAGGGACAGTCTCTCTATATGTTACCAACTTGTACTTTCCAAGCGCTTAGTACAGTGCTCTGCACACAGTAAGCGCTCAATAAATACCACTGAATGAATGAATAAAAAGCCATCATAAATCAGTGGGGCAGCGTTACTAACCCAGGACTCTGGCCGCTTTCTGGGGCTTGATCTTGGGTTCCCTTGTAGGGTCCCCCAAAGACCATTGTTTGTTTTTCAGAGACCACCCAAGGGCATCAAACCCCCCTCGCTGTCCCGCTGCTGATGCCCCTGGTTACGCTGATGGAGCGCGAGGCGGTCACGTTCGAAGGCACGGACATGTGGGAAAACAACGACCAGAGCTGTGAACTCATGCTTAACCATTTAGCGGGCGGCCGCCTCGTCGCCCAGGAGGCGGACGTGTACCGAGCCAACGCCGAGAGGATCCTGGAAGGTGGGTAGATGGACTCGGCCATGGGCGGGCAACACTCCCTGAAACCAAGCCCCCGTCCTCCCGGGGACAACGGGCCTGCTGGAAAAACTAGAATTTCCAAAAACCCTTGTCGCAACTCCACCCAAAGCCTATTTAAGGAACAAGTAAACATAGAAGCTGGGGAGAAAAAAGGGGTTCAAAGATAAGGGCAGGGAGAAATGTAATAAGTGGGATGCGTCGCTGGATTGGTGCTAAAACAGGTTTAATTGGACCGTTTCCTACTTGATCTAGGGAAGGGAGTGCACAGTGAGATCCTTCCATTTTCTTAGGCATTTCCAGGTATTAGAACAACAGGTAGGGACAAAAAGGGAGAAGCGGCGTGGCCAAGTGGATAGGGCACGGACCTGGGTTCTAATTCTGACGCCACCGCTTGTCTGCTGTGTGACCTAGGCGAGTCACGTAACTTCTCTGACCCTGTTACCTCACCTATAAAACGGTAAGACTGTGACCGCATGTAGAAAATGGACTGTGTCCCCCAGATTAGCGTGTATCATCCCTAACACTTAATAGAAAGTCTGGCACCTCGTAAATGCTTAACAAGTACCATTAAAAAAAAAGTGAAATCTTCATCAGGGACTGGGACAACACATCATCCTAATGGGCACCATTTAGAGGGATTGGGAGTCACTTCCAGATCCTATCAGCTCCCCTCTCACTTACTGATAAAAAAAATCCCGATCAATAACCGTAGTTTTCAACTTTAAGGGCCCAAAGAGTTAAATTGTGTGTGACGCCATGTATCTTTTAAAATAAAATTAAAACAATTCTGCCCCTGAAACCTTTGAGCAATTATGTCCTTCCCAAGATGTGGGGTCCACAACAGAGGTAAAACACAGAGAACTGTGCTTTATTTGCCCCACCCTCAACCCCATAGCCCTTTTTTTAAAATGGTATTTAGTAAGCGCTTACTATGTGCTTACTATGAAGCGGTATGGCTCATTGGAAAGAGCCTGGGCTTTGGAGTCAGAGGTCATGGGTTCAAATCCTGGCTCCTCCACGTCAGTTGTGTGACTTTGGGCAAGCCACTTAACTTCTCTGAGCCTCAGTTCCCTCATCTGTATAATGGGGATTAAGACTGTGAGCCCCACGTGGGACAACCTGATCACCTTGTATCTCCCCCAGCGCTTAGAACAGTGCTTTGCACATAGTAAGAGCTTAATACATGCCATCATTATTATTATTATTATGTGCCAGGCACTGTACTACTGGGGGTAGAGACAAGATAATCAGGTTGGACACAGTTCCTGGCCCACATAGGGCTCACAGTCTTTATTCCCATTTTATGGATGAGGTAACTGAGGCTCAGAGAAGTGAAGTGACTTGCCCAAGGTTATCGCGCAGACAAGTGGCGGAGCTGGGATGAGAACACAGGTCCTTATTATGCATTAATTATTTACATTAATGTCTGTCTCCCCCCTCCCCAGACTGAGTTTGTGTGGGCAGGGATCGTGTCTGCTCTCTTGTACTGTTCCAAGTGCTTAGTACAGTAACCTAGTACTGTAATAATAATAATAGTAATAATGATGGTATTTAAGTGCTTACTATGTGCCAAGCACTATTCTAAGTGCTGAACATAGTAAGCACACAGCATCATTTATAACGCAGACAGCGTCTGTGACATCAAGCTGGAAAGACGAAGGCCAAGAGAGAACTAGCGTGAGGACTGTGAGCTTGTTGTGGGCAGGGAATGGTACTATTT
The DNA here is from genome assembly GCF_015852505.1 of Tachyglossus aculeatus. Classification (NCBI taxonomy): domain Eukaryota; kingdom Metazoa; phylum Chordata; class Mammalia; order Monotremata; family Tachyglossidae; genus Tachyglossus; species Tachyglossus aculeatus. The sequence goes on along the minus strand of NC_052069.1, from coordinate 47,909,318 downwards.
ATTTTTGTACTGTACTTTCCCAAGTGCTCTGCACACAGTAAGCGCTCAATAAATACAATTGAATGAAAGGTACAAAATGGTGAAAGCTGTGCCCAGGATTGGCACGTTCATTCATTCAGTTGAATTTATTGAGCGCTTAGTGTGTGCAGAACACTGTACTAAGCGCTTGGGAAGTATGGCAGATCATCAAATCCCAGAAAGACGGGGTGGGCACCATGAGAAGTCAGAAGGTTTGAGCCAGACGGAAGCAAATGAGCACTAGAGTGCTTAGCATAAATGGAATCTGTTACCGCAGGAAGTTGTGCAGTTTCTAAAAGGGTTTAGTGCAAACACTGAGCCCACGTGAAAGTCAACTTTGATGATGAATACGGTAGCAGGCTGCAGGTACTAAAGCAGATATTTTTAAATAAATGCTGCAAGTTTAAATGCTGCAATGCCACAATCATTTTTATCATCAGCAAAAATGATAATACTACTACTAATAACAGACTTTGTTTATGTGAAAACCTAGTATATGTTCATCGATGCTTTTGGAAGCCACATGCGTAGCAAGCTTTCCTCCCATTCCTCCAAGCAGCTGCGTTTGCTACGCATGTGGCTTGCAAAAGCATTGATGAATATCTACTAGGTTTTCACATTTTATCTTCCATCAGTTACTTGCCCTGTGTTCATCTTAAATTGTATTTCCTTTTGCTGGGGATGACATTTTCCAGTAGCAGACGAGCCTTACTAAACAGGCCCTGGAAGGAACAATGTCAAAATTTTAACAGCCGTAGTCTGTTTTTATTATTTTTGTTAATAATAAAAAATGATAATGACTGTGGCGTTTATGCGCTTCCTATGTGCCAAGCATTAGGGTAGATACAATCAATCAATCAATCGTATTTATTGAGTGCTTACTGTGTGCAGAGCACTGTACTAAGCGCTTGGGAAGTACAAGATAATCACGTCCCACATGGGACTCGCAGTCTAAAGGGAGAACGGGTATTGAGACTTCATTTTGCAGATGAGAGAGCTGTTGCACAGAGAAGTTAAATGACTTGTCCAAGGTCACTCTGCAGGTAAATGGAGGAGCTGGGTTTAGAACCCAGGTCCTCTGACTCCCAGGCTGGTGCTCTTCAACTAGGCCACGCTCCTTCTCTGATCGCCCAATTTTACAAAGTCGACCGAGAAAGTCAGAAATCACAGTCACTGTGTTTTTGTTACCCAGGAATTTATGGGTAACAAAAACCATAAATGATTTTATTGAGATCAGCCTAATTTCCCTCTGAAGCGCTTTTCTTCTGAGCCGACTCATTCCCCGAACCAATATATAGATGTAGTTGACTTTATCCCACTGAACGGGCGACAGCTTACTGTCTGTTATTTTTCCAAGTACACATTAAAGAAGGTACCTTGATATTTGCACTTTTTCTCATTAGGTTTTGAGCCCAGCGAGGAGATGAGTGAGCTCTTCAAAACTGAATTTCAAATGAGATTGCTGTGGGGCAGCAAAGGAGCACAAGTCAATCAAGCAGAGCGATATGAGAAATTCGGTCAGATTTTAACCGCCCTCTCACGAAAACTGGAACCCCCTTCCACAAAGCGGAACGAGTTATGAGACGTCTTCGGAGAGCCTTAAAGCAGCGCTCTTCCAAAATTATCGTTTGAGGTAGAAAATCAAGTGCTAATCCAGAAGTGTACAAGTCCACAGAATATTACAAAATGTAAATTGCACAATGCACAGTTATTTATGGATTGTTTAAAAATTACTACTGATTGTTAGGGAAGTGGTTATTTATTGCTCATGTAACGATCGTTAATGTTTCTTGATCAGATTTAATGGATTCTCTTTCGTGGCAGGTTGGGCTGATCTGAGGCTCTCAGATTTAATTTACATTAATGCGTTCGATCATTTAAAACATCTGAACAGCTTTATGCTAATTTGCACTGTTCCAGAAGTGTAAATAGAGGCAGAGGAGCATAGGTAAGATATGTTTCAGAAGGTATCAGTTGTATGATATTTCTTAAAATGAATATGAAAACTGTAAATAGACCAAAATAAAAGTATACCTTTAAATGAGGTGTTTGAATTGAAATCCCTTAATACGAAAATGCATCTTGGTTATACCATCGGGTCCCTCTCAGGATGGCACCTGGAGAGTTTCCAGTCCTCTCCCAGTCCCGGCTACAGGAGGGAGAGTCATCATCATCATCAATCGTATTTATTGAGCGCTTACTATGTGCAGAGCACTGTACTAAGCGCTTGGGAAGTACAGATTGGCAACATAGTCGAGCAGAGGCCTGTCTATTCCATTCCTAGCTTGGGCAGCAGCAGCATGGAAGAGAGTTGACGGTGGAGACTCAAGTTTACTGCGCGGAAGAAGGCAATGGTAAACCATGTCTGTGTTTTTACCAAGAAAATTCTACGTATCCACTCCCAGAATGATTGCAGATGGAGGTGGGGCTTTCCGGGAGAGACGTGTCCATGGAGTCGCTATGGGCCGGAGACTACAGCACCAATTGTCAGCTGTGTGACTTTGGGCAAGTCACTTAACTTCTCTGGGCCTCAGTTCCCTCATCTGGAAAATGGGGATGAAGATTGGGAGCCCCACGTGGGACAACCTGATCACCTTGTAACTTCCCCAGTGCTTAGAACAGTGCTTGGCACATAGTAGGTGCTATATAAATGCCATTATTATTATTATTATTATTCGACAGCATAGACAAGATATAATAATAATAATAATAATTTTGGTATTTGTTAAGCACTTACTATGTGCAAAGCACTGTTCTAAGCGCTGGGGAGGATACAAGGTGATCAGGTTGTCCCATGTGGGGCTCACAGTCTTAATCCCCATTTTACAGATGAGGTCACTGAGGCCCAGAGAAGTTAAGTGACTTGCCCAAAGTCACACAGCTGACAAGTGGCGGAGCTGGGATTTGAACCCATGACCTCTGACTCCAAAGCCCAGGCTCTTTTCCACTGAGCCATTCTGCTTCCCCGATATGATATCACCTGGTCAGTAAATCGTTCTAATAGTAATAATAGTTGTGGTATTTGTTAAATGCTTACTGTGTTCCAGGCACTGTACTAATCGCTGGAGTGAATACAAACAAATAGGGATGGAAATAGTCTCTGTCCCACCTGGGGATCACAGTCTCATTCATTCAATCGTATTTATTGAGCGCTTACTGTGTGCAGAGCACTGGACTAAGCTCTTGGGAAGTACAAGTTGGCAACATATAGAGACGGTCCCTACCCAACAGCGGGCTCACAGTCTAGAAGGGGGAGACAGAGAACAAAACCAAACATATTAACAAAATAAAATAGAATAAATATGTACAAATAAAATAGAGTAATGACTAGCGTCTCAATCCCCATTTTACAGATGAGGTAACTGAGGCCCAGAGAAGTGAAGTGACTTGCTCAAGGTCACACAGCAGATAAGGGGCAGAGCCAGGATTAGAGCCATGACCTTCTAACTCCCAGGCCGGTGCTCTATTCAGGCCACCATACTGCTTCTATACACCAAAAGTTAGTTCTTCCATCCTATTTTCACTTTTGATCAGTGTGGTTGTAAAATGGGGGACTCTTACGTGTTCAGACATGCACAAAGAATGTTTAGAACTCCTTATCGCCATAACAAAAGGGAGACTTCACATGATGCGACAGACCAGTTGCCTCAAAAAATCATGTCTGACCTATAGTGGGTAACCTCCATGCCGCCAGAAGCAGCATGGCCTAGTGGCTATCGCAAGGACCTGGGGTCTAATCCAGGCTCCGCTCCTCCTCTGCTGTGTGACCATGGGCAAGTCCATCTGACTTCTCTGTGCCTCAGTTACCTCATCTGTAAAATGGGGCTCAAGACCGTGGGGCCCCATTTGGGACATGGGACTGTGTCCATCATCATCAATCGTATTTATTGAGCACTTACTATGTGCAGAGCACTGTACTAAGCGCTTGGGAAGTACAAATTGGCAACATATAGAGACAGTCCCTCCCCAACAGTGGGCTCACAGTCTAAAAGGGGGAGACAGAGAACAAAACCAAACATACTAACAAAATAAAATAAATAGGTGTCCAACCTGATTATCTTGGATCTACTGCGGTGCACAGTACAAGTACCTGACACACAGTAAGCACTTAAATACTATTGAAAAAAAGATGGAGCTAGCAATACAGCCAACATATTCAGTCATTCATTCATTCAATTGTATTTATTGAGCGCTTACTGTGTGCAGAGCACTGTACTAAGTGCTTGGGAAGTACACGTTGGCAACATATAGAGACGGTCCCTACCCAACAGTGGGCTCACAGTCTCGAAGTGGGAGACTTAATCCCCATTTTACAGGTGAGGTAACTGGCACAGAGAAGTTAGGTGACTTGCCCAAAGTCACACAGCTGACAATTGGCAGAGCTGGGGTTTGAACACATGACCTCTGACTCCAAAGCCCATGCTCTTTCCACTGAGCCACACTGCTTCTCTTTTCATTCATTCACTGTCATATTGAGCACTTACTGAGTGCAGAGCACGGTACTAAGCACTTGGGAAGTCCAAGTTGGCAACATCTAGAGACAGTCCCTACCCAACAGCGGGCTCACAGTCTAGAAGGGGGAGACAGACAACAAAACAAAACATACCAACAAAATAAAATAAATAGAATAACTATGTACAAATAAAAAAGAGTAATAAATATGTACAAACATCTATACATCTATACAGGTGCTGTGGGGAGGGGAAGGAGGTAAGGCAGCGGGGATGGGGAGAGGAAGGAGGGGACTTAGTCTGGGAAGGCCTCTTTTATATCCGACAGATGATCACTCTCCCCACCTTCAACCTTTTTAAAAGTATATCTTTTCCAAGCAGCCTTCCCCGACTAAGCCCCCATTTCCTCATCTCCCACTCTCTTCTACATCACCCTTCCACTTGGATTTGACCCTTTAGTCACCCCCCTGCCCATAGAGCACTTATATACATATCCATAGCTGGCTGTCTCAATCAATCGTATTTATTGAGCGCTTACTGTGTGCAGAGCACTGTACTAAGCGCTTGGGAAGTACAAGTTGGCAACATATAGAGACAGTCCCTACCCAACAGTGGGCTTCACAGTCTTGAAACTGTAAGGTCCTCTTGGGCACAGAATGTGTCTACCAACTCTGTTATACTGCACTCTCCCCAGTGTTTAGTACAGTGCTCTGCACACAGCTTCTGCAGAGTCACTCCTAGAGCCCTTAAAGGATTTAACCCTCCTATGGGTCTGCCTACAGGGTGAGGGTGGCAATTTTTTTATTCACTCAAACCACTGTTTCAAGGTTATCATATCCCAGCAATGCTGGGTGCCACTAATTAAGGATTTTGAGGCATCACCAAGAAGCTTTATGGTTCCCCACATATTATGATGATGGACAAAATGGGAGCTTACAGTCTAGACTGTAGTGGCTAGAACCCAAGCCTGGGAGTTGAAAGGTTCTAATCCTCACTCTGCCACTTGTCCGCTCTGTGACCTTGGGCGAGTCACTTCACTTCACACTCAAAGAAGCAGCATGGCTCAGAGGAAAGAGCCCGGGCTTTGGAGTCAGAAGTCATACGTTCAAATCCCAGCTCCGCCAATTGTCAGCTGTGTGTCTTTGGGCAAGTCACTTCACTTCTCTGGGCCTCAGTTCCCTCATCTGTAAAATGGGGATTAAGACTGTGAGCCCCACGTGGGACAACCTGATCACTTGGTAACCTCCCCAGCACTTAGAACTGTGCTTTGCACGTCGTAAGCGTTTAATAAATGCCATCATTATTATTTTCTCTGTGCCTCCGTTACCTCATCTGTAAAATGGGGATTGAGACTGTGATCCCCACATGGGACAGAGACCTTGTCCAAGCATATTTTCTTCTTCTAATAATAATAATAATGATGGCATTTGTTAGGCACTTACTATGTGCAAAGCACTGTTCTAAGCACCGGGAAGGATACAAGATGATCAGATTGTCCTGCCTTCTATGAACTCCAGCGCTTAGTATAGTGCCTGGCACATGGTAAGGACTTAATAAATGCCATTATTATTATTATTCATGGCTCAGTGGAAAGAGCCCGGGCTTTGGAGTCAGAGGTCATCGGTTCAAATGCCGCCTCCGCCACTTAGCTATGTGACTTTGGGCAGGACACTTAACTTCTCTGTGCCTCAGTTCCCTCATCTGTACAATGGGGATTAAGACTGTGAGCCCCACATGGGACAATGTGATCACCTTGTAAACTCCCCAGTGCTTAGAACAGTGCTTTGCACATAGTAAGTGCTTAATAAATGCCATTGTTATTATTATCATTATTATTATGCCCACATTCTGGACTGTAAGCTCGTGGGCAGAGTTTGTGGCTGCTTATTGTATTCTACCCCCCCAAGCACTTAGTACAGAGCTTTGTACACAGTAAGCGCTCAATAAATACAACTGAATGAATGAGTTATGGTGTTTGTTGAGGGCTTACTACGTGTCAAACACTGTTCTAAGCACTAATCAGATCAGACCAAGTCCCTGTCCCACTTGAGGCTCAGTCTAAATAGGAGGGAGAACAGGTATTGAATCCCCCTTTTCCACTTGAGGAAACAGGCATAGAGGAGTTAAGTGACTTGCCCAAGGTCACACAGTCGACAAGTGGCAGAGCTGGAATTAGCACCGAGGTTCTCCGACTCCCAGGACCGCGCCTTTTCCACTGGGCCACGCTGCTGTCTCATTCAACCTACCGTCGAGGCCGTCTTGAATTGAAAGCGCAGCAGGAAGCCGAGGCAGAATGCTTTTCATCTGATCCTCTGAGGAACTCTCCCACCTCAGCAAGCAGCAAACACCATCCAGAGCCTGGGCCAGTTGTTCAGGAGCTCCTTCCTGGGCGCTGATAAGGCGGTATTCACCATGAGCCCCATGTGGACATGGACTGTCCCCAACCTGATTAGCTTGTATCTACTCCCATGCTTAGTACAAGTACCTGGAAAACATTAAGCGCTTAACAAATACCACTCCAAAAAATCGAGCTAGCAGTTCAACCAACTCCCCAAAGCACAGCTTCCAAACCATCAAGAAGGCTAAATGTTCAGGAGGCACACACACAAGGTGATACATTGTACTCTCCCAAGTGCTTAGTAATACTAATAATATTAATATTGGTTAAGCATTTACTGTGGGCCAGCCACTTTTCTAAGCACTGGGATAGACTTGGGATCGTCAGGTTGGATACAGTCCCTGTCCTACAAGGGTTCACAGTCTTAGTCCCCATCTGAGGGATTAAGAAGAGGGAACTAAGGCACAGAGAAGTGACTTACCCAAGGTCATGCAGCCGACAACTGGCGTAGTCAGTATTAGAACCCGGGTCCTTCTGACTCCGAGGCCCGTGCTCTATCCACTGGGCCACGCTGCTTCACTAAGAGTGCTCTGCACGCAGTAAGCGTTCAACAAATACCACTGATTGATTAATATGCCAGTACGGAAGAGTGGTTGTACTGAGCTCCCACAGCGTTTCAGCTTAAAGGAAAACAAGGTTATTTCTCCAGTGTACACCTGGGGCACGCTACATGGTTCCAAAGATTTTGCTCAGCAACACAGTTGAATGCAGTCATTGACTACTCCTCCTACAGACCTCATGGTCCCAACGTTCATCGTTGAGTAGAAAAGCAGTTGGGAAGGCTTGCTTGTCCTTGAGGAAACCAACAGATAGTTTAGGAGCAACAGAGCACTGGGCTTCATACCAAAGGATGCTGACCTTTGGAGTTGAGAGAAACTTTGACCGGATTTATGAGCCTCCTGGCTGACCTCCCTGCCTCCCATCTCTCCCCACTCCAGTCCGTATTTCAGTCTGCTGCCCGCATCATTTTTCTACAAAAGCATTCAGGCCATGTTTTCCCACTCCTCAAGAACCTCTAGTGGTTGCCCATCCACCTCTGCATCAAACAGAAACTCCTCGCCATCAACTTTACAGCAGTCGATCACCTTGCTCCCTCCTACCTCACTTTGCTACTCTATTACAACCCAGCCCGCACACTTCACTCTTCTAATTCCACCCTGGACCTTGTCTATCTCACCGCCGACCTCTCACCCATGTCCTGCCTCTGTCCTTGAACGACCTTCATCAAGTCACTGCACTTCTCTGTGACCTTTAGTTCCTTCATCCATAAAATGGGGATTAAGACTGTGAATCAGCCCCACGTAGGACGGGGACTGTATCCAATCTGATTAGCTTGTATCTATCTACCCCAGTGCTTAGTAGAGTGCCTGAAACATAGTAAGTGCTTAACTACCGTAAAAAAGATGGATTTATTGATAAATGGGGAAGATGACCAACTCCCTGGTCTCCAGTGACCATATTTGCCTGCGTCCCAACTGGGATAAGGGATGGAGCTTCTGAGGGTCATAATCCCCATTTTACAAATGAAGAAACTGAGGCTATGAGGAAGCGAAGTCCGAGAAGCAGCGTGGCTCAAGGGAAAGAGGCCGGGCTTTGGAGTCAGAGGTCATGGGTTCAAATCCCAGGTCCGCCAATTGTCAGCTGTGTGACTTTGGGCAAGTCACTTCACTTCTCCGGGCCTCAGTTCCCTCATCTGTAAAATGGGGATGAAGACTGTGAGCCCCTCATGGGACAACCTGATCACTCTGTAACCTCCCCAGCGATTAGAACAGGGCTTTGCACATAGTAAGCGCTTAATAAATGCCATCATTATTATTATTATTATGAGGGACAGGATTAGTGGTCTGAGATTAAGGAGTAGGGGAAAAGGGAAGGCAAAGTAGACAGAGAGAGGAAGAGAAGACGACAAGGAGAAGGAAGAGAGGAAGAGAAGGGGGGAAATGAGAGGGAGGACAGCAATTGCATCCACATACCCCAAACAAAAAGACACACACACACACACACACACACACACACACACACACACCCACACACACACCCCCCCCCCAAAGACTCACCAAGGAAGCCTTCCTTTGAGAACGACAAGCGAGGTGACCAACCCATTCCTCCGCCCTGGCTGTCCTCTGTCTCTGCTGCTGCCGCTCAAGAGTATGTTCCCAGGGGATTTCTGGCACTGAAGGCTGCTCAAAGCTGGGACCCCCAGAGAACAAACCCCACCACAACGGTAGGAGACCGGCAGCGCCCCGGCAACAGGAACGGGGCACGGCTGCTGGGAAGATCGACTCCAGGAGTGACAGGCTCATCCCCGTCTCCCCGTGTTGTCCAAGCCCTGAGGACGGCACTTTCTGGGCCTTGCCTCAGGCAGCAGAAAGAGCCCAGTGTGGTTGGATGGTTGCAGTCATGACAGGCAGCAACTGCCACAGCTGCCCACGTACCCCCAAACTGCCTCTCCTGAACCAACCACAGAAATAGCCAGGGGGACATGAGGTGCTGCTGCTACCACTGCTTAAGGACAGCAAATACTGCCACCATCGCCACCATGACCCAATGGCTTCTGCCCCACCGCCCCATCCTGGATCCTGCCCAGGGCCTGTTGGGGCACGGAACCAAATGCCCTGAATCAGGACCTCTGGGTCATCTGATCTTGAATTCCACAACTTGGAAGGACAAGGAGGTCAAACTATCCAATGAAACATTCACCTTAACTACCTCTGCTCAGAAGGCCAGACCAATTTCCACTACATCCGGCCTTTTGGGGTAGGACATTTTGAGGGTGGATACCGTTTAGAGTGCCGTCCTAAGAGTCAGAAGGACCTGGGTTCTAATCCTGGCTCTGCCACTTGTCTGCTGTGTGACCCTGGGCAAATCACTTCACTTCTCTGAGCCTTAGTTCCCTCATCTGGAAAATGGAGATTAATACTGGTGAGCCCCAGGTGGGAGGACTGTGTACAACCTGATTAGCCTGTGTCAAGCACAAAGCCTGGTATAGTGCCTGGAATGTAGTAAATGCTTAATATATACCATTAAAAAAAATGTTACGTGCTCACTATGTGCCAAGCATTGTAATAATAATGGTATTTGTTAAGCGCTTACTATGTGCCAAGCACTGTTCTAAGCGCTGAACACTGTTCTAAGCACTGAGCACTGTTCTAATTGTGCTAAGCAGTGGGGCAGATACAGTTTTTGCAGATCGGCCACAGTGCCTAGTCACATGGGGCTCCAGTCTAAGTAGGGGGTAGAATAGGTATTTAATCCCCATTTTAAAGATGAGGTAATTGAGGCCCAGAGAAGTGAAGTGACTTGCCCAAGGTCACACAACAAGCAACTGTCATAGTGAGGATTGAACCCAGGTCTTTCAGACTTTCAGGCCCATAATCTATCCACTAGAGCTGCTGCTCTCACAAAAGGCAGGTGTTAGGCATCATCATCAATCGTATTTATTGAGCGCTTACTGTGTGCAGAGCACTGTACTAAGGCATCCTACCTGATGTGGCATTTTCTGGTTTCTCCACTCGGACACCAAGAACGGCAAAAACCAGAGCATTCACACAATAGTCATCATACTGAACCACTCATCCTCTGAAGCAGGATAGCTTAGGTAATCACAGAGTTGGTCTACCCAAACAAAACTGGACAAGTGCCCAGGAAACCAAAACCCAATTCGTAACCAAATGCCCATGTTCTGAATCAGTCTTGGTCCCGATCATTTGGCCGATCGGCTTTTAACAAAAATGTACCGTAACGGAATAAGACCGGTGTTTGCTTGTGAGATCCACAGCCCCTCGGCAGCAGCTGAAACTCTCCACTTCTGGGAAACCAGAATCAAAACTACACAAATCCGGATTTTCCCTCTGGTTCACGGAGGATAAAGATATCACACTAGCTTGACCCATGAAAAGATTTGTTTTATTCCATGAAAATATTCTCAACAAGAGAACACTATTTTAAACAAAGCAATTACCATTAAGAAATCAACAGGTGCACAAAAGGAGTAAAAATTACTGAAAAAATTTAAGATTTCTCAAGACAACTCACATTCCGATTTGCAGAATAATGATATTAACTACCTGTGCAAGTACAAATGTCTTTCCTATGTTTAATAATCCATATAGAGGTTGCACCATCCCATCGGAAGCAGTTCCCCTCCACGAAGGAAGCGGGTCATGCTTTCAGGAAAACAAACAGTGGCTGGAAAAGAACAGTTAGTCCTCACATGGAAGCCTTAACCCCTGACCTCTGTGGGCTACTAGCCGGGGACCACAAGCGCTTTAAGCCTTGTGTAGAAAACAAAGACAGCCAGATCACACTTCATCCCCATTGCTAATCTGAAAATAAAAAGGTACTAGATGGAAGGAAAAAAAACCCCCTACATTTTGTAGCTTGTCAGTATCGAGTAATGTCACATTATATAAATAACCCTGTATACAATATCCAAAAATCTAAACTTTATAGTTTAATAGCCCCAAAGGCAGTACACTATGTCAGCGATATAATGGTGGCATACTAATTTTAATTAAGGAATTAACTTCCACACAATAGTCACTCAGTTTGAATTTCACCGGTAGTACAATTTCATATAACACTGGAAGAGAAAGGGTTTTTTTTTTTTCAAAGGAGATCCGTGGCTTTTAAAGTATTGCTTCAAATCCAATGAAATACCGGCCATTCCACCTTCTTCCTCCCCTGAAACCCACCGAGAACGGGGCTGATGAAGTCTGCTGGGTACAAGAAATCCCCCTCCCACTATCTCCCTACGACAACTTAATCCCAGTGCGGTCCATCAACAGAATCACAACGTAAGTAACAGGGGCGGCCCTCCAGACGGCAATAATTAGACACATAAACATATCGAAGCTTCCATTCTACAAGTAAAAGTGCACACAGATCATGACAAAGTTTCACTCGATTTGCAACTGGTCCAAACGAAAGCATCACTTGGAAATGGACTACCGTCGGAGGAATTATAAACCCCAGAGTGATAAGACGACGGAGGGAGACGATTTGCCCTCGGAATCCCGTTAAAACATTCAGTGAACTAAAAGGGACGGATACACGTCTTTAGTTCCGCTGCACAGAGGTCACAATGCCCCATCACACGCGGCAGGACTCGAAAAGACACACCTCAGCCTGGCGGAGTTGAAGGAGGTCACGTTGAACCGACACATAAAAGCCCTTTGTGGGATACAGTCAGGTGGCAGTGCTGGCAATCACTAGGCGGAGGCACTCGAAGTTTAAGGCAGCATCTGAATAGTGGGCAGCTGACTTTTGAAAAACAGTCGTCGGTCTGGCGATGGTGTATCTCCTGCGGGTTACCGTGCCGGGTTTTCAGTGCTCGTTACTAGGTTCTTCTCAGAGCGAGGTGCTGAAGATGGATCGTGTTCCAGAGAGTCCTCTGGACCTTGTTGGAGACTAGGGCCGAGATGGATATCCTTTCGCAAGCAACATAAATACTTAAGAGGTTCACACCACTTCTTTAGAAAACGCCCAAATTGGAATGTAAGGATGGTCGCAGTGGGAAAGTTTTAGCAGCATACGGGAACACTGGGATGAAGACATTAGTGCTGGAGATGGTGGAAAGAAGTGGCTTTTGGCTACTAATGTAAAACGAGACAAAAGCACTGGAAACAAACAAGAGGTTACACAGATATATGCCTGACACAAATCTAGCCCGGTCATTCTAGGCATGCAACAATAAGTTAGGGCAAAGCCAAAGGCGGCACAGGCAGATGCTGACAAAATGACAGGGCCCTTATCGAGAGCCAGTGAACACAGAGTTGGGATGAAGACGCTCCCGTTCGGACAAACGGGCATCAGCTCTGCGACCTTTCTGACTGACAGAAAGGGAAGAGAAAAATCGGTGCCCAAGCAAAAAATAGAGGCAATTGACTTTTTCCATTTACACGACGAATTCTGATGGGGGGGGATATTCAGGGATCGGTAATACATTCTTTAACTACGAATGGAAATGCTAATGAGGTTAGTGAAAAATAATAATGTATGTCTGCATGCATTCATGCAACTCACTTCTCTCTCTCTCTCTCATTTCTTTCTCTCTCTCTGATCCTGCCAAGTCTAATACCCTCCCCCAAAGCAGCTGCATGTAACCTCCTTCAACATCTCGCCCATTTTCTCAGAAACCCTCTTCAGGAACCTGCAGTCCAAGGGGAAAAAGAAAAGAACAGTGTTATTGAAAGTCTTTGGAGAGGACAGAGCAGGGCATTCATTTTGAACTGTCTGCCCCAAATGTCCCTAGAAAATCCCCCAAATGTAACTCCTGAAAAACCTGTAAAAGTGAGCCATATTCTACTTTGTGAACATCATCCTCTCAGCTCAAAAGCATTTCTTTCATACTCAATCCTCATTGCATAGCAGTTAAATTCAGAGGGGAGGGTTTGCTTGGCTTTTTAAAACCATTTAATGACTCCTCCCAATTTTTCTAATCTTTCCCAAAAGCAACTCACTAAGTATCTTCTAATTTATAGCTCACAAATGCTAACACAATCATCAATGAATAGGGCAAGAAGCACTTTTCAAAGAATATTCCTACGAGTCTTGTGAATCTGAAAACATAAACCTTACTAAAAACCCAACAATCTTGAAAATAACTGCACATGTCCAAATAAAGCCTTTCGCAACCAGCAAACACATGGTTAAAACGGAAAAAAAAAAAGTTTGAATCTCCTCATTTCTCGTGAACAGACTGTGTTTCTGTTCTTTGGAAAACTACATGTTTTCCTCTTTAAAAATAAAAGTTACAAACTATTTACCAGATATAGAAATTTTGAGCATTTTATTTGGCCAAATTAATCAGCTGCCATTCAAACTGGATGAATGCTAATGAGAAAATTAGCAGTAGCTAAGAGTTTCAAAGTAATCTTATTTTGTTAATCAACTGTACAGAGTGTTTACTGAAGCAAAAGGGAATTAAAAAAAAAACTTTGAACACGTAGAGACCTTCCCAGTGCATCGCACTTTACGATTTACGAAGCTGAAAAAACTCAAAATTCCTCCTAAGGACACACGCAGGAAATACAGCCAAAGGCATTTGGTCAGGCTCCAAAGTCCATTCAAATCATAAAATAAACGTTACGCGGACATTTTCCTGTTGCGGCATGCACATCCCCAAAGCACGAAGCCTGAACTGAGCTCCCCTGGTGAACAATAAACCTTGGATGCCCTTATCTCTCCTGATGTTTTCCATCCCACTGGGGGTGGGGGGTTGTGTGTGTGTTTGTGTGGGTTTGTGCATGCCTGCCTATGAGCATATACCGTCCTCGTTCCTGTGGAATATTGGGAAGGAGTACACCAGTTTAGAGTTTAGATATAGGTTACTGCACCTTTACTGTTTTTCTCTAGGGTTACATCTATGTATGATGTGGGTACGTAGCCTTCTTCTCCATTCTGTCTTCGAGCTCTTGTCCACCCATCTCCTTTGTCCTCCTCGATGATGTATAACACTTCCCCTTCCTTCATTGCTAGAGTGCCTTCGTTATGCCCTAGACGACAATAATAAGAATTATGGTATTTGTTAGGCGCTTAGTATGTGCCAGGCACTATACTAAGCACTGGCGTAAATGTTTGTGGTTTAGGCACAGTTCCAACAGACATCTTATTATTAGGAATAACCACTTACAACCAAATATTTTCTTTCAAATTTTAAACCATATAAACATGCTGGAAGCCATGGCATGTGCATGCGATTACACACACACACACACACACCCCTCCAATGCCCCTGTCCCCCTCCAAAAAGCACAAGCTTCCACCTGAGGTCTTAACCAATCCTGCTGGTGATTTCGCATAATCAGGCCAAAAGACCTAATTAGATCAGCTTTATATATTGTCCTGTCAATAAGCTTGGACTTCTCAAGTGGTAAGATCTGTGGGGAAAATGTATGGACCAGAATTTGCAGACCAATAACGTGATCATTTTCATAACACTGAATGATCGTCCACGTTGTTTTCACTATTCAGCATGATTGGGACGGAGGTACTAACTTTTGGTATTTTCCACTCCAGTCCGACCACTAAAATAGGTACACTTGTCAATGAAGATTAGAAATAAGTCCATTTTAACACTCAAAACATCGTTCAGAGGTAGCATTCACCCTGAAAAGACACTTTACTAACTGTGTTTAAGTAGAGTGAGTATACGCCCTGATTTAGCTGGAACAATTTTTTTTTTTAACTGGTACGTGCCAGGCACTGTACTAAGCACTGGGGTAGATACGGGCTCATCCAGTTGGGCACAGTCCATGTCCCATGTGGGGTTCACAGTATTAATCCCCATTTTACAGATGAGGTAACTGAGGCCCAAAGAAGTGAAGTGACTTGCCCAAGGTTACAAAACAGACAAGTGGTGGAGTTGAGATCAGAACTCACGTCCTTCTGACTCCATGACTGGGGCTCTACCCACGAGGCCAATGGCGCTTCTCAATTCTAGAATTTTTGAAAGGTTCCCCGGCAGTTTTAGAAAAATTTGCAAAACGGCCCAGAATTGGGATTATCCAGACACAACAATCAGCCCACCTTCTCCGTGATCCTCAGTTGCTCTAGCTTATTTTACATAGAAAGTCTTCCATACCAGGGAGCACGCTTATTTCACATTCCCTTTGAGCCCTCAAGCATTCTAGGATTCAGATGGATAGCCCCCTTGCTGAGAAGCTTAAACTATACTTTCCCTAGCTTTCCCGCCCCATTTCTCTGTGATGAGGTGGTTTTCTCATATCAGTTTTTAATAAAAGTCAGCCTAACATGGATGGGCCATACCATCAAAAGGATAGATAGCTTTGCAGTGTCCAATAGCAGGCAGGGGGTCATCATCTTCAAATTCATCATCAAACTCATTAGGCTGGCTAGGCTGCTGCGCTGGTCCTCGGACTTCCTGGTTTGCATCATCTGTATAGCTTCCCTCAGGGCTAAAATAAAATAAAAAGTCTTCTAATGAATGTTTCGATGGGGGAAAAACACAAAAATCTTACGATTACCACGCCCTGGAAATGGAAGGAAAATGCAGCAAAAATAAAGAACATCAGGGTGTGGACAAAAGAGATAACTTGCCTGTCCTAAGAAATTCAAGTTTCCCCTCCAACCAGAGAATCCATGCTCATTTCCCCAACTACCAATTCGGCCACCAAAGTATTAAGTTTGGAGTACTACTACTACTGATGGCATTTATTAAGGGCTTACTATGTGCAAAGCACTGTTCTAAGCATTGGGGAGGTTACAAGGAGATCAGGTTGTCCCACGGGGGGCTCACAGTCTTAATTCCCATTGAGAAGCAGCGTGGCTCAGTGGAAAAGAGCCCGGGGTTTGGAGTCAGAGGTCATGGGTTCAAACCCCAGCTCTGCCACTTGTCAGCTGTGTGACTTTGGGCAAGTCACTTAACTTCTCTGTGCCTCAGTTACCTCATCTGTAAAATGGGGACTAAGACTGTGAGCCCCCCGTGGGACAACCTGATCACCTTGTAACGTCCCCAGTGCTTAGAACAGTGCTTTGCACATAGTAAGTGCTTAATAAATGCCATCATTATTATTATTATTTTTACAGATGAGGTAACTGAGGCACAGAGAAGTGACTTGCCCAAAGTCACACAGCTGACAGTTGGCGGAGCCGGGATTTGAACCCATGACCTGACTCCAAAGCCTGTGCTCTTTCCACTGAGCCACGCTGCTTCTTTAACCACATTTTCCATGGCAATATAAAAGCCAGCTCTCATTTCAATCAACCGGCACATTCATTAACTACTTCCAGCTACCTCAGGCACAGGGGCTGCCTGCACTTTCCTAGTATTGCATCAATCGATCCATCGATCAATGGTATTTACTGACCACTTACTGGGTGCAGAGCACTGCACTAAGCGTTTGGGAGAGTATAAAATAACAAGAGTCGGTAGACACGGTCCCTGCCCACAAGGAGCTTACAGTCTAGAGAGGGAGACAGATGTTTATATATGTAAATTGTGGATATGAACATAAGTGCTGTGGGGCTGAGGGAAGGGTGAATAAAGGGAGCAAATCCAAGTGGGAGAAGAGCGGATAATGAGCGTTACTTAAGAACTACCTGTAACTGTCTAAAGTTCACTGTTGTAACAAATGTACCATAACTGCACTTTCAGCAGTTATACGTAGTTGCCTGGAAAAATCAGTACACAACTGATGTGAAATAATATTAATAACAATAAGTGCTTACTACGTGCCATGAACTGTACTATGGGTTCAAATCCCAGCTCTGCCAATTGTCAGCTGTATGACCCTGGGCAAGTCACTTAACTTCTCTGGGCCTCAGTTCCCTCATCTGTAAAATGGGGATTAAGACTGTGAGCGCCCCATGGGACAACCTGATAACCCTGTAACCTCCCCAGCGCTTAGAGCAGTATTTTGCACATAGTAAGCACTCAATAAATGCCATTATTATAATTATTACTATGTGCTGAAGTAGATACAAGGTAACTGGGTTGGACACAGTCCCTGTCCCGCACAGGGCTCACAGTCTTAATCCCCATTTTCCAGATGAGGCACAGAGAAGTGAAGTGACTTGCCAAAAGTCACAGAGCAGACAATAGTACCAGCGTGGCTCAATGGAAAGAGCCCGGGCTTTGGAGTCAGAGGTCATGGGTTCAAATCCAGGCTCCGCCAGTTGTCAGCTGTGGGACTTTGGGCAAGTCACTTAACTTCTCTGTGCCTCAGCTCCCTCATCTGGAAAATGGGGATTAAGACTGTGAGCCCCTCATGGGACAACCTGATCACCTTGTAACCTCCCCAGCACTTAGAACAGTGCTTTGCACATAGTAAGCGCTTAAAAAATGCCATCATTATTAAGTGGCAGAGCCGGAATTAGAACTCAGGTCCTTCTGACTCCCAGGCATGTGCTCTATCCACAAGGCCACGCTGCAAAAGGCTAACCCAGGGTGGACCCACTGCTGAAGATAAAAAGTGAGGGAATAGCTGGCTTGAAACGGACTCAGAAAGCTTTCTTTGTTTTCCAGAAACCTTCTTGAATTTCACCCATGTAACAGAGCCCTCACCAATTGATTCCACAAGTGTCTGGTCTTACCAATCACAGGTACTTTTCTTTGGGGCAACGTGGCCTGAAATCACCCCTCACCAAACGGCCAAGAAAACAAAAGTCACCCTTCAGTGACTTCAGGGGAGAGACCTGATTAATAACTTCCTTTGTAATTCCCTAACACAGGGCACATTGTTACGGGACACAGCATTCCGTGGGTGTACGGGAATGCTCTTCACATTTTTATGATTGTGTAATGGAAGGCTTTCCTATCCCGATTCTTTTGCTTTCTGCAAGTATTTCTCTTGGCGAGAAACAACAGAAGCCTCAAGCGCTTAGGAGAAGCAGCATGGCCTAGTGGCTAGAGCCCAGGTCTGGGAATTAACAGAACCTAGGTTCTAATCCTGGCTCTGCACTTGTCTGCTGTGTGACCTTGGGCAAGTCACTTAACTTCTCTGAGCTTCAATTACCTAGCCTGCAAAATGGGGGTTAAGACTGGGCGCTAGGTTCTAATCCTGGCTCTGCACTTGTCTGCTGTGTGACCTTGGGCGAGTCACTTAACTTCTCTGAGCTTCAATTACCTAGCCTGCAAAATGGGGGTTAAGGCTGGGCGCTAGGTTCTAATCCTGGCTCTGCACTTGTCTGCTGTGTGACCTTGAAGTCACTTAACTTCTCTGAGCTTCAATTACCTAACCTGCAAAATGGAGATTAAGACTGGGTGCCCAACATGAGACAGGGATTGTGTCCAATCTGGTTATCCTGTACCTACCCCAGTGCTTAACACAGCACCTGAATCATAGTAAGTGGCTTAAATACCATAAAAAAAAAAATAAGGCGGAGCTTGAATCCAGCAGGATTCAGGAACTCGGATCAAATACTACTTTTTAATGATCCAGGAAATATACGGGCACTTTTGCTGCTCAACTGCTTTTCTGGCTGAAAGTGCCTCACTGTTTCCTTTTCCTGTGTGTCTGCACCAATGTTCTTGTACCTTTTTCCGTAAAGCACTTTCCATTACAGTGCGAAGCGCTTAGTACAGTGCTCTGCACACAGTAAGCGCTCAATAAACACGACTGAATGAATTACAGTGTAAGCTCCTTGTGGCCAAGGAATGTGTCACTTCTCCATGGTGTATTTCCCAAACGCTTTGCACTAATAGGCGCTAAAATACTGTTATTCAAAATGTGCAAAGCTTTGCACAAATTCAACACTTAAAGACCATTCTAATAGATTATTATAAATAACTATAATAATAATGATGATGATGATGATGCCAGGGAACATGTCTAACCCTCACCTGTGTTTTATTCCTAAAGCTTAGTACAGTGCTCAGCAGTGACTGCTTAATAAATACCAGGGTTTTTTTTTAAAATGGCATTTGTTAAGCGCTTACTATGAGCCAGGCACTGTACAAAGCACTGGAGTAAATACAAGCTAATCAGGTTGGACACAGTCCCTGTCCCACTTGGGGCTCACAATCTTACTCCCCATTTGACAGATGAGGGAACTGAGGCAAAGAGAAGTGAAGTGACTTTCCCAAGGTCACAGAGCAGACAAGTGGCAGAGCCAAGATTAGAATTTAGGTCCTCTGACGCCCAGGTACAGGCTCTTCCAACTAGGCCATTAGTACGTTGTATTGTACTCTCCCAAACATTTAGTACAGTGCTGTGCACACAGTAAGCGCTCAATAAATACGACTATTACTATTAATGAATGAATAAATAAATGCTTGGTGGGTAGGAAGGAGACAGGAGTGATGGCTGAAGTAGAGAAACCACAATTATCGAGCCATTAACCATCCTGAGTTTTCGAAATCTCTAACCAAAATACTTAGGATTTGGAATATCAGCAACACTCATGGGGCAGTTGGCTTATAAAAACGCAACAAAAGTGATAGACGAGGGGAGGGGAGAAGAAGAATGAAGAGCTATATCGATTAATAGAAAGAAACCTCCTAGAAGAAGAAAGCTTAGGTAAAATAATGACCTCTCTCGCCCTTGGGTTACAAGATGATTTATTTCGCTGCTGTGCCTTCGGTCTCCTCTTCCACCTGTTTTGGCTTCAACCTCAGAGAGCCAGGCCTGAAGGGTTCAATGGATAAAACAGTTTGCATTAATAAGCATCCCCAAACCCCAACATTCACAAATAGGCAAAAAACGGTAATTTAGTTATTTCTGAACTCTTGAATTCTTGAGAACAGAAGTCATTTCTCAAGCAATTTGCTTCAATAAAGTTAATATGGTGCTGAAACGCTGGAAGGATGGGGTATAAATGTGTTTGAAATAATTTGTGGGCTTTACAAATGGTGACATTTGATTTAACATAACTTTAAAAGCAGGCCATTATAGCAAACAAGTAAGCCACTGTTCTACATGAGGCTACGCCTTCAGTCGGCACTGACACTGCAAAAAATTTCTAGAGGAAATTACAACTCACAAAATCTTACAGACAAACCTGGCCTTGGGCAATAACACTTTCCAAAGAGGATTTTAGTAGATATTAACCTCATTCTTGTGTATTTCCATGCGCAGGCGGTCAATGTTGCTCATCGTCTCAGCTAATTTGGGTTGCAAACTGCATGGATCCCCCATTTGTGGATTTTTCTCATATACATCTTTCATTTTGTTGAGCGCATCTCTGCAGATCAGAACATAACAAGTGAAGCTAGGGATGCAGAACACGCAACAACTGACATCATACTGTCCAACATTTCTAGTAAAATTATGGGACAAACGCAAGACACTTTCCAGAGAGCTCCAGATGGCAACCTGAAGAGATTTTCTCCTCCCCATCCCCCCGGCCCTACCTCCTTCCCCTCCCCACAGCACCTATATATATGTTTGTACAGATTTATTACTCTACTTATTTTGCCTATACATATTTACTATTTTATTCATTTTGTTAATGATGTGCATTTAGCTTTAATTCTATTTGTTCTGACGTCTTGACACTTGTCCACATGTTTTGTTTTGTTGTCCCCCTTCTAGACTGTGAGCCCGTTGTTGGGTAGGGACTGTCTCTAGATGTTGCCAACTTGTACTTCCCAAGCGCTTAGCACAGTGCTCTGCACAAAGTAAGTGCTCAATAAATACGATTGAATGAATGAATGAGTGATGGCCAAATGATTAAACTACAAAAATCATACTTTAAGCACAACATTTTCTGACAGAAATGTCTTCCTCCCTGAATTCTAAGTAAACTTGCAATTGTTATGGATGAGCTCTTTGCAGATAGAGACATGGATAAGAAAATACAAGTAGGAATAATGAAAATATTTACATATCACAAAGACGAGTAGGTGAATTGGAATATGAAGAGCAACAATAAGCTCGTTGTGGGCAGGGAATGTGCCTCTTTATTGTTATACTGTAATCAACCAATCAATCGTATTTATTGAGCGCTTACTGTGTGCAGAGCACTGTACTACGCGCTTGGGAAGTACAAGTTGGCAACATATAGAGACAGTCCCTACCCAAAAGTGGGCTCACAGTCTAAAAGGGGGAGACAGTAATTGTACTCTCCCAAGCACTGAGTGCAGTGCTTTGCACACAGTAAGCGCTCAATAAATACGACAATGAATGAATCTAGAATACATACTTTTGGTCTGATTCCTTCTGTAGCTCTCTGTTAAGTTCATCGATTCGTTGCTGCAGTTTCTTACGTCTCTGCTCTGGTGGCAGATGGCTGAAATCTTCTAGTGCTGGACCCTAAAAGGAAGATGCTCTCATTATTAAATCTTCTGAAAATGCACTTGAATTTTTAATCTTGATGTTACCGTTGCCAAAAGACATCCGTTCTGCATTATCTAAGCAAACTGATATTCCTTTAAACACTCATCAACCGAACGATGATAAAATCACAAGACTGAACACAAATTACTCTACAACACACCCTAGCCTAAATATTCGGAACTAATTTTTGGATATCTAGAGGTAAAAGAAAATCCTCTACTCCAGACGCTAAGAGCGGAGATGAACGGTACTTGTAACGTTCCTTAAATGACACCCTGCTTCACGTCTACCACACTCTGGTTTCAACCGTGCAGTAGTAGCCCTTGTGTGTTCAGTGGGGGAGGGAAAGGGACGAGGTGGGAGGGGAGTACACTGGAGCTGTGGGAAAATCATTTTAAAAGTCACAATGGTGGAGAGAAACAGAGAGTGGCAGGAAGATCCCGGGGAGTGGGGAGAGGTGACCTGATCTCCCAGAAGTCACCAAGGAGTGTCGACCTGTTCATTTTCCATTTGATGAAGTTCAAAGCATCTACCTATCGTGGTACCTCTCTGACAATATAAATACACTGATGTAGCTCTGTTACTCATTTATAATTGATGGACTACATCATTTGGAGTTATTTCAGTAAAAATAAGAGTATCTGGCCTTGACTCAGGAATCACTTCCTCATTCTATAACACTGTTCCTAGGAAAAAATTGGTTCCAACTTTATGTTTTGGCGTGACCCAGTTTTAGGGATCAGCTCTGCCATAAAGTATGAGGGCTGTCCATACTGAGGAAATATTTGATTCACTTTTTCATCAGAGAATGTACTACACAGAGCTATCAGCAGACCTAGTAAATTTGCAGTATCGATTTAAATTTTGACATTCTAAATGCAGCTTCATTTCAAGACTTACGTCAAAATGATTACAAAGGACTTTGTTACGTAAACAAAAACAAAATGGATACACAAAACATGAACCACCTTTAAACCCTCTTCTAAAACTATAGCCAAGCCAAGAAATGAAACTGACGAGCATAGTGAGAGTCGCTCAAACCTTAAATACAGGGGCTTTTTTAATACTTTAAATGGATTTCTTAGGCAGATTCACTTTTATGGGGAATTTTGTAAACACCTCCAAATTTATAGTGCATGGGAGTGATTTATAAATACCTGCTTCCCATGGATCAAGAAGTATTTCCCCCAAGCTCATTGCTCCTTTACTGACTTCCATTAATGATGTTTCTACACCCTTTTCCTTGCTTTACATAACCTGCTCCACAAAGTGTCCTATTGCTACTGTAGCACTAAGCTCCCTGGCCTGGCAGAAGCAGGGTAAAGGCCTTCATTAAAGTCACCGGAGTGGCAAGGTTGGGGGGCAGTGATAATAACTACTGAGGCAGTAGCAGCAGAACAATGACAGCAGCAAGGCAGGCATCCTAGAGCAGGGATGGGAGGACCAAAATTCATTCATTCATTCATTTAATCGTATTTATTGAGCGCTTACTGTGTGCAGAGCACTGTACCAAGCGCTTGGGAAGTACAAGTTGGCGACATATAGAGACAGTCCCTACCCAACAATGGGCTCACAGTCTAGAAGGAGGAAATCAGGGTCAGAACAGAGGTGAGCGATTATGCGTGGGCGGATTAGAGCCCTTTACAAGCATGATACAGACCCACCAGCCCTAATCCTGGCAGTGGGATCAGACCCGACTAAAACTAACCCCTGCACTATCCCTGCTATGAATTGTTTAGGGTTAGTGGAGCCAGGATGTGGAGGCTGGGGCATCTCCCAGCTTGTATTACTGCCCTACGGGCTCCACGGAACCACGCAATATGCATCAGCCACATCTCTCCTGGGAGTGGAGGCCCGGGGCCTCTTCTAATAGTGACGGGATCCGGGTCAGACACAATCCCTGGAACCAGTTCAGGCCAGAGTTGGTTTGGATCAAAAGTTTGTAAGCACAGGAACTTAACCAAATCCAGATGCTTGCATGCGCCACACTCACACGCACACCTAGGAAGGGAGTTGGAATCTAAGCCTGCTTTCTCCACAGGAGTCTACATTGGCTTTACACATTCGCTTTCATTTACTTCTCTAAAAAGTCCCTCCAGGGATAAGCCCAGTACACCTATACTGTAAAAGGGCATAGGTTTTGCGGAGAAATCAACTACTTACCTTGCAGAAATAGCCTTTCATGAAATAAAATAAGTAATACTTGCACATAGCTCTGGATGGCACGATAAAGCTAAAGGCCTACCAAACTATTTCTCTTTATCCAACTAGTTGTGATCATTATCAAAAGGAATACTGAATGATCCATCTAGTAAATTAGATGCAATTAAAAACTATATTCTTAAAGCAATTGTTACTTCTCTCTGGCTCACCCCTGCTGAGAGGGCTATTTCCTACTGCTTGCTCCTTCAGAATATCAAAGAAAACAATCTACATGGTCCATTAATCTTAAATTCACCCCCAAATTCTAGTAAAGGTTCCAATGGAATTATTAAGATCATTTGATATTCAAAAACCTAGGGTTGCAGAAACCTTAAGTGCAAGTAAACAGTTACTAAAGCTTTGGTAACATGAAGATATGTTCATTTTAAGAAAAATTACTTTTTTCTCTTAAATGTTATTTTAATTACTCAGGAATAGTACCTGTTTTGCCGCACTGTTTACCCAAGCATAGTTAACGTTCATTTTGTTCACTCATTCTATTTACTTTAACTCAAGTTCAAGTACTTAAGAGTTTTAACTCTAGTTACGCACTTGTGCTGTGAATAAATAACACTTGTGAATCAAATGCTGCTAGCTATTTAGACATATCTACAAAATGTATTTGTGTGTTCAATTATTTATTCAGCTATTTCATCCTGACATACTCACACTACTGCCTATTTTGTTCTTTTTCCTAACCCCACTGTGAATGATTTTTTTCTTTGTTTGCCTGATCGATTATATTGTAAACTCCTTGAGGGCAAGGAACCTGCGTCTTCAAATCAATCAATATTAGTTACTGAACGCTAGTTATTGTGTGCAGAATACTGTACTAAGTGCTTAGGAAAGTACGATAAGGTATAATAATAATAATGGCATTTGCTAAGCACTTACTATGTGCCGAGCAATGTTCTAAGCACTGGGGAAGATACAGGTAATCAGGTTGTCCCACATGGGGATTAATTTTAATTTCAGTCAATCTCCATTTTACAAATGAGGTAACTGAGGCCCAGAAAAGTCAAGTGACTTGCCCAAAGTCACACAGTTGACAAGTGGCAGAGTCGGGATTAGAACCCATGACCTCTGACTCCCAAGCCTGGGCTCTTTCCACTATGCCACGTTGCTTCGTAGATACAATCCCTGCCTAGAAGAAGTTTACAATCTCCCCCTTCTAGACTGTGAGCCCACTGTTGGGTAGGGACCGTCTCTATATGTTGCCAACTTGTACTTCCTAAGCGCTTAGTACAGTGCTCTGCACACAGTAAGCACTCAATAAATATGACTGATTGATTACAATCTACAAGAGGATACAGATATTAAAATAAATTACAGAGAAGGGAAAAAATAATGTATATCTACGTAACTGCTATGGGGTGAGGAGAGTATCAAAGTGCTTAAAGTGTATCCAGTCAAGTGCATAGTTGATGCAGAGGGGGGGAAGTAGATGGGGGAAATGAGGACTTAGACAGGGAAGACCTCTGTGTGCAGAGCACTGTTCTAAGCGCTTGGGAAGTACAAGTTGGCAACATATAGAGACGGTCCCTACCCAACAGCAGGCTCACAGCCTAGAAGGGGGAGACAGACAACAAAACATATTAACAAAATAAAATAAATACAATATGTACAAGTAAAATAAATAAAGTAATAAATATGTACAAACATATATACATATATACAGGTGCAGTGGGGAGGGGAAGGAGGAAAGGCGGGGGGATGCGGAGGGGGAGGAGAAAAGAGGAAGGAGGGGTTCAGTCTGGGAAGGCCTCCTGGAGGAGGTGAGCTCTCAGTAGGGTTTTGAAGGGAGGAAGAGAGCTAGCTTGGCGGATGTGCAGAGGGAGGGCATTGATGGGAACTTGCACTTCCCAAGTGCTTAGTACAGTGTGAGGAGATTAGCAGCAGAGGAGCGGAGGGTGCGGGCTGGGCTGGAGAAGAAGAGAAGGGAGGTGAGGTAGGAAGGGGCCAGGGGATGGACAGCCTTGAAGCCCAGGGTGAGGAGTTTCTGCCTGATGCATAGGTTGATTAGTAGCTACTGGAGATTTTTGAGGAGGGGAGTAACATGCCCAGAGGGTTTCTGCACAAACACGATCCAGGCAGCGGCGTGAAGTATGGATTGAAGTGGGGAGAGACAGGAGGACGGGAGAGACAGGAGGACAGGAGAGACAGGAGGACGGGAGAGACAGGAGGACGGGAGAGACAGGAGGACGGGAGAGACAGGAGGATGGGAGAGACAGGAGGATGGGAGTGTCTTGCTTCTGTTGTACTCTTCCAAGCACTTAGTACAATGCATTTGCACTTTTTGCACTCAGCAGGTGCTCAATAAATCCCACTGACCCAAGTTTCAAGTTTTTCTTAAGGGACCATATCTTCCATATCTACCAAAATACAGAGGCTCAACTGGTGAGCATAAGGGGAACATAACCACAGTTGGAGAAATCTGGACTTTTCAACCCCTCTGGATAGTGGCCTCCAGAAACAGCTAAATGTTTGGGCCTACGCGGGGGCCTGTCTATTCACTGTGGAATAAACAAAGGTACAACTGTGAAGATCAGCCCTAACTTACTTTAATTTTCATTTAAGAATACCTTTTTTTTTCCACACAAAATCTGGACATCAGTTTGTTAATTGTAAACACATTTGACAAAGCAATAGGTCACTCTGTGGGATTGCTTAAAAGAGCCTGTTTTGAATTCTGCTCATTTTCCCCCACGAAACTTAAAGTCTTGGCACTCTGCAGCTGAACCTTAATTTTTACACACCAGGAAACCTAAATACATACAACCACTAAAATGGCTGATTATAAACAAAGATTTACTGTTAGGGTTGACACCAAATAATAATTACACCAACACGGTTCACATGGAATATGAATTAAATTACAGAAAGAAACCAAATACAAGGTGAAAATGTGCAGATATATTTTATCGCTGATTTTCTTTTAATAAATATGACAGATATTATTTTAACACTGCATCAAATTATACAGATCAGCACATGGCTTACCATCTTCACCGACCACTGAACAGTTCAATTGAAAACAGAAAGAAATGGTAAATTATTCACTTGCAACCACAATACAGGAAGATGCAATTTTTCTTGCTAAAAATCTCAAAACACTTTCACAAAATTAAATGATGCATTTTTCATGATCTAAACAAATATGCCAAAAAACCCCGATTTCAAGCACATTTTGGAAAGCAAATGTCTAGCCATCAAAGCATTCAAGACAAAGGGCAGATATGTTGGAATTTTAACAAAATTCAGAAGTAAGAACACCTAGTAACTGTTTTAATGACACATTTTTCATACTTAAATTCCCTTTTAATGAAAAAACTGCATTAAAGTCATTCTTTCAAAAACATCTATTAATATGACGTGAGCTGGAACAAAAAAATTTAAAAGTAATCCATGAAACAAAGAAAAAAAAATGTAAGGGTTTTGCCAAGTGGTTCTAGTGTGGACCTATTTATCTGGTAAATTAATCTTGAATTTGCCAAATTAATTTACTATACCTCAAGTTGCTGATCAAGCTTGAAATTTGGATAAGAAAAATTCCCCTTGAAATTTCTAAAATGGAATTGTTGCATTTTATGTTAACAGAACAATAAGTAAATGAACTTGATATGTGCTTAGCTATTTCTTATAAGCATAAAAGGATGACTTTTTCACTTGAAAATTGGGCTCGATTTTCACATAGGTGTATTTGACAAAAAAATGATAAGGCTAAATTTAAGCAAAAGATTTACCCGTTTTTAGAAGTAGAAGGATGTGTTCCTACTGGAAAACACAAAACAGCACCCACATAGAACAGGGTTTTGACCGTGGAGAGTGGAAACATGTCCTAGAAACCCTCCTGTTTGAAAAACAACTCCGGCGTACTTTAAAAAGTGTCCTAGTATTGTCCTGGGTGCATTTTGGGGCAGTTCCGCAAAAAGTGAGTCTGATGGCCGATTGAAAATATTCTAACAAGTGGACAGATCCCTCCTGTTTCTTAAAGTGCTAATGTTACCAGCCTCATTTTCTTCCTAATGAAAGGGGCTTGGTGAGTTCACTCAGCCGGGTTCACTTGGCCAATACCAGCTTGGGTTCCTGGAGGAACGGCAGCGCCTGCCCATCAATCAATCAAACGTATTAATCGGGTGCTTACTCTGTGCAGAACACTGTACTACGCGCTTGGGAGAGTACACTCCATCAGAGTTGGTAGACACATTCCTTTGTCCAAAACAAGCTTACAGTCATGGTCTAGTGGAAAGAACATGGGTCTGGGACTTAGAGGACGTGGGTTCTAATCCCAGCTCCACCGCACGTCTGCTGTGTGACCTTTGACAAGTCAGTCACTTCTCTGGGCCTGTTACCTCATCTGTAAAATGGGGATTAAGACAGTGAAGCCTATGTGGGACAGGGATTGTGTCCCACCTGATTACCTTGTATCTTGTATCTATCTACCTTGTACTAGAGAAGCAGTGTGGCTCGGTGGAAAGAGCGCGGGCTTTGGAGTCAGGGGTCGTGGGTTCGAATCCCGACTCTGCCAATTAGCTGTGTGACTTTGGGCAAGTCACTTAACTTCTCTGGGCCTCAGTTCCCTCACCTGTAAAATGGGGATTAAGACTGTGAGCCCCCAGTGGGACAACCTGATCTCCTTGTAACCTCCCCAGCACTTAGAACAGTGCTTTGCACATAGTGTTTAATAAATGCCATCATCATCTTCGTTATTATTATTATTATCTACCCCAGTGCTTACAAGAGTGTTTGGCACATAGTAAGAGCTTAAATACCACAATTATCATTTTTTTTAAATTACAGTCTACAGCGTGGTAAGGGTTTCCTCCTGCCACACTTCCTGTTTAGCCAGAGAGTCTACATCACCGACAGCTTGTTGCCCGGGAATACTGTATGGCTCTGGATTCTCCTCCTAGCCTTATCCCGGCCTCTGCGGACAGAACTGAAGCTGTCCGGGTCGGCAGTGAGGTGGCAGTTGGATGGATAAGGAGCTGTCGAGCCACCTGGAGTGCACTCAGAAGCAGGCCCACTGACTTTTGGTAGCCCGTCACCATTAGGCTGAGACAGACGTGATAGTACTTGGACTGGTGCCTTGCTTCTAAATGGAGACTCATCATTATCTCTTTGAAATGGATCTGTTAGGAGTCAGAAAATTCTATGCATTTTTCATCGATGAATAAAATAAGCAGATTCCCAAACACTGAAAGTGCTTAAATACCATTATTATTAGTATTCTTATTATTTTCCGCCCCCTCACCACAAAACCCTGAAGCTCCTCTGGCCTGCTTTCTCCCTGGCTCTTGCGCTGCTCCTGAGACCCTATGCACAGGAGTTACTAGCGATCAGGTAAAATCCTTGCAGCATTACTATTATAGACTATTTTATTCTATTATATTATTATATTATTTTATATTATTTTATTTTATAATTTTATACTATATATAATATAATATATTCTCTATTATATTAGAGAAGCAGCATGGCTCAGTGGAAAGAGCACGGGCTTTGGAATCAGAGTTCATGGGTTCAAATCCCAGCTCCACCAGTTGTCAGCTGTGTGACTCTGGGCAAGTCACTTAACTTCTCTGTGCCTCAGTTACCTCATCTGTAAAATGGGGATGAATATTATGAGCCCCACGTGGGACAACCTGATCACCTTGTAACCTCCCCAGTGCTTAGAACAGTGCTTTGCACATAGTAAGCGCTTAACAAATACCATCATCATTATCATAGACTTGTAAAATTACAGCATAGCATGACATTCACTCTCCATTGTCTTGCAGATTAATCACAACAAAACATCAGTGTATATAAATGTAAACAGCGTATGTGCCAATGACTAAAACAGATGTGTTTCCTTTTACAAAGTTGCTAATGATGACTTGGGCAAGAAACATAGTAGGAAAAAAGTGAAATGTGAATTTTTGAGGTTTTCTAAAAATGCCCCTAGAGTAATATTACATGTGGCGTAGGAAAACAAGATGTGCAGTCTACTTGATTCTTGTTTATATTGCATAGTGATTTCCTGGAGAGTTTAATTTAAAATTATGTATATTTGGTTTTCCAGTTGTCATAAAAATATTATGATCTTTCAAAGGGATGCTCAAGGTAATAAAACAGACTGTTTCTAGAGAGTAATTTTAAAATATTAAGATGCTTTAAGTTACAACTATTTTAACTTTAATAGGTTTGTTTCTAAACAAATCTGAAACAAGTCATTACTCAGATTATGAAAAACCTTAAAATATCCACGGTAGAGTTCAAATTTAGCTTCCATTAAACAAATTAAATTGTACTCACTGCTGTGGAAATTTGAAAGGGATTACATAAATGAACACTTTAATGTGGTGTGGAAACGAGTCTTAAGAAGAGTTTCTTATATTTGATAACTGAAGGCAGTTTGATCAATTTGATTAAACTTCAGTTTCCAATGTTCTATGTACTAAAAAAACCAAACACACCCAAGGTGGGATGCTATGTATGCAAATTCAGATTGATCTATTTTGATGCTATTGATGCCTGTCTACTTGTTTCGTTTTGTTGTCTGTCTCCCCCTTCTAGACTATGAGCCCATTGTCGGGTAAGGATTTTCTCTCTGTTGCCAAAGTGTACTTTCCAAGCGCTTAGTACAGTGCTCTGCACACAGTAAGCACTCAATAAATACAATTGAACGAATGAATGAATGAAAATTCATTCAGATATTCAGTGCAGAGGTGGTGGTCCTGATAGCCAGAAGCAACAGCACTGGAATCCACAGCACTAGGATCCCCTGGGACCAGGAAAATCCTGGCGGATTTGTCAGCTATGTCAGTTTTCAAGGCTCCCAGGGTTTCTTTTATTTTTTCCTCATTCCTCTCCTGCCTACCTAGATTCTTGGGTCAGAGACTGGTTCAGAGACGCAGTGAAAAAACAAAATCTGCCTCTCAAATTCCCTTCACCCAAATGCTATGATAATCTGTCCTTCTGGAAGCCCCAGTCTGGCTCTGTTCTGGACCACAAACACCCTTAGTATGATTTGCTCATATTCTGTTTTAAATTGCAGTTCCTTGCTATTTTAAAATTTTTATCATAATGAAGGCATCATGTAAAGTACTCTTCCTGAAAAAACAAAGAAGAAGAAAATCATTTTTGCAGGCTGCTCTGAGTATATAAACTGGACTACATTTCCAGCCTCTCTCTGAAGTTGGTTTCCAGTTATCCTCCTCTCTCACCACAGTTGGAACAAACACTTTTAATAACACATATTCGATGGGCACCCACTTTCTAGCAAAGAGAGCAGATTTCTGAATCAATCATATTTAATGAGCACTTGCTGTGTGCAGAGCACTGTAATAAGCACTCTGAAGGGGACAGCATCCAGATCTAGGCCTTCTAAGTCTAGAGCCTGTGGTTGTAAACAAAGTACAAATGAGACCATCTAGTTCCAGAACCGGGAGCCTTTTAAATTGGGTATTTATGGGGTTTTATTCTAAGCCCTCAAATGCTCAGTTTTAAATATCAAATACGGTGTTATTTACCCATGAGGGTCTTCAGCTGATTGAAAATGTTTGGAAATACCCTGAACAGGGTTGGCAGGGCATATGTCACTTCCTTCTTTTAATTTTCCAAGTGCTTAATACAGTCCACTGTGCCCAGTAGGTGCTCAGTAAATACTACTACAACTACTACGATTATGGCAGGGAGCAAGGGAACGAAGCTGGCTTGTAAAGTGCTCTTGAATTTGGAATAGTTTTCCAGGTCTGCTTTCACAAGACCAATGAAACTACCTACAGCATTATTTGAAAATAACACAATCTGTTGATCTAGATACAGTCTCTTTAAAACTACAGACTAATTTTGCTGTTATAAAACTCTCATCCTCAAATGTGTTTACTGGGAAGGAAACACATGATTATATCCCCTTCCATCTTCTATTCTTCTGGAAAAAGCCTTTGATATTCACTCATAGGCCTAATTCTCTCTAAATCCTCCACATTGCTCAGCAATACATGGAATTCCAAAATGATTAGAGTACTTTAGTTAGGACCTAATAAGGCTATGCCGGAGATGTAACAAGAACTGCACGACGTAAGATTTCTTAAAGTGCTTGCTAGACCTCTCATTAAATTTAGGAGTGATTTTTCCACATCCTCTACAGCAGGGATAGGGAACCTATGGCTTGCGAGGTAGGCTTGGTTCTTCTTGATACCAGTTATCAACTGATAACAACAGCACCCTCCCCACCTCAGAAGCCCACGACCTTGGCATTATCCTTCCCTCTTCCATCTGGTTCATCTCTCATACCAAGACTATTATGAGTCTTGCCAGTTCTTCCAGCATAAGATCTCCCAGTTGCACCCCATTCTCCCCACCCAAATTGCTACCCTCTGATTGTAAACTCCTCCTCTAGACTCTTTGCTCCTCCTCTAGACTGTGAGTTCTTTGTGGGCAGGGAATGTGCCCACCACCTCTTTTCCATTGTACTCTTGAGTGTTTAGAACAGTGCTCTGCACACAATAAGCACTCAAATTCCACTGATTACCACTCTGGAACAAACTCTAATCTCACTGAGGCTACACTACTGCATCAGCCCCCTCACTGATCTCCCAACCTCTGCCTCCCACCCCAATCTATATAATAATAATGGCATTTATTAAGCACTTACTATGTGCAAAGCACTGTTCTAAGCGCTGGGGAGGTTACAAGGTGATCAGGTTGCCCCACGGGGGGCTCACAGTCTTAATCCCCATTTTACAGATGAGGTAACGGAGGCACAGAGAAGTGAAGTGACTTGCCCAAAGTCACACAGCTGACAATTGGCGGAGCCGGGGTTTGAACCCATGACCTCTGACTCCAAAGCCCGTGCTCTTTCCACTGAGCCATGCCGCTATATCTCTATGATACACAGAGCTTTAAAAATCATTTTCCTGAAGCACAGCTTGGTGGTGCGCCCTGGATTGGAGAGGTTTCCGGCTTTTGCTGCAGAGGGTGACCATCTTCCCCACCTCCACATCCCCTCAACAGTGACAGGGTGGCATGTTCGTGTCAAAACGAAAATTCCCCGCCCAAAGCCATTAGAAGCATTTTTCACTGTTCAGGATTTACGGGTCGAGAGAGCTGGAGGACGAGCCAGAAAATCAGGACTTTGCTGAATAATAATAATAATAATGATAGCATTTATTAAGCGCTTACTATGTGCAAAGCACTGTTCTAAGCGCTGGGGAGGTCACAAGGTGATGAGGTTGTCCCATGGGGGGCTCACAGTCTTAATCCCCATTTTACAGATGAGAGAACTGAGGCCCAGAGAAGTTAACTGACTTACCCAAAGCCACAAAGCTGACAAGTGGCAGAGCCGGGATTTGAACCCATGACCTCTGACTCCAAAGCCCGGGCTCTTTCCACCGAGCCACGCTGCTTCTCTGAATCTTTGGTGGCTCCTCACCAGCACTGCCCTGCACATTAAGGATGTTACTCCCACACCCGTGCTCTATCCACTACGCCATACTAGCACCTCGTTAGGGTGACAGATTCTCCGGCCCACCGACAGAGTGTTCAGGATAGGCACACTAACGGAAAGGAATTTCCTAATGGAAAATCTGCAAATCCCCAGCAAAGTAAAATATCAGACTAAATTATAGAGGACTTGGGATTAGAAAGGATGAGGGAGGAGTTTATAATAATAAATAATAATAATTAGCAATTATGGTATTTGTTAAGCGCTTACTATGTGCTAGGCACTGTACTAAGCACTGAGGTGGATACAAGCAAATCCAGTTGGACACAGTCCCCGTCCCACATAGGACTCACATTCTTCATCCCCAGTTGAAGTAACTGAGGCATAAAGAAGTGAAGTGGCTTGCTGAAGGCCACACAGCAGACAGGTGGCTGATACAGAATTAGAATAATAATAATAATGATGGCATTTATTAAGCGCTTACTATGTGCAAAGCACTGTTCTAAGTGCTGGGGAGGTTACGAAATGATCCGGTTTCCCACGGGGGGCTCACAGTCTTAATCTCCATTTTACAGATGAGGGAACTGAGGCTCAGAGAAGTGAAGTGACTTGCCCACAGTCACACAGCTGACAATTGGCGGAGCCGGAATTTGAACCCATGACCTTCTGACTTCCACGCCCATGCTCTATCCACTAAGCCATACTAGCACTTCGTTAGGGCAACAGATTCACCGGACCACCGACAGAGTGTTCAGGATAGACACACTTCCGGAAAGGAATTTCCTAGTGGAAAATCTGTCTTGGGCCGAATTTGCAGGGAGCACATAAGCTCTGGTGCCAAGATAATAAGACCAAGGCTTGGCCCAGGCAAGTAAAGGCAATGTTTAGGAGCTACAGGACGATGACCCCAACTCCGATCCCACCCAAAATGTGGCATGCCGGAGTTTAGGTTTTCCAGTACTTTCCACCACCCGGGTTAGCCTCAAGGCAACCCCCGGGCGACTAGTTTGGAAGAGATTCGACAGAATGGGAATCCAGGGCTGGAGCTACTTGTCAAGGGCGTGGGAGAGAAAAATAAATGTTTACTAAAACTATAAACCCAAGTCCCTCCCTTGGTACCACCTGAGCTTTGACTACAATTGAGCAGAAGGGAACTTCTCTAAATCATAAATTCTTCCTCGCCCACCAAATGAGGGCGAAACACAAATCTAGCTACCTAGTCACCCTAAGCAGCAGTTATTACTGCCCAGTAAACCAGTAAACTTCTATTAGTCATGCAGATTCCCTAGCCAAGGCCTGTCTTTGCAACATCAACCTAACGCTTTTCAGCCTTTCCAAGCTGTTTCGCGGCAAAACGAACATGTTCCACTTTCACTGGGATGATAATGAGGCTGTTAGCACTTGTACCTTTAATATACATTCTGTATTTTTTTAAATAAACCTTTCTTTCAGACTCAATCCTAGTTTCAATGGAGGAATAAGCGCTCTAACAATCTTGCACCACATTTAGAAAATTTACGTTATATCCAGCTGGTAGAGACACAGGAAAAGTGAGGTGGGAAGGGCCAAAAGGTAAAAATCTGCCACTGAGCCGTGGTTTATTGCAGTTACTGAACAAATGTCCTGACGTCACCGTACTTTGACCAATCTAAATCGTATCATGAAGCCACTGATACGAGACGATGATTTGTTTTTAATATTAATGAATCCACCTGAAATGAATGTTATAACGGTATTTAATTCCAACACTCTAAATGTTCTCTCTAACAGTCTAATTGTGAGCCCCATGTGGGACAGGGACTCTGTCAGGCCAGAGTAACCTGTATCTACCCTCTTGGCATACACAGTAAGCACTTTAACAAATACCACAATTATTATTATTGTTGCCATACAGATAAGCCCTTGAACTTATACATAAACAGAGCAGACTATGCTTCACTGACATAATGAAATCATGCCAGTTCATTTATCACTAGTACAAATAAACGTTCCTGGAAACTACTCAACTTTTTCCAATTTTACTGTTTTGATACTGCATTTCATTTGCAGAACGTGGGGTTGCAAATTAGTAAATGCAATTTCCCGATAAATTTCCGAAATAATTTATAATGGAAAGATTTTTTTAAAAAATCTTCAAGGAAGCAAATGCAAATTAACCACGATTTATTGAGGAATCCGTTAAAAACGTTAAAATTCACTCCAGAAAATTTTGCTTTCGGCTTCGGTAAATGCTGAAGCGAAACAAGAGCACAACAGGCAGAGGGGGAGAGCTCTAAAGCCAATGATAAATTACTGCAAATCTGAAAAAATGTAAAATACATACACACAGTGAAAGATACAAAAAAAAATGATTAAAATAGATAACAGTACCCAGCACCCTCTTTATAACACCATCCTTTGGAATTAAGCATTTTGAATGTTATAAAGAGGAGGTCTTTATATGGAAGTGGCTATACTAGATAGTGGGATATTTTTATGTGGATTAGAGAGCCTTATAATGAGGGTGGAGAGTATTAAATGTCACACCACACACACAGTAGGCCATCATGCATTTTCACCCATTATCAGACTTACCCCTCTTTTGAGGCTTCTGAAAGAAGGAATTCTGGGCTTCCCTGTTTTTATTTCACTCATACAATAATGCACTGGTTCAATGGAGAGTGTGAGAAACTGGGACCCATTAGGTGAACTGGATATGAATAAACTAGGAGGGGTAAGAGGAGGGGACTGTGGCTAATGTGGAAATAAAGAAAGGAATCAATAAGCCGAATGTGAAGAGTGGTTTTGCTTCTTAAAAAAAAAAATGCTATCCTCTGGTAACATGATTTCCAACGCTTCTCTCTCACAGGAATATGCAAAGATATTTCAACAAAAGATTTAGTTAAATCTCGTTCAGAACTAAGTCTTTCAGAGGTCAGTGCACTTTGTTAAAAAAAGCATCATTCCACTTAATCATTAAATTCACAAAATTCACAGATAATATTGGATATTCAAGTACAATACTTCCTACATGCCCTAATGGAAAAATCCATTATTTCTAAGTTTTATTCTTTTTTATTTCCAGCCATAGAAACATCATCTATATGTTGCCAAGTTGTACTTCCCAAGCGCTTAGTACAGTGCTCTGCACACAGTAAGCGCTCAATAAATACGACTGATGATGACTGATGATGATTGGGGATTTTTTGATCATATTCATTCTATGTATATTTATGGACACTTACTTCCATACTTGGGGCTCACTAAGATTGCTGCTATTATAATTATAACCATAATGGTCAAGGAAAATAATTCTATTTATATTTATAACTTCACTCAGCATTTTCCTTTTAGTTTTCATCTAAATTCACTCATTTCGCCCATTTTTCAAATTAACAGAAAATAAGGCTAAGTCAAGTAAATGTTTGGTGAACTTAAATTGGGGGGAGGGGTTCACAAACCCATATGGTTTCATAAAACCATAGTCTTTTTCATAAACTCTCCCACTTTGCTTATCAGATTCTTGGTAAAAATGATCTAAACCAGTTTTCCACTGCACTTCATTCTACTGTGGGGCCCATCTATGATGAGCAAAATGAACAACACCCTCCCTCCTATTTGCTGGGAAAGTTATTTGGAAATGAAGGGTGTTTACATTTCATTCACATTTCCCTTCATTTCAATTATGTCTTTGCTATAATTTAAACTTCAATTGACTTTTACTTCCTTGCCTACACCTATGTCCAAAGATCAGAAATAATGTTAGAATAATCATGTTACAATTACTGATGAATGTAGTAAAGGCAAAGAAACTAGCTATATCAATCCTGCCTCCAGAGACTATTTTTTATCCACCAAATATGCCCAACCATAAAACAGGACACCTGACCACAAGTCGGAAGGTGAATTCTATCGCCAAAATGAAGTTTCTCCAAGAGTTTAGACTGCTTCCTCTAAAATTCTATTTACGAATACAGCCTACATCTAAAAATCATACTACATGTTTATACGATCAATTCATTTAAATTTACAAAAGCTGCATTTTTGACCTTTTCAAACCATGAAGATGGTTCGCACAGAAAGTTGAAACTGAAAGCTTACGAAAATGAATAGCTACCATTTGAAATTAACATAGTTATAGTTCAATGATAAGTAGAAACGATGACCCGAAAATATTTTTCGATGTCAATGTCTGAAAGATGAATAGTAAATCTACTCTTTTGAAACTGGTAATGTAAATAATGGCA
This sequence comes from Tachyglossus aculeatus, assembly GCF_015852505.1. Lineage (NCBI taxonomy): Eukaryota > Metazoa > Chordata > Mammalia > Monotremata > Tachyglossidae > Tachyglossus > Tachyglossus aculeatus. The sequence continues at coordinate 47,871,855 of NC_052069.1, read as the reverse complement.
CTAGTAACACATGGATTACTAAGGCTTTTTTAACCAATTCCTACATAAAAGCCTTTCTATACCTACACCGAAAGCATAGCTGAAGGTTAAAAAAAGCAAATTCTCCAACAAATCTCTCAACATACTTAAAATCCTAGCAAAAGGTGTTGGGTTTTGTTTTTTTTTACATATAGAAAATTCTTGATTTTTACCTTAGGTTTTTTTCCAAAAAGCCACAACTTGCCCTTGGCCTTTCCCACTGTAGTCTTTGAATCGATCTTCATTCCCTCCTGTTTAGATGCACTGATTGTTCCATCAGAAACAGTCCTGTAAATATGCTGACTGTAATCTTCGAATGGAAAGTCTCCTGGAGGTTCGAATCCAGACTTAAAGGAATCTACCACCAACTGGGAGTCCTGCACGTAGAAAAAACAGAATTCGCCTCCTAAATCCGACAACCGGTGGTAAGCAGTGGGCACCCATGGGATGGTTTATTTTCGTTGAATTGACTATGGGAAGGAAGAACCTGGCTTTGTCCAAGGTTAGGTTAATGGGGATAGGGAGAGGCCCCCTGCCCACACCCAGTGAGTGACATTTTGTGCTTTCGGCCTCCCATCTAATTCCCTTCTTACCCACCCCCAGTGACACCCACCGCACCCAATCCTACACAGTGCCACTATACTCTCCCCACTTTCACCCTAGAGAGCCAATTCCCAGTGGTCCTCCTAATCGATTCCACCCTTCAAGACACATAACAAAAATTACTCACCTGCATGGAACTGATGTCATCCTGATGGTGTGAGGGGGAGGCAGCGAGAGCAGCTAAGAATTAGAAAGTGCCTCCGGCTCGGTGCTAGATAAGCAACTCCAAGTGGTAATAGTACTTCACCTGTTCCTGCCCCTCTCTGATGTTCTCACCGCCATAGGAAGCTCAGCAAGGAGCAACTGAGTAGTCGCTGTTACTGCTGCTACCATCACTAGCACTGTTGCAGCCTGCGTTGTCATCTCAATTGTGTTATAGGCACGCACACTGGATAGGAGGGCAGAACTAGGCAGGCAGTAACCCAGGACCATATAAATCTAAATATATATACTTAGTACAGTGCTCTGAACACAGTAAGGGCTCAATAAATACAATTGAATGAAAATGCATATATGAAAATATATATATGGTTCTGAGTGTGTGTCACACACCTATATGTCTATATCTATGTAGATATATAGGTGTGTGACACACTCGGAATTATATATATATATAGTTCCATGTGTCACACATCTATATATCTAGATAGATGTGTGACACACACACTCAGAACCATATATATTTTCACATATATGTATATATGGTTCTGAGTGTGTGTGTGTGTATACGTGTGTATGTGTGTATGAAAATATATATGGTTCTGAGTGTGTATGTCACATACCTATATCTATATATAGATATATTTATATATTTTCATATATATATGTACACACACACACACACACACACACACACACACACACACACACACACACACAGGGATTGAGAGACCTGGGTTCTAATCCCAGCTCTGCCACTTGTCTCCTCTGTGACCTTGGGAAAGTCACTTCACTGGGCTTCAGTTCTCTCACTTGCAAAATGGGAATTAAGACTGTGAGCCCCATGTGGGACAGGGACTGTGTCCAACCTTATTAACTTATATCTACCCCAGTGCCTAGAACTGCCTGGCACATAGTAAGTACTTAATAAGTAACATAACTACTAATTATTAAAGCAAAGGTTATAAACCAATAATATCATTATAATTACATAATCAAGTTTTCACTACTCTGAAAAACACTGGGGAGATTCCAATGCAGAAATCTTTATAACCTGAATTTCCAAGTTATAATAAAGGGGAAAAACCCACTATGGGCTTATACTACTTTGATTCCAGGAGCTGTCAGCATGAAAGACAAAACATTTTTTTAAAGAAAGATACTAATAATTTTCACACACAAAAAAGATTAGACTAGATAAAGGGGACAGGCAAAACGGTCTGACAACAAGAAATTTTCTTTAAGGTTTAAGCATACCTGAGACATGGTATGAAAATAAAAATTTGCAACAGGACAGTGTCCAGGCCAGCATTCATCGTAAAGCTGACTGCCACTGCTGAAATTGCCAGATGGCACTAAGATGCTACAAGAAAAAATTAAAGCAGAGGAGCACTGAGTGCAGAAGTTGACAAGTAGGAAACTTTTACCTGGAAAGTCTCTCAGAAAATTCCTTTTGCCACCACAAAAAAAGAGCTGCAAGTAGGAATTTAGTTTTGTTAAATTTTAAGAAGGTTACTTTTTATCACATTGTACGGGAGATAATTCATTCATTCATTCAATCGTATTTATTGAGCACTTACTGTGTGCAGAGCACTGTACTAAGTGCTTGGGAAGTACAAGTCGGCAACATCAAATAACAACAATGGCATTAGTTAAGCGCTTAATATGTGCAAAGCACTGTTCTAAGCGCTGGGGAGGATACAAGGGGATCAGGCTGTCCCATGTGGGTCTCACGGTCTTAATCCCCATTTTACAGATGAGGGAACTGAGGCACAGAGAATTGATTTGCCCAAAGTCACACAGGTGACAAGTGGCGGAGCCGGGATAAGAACCCATGACCTCTAACTCCCAAGCCGAGGCTCTTTCCACTGAGCCATGCTGCTCCTCAATCTTTTTCATGCTTTTTCACGCTTTTAAGATCAATTATATGAACTTCATAGACCTTGGAAATATCTGATTTCAATTTCTCCATTTTGTTCAAAGCAAAATAAATTGAGTACAGGCACTAATATTTTAAAACTCTTCAGGGATTGACATAACTAGGGTCTTGAGTGCAAGGTGACACCTTTCTCATGTCAGGCACTATACTAAGCGTGGGGGTAGAGAGCCAAGGTAAAATCAAGTTGGACACAGTCCCTGTCCCACAGGGGGCTCACAGTCTTAATCCCCACTTTACAGATTGGGTAACTGAGACAAAGAGAAGCAACTTGTCCAAAATCACACAGCAGACAAGTGGCAGGGCTAGAATTCGCACCCAGGCCCTCAACTCCCAGGCCCATGCTCTAGCCACGGGGCTCCCTTAACATTTCCGTTCTAAGTGGAATTAGGAATGACAATTTGGTTGTTCCTCACACAAAACACAGTGAATTGAGTTCTTGAGCAGAAAATCAAAACAACCACGTCAGGCCCGTGCTAAAGAATATCACCCAGTGTAGCCAAGAGCAGGATTATCTAACAGGACTACAACCAATACCGTACATCAATCAATCAATCAATTGTATTTATTGGGCACTTACTGTGTGCAGCTCACTGTACTAAGAGCTGGCGAGCAGATTTGGTAGACAGCGTTCCCTACCCACACTGAACACACTTAAATTTTATCATTGTGGTGCTCTATGCAGATAATTTAGAAGAAATAAATTTGGGGAGAAGGTCTGAACATGTGACATCTCTCTCAATACTCTAGAGATTAAGTAAAAGTGTCCAAGTGGAAAACAGAAGTTAGAAATCCTGGATGAAGCTCAGATAAAATGTTCGAGAGCTATAAATGAAAACAAATCATTCGGTGAATTAATGCCAAAAACAAGATTAAATGAGTTAACATCACTGTTCTACCCCTTAAAAAAGTGTACATCAAGCAGTTCTTTTACTCAAGAACATTCAAAATATAATGAAGTGAATGGCACTTACTCGGCACTCATCAACTGATTTTGCGGCATGAATCATTCCTTCTAAGCATTTTGAGATGATAGGAACGACTTTTCGTTCCGAATCTGCAAATCCTCTATAACATTCACTAAGTTTGATGGTCCTTCGTTCATCCATTTCTTGAAGATGCTACCAATCAGAAAGTTAAAAAGGGGAAGAAAACCAAACTATTTTGAAGGTAGGCAACAATGAGAACACCGTTATGCATTTATTTGGCCTGACAACTTAACCACAAAAAATGTGGCATTTGACATTACTGGATCAAATCAATCGCTCGTGTTTATTGACCGCTTACGGTGTGCAGAGCACTGTACTAAGCACTTGGGAAAGTACAATACAACAAAATCAAAGAGTTCCCTGTACTGGAGGCCTAAGGACGCTATTGAGAGAGTAATCCAACATTTTGGCACCACTCCAAGGACTATTAAAATGAGCCAGATAACTCATTCTGCAAAAAGTAGATATGAAAAATCACCAATCACCAACCATTCCAATTGAGCCTGGTAAGACACAACCATCCAAGAAAGCCAGAGCATCAGAACCCTAAAGAGCGCTAAATAAGTCTCGCTACGGGATCCAATCAGGTTTTGAACAGGCACCTCTGAAGTAACTACAAATCTGGTCACCTTAGGTGGGATGGGGACAGTGTAAAAACAAAGGGGAAAAGTGGGGCGGGGGAGAGAAAGGGAAAAGGGGAAAGATGTTTGTACATATTTGTTACTCTATTTATTTTACTTGTACATATCTATTCTATTTATTTTATTTTGTTAGTATATTTGGTTTTGTTCTCTGTCTCCCCCTTTTAGACTGTGAGCCCACTGTTGGGTAGGGACTGTCTCTATATGTTGCCAACTTGTACTTCCCAAGCGCTTAGTACAGTGCTCTGCACACAGTAAGCGCTCAATAAATACGATTGATGATGATGATGATGAAAGAGAGAGAGGGAGACAAAATAGACACCACCTCTTACTCAGATCTTGTTTGGTTCTCCCCACCCTAGGACAGTATTCTCCCTCAGATGAGAGTGGGCCAATTTTTCTGGAACTTTGTGCCATACTGCTAGGGCTGGAGATCTATACTATACTTCCCGCTGAGCTATTATTCCCAAGAGTTTCAGTCTTTCCCTGAAGTCTCCTAGGGACAATCATTAAAATCAGCAGGAGACTCTCTTCACACACCAACTCCTCTCATGTAGCTCTAGTCCTCTGGGTCGCCTTCTCCACTAAGCTTTCATCCATTTACCACAGGAGGAGAAAGCATGCCTCTCACAATGCCTTTCCTTAAGTGACTTGACTTCTAAGGTTTCCTTCCCTTCTTTTCCAATTGTTGTCAGTTTAAAACAAAACTAGAATTCTCATTTGAAAAACTAGTACTTCTTTCCTTATATCATTATCTGCTTCTGATATCAATAACCTTCCTTCAACAATTGAGAGAAACCATTTCACTTATGAATACTTTATCAGACACAGAAGCAGAACTTGGCCTCCTAGTTATAAGTTCTGAGTCAGGACTTACAAACACAGCCTTAAAAATAAGATCTGCGGTGTAACCTGGGCAGACAAATTCTGATCTTCTATCAATTCCGCTGACAAGTTCTCAGAAAAGCTGACAGACTAAGCTTGAGATTCGTTGACTTTGAGAAGAGCGCTCTGAAAATTAAAAAAAAATTCCACACTCCAAGAATGAATTTTACCTTGTAAATCTGAGGAATGACAACGTAGAAATGCTTGTGTTGCTCGCCATTAAAGTTTTGGAGCTGGGCAGCATATTCGTTTTTGTTCTCATCAGCCATATGTGTGCGTAGGTTCAACTGCTGCTTAGCCTAATGAGGAAAATCACTTCAAATCATTACCCAGCAACAATGTATGGTTAATTTGCTTTAAAGCCCGTACTACATTAGTCTAGAAATGAAAATGAGAACTAGTCCACGTGCCCAAGTCCTAAAAGATTTGAATGTGGAACCAAAGAAAATTAAGTAATAAATACTTATTTGAGTCAGAGCAATGCTTAATCCAGTCCATGTACTCTATAGGAGCATTATAAAAGAATGTCTGGAGAAACAGTATAAAGTTGCCCTTCTTGATATCCATCACCGTTAAGCAATGGACTGTAAAAAATGTCATACGCTCATTTCTGCCATAAATTGTAGCTAGGTTCTTGAGGAACTTTCCCATATTTTGGGTGAATTGTGCTTTAGTAACCACTGAAAAGTAAGGGGTATGGGGCAGATGATTTGAAGATACCTCAATGAAGGGACTATTTTGGAACAAATTCCTATATCGTTAGGTCCTCCGCTATTAGAATGCATGTGCCCTAATTTTTCCATAGAGTTACATTAAAATTGTGAAATTAAAACTTACATATTACAGCAGAACTATTACCCTGCCTTCCCTTTTGCCTCTTTTTAAAAAAAAATTTTCATGAGAACCTCTGTATGGGAATACAGAGTATTTGCATTAGTAATAATAACAGCATGTAAGCATTTTCTATGTGCACTGTACTAAGTGCTGGTGTAGATACAAAATAATCAAATCCCTCATGGGTCTCACAGTTTAAGTAGGAGGGAGAATAGATATTGAATCCTCATTTTGCAGATGAGATAAGTGAAGCATAAAGAATTTAGTGACCTGCCCAAGGTCACCCAGCAGGTAAGAGGTGGATCTGGGATTAGAACCCAGGTCCTCTGTCTCCTACGCCCATGCTCTTCCCACTAAATCACGCTGCAATAGGCGGACAAATTCAGTTCTACTATCATGGTTTGTTGTACAGAAACTGACAGATAATCATCTAAAATCCAACTACATGCATGTGGCACTACCATTTCTTTCAGAATCGGATGACCCTGCATCCTGACTGTTCTTGGAAGAATATTTCCTAATTCTGCTGTTGTGTTCTAGTCAAAATGTTTACGGAAAACATATCTTCTGGAACACCTGAGTGTACTAATGTCCCCTTAATCTACTCACAGAAGGCATAGAAGATGAGATGAAGAACCAAAATTTTTTGTCCCTAGTGTAGCTTTTTTTAAAAAAATCAACTAAATGGTGTTATCACAGAAGCTAAAATATATATAAAAATACATAGACAGAAGAGAGAGATTGAGATTTTGAGAGGAGACAGACTGAGACTCATCATTTAAGACTTATTAATAGCACCACAGTCAAAAGCAAAGGATAGCACTCTCTATGCACAAGGCATCCACCAACCATCTCATTTCAAAGCACAATGAAATATAATAAAAATAACATGCATTTATTAAGTGCTTTCTGCATGCCAAGCACTGTTCTAAGTGCTGGGGCAGATATAAGCAGATCCAAGTACAAGGACATATTGGAGGTGCATTGATTTTCCAACTTTTTGTTCCAAAACACACTAAAGACGTGACTAGCAAACCTACGATAGTTAGGCCCTCATAGACCACTCCTCATCTCTTCAGAGGACCTCAGAAATAGAAAGGCTCTGGACATCCCCTGTACAAGTGCTTCTGCTCAGAAGCTGGCATGAATAATGATATTCAACACGGCAGTTTCCAAAATTGCCTGGACACTGCAGCATTCTGGCTGGGAATCACTGAATCTATGTAGCAGTTCATACACTGAAGGAGATATTCACAAAATGTGGGTTGAAAAGCTGCAGGCAGTTACTGAAGGATACCCAGGGCAGAGTCTCTGAATTTCCAGAAATACCCTTTGTCTTAAAACGGTAAGTCAATCAAAGCAAATCTGATGCAATGCCCAGAATTATCAACGGTAAAAATGGACAGCAACCATGAAGAGTTGTCAGCTATTTGATCAGCAGTGGAAGTGAGGACATCGTCCTGTTTCTTTCTTACCCCACAAAAACTCCAGCTATCCAAGGAATAAGGGAGCCAAAGGAAGCAATGATGGGGCAAAGATCACCTTGGCTGCATGATTAAAGGCAAGCAATGTGGCTTCTAAATCCTCCCGCATCCTCTTGCCTCATCCTTTCAGCCCCCTTGCTTATTTCCCATATCTCCCCTGCATAAACCCACTGCCCACACTCAGAGATGAACACAAAAATGAGGGGGGCAAATAATTTGCAAAATTTTGTTTAGTCCTTTACATGAATCCTTCCAAATCTAATTTAAATTATGGTATTTGTTAAGGGCTTACAATGTGCCAAGCACTGGGGTAGATCAGACTTAGTCCCTGCCTGACACAGGTCTTGCAGTCTCAGTAGGAGAGAGAATAGATATTGAATTCCCATTTTACTATGTTTGTGCTTTTTTATCTAGAGTCCTGCTCCTTTTAAGAAATCACTGCATCTTTCTATATATTCTAGATTCAGAACATACACCCAAACTCACCATTTAAGACTTATTAATAGCACCACATTCAAAAGCAAAGGATAGCACTCTCTATGCACAAGGCATCCACCAGCCATTTTATTTCAATGCACAATGAAATATAATAAAAATAACTTCCACTTAAGTGCTTTCTGCATGTCAAACACTGTACTAAGTGCTGGGGGAGATATAATATAAGCAGATCAGACACAGTCCCTGTCTCATATAAAGTGTGGACTGGAGATGCAGCATGGCATAGTGGATAGAGACAGGCCTGGGGGTGAGAAGGACCTAAGTTCTAATACCGGCTCTACTAATACTACTAATAATAATAGCATTTATTAAGCGCTTATTATGTGCAAAGCACATTTCTAAGCACTGGGGAGGTTACAAGGTGATCAGGTTGTCCCATGGAGGGCTCACAGTCTTCATCCCCATATTACAGATGAGGTAACTGAGGCCCAGAGAAGTTAAGTGACTTGCCCAAAGTCACACAGCTGACAACTGGCGGAGCTGGGGTTTGAACCCATGACCTCTGACTCCAAAGCCCATGCTCTTTCCACTGAGCCACGCTGCTTCTCTCCACTTGTCTGCTGTGTGACCTTGGGCAGGTCACAACTTCTCCGTGCCTCAGTTACCTCATCTGTAAAATGGGGGTTAAGAATGAAAGCCCCATGTGTGGCATGGATTGAGTCCAACCAATTACTTTGTACTTACCCCTGTGCTTAGTACAGTGCCTGGCACACAGTAAGCGCTTTCACAGATACCATTTAAAAAAGCATGCAATACGCCCAATATAAAAGTGGCATGTAATCTATTAAAGAACTGAGCAGACATTTACATATGAACATGTTCGTATTTTACTTCCAAACCAATTTGGTGCCTTCTTCTATTACTGGAGTCTTACCTTTTCAACATCAGCCTTGGTTGCATTAGTATCATTATCCAGTCTTTCATAACTTTGCTGCGCCTTTTCTGCCTCTCTGCATTCTCTTTCAAATTTCTTTTTACTCTACAAAAACATGAAAATAACCAACAAATGAAATTAAAATTCGTGGAGAAAATTCAGATTTACACTTTACTTCTTGTTATTCAGAATTTATACGTAAAAATGTTTAAATTTGGATTCTGTATTCTTAGAACCAATGCAGTCTCATCTTGATTTTGAACATTACAAGAAATTCATGTACATAAATGTTCACAAACAGGATTTATGGCATTACCTTTACATCAGAATAATCCCCATAATCAATGTTCTACTATCCAGTTACAAATATTGGGCTTCATATATTAAGAACGGCTAAATCCAAATTTAGTTGCAGAAAGCACCACAGAAAAACAGAAAGAAATCCCAGAACTGAACTCTCAAATCTTATGCTAGTTTAACCAATGGCTGCTTGCATTTTTGTTAAGTATTATTAGCCCTAAATTGGCATTTTGTCATGCCATCCCCTTTTCTGATTTTAAAATTGTAGGCCTTGTCCCTCCCAAATTCATATTATCCCTAAAAGCACGGCTTCTTTGTTATTTCTTCTTTGCTATTTCAAGAACGTATCCAGGCGTTCTTGACCTCTCGAGACCTATTTTTATCTCCAGGATGCTGATTAGTAATTAACCACCTGACAGAATACACCCAATCTATTTTATGCATCTGCTTCTAATTATAAATTCTATAGCAACACGATATCAATGTATCTTCTTTTGGAGACCATTACTGAAGATAGAGACTAATACTGAGAGAATAAAATACGTTTTCAGTTTAGGTAGGCAATGTTATCTGGGCCTCTTCCAGAGTTCTTTTTATGAGTGGGATGCATATCCATATACTAACAAGATACTTTCATGTCCAGTCTGCCTGATTTTGAAAGGAACTGAGAAGGTCCAACTAAAAGAAGAAAATTTGAGGCAGTTTGTCCCTAAAATCCATTTTCCTTACAAAAATATAAGGTGATATAGATCTTCTTAATCACACACAAACACTCGTGCACGCAACACACACACACTCTACTCCTCATGGATTGTTTTGAAAAGCTTGTTTATCTTTCCTCTTCTTGATGTTGTAAATATCTTTAAACTTTTCTTCGAACTGTTCTGATGTTTCCCTTCCACATATCATCTTTCGGCCTCTCTAATATTTGCTTCATAATGGGCAAACATACAATAAAGATGACTCAGCAGGAGTGATTTATTACAACATTCCTTTAAAAGTTTTCTTTGCTCTTTGGCCAGAGGGGTATTTATGTTTTGTGGAAATCATAACAAACAAGTACTAATTTAAGTAGCAAATCCAGAGTTTCCTTAGGGTAAATGTAATTAGCCCCCCAAAATGGTAAAAATCCCCACAGCCCTGCTACACACAACATTAAAAGGATTCAAAGGAGGATACTATGACTGGTTAAAACAGACTGTAAGCTTTCTTGAGATGTCTTAAATGGGCATTAATGATTAAAATACGCTTTTCTTGCCATTAAGGTGAATTCAATTGAAACAATTCTCAGAAATCCATGGGGGCGGTGGTTTGTTGTGAGGAGGGGTGGGGGTGGCAGGAGTCCAAGAAAGGAAAATCAGGAGGCTTCAGTAGAAGCTTGGGAGTGAATAAGAATGTGCAGGAAAAGCAGTACCTTTGTTGCTCTCACTGGAGAGCTTCATTTTAAACGGGAATTTTGGGGTGGGGCCAAAAGAACTACATTAAACTGAAAAACATGCCGGAGGGATTTTGTCAGAGGAAAACAGTAGAATTCTGTCATAACCTCAAGAAATCACCTAATCCATCCCGCCAGCACCAGGCAAGAGAATAATTAAACCATCCACAGCAGTTAGTTGTCTCTTCTCTTCTTAAAGATTTTTGGGGATGAAGGCTCCAAAATCTCCCTTATTTTGTCTCTATCAATCAAGCGTATCTATTGAGTGCTTCACTAAGTGTTTGGGAGAGTATAACAGAGTTGGTATACACATTCCCTGCTTACAAGGAACTTCCAGTCCAGAGGGATATGATAGCCATCATTCAATATCATTTATTGCTCACTTTACTGTGTGCTGAGAACTGTGCTCTAGACTGTAGGCTCATTGTGGGCATGGAATGTGTCCGTTTATAGTTATATTGTGCTCCCACAAGCGCTTAGTACAGTGCATTGCACACAGTAAGCACTCAATAAACACGACAATGAATCAATGTGTTAAACAATTGAAAGAGTACAACAGAGTTGGCAAACACAATCTTCTCCCTCTAGGATCAATAGTATTTATTGAGCACTTAAAATGTGCAGACCACTGTACTAATGTGCACTGTACAGTAACACAGAGATGGTAGAAATATTCCCTGCCCACAACAAGCTATATGGCCATAGTTAAGTAATTTTAAATCTGATCAAAATGTCTTCTTTTAATTTAAACCCATTTCCTCTTGCTTTGGTTCTCAATGAACTAGCATATATAAAATGATTAAGTTGGGCTATTAGATCACTCTTTAACTTTCTCTTCTCTTGGCTCAACAACCAATATCTTAGCTCACCATGGGCAGGGAACATGTCTACCAATTCTGTTATGCTGTACACTTCCAAGCGCTTATACAGCACTCTGCGCACAGAATAATAAATCAATAAATACTTTGGACTGACAAAGATTAACCTTGTCTCAGAGGGTCTCTTTTTCAACCCTTGGGACATTTGTGTCACTCTCTTTAGTGCCTTCCCATTCTCTTGACATCCTTCTGCGTCGTCTACGCATTTGGATCCGTGAACTTTGGGCATTAGATAGGCACCCCACCCTCAACCCTACAGCACTTATGTATGAATCTTTATATTCCATATTATACATTACTTATTTGTTTATACTCAGGTCTGTCTCCCCCTCTATACTTTAAGCTCATTATGGGCACAAAACGTTTCAGATCTGTATGCTCCAAAGTGCTTAGTACAGTACTCTGCAAATAGTACTTTATCTTTTATACAAGTATTTATATTTTATACAAGCATTTTATACATTTTATAGATACACATTTTATAGAAGTATTTTACTTGTACATATTTATTTTACTTGTACATATTTATTACTTTATTTTGTTAATGATATGCATATAGCTATAATTCTATTTATTCTGACGTTTTTGATACCAGTCTACGTTTTGTTGTCTGTCTCCCCCTTCTAGACTGTGGGCCCATTGTTGGGTAGGGACCGCCTCTACATGTTGCCGACTTGTACTTCCCAAGTGCTTACTACAGTGCTCTGCACACAGTAAGCGCTCAATGAATACAATTGAATGAATGAATGAAATAGTAAGTGCTCAATAAATACCACTGATTTGATTGACTGATCCTATAAAAATTGTGATCAAAACCCAGGAAGCGCCAGTGGGATTCCTTTCTGGGCTTTGCTAAAATACTTCGGCTAATACTTCCCTGTATTTAATAACAGTATTACACGCTGAAACATTTTTAACTATTATCTGGTAAGTCTGTGCCTAGACAATCTTTCTGTGCTGGATTTGAATTTAATTTATGTTCATGACTTTGCCCTTGTACCTACTGACTTGCTCCCTTTAGTCTATCCCCCCTTCCCGCCCACAGCACTTATGTATCTATGTACATATCTATAATTCCATTTATTTATATTATGCCTGCTTACTTGTCTTGATGCGTATATATCTATAATTCTATTTCTATTGATACCTGTTTACTTCTTTTGATGTCTCCCCGCTTCTAGACTGTAAGCCCAGTGTGGGCAGGGATTGTCTCTCTTTATTGTTTAATTGTACTTTCCAAGTGCTTAGTACACCGTTCTGCACACAGTAAGCGCTCAATAAATATGATTGAGTGAATGAATACTAAATTTCAGCCTCTTTACATATAAAGCATCACTCTGAATCTGTTTCATCTTCCACAGTGTGCCGTTTTTTTTCAAAAAAAAAAAATGGCATTTGTTCAGTGCTTACTATGTGCCAGGCGCTATACTAAGCACTGGGGTACATACCAGCTAATCAGGTTGGACACAGTCCATGTCCCACATGGGCCTCACAGCCTTAATCTCCATTTTAAAGATGAGCGAACTGAGGCACAGAAAGTTTAGTGACTTGCCCAAGGTCACACAGCTGACAAGTGGTGGAGCTGGGATTCCTTCTGATTCCCAGGCTTGTGCCCTATAGACTAGGCCACCCCCACCGATTTACTTCATCTGCAAATGTTTTCTGTGTTGCCTCTGAATATCAAAAAGAGTGCTGACTGGAAACCAAAAAATTCACACCCAAAATGAACCTCAAAATGCATTCCTTTAGCACCTGAATACAATTCAGCAACCCTAACAAAGCAGTTTTGCAAAGCTACTCATTTCCCCAAGGTCTCAGGAGGCTGCTTCTTCCTTTTCACCAGTAGTAGGTTGTGTAAATGAAAAAGAGGTGACTGTTGGGAAAAAAATGAAGGAGAGAAGCACTAAGCCATGACCCTAGTGCTCTACAAAAACCAACTGTGCATTCATCATTCCCTGGAGATGTGAGCACACTGCTGCATTCAGACCACATCCAGTTGAATGTTGTGGCATACAGGCTATAGACGGCTGAAGGAATCACGCATGAAATCGGGGATCAAACAACACATACCGGCCAAAACTTTCAATAAAGTACACAAATGAATCGAATGCACCATTGCTAATCAAAATAACCATCCCTATGTTGCAAAAGCACAAGAGGAGTAATCGAAGCATGGCCATGACAAATGGGTTTCTAATATGTACACTAAAGCGTGATACTTAAGGAGGAGATAAGAGGAAAATTAAACCTTCAGAAAAGTTTTAGTGGCTACTGTCCAGAAATCAAATACAAAAACTTTTAAATTCTTCCCAATAAAAGGTAATTTCTTAAATTAGGATGTAGGGAAAAAGATAGATCCAACCCACCAGGAGAGGAAAAACTAATAAAAAGTGGTTATATTACTTCTCCACTGACATTCCACAAGATACAAATGACAGTAAATATCTTCACATCATACACTTCCTACAAATACTCTAAAGTTCAAAGAAAACTTCATTACGTTTTTTATGTTTACCAATGTGTTCTTATTGGGACTTCAATTGAACAATGTGCTGAATTATTATAAACACATGTAAAGTACCAAGAAAATAAGGTGACAAGAGTCGTCCACAAAACAATCATTCATTCATTCAACCAATTATATTTATTGAGCACTTACTGTGTGCAAAGCACTGCATTAAGCGCTTGGGAGAATACAATATAACTACAAACAGATACATTCCCTGCCCACATCAAGCACAGATAGTAAAACTCACATTATCCATCTGTTTCCAGCACATGTCAAGATACTGCTGAGCTTTTCGCCCTTCCTGGAGATGCTACAGAAGAATGAAATGACAATTAAAAACCCAAATAAAACTCAAACATCAGCATACGACTCACAATGCTTGCTTCTGGGTAGAGACTGTCTCTATATGTTGCCAACTTGTACTTCCCAAGCGCTTAGTACAGTGCTCTGCACACAGTAAGCGCTCAATAAATATGATTGATTGATTGATTTCATCAAAAGCTCAAGGTAAATTCTTCAAAGTTCCTTTCGGTTTCAAGAAATTATTCTGATAGTTAAAAAATGACCACCAGGCTCGATCTTTAAAAATGCCTGTTGTGCCGTATCAAACCATTAACAGCTATTCACTGAGGTGGCATTAGGAGCTGTGAAAAATTCTACTGAAATATAAAATCGAGCTACATTGAAAATAACAGAGCAAAATCTTTTCCTAATGATTTACACCATTTTATTCACTATAACAATAGAAACATAAAAATTACCATTTTTCTTTCTGTTTTTAGATCATGAGAATATCTCATCAGTTCTCCGTACACTCGGTGTCCCATTTCTTCGGCTACTACTTCTCGCTGTCCCGCGTAGTCATTCAGCTCATTAAGGATGTTAACAAAGGCTACGCATGAGGTGAACCTACAAAAACACATTTTAAAAAAATGGGTCTTTCTCCACATTCATTGGGGACTACTTCAGTGCAAGATTTGTCAGACCAATCAACTGGGGAAGTGGACAAACTTAATCTTGGCAGAATTCTACACCGGGCTCCGGATATAATATTGTCTCTAACCCTTCCTACGAACTGAGTTTACGAGGAAAAGGATATTTTGGATGGAAAAGAAAGACGACGATTACCTGGAGAGAGTTTTAGCCACAGCGGCATTTCCAACTGCTAAACTGAGTGACCGAGCGTGGGAACAGACTTGAATTCCTCGGCTTGGAAGCTGAACTGGTTGCAGAGAGGCCGAGCTTGTTCTCAAGGATGGACACCGGCAACCCGTGGCATTTAATAATAACAGTGGGATTTGTTAGCACTTCCTCTGTGCCAAGTGCTTTTCTAAGCACTGGGATGGATACAAGCAAGTCGGGTTGGACACGGTCCTGCCCCACACGAGATTCACCATCGTAATCCCCATTTTGCAGCTGAAGGAACTGAGGCACAGAGAAGTGAAAGGATTTGCCCAAGGTCACACAGCAGACAAGTGGCAGGGCCGGGATTAGATTCTGACTCCCATGCTAGAAGCAGCGTGGCTCCGTGGAAAGAGCCCGGGCTTTGAAGTCAGAGGTCATGGGTTCAAATCCCGGCTCCACCACTTGTCAGCTGTGTGACTTTGGGCAAGTCACTTAACTTCTCTATGCCTCACTTCACTCATCTGTAAAATGGGGATTAAGACTGTGAGCCCCACGTGGGACAACCTGATCACCTTGTAACCTCCCCAGTCCTTAGAACAGTGCTTTGCACATAGTAAGCGCCTAATAAATGCCATCATCATTATTATTATTATTACTAGGCCATGCTGCTTCAGACCACTCAAACTGCATCGGGATGGCTGGGTGACCTATAGAATATTGCTATCGGCTCTAGAGACAGCCCTGTTTCTTTGGCTGGAAATAAAGTGCCATTATGACTGGCAGGAAAAAAAAAGAGGATAGCTGGTGCCAAAAAATGCCTGTGGCACCATCAAAAAATCACTACATTAAACATATATTATCTGCATTTTATATATAGATAGATTGTGTGTGTGTGTGTGTGTGTGTGTGTGCATATACTGCTGTGTGACCTTGGGCCAAGTCACTTCACTTCTCTGCCTCAGAGACCTCATCCGTAAAACATAGGGATTAATAATAATAATAATAATAATAATAATAATGGCATTTATTAAGTGCTTACTATGTGCAGAGCACTGTTCTAAGCACTAGGGAGGTAACAGGGTGATCAGGTTGTCCCACGGGGGGCTCACAGTCTTAATCCTCATTTTACAGATGAGGGAACTGAGGCACAGAGAAGTTAAATGACTTGCCCAAAGTCACACAGCTGAAGAGTGGCGTAGCCGGAATTTGAACCCATGACCTCTGACTCCAAAGCCCATGCTCTTTCCAACTGAGCCACGCTGAGAGTGTGAGCCAAATACAGGACAAAGCCTGTGTCCACCCTGATTAACTTGTAACTAACCCAGTGCTTAGTGCTTGGTACATCGTAAGGACCTAACAAGTACGATAATTATTATTATAAAACACATATATAATAATAATAATGATGGTGTTTGTTAAGCACTTACTATGTGCAAAGCACTGTTCTAAGTGCTGGGGAGGTTACAAGGTGATCAGGTTGTTCCATGGGAGGCTCACAGTTTTAATCCCCATTTTCCAAATGAGGTAACTGAAGCATATATATATATGGGATCCCTTGTATACATATATAACAATAATAATAATGATGATGGCATTTATTAAGCACTTACTATGTGCAAAGCACTGTTCTAAGTGCTGGGGAGGTTACAAGGGATCAGACTGTCCCACATGGGGCTCACAGTCTTAATCCCCATTTTACAGATGAGGGAATTGAGGCACAGAGAAGTGAAGTGACTTGCCCAAAGTCACACAGCTGACAAGTGGCAGAGCTGAGATTTGAACCCATGAGCTCTGACTCCAAAACTCGGGCTCTTTCCACTGAGTGAGTCTCTTTCTCTCTCTCTCTCTCTCCCTGCATATATAGCTATAGACCCATACATACAGATAAAGAAATATATATACAGATATATAAATATATATTTATATATATACATATATAGATATAGACACAGATAGATATAGAAATATATATACAGATATATAAATATATATTTATATATACATATATAGATATAGACACAGATAGATACAGAAATATATATACAGATATATATATAAATAGATATATATAGATATATAAAGAGGGAGAGAGAGAGATACTACTAAAAAATTGGACTATTGCCAATAAGAACACTGGCAGGCTTATAAGACCACTACTAGCACCAAGCTAGCTCTCTTCCTCCCTTCAAGGCCCTGCTGAGAGCTCACCTCCTCCAGGAGGCCTTCCCAGACTGAGCCCCTTCCTTCCTCTCCCCCTCGTCCCCCTCTCCATCCCCCCATCTTACCTCCTTCCATTCCCCACAGCACCTGTATATATGTATATATGTTTGTACATATTTATTACTCTATTTATTTTACTTGTACATATCTATTCTATTGATTTTATTTTGTTAGTATGTTTGGTTTTGTTCTCTGACTCCCCCTTTTAGACTGTGAGCCCACTGTTGGGTAGGGACTGTCTCTATATGTTGCCAATTTGTACTTCCCAAGCGCTTAGTACAGTGCTCTGCACATAGTAAGCGCTCAATAAATACGATTGATGATGATGATGACGACAACATAGTACTAACTTCTATTTCCAGTTATTGCTAAATGATTCTTCTCAAAGAAATGGTCAAAACTTAGTGACACCTATCCCCTTCCCCAAGGCAACACATCACAAATTATATGCCTTTGGCTACAATTTGTTGGGGTTGTTTAAACTGGACTCCTACACTACAACATGCTATTCATGGATTTAAATTTATGCTGAAAAGCATTCAATTCCCATCTTTCCTCCTAAGAGAGGAATCAGAGAATCTTCTGTATCCAAGAAGCCCCTTTTCAATCTGTCAGAGACAAAGTTAGACATCAGGAATTGCTAGAGTCCAGTTCTCCCAGAACCTAATGCCACAGTAAGCGCTCAATAAATACGATTGAATGAATAATAAGTGAGGCATTTGGGGAGGAATGGTAACTCTTTTTCAAACTTCTAGGGATTGTTTATTATTAACCTTGGTGATCTAGAAGAGGTCAGTGTTCCTCCCCACTTGCCCGTTTTACTATCAGAGAGTAAGATTAAGCACTAAGAGAACTGGACTCAATTGCTGGTTCTTGTTCAAACTTTCAAAACCCAAAAAAGTTACAATTTCAATATTATCTCAGAGTACAGCCTTCACTGGAAAAACTACACCTGAAATAATTTTCTGGGAAGCACTCTGACAATGCCTACTAAATTTCTATTGTTCAGAAGAGGATTTTCAACAATATGTTAAGACCCTATTACCCCTCAAAAATCTTGAAGTTTTTTTTTTAATGTCAGTAGTAAATGAAAGGCATTTTAAACAGTCTACTCTCCCTTTAGAAGGTATTTAAGTATTGAACATAATATATCATCATTTTCACCACTTTTCCAACGTAAATAGTTACTTATTCTGGGCTAGCAGACATTTACAAAGGAGAAGCAGTGTGGCCTAGTGGAGAGAGCCATGGACTGGGAGTCAGAAGGACCTGGGTTCTAACCCCAAGCTCAATTGCTTGCTGTGTGACCTAGGGCAAGTCACTTAAGTTCTCTGTGCCTCAGTTTCCTTACATGTAAAATGGGGATAACTCTTCTCCCTCCTACAGAAATTACGTCCGACAATTAATTCGTACTTACCCCAGAGGTTAGAAAAGTGTTTGACACATAGTAAGAGTTTAACTTCCATAATCAATTGTAATAAAATAACATTCAATGTGGTCATTAACACTTTGAATAAGATACAGGTCTCGTACTGATGGACAGTCTTAAGAGACTTTTTTTTCCAAAAAACTACGTATTAATAATGACAAAGATGGTAACCTAAAACACAATGGTGTGTGATACGAGCATACTGAAAATTTGTACTGTTTACCTGGGTTCTTCATCTTTTGATGAACGTTTGGGGCAATACTTCTTTACCAGATTCCTAAATGAAAAAGGGAAAGCAAAGTGCTCAATGAAGAGGAAAATTTCAGTGTCATTATCAATTGAGTTTATTAGGCACCTAACTGCTTAAACAGGCGGTTGAAAAACTGGAGGAGTTCCTCTAGACCATAAACTCTCTGTGGGCAGGGAGCATGTCTGCAAACCCTGCTCCACTGTACTCTCCCAAGCGCTTATTACAGATCTCTGTACACAGTAAGCGCTCAAATACCATTCATTGACTGATGAGGGGATCTTGGGCCGTGAATAAAGGATGAGCCCCGGCTCTGGAGATTTCCGGAAACTGCACCAAGGAATTTTTCAAGGTGCTGGTGGCAGGCTGGTGCGCAGTCTCTCGTCTCCATCAGACACGTTTCTGTCGGTGCTCAGAGTGCCACGGCCGCAGAGGGGGCGGGCAGGAGGTGCAGTGCGATGAAATCGACGCACAAGCACAGTCATCTAAAAGATGGGATCCCTAAGACAAAATCCCTACCCTTGAAATATTTACAACCTGACATAAATATATACACTATAGTAGAGAGGGAGAGCACCAAGTCGAAATACGTGGAGCCACTGGTTTCAAGTGGATTTGTGACTTGAAGAGTGACTTGGTTGCTTTTTGTCTTGTCTTATGCCGTCAAGTCGTTTCCGATGTATAGCGACACCAAGGACACATCTCTTCCAGGATGCCCCGCTCTCCATCTGCAATTGTTTTGGTAGTGGATCCACAGAGTTTCCTTGGTAAAAATCCAGAAGTCGTTTACCATTGTCTTCTTCCATGCAGTAAATTTGAGTCTCTGCCCTCGCCTCTCTTCCATGCTGTTGCTGCCCAGCACAGGTGAGTTTTGACTTGTAGCAGATTCCCTGCCACTCGCTAACCACTGGCCAAGCTAGGAATGGATTGGTCAGGCCTCTGCTTGACTCTCCCTCCCGTAGCCGAGACTGGTACAGTACTGGAAACTCTCCAGGTGCAACCCTGAGAGGGGAGGTCACTTTTTACATTCACCCAATTTAATCTAACACACACAATTTATTTTGTTGAGGTAATCTTGAATATGAATAGAGAAGCAGCATGGCATAATGGATAGAGCACAGTCCTGGGAGTCAGAAGGTCATGGGTTCTAACCATTTGTCTGCTGTGTGTCCTTGGGGAAGTCACTTCACTTTATGCTTCAGTTACTTCATCTGTAAAATGGGGATTGAGACTGTGAGCCCCATGTTGGATAGGGACTGTGTCCAACCTGATTTGCTTGTATGCACATCAGCGCTTAGAGCAGTGCTTGTACATAGTAAGCACTTAACAAATACCATAATTACTATTATTATAGGGCTATGCCCCATGATCCGGCCTCAATGTATTCCTTGAAACCGCGAATGTACCGTGGATGGCTACATTGTGGAGGATGTTTTCCCATAGACTTACATGTCATAAATTGGGTGCTTATTCATAAACCTCTGAAAAATATGGAATTTCTTTATGTGCCATATACTGTTATATTAAGCATCACTAGAATATTGTTTAATCCTTGTTAAAGTAATTTGAAGCATATCACCACATTAACTGAGGAGCTGCTATATTTTTATGAATCTTTGCAAGAGACCGTAAAAGCAGATGCTTATTCCACAGGCCGGTAGTGTTTTTTTTTTTTTTTTAACTTTAATGAAGAATTTATCTAATTTAAATCGAACGAAAGCTTTCTTATGTTCATAAAGAACCATGTAGTAGGCTACCTATTTCTGAACATCTCTCCAACATCTTTGCATTCCTGTTTGACACCCGTCTACATGTTTTGTTATCTGTCTTCCCCTTCTAGACTGTGAGCCCGTTGTTGGGTAGGGACCGTCTCTAGATTTTGCCGACTTGTACTTCCCAAGCGCTTAGTACAGTGCTCTACGCACAGTAAGCCCTCAATACGATTGAATGAATGAATGAATAATACATTGATCTGCTTTCTTTAAACTGATGCAAGACTTCTAAATCCCCAGATCGTAACTGGCGGCAGCGAGACTATGACTACTTCATCCGCAATGAGGCATTACACTGTCACGGTGTCAAGCTGTAACAATCTTTGAAATGTATTATGGGGTGGCTGAAACCAGGGTTAGGCCTGTGCTGCATAAAACTTACAACACCACTGAATAGTTTGGTGCATACCACCCAGGTGGATGAAACTACAGCAATTTCTGTGAGGGAATGCGACTCTCATTTTCCAGAGCCAGTTAAGAGTGCTAGGAAAAGGCTATGTGTTTACTGCCTTGGATTTATTTTTCGCTTGTATCTGTTCCAAGGAGACCAGTGAACTCATGAGCGCCGACGTGACTAATGACCAGGAAGGTGATTAAGCACGCAGGGAATGCTTCTTGGATGATGTAGCTTTGAGGGAGGGCTCTGAAAAGTGGGGTTTTACGCCAAACAGTGTGTACAGAAGTGCAACGGGAAGTAGAGAGAACCAAAGTGCTGAGATTAGAGTAAGCAGGATGTGACCTTGGGAGGAAAAGATTAACAGTGAGAGCTTCCTGGAGCAGGTGTGATTTCAGAAGGGTTTTGAAGATTGGAAAAGCTATGATCTGGAGAATTCCAAGTCAGTCAGTCAGTCATTCGTATTTATTGAGGCACTGTACTAAGAGCTTGGGAGAGTACAATATGTAACAGACACATTTCCTCCGCACAACAAACTTACAGTCTAGAGGGGGAGACGGCTATTAATATAAATAAATAAAATTACAGATATGTACATAAGTGCTGTGGGGCTGGGAAATGGGAAGGGAGATGGAGTTCCAGGAAAGAGGAAGGGTGTAAACCAGGGGTCAGAGGGGAGAGTCAAGAATGTGGCAAAGTGAGGAGGTGAGCTTGGGAGGAGCAGAAACCACCAACTGGGGTGGAGTAACTGAAGGGAGTCGGTTGGTAAGAGGGAGAAAGCTCAAAGAATGCTTCTATGGCTACTGGTCAGGAGTTTCAGTATAACGCAAATATGAATGGATAACCACTGGAGGTGTGGGGGAAATGGGAAGATGCGTGCAGAACAACATTTTGATAAAGATGATCTGAGCAGCAGAGTGAAGTGGGGGACCGGAGGAAGGAGATAAGCCAGGATATGACGATTACCTGGGCCAAGTTGGAGTCATCTGGATAGTGGGGCGGCGGGGGCTGGGGGGAGTCTCCTCTTTTAGACTTTGAAGACCACTGATAGGTCTTATTGAGGACCTACTTAGGACTATCCTAGTTCTCTTCCTACCTCTCTGATTGGTGGAGAGCCTGGAAGCCCGTGATTAGGTGTTACTTTTAACCTTAGTCTACTGGGAAGCCACTGAGGTGGTGGACACATGATAGGAATTATTTTGCTGGCTGTATCTTTTCTTCTCAGTGTCTGCAAAGATGTTCTAAAAATACTTTTTCACAGATACTACCTATGATTTTTTTATTATAAAGATGTGGTGCCAAAAATCACTTAAAAATCCCATAGGTAATATATAAATCCATTTAGCTGTATTTAAGTACCTGTCAATATTTCAAAGATAATTTTTATGGTGGTATTTGTTAAGCACTTACTCTGTGCCAAGTACTGTATTAAGCATCAGAGTAGATACAGGATAATCAGGCTGGCCATACAGACTCCCTTAGCAATTAAGGATTGAGAACAACAAGCTCCGGATTTTAACTTTAGCTTCTTTAGTAAACTCAAATCATACAGAAATCTTGATCAGCACTCCAGGATGATTTCTGAATTGTATACACTTGTAAATCTACATGCAATCTTACTCTACGTATACAGAGTGGATACTTAATAATTTACTCAGAGTGCAAAGGTAGAACAGTCCTGCACCTAAAATACAGCAAGCACTTAAAAAGATTTTCAAGCGTGTTAAAGAAAAGAAAACCCTTTTTATAAAGCATTCAACTTAAAATAGGATAGGTGAGGAGCACCAGTGAGAAAGATTTTGAAAGCTTTTCACTTGGGGGGTTTATTTGTAATGCAATATGCTTCCTTCCTTCAAAAAGGCATTAAACAATAGTGAACCTCTGTATGCTAGGTGCTTTCAAAATTCCCACCCCCTCATCTCAGCAGCTGAAAATTCCTGGAGAGTTATGGCTTACCTGGGGCGCTCTCCTACACCCTACCCACCACCTCCTTTAAAGGCTAGAATTAGCAGGGGGTGGTTACAGTTTGCTTTAGTCAGCTAATAGGAAGAGACCCTTATTTCCACATGCACTGATGCACGTGTGTTCATTTCCCCAATTTATCAAGTATTCATCATCACATTCATAGTCGATGTATGGAAACACTTCAAGTCATTTTGTCATCAGGCTCCCCAGAATGGCTCGAAAGGGTGGCTTTAATTCCCCCATTCAAAAATTCCACTCATCCGAGTCTCTCTGCCTTTGCCTGTGAGCAGTGTTTTTGGCTTATCCCTTTGTTCCAGTTTGATGACGTCGCCAAACGCTTCTCCATCTTCTACTGCCGTTTTTGCTAATCACACACAGGAAACACAACTGCTAATCAACCTACTCATCATCTCGATTTTTCTCGTACATGAATGTCTGGTACAGCTTCATTGGAAGTTTCATTGGAAGCTCTCCTCGACCCCCTCCAATCTGGCTTTCGTCCCCTACATTCCACCGAAACTGCCCTCTCAAAGGTCACCAATGACCTCCTGCTTGCCAAATCCAACGGCTCATACTCTATCCTAATCCTCCTCAACCTCTCAGCTGCCTTTGACACTGTGGACCATCCCCTTTTCCTCAACATGCTATCCAACCTTGGCTTCACAGACTCCGTCCTGTCCTGGTTCTCCTCATCTCTCCAGCCGTTCATTCTCAGTCTCCTTCTCCCCCTCCCATCCCCTTACAGTAGGAGTTCCTCAAGGGTCAGTTCTTGGTCCCCTATCTACACTCACTCCCTTGGTGAACTCATTCGCTCCCACGGCTTCAACTATCATCTCTACGCTGATGACACCCAAATCTACATTTCTACCCCTGTTCTCTCTCCCTCCCTACCTCCAGGCTCGTGTCTCCTCCTGCCTTCAGGACATCTTCTTCTGGATGTATGCCCACCATCTAAAACTCAATTTATCCGAGACTGAATTCCTTATCTTCCCTCCCAAACCCCACCCTCTCCCTGACTTTCCCATCACTGCTGACAGCACTACCATCCTTCCCTTCTCACAAGCCCACAGCCTTGGTGTCATCCTCGACTCTGCTCTCTCGTTCACCCCTCACATCCAATCCGTCACCAAAACCTGCCGGTCTCACCTCCACAACATCACCAAGATCCGCCCTTTCCTCTCCATCCAAAACTCTACCCTGCTGGGTTCAATCTCTCATCCTATCCCGTCTGGATTACTGCATCAGCCTCCTCTCTGATCTCCCATCCTCCTTTCTCTCCCCATTTCAGTCTATACTTCACGCTGCTGCCCTGATCATCTTTATGCAGAAATGCTCTGGGCATGTTACTCCCCTCCTCAAAAATCTCCAGTGGCTACCAGTCAATCTACGCATCAGGCAAAAACTCCTCACTCTCGGCTTCAAGGCTGTCCATCAGCTCGCCCCCTCCTACCTCCCTTCCCTTCTTCCCATCTACAGCCCAGCCCGCACCCTCCAATCCTCTGCCGCTAACCTCCTCACTGTGCCTCATTCCTGCCTGTCCCACCATCGACCACCAGCCCACGTCCTCCCCCTGGCCTGGAATGCCCTCCCTCTGCAAATCAGCCTAGCTGGCTCTCTTCCTCCCAAGCCCTACTGAGAGCTCACCTCCACCTGGAAGCCTTCCCAGACTGAGCCCCCTCTTTCCTCTCCCCCTCCCTATTGCCCCCCCAGCTCTGCCTCCTTCCCCTCCCCACAGCACCTGTATATATGTTTGTACAGATTTATTACTCTATTTATTTTACTTGTACATATTTACTATTCTATTTATTTTGTTGATGTGCATCTAGCTTTACTTCTATTTATTCTGATGACTTGACACCTGTCCACATGTTTTGTTTTGTTGTCTGTCTCCCCCCTCTACACTGTGAGCCCGTTGTTAGGTAGGGACCGTCTCTATATGTTGCCAACTTGTACTTCCCAAGCGCTTAGTACAGTGCTCTGCACACAGTAAGTGCTCAATAAATACGATTGAATGAATGAATGAATAAGGAATGCGGTACATTGGGAGCCTACAAGACAATAAACCATCTAGGAAACATAATGGCTCCAGTTGTGCGTAACTTTATCTCTTGGAGAAAAACAGTCCAACAAAGAAGATTCATAAGCCATGATGTTTCACTTCCTTCTTCACCCTTCAGAGCAACTAGTAGATAGTAACTTGGCAATTAGTGACTTACACATGAGCATAGGTTTTAGGACTAGGGCTTTTCAGAATGGAAAAATGCCCGAAGGAAGCATGACTGAAACTTACAGATCATCGGAGAGGGTAGGCAGGGCCACTATGTTCATCACATCCCCTACTGGATTGGACTCTCCCAAGTGCTCTGCACAGTCTCCTGCACCTAGTATGTGTTCAAAAAAAACCACTGACTGATTGATTCAAAGGAAACCCACACAGTTGGTGATAATGTGGAATTCCCTACTATTCAATCATTCACTCAATCGTATTTATTGAGCGCTTACTATGTGCACAGCACTGTACTAAGCGCTTGGGAGGTACAAATTGGCAACATATAGAGACGGTCCCTACCCAACAACGAGCTCACAGTCTAGAAGGGTGAGACAGACAACAAAACAAAACATGTGGACGGGTGTCAAGTCATCAGAACAAATAGAATTAAAGCTAGATGCACATCATTAACAAAATAAATAACATAGTAGATAATGTACAAGTAAAATAGAGTAATAAATCTGTACACTACAGGGAGATGGGCCAGCCCAAAACAGTGGTGGGTTAGTAAAGGAATTGAGTAAAGTCATGGGTGAGAGGTTCCATAATGGGCTTCAAAAGAGAAAGTAAGAGAATAGAAATCGGCCGGACTGTAACCCTTCTGATCTTCAAAGACCTCCTGAAATTCCACCTCCTCCAGAAATCAGACAATCAGTGGTATTTATTGAGCACCTGAGAAGCAGCGTGGCTTAGTGGAAAGAGAACAGGGCTTGGCAGTCAGAGGATGTGGGCTATAATCCCGGCTCCGCCACCTGTCTGCCGTGTGACCTTGGACAAGCCACTTAACTTCTCTGTGCCTCAGTTTCCTCAAATGTAAAATGAGGATTGAGACTGTGAGTCCCATGTGAGACAACCTGATTACCTTGTATCTACTCCAGTGCTTAGAACAGTGCTTGGCACATAGTAAGCTTGAAGCAGCGTGGCTCAGTGGAAAGAGCATGGGCTTTGGAGTCAAAGGTCATGGGTTCAAATCCCAGCTCCATCAGTTGTCAGCTGTGTGACTTTGGGCAAGTCACTTAACTTCTCTGGGCCTCAGTGACCTCATCTGTAAAATGGGGATTAAGACTGTGAGCCCCCCCCATAGGAAAACCTGAGTATCTTGTAACCTCCCCAGCGCTTAGAACAGTGCTTTGCACATAGTAAGCACTTAATAAATGACATTATTATTATTATTAAATACCATAATTACTATTATTACTTTTGGGAGAGTACAATATAACGGAGT